>NC_052136.2:24049309-25249309 GCF_016086655.4 Lepeophtheirus salmonis
CTAGTCTATTTTTTTAAGTGGAGTGTGAAATAGAACAATAGACATAGAAAACTAAATTATTGGTGTTTAAATCTTTTATAACAAGAATTACCTAATATGCGTTATAAGATGTTAACACTCTGCTATTATTTCTTCGCAAGTTATAATATCTGCTTTTTTATTTAATTTCCGAATGTATCTGGTGTATTAGTTGCTCAAGGACGAAACATGTTTCATTAGAGAGACATGAAGATCATTTATCCATCTACACAAATGACGTTATTTTGAGAAAATAATTTAAATTTTAACTTTCTTTTAAGAAAAGGTTTATTATTCTTATACCATTTATTCAAATTTCTTTTGTTTTTAGATATATTTAAATTTTTAGAAATGTTTTCTCCAGCACAGGGCCCTAGTCAAATGTGGCACTTTCTGCCTATGGTCCTTCTAAAAGCAGTCTTGCTTGTACTTAATTCATGGCTCAGTATTTTTTTTTCTACGTATCCGATATTTTAAAGGTCTTAGTAACATGACTTGTACTTAGGGAAGGAGTTAAATCAATTCAGTTTGGAAGATTGAACATTTTAGAAAATACTTTTTAATTTAATGAAATGCTAAAGTTTACAAGCAGAACTACAACCATTAGAATAATTAATCGCCAAAGTCTTTTCGATATAATGTTTGGATTTTAAGTTTGTGGGATAACATGTCATACGGTTTGGTCAAATCAACTCCCATCAGGGTAACATTGTCTGTCGGTTCTAAAAAGGCCAGTAACGTAAAAGGAACGCTATCCATTAGTTTGTCCTTTATAAAAACATACTAAATTGGGTAAATAATAGATTTTAAAACTTCACAAAGGCGATTGGATAAAACATAAGGAAAAACTTAATATATACAGTTCTGCATGGTCAAGGGTCATAAATTTTTTAAGAAAGCTTGATTCTTGTCACTTGTAAGAATAGAAAAATGTTTTTCGATGCTACATCTCGTATCAAATAATATAACTATATTGGTTTAACTAAGGTATTTTAATAATCTGGCCAGGTCATTTTCTTTTCAAACTATTCAGACAGTTAGTATTCAAAGATAAAACCGAGGTAGCCATACTCACTTCTTTTGTTTTTGAGGATGCAGGATCCCAGTTGGTGATAAGGTGTGATATCGGCATCTCCAGATTACTGTATCGTGAGCCAGAGGCTTCTCCTTCACAGGCAACTGAGCCGGATCTTGATGTTGAGGAAAGTATATTTTCTTTAGAGATAAATGCGGATAGTCTTCTGGATAATCTTTTCAAGGTAAGGGGGCTTTTATTTGATTCCGTACTCACAACTTCTTTCAAACTTGTTTTTGAACATGATCAACTTCCGTCTGGATGGCCACATTCTGGGTTAGAAACTTGATCATCAAGCCCACTTGGATACATTTGGCATGGATGCTGGCATTAGTGTTTGGTATTTTTGGAGAAAGTTCTTTTTGTACTTTGACCAAATTTCGATCTTTCCTGGCGTGGAAACATCCGCAGGTATGGGTGAAAGTGGAGAAGAGCTTGGGGCGTTGGACTTTTCTACGGAATTGTTTTCTTTGAACTCAGCGGGTTTTTTGTAGACTTCCACATGTGTTTGAGTCACGGCCCAAAAAATTCAAAATTGAATACCATGTTTAGGTGAAGAACTCTAAAAAGGCGATATATTCTGTTAAAATACTCCAAGTATGCCCTCGTGTCGTGCGCCGGGGATTACAGGAATTTTTCTTGAGCTGAGGGGAAAACACTTTTTTCATTTCCAAGGGACAAATTCCTTGGAAGGCAATGGGTCCTAAAAATGAAATGAAATCTTTGCAAACCATAACATAATTCTCGATTTTGCTCTAACCATTTTGAAGAAATAAGGAATTCGAACTCTCAAGCCATTCCAACATTGTTTAAACATCTACAACCTAAAGTTTCAAGGATCACCGAAAACTCCAACAAATCCATTTTCATTCGGGAGAATAATGCTGATACTAAGAAAATTTAATAATTAAGGAAATCTCAAGCAACTTTTTAATTTCGAATTTCAGGTAAAAAAAAAAATTCTCCACAATTTCCGGATCACACATAGTTACTCCTTATTTGGAACCTCCTACTTCCAAAAATAGAGAAATAGGCTTAGTGGAAATGAATATAATTTCATCAACAATAGAACATGAAACTTTTTATAATGTTAAATGTATACATATATATTTCTTTGCATTAGTCACTTTATCCCTAGAAAATAATAATTGTATGTATTACAGATATTTTTCCTGAGGTAAAACATCTAAAGGAAATAAATACCAACTTGGAGTCTATGAAGTATAAATAAAGGAATTAAAGAAGAAGTTGTAGGAGAAAGATGTCAAAATTTGGGACGCAGAATCAAAGCTTAAGTCTTTAAAAATGCACCTCTCTTCAGTATTTTATTGTTGCAATTCTTCACATTTCAAAAATTGGTCTAATAAAACCTTCGATAATTCATTTCAGTTAAGATTCGTTGAGTAACTATATATTGTCCAATTAATCTATTGCGACTTTGTACTGTTTGAATCAATTTGCAAAAATAGAGGCTTTATTAAAATCTTATTAAATCAATTCAAAGAAATCAAAAAAATTGTAAACTCAATAACTGAAGTAGAGGTTCCATTAATTAAGTCGTCTATAAATGTCGCCAAATTTTATTTTTACTGAGTATGTTAGTATAAGTATGCACATACATTTACGAATGCAAACTGCGATTATCAAAGAAAATAGAATAGCTTCTTCTACTTTAGGAAGACGAATGCGAAATTAAGTAAGTTAAAGAAAATATTATTAAAGTAATTATTCCATTTTTTCATAATAAGCTCAATAAAATTATTTTCTTAGTATTCATTTATTGGATTAAGTTCTTTTTGGGCCATTTGATATATGTCTCAAGGACGCGCTGAAATCTCGTGATGTAACTCTTCTTATAGGGCTCTGATTCACCTAAATGAAAAAAATGACATAGGAGTATGCTGAATAAGGAGGGAGAAGGTAGAAGATGCCTGATGTAAAGCTCTAAACCTGATGAAGGGAAATTGATGAATGTAGGGGGTGACAGATGAAAGGGAAGAGAAAGAAAAAAAGATGGCGTTGAAAAATCCAAAAAAAGGAGGAAGCTCTCGGAGTAAGACTTTTAGAAGCACAATATCCAAAAATTCCTTTTAAAAAAGAGCACTGATCACTTCAAAAGATCACTAAGAAAGTTTTTTATAACGTTAATGGTATGGTAGGAACACTTTTTTTGACAAAAAAAGTACCGATAAATTCATTATTTTTTTTTATGTATAGCAAAAAGACAACACGTCTGCACGCTGACAATGCATAAAAAAGTGCATTTCAAGGACCTAATCAACAAAGACACAACGTTGTTGATGATCGGCCAGCTTGAGTTCTTATGTTAACTGAACTTTATAAGCCTTAAAATCATTTTTTTATGTGAAATATGGTGTAATAATGTTTGTGGAATGCCCAATTTATAAGAACGACGAGGAATGGACAAACCTGGATTTTCTTCAACACTTTGGTCAACAGCGGTAATATTCTCAGTTGTTCTTAAACAACGTGACCGGGTGTTATTCTTCACATCACTAACCTGTCCCAATAGTTCGAATTTTTCCACCAATTTCTGTATTGCGTTCCGACAAGGTGCCTCACGACGACCAAAATTTTTTTTAGTTTTACAAACTCTCTCTGGCAGATTTTCCCCATTTTTATAGTGAATTTTAATAATTTCAATGCATGGATGAAGCTTGTATCGTTCCATTTTTATTAATGGGGTAGTTTGTATACCTCTTATTGGAAAAACCTGTAAATTCATACTACTTATCTTATAAAATATTGTATGAAATTGTTAATATTAAAAAATCAAATATTATTTTGTTGTTTATCTATTAATCTGATTTTTTTTTTGTTCAGTGAAAAAATATTTTATGTACAACTTATTGAGATGTGCGAGAAAATAAGTTATTTAATTGTTGCATTTTAGTAAAAATCAATTTAGTGGGAAATCTTTAGAAAATTGGATTTCTCAAGTATTATTCAAATTTTTACTATTATTAAATATATATATCTCTTTCTGGAGAGATAAGTACAAATTACAAGGCAACACAGGCTTATTCAATGCCTCATATTCAGCTTTGTTAGGAAGATAAACTTTAAAAGAAATTGTAGATGAATATTAAACTGTTGTTGTCTTATTTTCAGAAAAACAAACAAACAATCGTTCACTTTTTCCATGTTTTCATCTCACAAATGACCTTTTTTTAGAAAATAGAACTTAAAAATTCAAATAACTACCCCCTCTGGAATCTCCTGATAATAAGGACATGAAGACTCGATGATTTCGTTGACAGACAGTTGTGTGTGCTTCTACCGTTTAAGAATACTATTTTTTATTTTGTACGAGTTACAATTTTATTAATAATCAAGCTAATACAGGAAAACGATATAGATATCTCCATTCGATAACATTATACATAATCGTAAGTAAAAGCAAAATAGACATTCATTCATAGTAATTATCAAAATGCAAATTGGGGATTATAATGTATAACTGTAATACTAAGGATACTTAGGGGGACTTTGAGTGTCATTCCGAGATAAGACTAATAAAATATGATATATTTGTATTAAACCAACAAAAACCCGACAAACAAATAAAAAACTTCCTGCATTCCTCAATACTTTTCATAATATTTGTTAAAATGTTCTGTTCTTATCCTATATATATATATAAAAGAATAGTAAATCAACTTTAAGATTGTTCTGAACTTCCGAAATAATTTGAGGGACAAGCTCGGATCTCTCTTGTCTCTGCACATTCTGCGAGTAAGTGACTTGGTGTCTCTCTACAAACCTTGCAAAATAAGCATAACCTCTCCTCCGGAGATCTTCCAAATACATTACTTGTTGTAAGAGTATTGCTGATTATATGGTATTTCATCCAATACAAAGAGTAATAGAAAAGTCCATTGAATTACTTTATTATTAATATGTAGATCATAAGCTCTAGTCTTAGTCCAACAAGGACTGTTTATCATAACCATAATTGTAAATTCCCAACTTATGTTGTATATCCAAGAATGGATCCAATACGAATCCATTATCTTATTCCGTTTGTATCGAGGTTGAAAGACATATCAAATGTTAATATTTGAGGAAAAGGGTCCACCCCTGCATCATTTCTATATTAAAATGGTAATTCTCTCAATAAAGGCAAGGGAAGAGTTGACAATATAGATTCTTAATATTATAATATTAAACTGCCATTTTCTCTAAATATGGAAATCATATTAGCTTCTGAATGATAAAATTGTTACATCCAATAATAGGATTGAATATTATGTAGGACGTCAACGAACAATTTCATCGTTATCATAAGGATAAAAAAAGATACCCAAATTGGTTAAATGTATAATTGTGATGGATATCACCAAAGATTGATTAGAAAATAATTCAAAATTATGACCAGTTCAAAAATAAAAACTTCATTAATTTTTTTATACCTTATACTTTTTTATTATACTCGGAAACACATTCCTTTCTAGCTACACCATCACCGAGTCATGGAGTCTTGAAGTGAAGTAGTATTGCCAAAGATTAAGAAAGAACTTGTACAAGATGATAATTTTCTGATCTTCGACAAAACTAACATCCCCTCAGTTTTGACATGTAGCCATTATTTAATAAAATTAAAAAGATGTTAAGAAGGCTGACAGTAGAACAGCTACAAGTATTGAAGTAAAAAATCTCAACAACGTTTTTGGCTCCAATTTCTGTGGCGAAATACGAAAGGTTTTCATTATCGATGGTACAGCTTAATTTATAAAACAGTAAAAAACCTTGAGTAACATTTTCCAATGATGTTACATGTGAAAAAGCTCTGTCCCAATTACTTCGAAAAAACCAATACTCTTATTTCTGAAGAAAAAATTTGTTTCTTAATTATGGTGATCGAAAACGACAGAGAACAGCCCTTACTCACACCGATTAGAAAATGGGAAGATCCACTTCGATATCAACTTTGACAGAGAGTTTTCATTAACGTCATAAATTGCATTGTAATTGAAGGAGACGCCATTTCGGAAGCTAAAAGTGGATATTTTTACTACATAAAATGGATAAATTTCCAATAAATCTTGATTAAACTAAATCAAATGGCTTTATGAAGAAAAAAAAAACTTCACACTGACATTGAATACTGCTTGAAACCAACGAAAAACAGTGATATTTGAATCAAAGTAATATGTACTGAAAATACCTATGAAAAGTCTAAATTTGTACAATTATTATTCTTTTTTGAGCGATTAGTACTAGAAAGATCGGATATTACATAAAAATATATTCTTCCTTCCATTGTTTATCTTAATCTTCAACATGGAAATACGAATCGATAACGTTGTAATAACGTATTTTAATACATTTAATTATATATATTAAAACAAAGTAATGGAGGAATATATTTTTGATAGACAGTATGGTTCGTATACTAAAATATTATACTTTTGACATTGGTTAAAAATATATTGATCAGTGTTTGAGACTCTGGTGATGCCTCAAGATAAATTATGTCTCTTAATGAAATCATAAAATGAAGATTCCAAAGAATAAGGAATTTTTTATTCCGGACTATGAGCATCATTCATATAGACATCCATTCATTATGACTTGATTTCATGCACAATTATTTCTAGCTCCATAGATACCTGATGACTTTTTAATGGCCAGTAGTGAGTGAGGGATTCCGAAAGGCGGATATTCAAGGGAATAGTCAGGGCCAGTTCAGCAGGGATATTGTTGCTAGGGATTCCTTCCCACACATTATCCATTGGTGAACACGGATCCCGAATTTGGGATCATACTCTCAAGAGGGATTTCATTTCATACTTTTAAAGTTCTACCGCCTCCTTTTTTTCTCTCTCTCTCTTTCATCCACTTTTCTTCTCTTCCTTTAAATGCATATATATGGGCTTCTCTTATAAGATCGATTCGAAAATGAGTCGTATCCATGTAATATAGTCGTGATAGAAGTTCAGAATATCAGATATCAAATGAGATATTTAAAACTTTTTGAATATTTTCGTCTTTAAGCTTTGAACCTCTAAATAAAAGCAGCTATTTTCAACATTAAACAAAGATAACTCGAGTTATAAGCATGATACTTACATTTAATAAATTGTTTTAGAATTTTTTAACATTAGGCTTGAAATATATTTCCACAATTTATTCCTAATATTTAGAATCAGGGGATCAAGTTCTCTAAATTGAGCATATGCTGTTCTACTGCTTAAAAAAAGTTTGATATTGTTGGATATTGTAATTATTCATTCTAAACATAATTAAAGAAAAAAGTAAAGATCCAATATTCAAATTTGTATTTGAGTACACCATTTTATTGTTAAGGTCAAGTCCAAACCCTCATGCTCCGGTTACAGGGAAAATAAGTAATGTCCGTCTAAGGAAAAATATCGTTTCCCACGAGGTCTCTACTTCACTTTGGGACTTCATTGACTTCGTGAAGGTGTAGTGAGAATTAACAAGATAAAAAGAATAGTGATGACAGCTTTGGTAAATAAAAACATATATTCAGGTTGGCAAAAATTCTCCCTCATTCACGGAACAACTGCAAAAAGGATTTTTTTTTTTGCATGTCAGATGATATTCATACAATATAATAGGCAGTAGCCATATTATCCGACATTGCCCCTTGTAATTAGGCGTTGACAAAAAAATAGATTTTATTTTAATGATATAGAAGATAAGTCCTTAAGAAATCTTGAGTGTTACTCACAGTATTGCATGAACACACTCACACCTAGTTCTTCAATACTTAGATGTTATCTCCTCCAGAATGAAAGACGAATAACAACAGCTTGATAGAAAAAAAACACACACTATGACTAAAGAGTAAAGGAGGACTTTAGTCACTAGAGCACTTCCTGGCTTATCCTTAGCTACACATGGTCGATGCTACATGCAAAATATCAGCTGGATTTCATTCATATGACAACATTTTTGTTTTTTAGAACAAAAATATTTATATGATATATATCTATGAGCACTCTACAATAACACCTCTATTATACATGCTCTATACTACATGCTAAACACCTGCGAGATCTCAGTAATGTAACTACATTATTATTTCTTAGATCAAGAATGACCGTTTTTCATTGCAACATACAATTATACATTCATACAGATACACTTTGCTTTATTAAATAGACAAGTTAATACATTCTCCGAAACATAATAACACATAGATAGGATATTTGTTAGAGCTGAAAAAAAAATATGATAATAGCCGATTTTTTTGTTGCTGCAAGCTGAAAAGTTTTTTTTATTTTTTCCAAAACTGAACAAAGAGAACACTAAGCTTAAGTAATCAAAAGTGCATGAAAGTCCAAGTGTAAAACTGATTATTTGTTGCATATTTGTAAGTGTGCATAAGCGCTTGTTGGACTCGGAGTAGAATGGAGGATCGATATTGGAGTAAGTGTTTGTGTTTATTTTCTTCAACTCCTTGTTTTAAAGGGTCTAATAATCAAAACAGCTGAAAGAAAAAAACATTGAACTTTTGTGTATTTCAAAAATCTAGTCATGTTTCAGAGATAAATGCAAAGAATAATTATGTGAAGAAGTAGTTAACAACATCAAAAAAGAAAAATAGATGACCATAACATTCGAATTGAAATAATTTGGCATGTTCAAAACATGCAGAGTACTTTAATTACTTTTATTTTTTAAATGTTTATTGTAATATAATAATTTATTACCATAGTTATATCAATCAATGACTATGATATTTTTAATCAGACCATTTTATGAAGTATATTAATATTCATTCCAATTTTTAAATTTAAATATAGTTTTATTTAGTCTTTCAAAACATTAGTAAGGGATTTGGGAAATTATTTTGAATATATTTTAATTTAAGAATAAAAAGTTATTGGTTTTTCAATTGAATAAGATTCGTCAGTATGCATCGAACTTTGGTCACTTGAATCCTCTAACTCTCCTTCCTAATTGAAATAATTTTATGCATGGATAACATTTTGAAATAGATCTAATTTGTGTGAATATACAGCTTGATTCAAGAGATGACTCCAAGGCATGATCATCAATAGATTGAAAAACTATTTATTTTTCTTAAAGCGGTTATTTTTTACAAGGGGTTTACTAATACTATAAAATTGTTGGAGCTTATAGCGAGAAAAAGATTGTTTTCGATTGTTTTGGTCGACTATCTTTTTCCTTTTGTCTGCTGTTGCGACGTCAAAGAATTTCCCTTGCTTTTCCTCAGTATCACCAGTCTATGAATATATTATCTCTAAGTCGAGCTCACTTCTCATGGTTGATTGTAACCAATAAAATAAAACAACATGACAACTAAGCTGTTCTCCTCCCAAGTATACTTGAAATTGTCAGAGTGATCAGAATTCTTGGTTTTCTTTTATTTAACATACCGAAGAGTCATTAATTTCTACAACTACAGTAGTAACTAATACGAATGCATACAGTCGATCCTAGATTGCTATCGTGCTTTTTTTCTTTCACTAGTTTTAGTAATCCATGCTTAATTATTAGTAGAAATAACAATGCAAAATACTGTGTACTTTTAGTTTCTTTTTTAATTTTTTCTTTTTTTTTCATAGAACACACTATTCAATTTATTATCATAAGTAGGAGATTAACAAAAATTAAAACTATATAAAAAAGTATTATTTCTTTGACAAGATTATATAATAATTTGTGGTGGATCAAGTCAATTCTGGCGATGAGTAATTCTTCTGAATAAAAAGTTATCTTTTAAGCGTTATATTTTGATACGGTTTCTTTTTAGATTTCATGGTCTGTGCCTTTTGGTCTTGAATTAAATTATCAACTGCCGAAGGACATTTACTGTGTAATGATTCAAAAACCTTTTCCACATTTTTAATGAGTAAGTCTTTATATTTATAGACGGTTTTGTCGACGACGGAAGGGGTATTGATACAGTCATCTCCTCCAAATTCACACACGCGATAATGATGAAGGAATCCCAATTCTGTGGGAACATTTAAACTCTTTCCATTTGAAGACACAAATTCCCAAATAAAATGATTCCCAGCCTCTTTGATATCTCGAGGAATACAAATATACTTTGATCTCTGCTTTTGGGGATTGAATTTGACTTTTCGTCGAGTTTTTCGAAGTACTCGAAGATTTGAATCTGATTCGGGTTCATCTGCAAATTGTAAATAAAAGAAGGAATTTTGAAAACTATACGCAGAGGCTCGTTTATTGATGAGGGTCTTTCGATAACCAAAATGAGATTTGTGTTTTTCCAAATACTCAATCATTTCCGGAATTGTGTCATTCATTCTTGGAATAACAAATTCATCTACATCGATTAGCATCAAATACTTGAAATAATTCATATTCCGATAGAGACAGTCATTTAGGGCTGCAAAAAGACCCTCAGTACGAATTTCTTTTTGGGATTGCATTCTTAGCTTCCATGGATAAACATTGACACTTCCCTCACTTTTGTAATGGTTTAGAACACAGCTTACTTCGGAAGAAATAGTATCATTGTAGAATGTGAATTTAGTTACTCCTAGAATACGATTTAATTCAATAAATTCAACTAATTCAAGCGTTTTAGAGTAATGAAAGTGGAGGGGCTTCACACAAACTCCAATATCAGACGAATTCACAAGGACGGATCCTGTACCATATTTATGTTCATTTATGGGCAACTGGTTGGATATTGAGTAAAAGTTGGATGATTTTGGATCCTTACTCCGAATAGATAATACACTTACAGATTCAGGAATTTTGGATCCGGGGCCTAAATTACAAATAACAAAGGATGCCGAGTATTTTAGATTCCAATTTTCCCTTATGACATTAATGGAGGCTCTGGTAATGCTCCATGGCTTTTTCCCTCCATCTTTATAGTACATTTTACAATAAACAAAATCGCTTGTCTTGGTTTTTGTAACTGCAAGGATACGGATAACGGGGGTTTTCCCTCGATTATCAAAGTATGCTGAATAGACATAAAATTTGTGTGAAGTTCCATTGACGGGCTGCCAAACAGCGTCATGACCAAGTGTCTTCCTCAGTGTAAAATCCAATGGATTTGCTACCTCATCTAAGCTATATAGATTTTTATGATTTAACACAACTCTTTGTGTCTTTTTCGAAATTGGTATTGTTTGACGGAGTTGAGAGGACAAGTTCTTAATGACCATTTCTATAGCTTCTTTTTGTTTTTTTAAGTTTGATCTTCCTTCTTGATCACTCACTCGATGGAGAGGCTTTAATCTCATTAGGTCATAGTTATTGAAGAAAATATCTTCACTACTCTGCCCAGATGTTTCATCCTCTTCCGGGAACAGAACCTCTGCTACAATAATAAGACCAAATATTAAAAAAAAGGTTATGACAATAACGAAACTAAGTTTTTGTCTCTTCGGGTATGACGGAGAAAATTTTCGTACTCCGTTGCGAGATAAACGGAGGCTACGTCGAGAGAGATTCATTCTTTCAGTAGTTTCATTTCTTCTTTTTTCTTTTCCCCAACGATTCCGAGGCTCAGTAAGAGAGAAGTAAGCTGCTCCTGTAAAATAAAATAAGATAATTAAGAAGCATTTTTTTTTAAATTGTAAGAATAATAGTTAACTAATTAATTAATTATCTGAATTGTTAGAGGCTCATATTCATACATCAATATTGTAGTGATGGGTTTGACGTTCTCTAATTCACTGACAAAATATAATATATAATTATTTAAACGGAAGCTACATATATATTAATAATATACTTCTATTCCTTCAAGCGTAATTAAATAAATATATAATTTAAGTTAAAGTTATATTCTATCGATTTTCTTTTAATAGAGTTGATATAAAAAAAAAATTCTATTAGGTATATTGGGAGTCGGCTCTTGGGTATTTTCACTTTGGCTGTGACTCTGTTTCTCCAATATATCTTTCCATTTTCGTTATAAATTTTATATGTACTGGATTTTCGTGAAATTATTTTTCCAAATTTGTCCCATAACATTGTAAATTAATATATACATCTTCCATGGTCTTTTTAATATCGTTTATGGGTTTTTTAATTGTTCTTTTATGTTTAAAGACCTCTGATCTAAGATATTAACCATGCACTATTTGATTAGGTGAGTATCTACACTCGGGCAGTGTATTTATATATTCTAATAATCCATCTATGATTTCTAGACCTACATTTATCGAGAAAATTCATCATTTTTTCATTCTTTGTACAGTTACCAAAGATTGATAAATCCATTTTTCTTTAAGGGACCCGGGAAATCTGTGTGTAAAAATCCCAAATTGATGCAAACGTTTTTTGAGATGAATAACTCGTTTGAAGGGATATTCTTTACCACGTAAACTATCTCTTTAAGAATCAAGTTTAATAGTCTCAATTTCAAATCCATAACATCTTATGTGTCTAATTTAGACACATTAAACCTGGTGATTTTAGTTTCAAGCGTTGATCTTCGACGTCCGATATTTATATCCTTTACTACTCTTGATCCAGCGACGGATACCATAGTATCACTGTCACAAGCATCAATCATGTTTATGAAGTAATTTCCATAGACATTTAAATTATCGATGGGTAGTTTATTCAATTCAATTTTTTTGAATAGAGTGGATGATCAATAAAAAGTTTTCTTTTATATACCTGTACACTCTTCAATAATAGCCTCTCTTACCAAATCTTGTGCATTCAAAGTTTTTTATAGGATAAAGTTTCCCATTCTTATGAGGAAATGGGAAACCACACTGTCTATACAATCTTTCTTGGCTCTTGTTCCGCAACCTCCCACGGCTTTGACTTCGCATGAATTTGTATTTGCATTGACATCCTATGATACTAAATCATTTAGATTTTTTTTATTATTCTTTGCTGTTCTAAAAAATTGAGAGTATCTTTCAAATTCCATTGTTGAGTCTTCTCAAACAACTTTTATCGAACTTAATTGTCGTTGATTCCGCAAATTATTAAAGCAGCTGCCCAATTGTCTGGCTTTTTTTTTGAAAATTTCTGCCTCTTCTACTCAAATTTTCAAGCAAAAGTAAAATTCATCGAATATTCCGTACACCTATTTTTTCTTCTAAATAATCTTTCTCTGCTTTATGTCTTTTTTCTTTTAAGTACTCAGTAATGTCTTCTATTACTTCATTTAGAGTATTATTTGTGTTTGCAGGAATCTGTACAATATGTCAAACTTTTATGAGGAATTCAGGTGAGTAACATAGCTACAATATTGATATTTCCTCTTCCCGAGTTTTCACCATCCTATGTTTTAATTTTACATAATTATTTCATGTTTCTAACAATTTAAGGAAGTCTGAATAATTTATCTCGTCTTCGGTTTGATTGGGGGGCTGGATATGAATTCTTGATAAGTCTTTATATTTCGTCTCAATCGGTTCGACCATTATATCATGTAAGTTTGATTCCAAATATTGATCTATTATTGACCTTAACGTGTTCAATTTTTTTTTCTGAAGATGGCAATCTGATGAGTGTTATATATTTTCAAAATCTCCTATCACTATTGTTTAACTCTGGAAGAGAGACGACCTAAGTATAAAGCATTCACTAGTAAGTTTGCCATGAAAAACAGAGAGTAACACTGACTTGGTTGCAGAATGGGAAAAATTTAAGAGGATATGTTTTGAAGTTATCAGTATAAGTCCTTGTTCGATACAAAATATACTTAAGAATTGTCATTTGAGTTATGCCTCCCTATATCCTTGTTAGATACGGAGTGGGAAGGTGTATATTTTTTTACGACTGCTTGCAGCTGATTTAATTTAAATGGCATTACAGTTATTTACTCCCCTTCAAAATATTTTTCAAATTGTGAGAGTTATTATGCCATTTTTTGGTTTATTTTATTTTTATATAACTGTAACTTATTATATACTACATCTCTAAGAAAATAATTTTGTCAATAAGGATATCATCTTTGTTTTCTTATTCATTCTAAGTTGAACAATTACCAGAACAGCAAATCAGAAAGAATAAATAATAACATTCCTTTATAATCAGTAGGATGGCAACAGTTATTTCAATTTATATTTTATGTACATCCCTTTTCAGATTTCTTTTTACTGTTATAATTCAGTCTCTGACATTGTGTTGCTTTTGGTTAATTATAAAGACTGTCAACGTCAGTGAAAAAGACTTAATATTAACTTAATATACATCGTATGTTAACCCCAGTTAATTAAACATCCAAACTAATGAAATCTATAATTTAATTTATGTTCAGTATATGCCAAAAATAAAAATAGACTCGAGCAAAACTACATCAATTCCAATATATATATAATACAAAGACTACACATACTATGTCCTACAGATTTAAAAACAAAAAAAAATGCTTGAATAATATAATAATCTTTATTCATAAAACAAAGTTTATATAAATGTTTTAGTGAAGGGATTTTTGAAAGTTTGCTTAATATCTATAGTCTGATAACTGGATCTGGATCTAAAAATAAAACTTTAGCAGAGTGGATGTGAAACTAAAACTCAGCCCGTTATATTAAAAAAAAGAAAAAGGGTGTTTTTCCATAAACTGACTCTGCAGTCTTATAATTCCACCATATGTATAAAAATATCACGTTATTACCTTCATTTAATCACAGACCTGTACTTCAAAAAAAAAAAAAAAAAAAAAAAAAAGAAGATAAATCAATTGGTATATTGCGTTTTTTAATCGTTTTAAATGAAAAAGAAAGTATCTAAAATATTAAAAACAGACTTAATTGTATTGTTCTTCATCGTAGTAATGGAATTAAACGGAGAATGTATGTTAAAAATAGACTTAATTGTATTGTTCTTTATCTCGTAGTTGTGGAATTAAACGGAGAATGTATATTAAAAATATATATTTGAAGCCATAGACAAAGTTCTTATATCTAATTATGTATAGAAAAATAATAAATACACTTATCATTATTAACATATCATCACCCTAACAAAATGTTTCAAAATTATAAATTTTCGTTAAAGGGTGTGAGTCACGTAATCGATCAAATACATACAGGGGAGGAAATATGTATTTACTTCTTGCCCATTTTATAATTTTGCACACGCATAGAGATTATATATGACATTGAAGTATGGAGACAGGTTGGGCCACTCCATTACCTTATTGTGCTTCTTCTTGAGCCACTTCTTTGTTCCCAAGATCTTATGTTTTGGGCCCAATACACAAAACAATTTCCGTTCCTTGAAGTCATCCATAGTTAAGGTAAATTTATAAATTTTTTTTATAAGGGAGGGGTATCCCTCCCTTATAAAAAAAATACGACATAAAATGAAGGTTTGCTAACGATTAATGTTCTCAACAGATAGAGGGAAAATGAGAAGAAAAATTAATAACTACCAACAAAATACAAAGTAAGTCTTTATCTAAGTGGAATAACCTCTGGATCTAATTTACAAATGCTATAGATTTAAAAAAACCAAAAAAACATTGCACTTATTTCCTACTTGACATAATTTTTGACAAAATATAATTTGCAAATATACTGGAAATACTTTTATTTTATTTTTTTTGCAATTATGTAAGGGATTATTTTATTATTAAAGACTATCAAAGTGAAAAATCTATCAATTACCAAACATGGACTGAGTAAAAGCGAGCAAAAAGGGATATATTCTTAGTAGTAAAAGTTCTTCAAAATGTTTAAATTAGATATGTGGAGTTAATCGGCGTTCTTTAATTTCTAGAAGGTTTCTAAAACTGTGAAATAACTACCTATTAGTCTTACTCTAACTATGGTTCCTTGGGAGTATTAAGTACCCAAATCCTGATCTTTGACTGTCTTGAATTTCCGTGTGCTATTAATCTTATAAGTCAAAGAGTAGCCGGGGAGCAAGTTGGCTCACTCTCGTTAAACAAAAGAAGCAAAATACAAAGCCAAAAAAACCTCCAAAGAGAAATGTAAAAATTATCAACTTGTTTATATTACTTATTTTTTATATTTGTATAAAATTTCATAGATATTTTAAAGTTTGTTTTTTCCTCGGATTTGAAGAAAATTTGGAATATCTCATCACTTACTATTGGCTACTTAATAATGAAATATGAGACTGTAACTCAATTTAGCTTTAAATTCTGAGTTCGGTTTCATTATGAATTTGATCGAAATTGCCTTAGAGACCCAGGTGTTTTAGATTGTAGCACGTAAATAATTCCATGATGCAAATGAGAACTCATATAATAGCAATTGAGTTGTTCAACAAAATATATCAAACAGTTGTTTTTTTACTCTTTTATATAAAAGAAATAGTTTACTACGACCATATTTTTTGATTTTAAATATCTCAAAAATAACATTCTATGATTTTGATTAAGAAATTATCAGAACAAGATAAAAACAATATCTCAGCTACAATACTAGACTACAACAATTTAATTTCCACTCCCCGCCTTTCTCAGATTGGCCAGAGTCTTCTCTTTTTGTTTACGTTAAATTCAAAACATTAGAGTTTATGATCATGTTGCAAGAACTACAGAGATGACGCACTGCAACCTTGATTGCTGCCGGAATGTCTCCCAAAAGGAGTTATTGTGGCCATATATGTAGGGAAAGTAACCGTCTTCCGTATCAAGGCGCGCCTGTATAAGACTGAGGATCTTGCAAAAGCCCACAGTAGTGGTAATCCAAGAAAATTAACCACTAAATCTACAGTCAAAGTCTTTAAATAGCATGAAGGAGATAGGCATGAACTTCAATGTATTAGTATCCCTCGTGTCCAGGCACATCATATTAGTTGGTGGTGTATATTTACGAGCCTAAAAAGTACCACACCTGACAGCAGAGATTGTGAAAAAGTGAACCATTAGTTCAGTTTCAGTTTTTTTAGTGAACTCTGGGTCTCCTTAATCACCAGATTTTAACTCTTTGGACTTTAGTATCGGTTGGCAAATAAAGGCATAGGGCTGCAGAATCCGACATCTAAATTTTGAGGCCTTAAAGGAAACTTCAATGAGGAGTGTGTTGCAATGTCCGAGGCCTACATCAAAAGTATATGCAGCAAATTCTGCCTGGAAGCCGTTATTGCTCCCTACGGGTCTTGTAGTGTATGAACATAGGATCTATTGGAGCTCTCTTTTATTCTTGCCTACTTCTTCTATTCTTATTATTATTTAAGATGACTCGAGTAAAGTCTGACTACCTTTATTTCAGAGCTATAGAAAAGTAGTATTTAATAGTGATGTGCCGCTATTAAAACTCATAAATTGATATTCGACTTTTATGAAGTAAATAAAAAAAAAACCACAAAAACCTCGGCTCGTGTGCATAAAAAGCAGAGTAAAACTCGGAACTCGTCAAAACACGGGATTTTTTCTTTATCCCATTATTACGTAAATCTTCCTAGACTGCAAAGAAAGGAAGTAATCCTTTTTTTGCAAAATTTACAATTTATGTTTTCTTACAGGTAGAAATGTGTTGACTTTTTTTCAATGTGTACTCATAATCCCAGTTTGTTTCAAAAATAATCTTTGTTTATTTTTTTAAGACTAGCGGGAGCAATCGACATTGCTTGGAATTACTTAGCCGTCTAAAAAACTTTTACTTTTAATATATTATCATTAATATACACTCATATTAATAAGCATCAGTGTCACTAAAAATATATTTGTTACAAGTTATAACTAGACTATAATAAAATATTGATTAATTGAATAAATAAACTGTTATGGCAGTGGCAAAGATTCAAATAAGTTAAACTAAATTTTAGATTAATTTAGGAGACATAAATTATGAAAATAATAGTTGTTATAAGATCCTTTAATATTTACATATTTAATATATTCAATTTCAAATACAAAGTCCTCTGGATAACTACACAAATTTTTAAATGACAAGTTTCAGTAATTAGTAAAAGGGTTAGGGTGAGGATCGAGTGTTCATGGAAGTAACGAGTATTCAAGCGAGTAACGAGTAAAGTTCGGAAAGTTTTTTTGTTTTTTTTGAAACGCCAATCACTTTTTGAATTATAATTCGACCTCCTATTTAGTCTCCTTGAGCTCTATGTAAAGGGTGTTTATGTTTTGGGCTTACCATAAGCCTCCTTTATACCCAAAAATCGCTAAATTTCAGCCTCTTAGGTACAACGGTGTAGGCACACATAAAGGACACACACAAACCTTCTCTATTATATACCGAAGATTATTAAAATTATTTGAGATATTAAACTTTTGGACAACCTGGTATGTATAAAATTACAGAAGAATACTTCAAATTAAATGTTTTTTAGATGTGTACTGCTTATGAAATTAAGTAAATCTTATAATATTAAACCAATTCAAGTGTAATTTGACAAATCATAATTTGTTCCTATCTGATTCGTAAAATAAAATCGATTGTAAATTTTCACAGGAATAACCCACGTACATATTTGTTGAAATATTTATTTTTGGTTAAATTAAATGAAGTTGCAATTTACCGATAAATAATAATATTTATAGATAGTCATTTCTGTGCCAACTTGCCTATTCTATGGTTCAACAAATTGCCACCATATAATAGATAAAACATTTTAAGTACAGTTAATTATGATAGGAAATTGGTGCCAAAAGTTGCATACTATTTTGAATTATTCCTGAAAATCATAAATTACATCTCATAATCCCTTCTACAAACCTACCAATATGCCAAAAAATGAAACTTACACCAACAAGTTAAGCTCTTTTCTTATTTACATTAATTATTTATCTACTTGAAATATAGTTTTGTGAGAAACTATGTTCATTTTGATAAAATACAGATTGAATATTTTTATTAAATCATGGACAATATAACTATTTTAACATAAACTAATTAGTATATTTAAAAACAAATACAGATACTTGTTAGCTTCGCTTCACTTTGAGTTATAAAAATAACAGTTTTTTATTACACAGTTGAAGGGAGGCTATTGATTGATCACAAATTAAAGTTAAATGAATTATTTAATATAAAAGAAAGCATCCACAGTGCAATTTAATGCAAAATGGTGCATTGGAATGGAGGTTTTTTTCTCCTCAGTAAATGCAATTACATTCAATCCTTTTAAAATAAATCAAAACTTTTTAAAGTTTATATGTTGAAGATACTATCGAAATATTTCAGTTTAAAAAATACAAATTGTTTACATAAAAACAAAGCAGAATGATTTTTCTCAAAAATGACTCTAAATTATATTTTTTTCGCCAATTCATATCAACAAATTATTATTATTACTAATCATTTAGATGTGTGGCCAATTGCACTTAAATTAGCTTAAATTAATCTTCACATAAAATAATGATAAATTGATGGATTTTATTTGAAGGGACGTTCGGGGACCGTATATAATTAGGTCTCTCAAATCAAATGAAGGTTCTAAACTATACCTAAAGTTGTTAATTTTTTTAATTCTTCCAACAAATTTGAATACAAAACTTATAATTGGGGCAAATATGTGTACACATTGGGTTCAACGTATAAAGTAAAAAAAGAGATTTTCAGTTTTTCTTCATTTCTCTTCAAGATTGTATTTGAATGTTATGTTATTAATTTTCCTTGTAAAAACGTTTCAACAGTCAATTTGTTTGCTTTGCTGTATGGGCAACCCGAATTTAATTTTTTTTTACCCATATTTTCCAAGAAATGTTTTCATCTTTTTTTTGTCCTAATAAAATCTATAATATTTAATAGACATAGAGACTGTTGTTGATATATTAAAATTAATGTGAAAAACCTGTTGACGAATTAATCAATAAATGAATATAAATTGTATTCCTTCTAGTCTTACATAAATATTAAATAACAAATTTATCAAATAAAACAACAAAAAAACCTAAATTTATATATATTAAACTCTTGGGATAAGGTTTATATACATTTATACATATATAGAAATATATGTACAGGGCCATTTTTTCATTTATTACGTTTTTTCTAAATTGAATAACAAAAAGTACACATATACAGTGCAGACCAACATCATATCGAGATTCCAAGGAGCTCTTATGACAAAATGAATAATAAAAACTCGTTAAATATTAAAAAAACTTATATATCATGCATATATTTTGTACTAAGTTACAATTTTTATATATTATATTGTTTGATTTTATTAAAACATCAGCCAATTTAATTAACATCAAATCATTGATACTGCAATTTCATTTTGATAAATTAAAATTATGCATTTCTAACATTTTTGGGAATAATATAACTGTGGTAGAATAATACATCTATAAATGTGCCACAGGAGTTTTGTGAATAAGTAATTTTCATTTTTGAGGTTATACTGAACAAATTCAATTGGTATATTGGACACTCCTGTGAGGAATAGCACACACCTTCTCCTCCAGACGCTCCATGATAGAGTAGTCTAATGGGTTTCGCATCTTGGAAGTACTCCGGTCACAAGTTGAGGTCCCAAACATCCAGAAAGTTGTCTCTGGGGAAGGCCTGGGTCTTAGTAGCTCGATGACAAGGAGTTCCATCTTGAGAGTAAACAAAGTTACTCCCAAAAGTTTATCTGGCAAAAATACCACCTTTTTATCAGGAAGTTCGATTTAAGCATATTCATTGAGTTGCAAACTTCGCCTTTGCTAGTCACATCGCCCAAGACCATCTTTCTGGCTGTATTTTTTATTCTGAAGACATTAGCTGATCTGAGCTCCTTGGATAGGACCATGGGAGACATGTCGCGTGAGAGAAGTTTCAAATTTTACTCCTGTTCTACTCCTTTGGACTTGCTCTCTTTTTGTTTTGTGCTTAATTGAGTTGATACTTTAAATAAAGAATATTGAGTCACAAAACCTATCTGGCATCGAGTTTGACGACAATTGACGACTAAACTTCCGATTTATTAAAATTTAAATTAAGTGTACCACTAGATATGATCAAACCTGTATAAAGCACTCTCTATATACATTTGATATGGCTACCTTGTTATAAATTAGAATAAAGTTACTTCTCAAACATTATAACAAAAATTTATACATACAAACAAAAAATGCCAAAAATAAGACGGGCAGTTGTCCCCGTCTCCTACACCTTAATTTAAAAATATTTAGATAATTATGATTTACATCGAATATATACAGTCTACCCTTTATACACGATCGATACTACATACAAACGCCTGCAAGATTTCATTAATATGAAAGACATAGTTACATCGAGATTTGCCCTTCAGGTACTTCTTGATTATATTTTCTCTCTTGGCCTCCATTGTGGTTACAAAACTGTTTATTTTGATCTAGTTTCGACCCGACTAGATTTTAAACATAATATCTCGCAACCTTACACATAATTATATTATATAAACTTAATTTAACAGGACTTTCCGTCGACCCTGTATATGATATACAATAGGGAACATTCTATAAAATGTATTCTGTATACATGCTCCATGATACGGGCAAAACGTCTATGAGATCTCATTAATACACCCTCATTCTTATTTCTTAAATCAATAATGACTTTATCTAGAGGTACACTCATAAAGAAAAACAGATAAATTTTACTTTATTATGAAGGATAGGAAAGAAAAGCCTGTACGGAGTGGCTTTCTTAATATATATTACAACGATCCCGAATAATACTACAGTAGCAAGATAGAAAAATTAATATTCTCTCTTAAATACGACGCTCTTGGTAAAATATATACAATATGTGGACTACATTTTGTAAGTATATGAAAGTCAATTATATTAATTTTTGACTATAGGAAATATTGTTGAGTAAGGTTCCCCCCGGAAATTGAACCAAGTTGTAATATTACACAATAAATCATAGTTAATATTTGGGGAGTTCTTATCTGCTAAATTTATTAGATGTCCAGCTACTTTTTTTTGTCTATTAGGTATTGTAGAAATCAGTAATACTACTAATATCGTAATTTTCATACAGAAAATTAACTATTTATATTTGTCGATTTTTTGTTTATTGAAAAATTTACCTGTTTTATGTTTGGGAGAACCCCCTGCTCATATTAAATAATTAATTACAGCTGCAATAAGTGATTGAATATGTTCTATAATATAGATTTTGAAATATCCATGGAATTATCTCTACCGAGTGATGTTCTAAATGTTCCACACGGACTCATCCTATATGATAAATGGATCCGTGAGTAGGTGGCCGGGGGGGGAGCACAATTTAAAAAGTTTGAGAATCACTGATCTTATAATTTTAAATGAACGAAATATACGAGGGCACACCCAGAATTACCCAGCCTGACTAAAAGATGACGGTATTTGTTTAAAACGATCACTGCATTAGAAAGGACATCATCTGTAAAGCATATGTTTCAGGTCTAAAGGCGTCATGCTGTTTAGTAATTGTTTGGGAGCCATCTACAGAGAAATTTATTAGGGAATTTGGGAAAATAGAGAAAGTTGTTCATTTTTATAAGACATAATACTTTTATTTGAAAGGCTTCAGCCCAACCAACATAAAAGCTGAGTGAGTCTGATCCTTCGTTGATAAAACTAAAATTTTGGCTGAGTTTCAAAGAAGTCGTATGAGCTAACAAGATGAGCTTCACAGAGGTCGGTCAAATGAGGCAATGCCTCTAGAAATTCTGATGAAAATCCACAAAGCAGTACTGTATATCGTCACCTGAAACATTGTAGGCTTTTCAAAAAGTGCGTTACATTGTATTTTATCTGAATATTTGTACAAGAGAGAAGTGTGTGCAAGATGGGTGCCCGGTTTCCTCAAACTCGAGCAAAAACCGTGTCGTAAAGAAGTATCATAGCAACAAGCAGATTTTTTTAACATTATGCTTGTTTTTTCTTTGTTGGGTCTGATACTTCTGGGAACGTCCTTGTATAGAAAGTCTTTGCTCAATATCAAAAAATTTATAGGAATATTGTAGATCATAAGCTCCATAAAGATAATTCCTAAACTAGAAAAAAGACATGGGCATGGAGTGGGGAGGGAAAGAGGAGGAACGTTATGCCAGCGGAATCATAACGTGAAGAGAAATATGTATGGGTTATTCATCAAGATTTCTCAGTGTCTATAATGAAAAAGTGAGATCGTTAGACTACTCAAGAATACAGAAAATAACCAATAAGATATCAATCATTGTATTTTGGCCTTAATTCTTGTAAATATCTTAATGGAATGGATTATCTTTATTAACACAAATTGTTAATACAGACCTATTGTTGATTATGGAATAAAAAGAGTTGGCGCAATATTAAATGTTGTCGAATAAGAATGAACTAAAATTTGTTTCAGCAAGGTTAATTTATGATGCTTTACAATGTATCTTTAAATGTTTAAATCTTAGGGGTTCCGAGAAAATGAAAAATTGCAATACAACTTTTTTACAAGATTACACTGAAATCGACTCTAATTCCAGAATCCATCCTTGATTCTAGAGCAGGGGTCGGCAACCCATGGTACGTGTGCCACTGCTGGCACGCAGAGGCATACTGACTGGCAAGCGTAAATTAGAACATATTTCCGTAGATTGTGTGTGTGTTTTTTCCCCCATTATTGTTGATACTCATGCATATGAAATGTTGAAGTTGGCACTCTATGTCTCAAAGGTTGCCTACCCCTGTTTTAGAGTATACAATAGTGTATACTAGTGTATGTACTTTTACATTTATATATTCAAACGCTGATTTTAGAGATAGATAAAGGATATCATACATAACCTTTTGGTACATACAACTCCTTTCCTAAACATTATAACCCCAAGGGACTCCTAACTAATGATCTATTAATTACCTATAATCATTCAGGAGCTTTGTTTTCCTTATATTTTCAGTGAAGGAGATGGGATAAAAAATCCAATCAAACATTTAATTATTTGTATATAAGTAAGGATGCTAACTTCTCACATCTCTTTTTTGTGTAAATTGTTTTAAAAATGTCTTATAAAATAAGCATATATGAATTTAATTATAATTTCAATATTTTCACTGTACTAATGCTATTTTAAATGTAGAAGGTTCTACTCTATATGTCAGCAATACATTTAATCCCCAAAAATCAAATAATAGGTTGCTCCTATTAACATGAAATTCTCATTTAACTTTCTTAAAATACATTTTGTAATAGTGCAATAATTATATTTATCAATAAATTTGACAAAGTGGTAACCGGACCCCATAAACTATTGATATCATGTAAGTAAATGAAATGCTAAAAAATTGGCATAAAAATAATAGAAACCCCTGGGGTGTGTTATTTTTTTCTTCAAATATGGACCTTAAAATCAGGTATTTTTTTACCTTTAAATGACATTTTCTATCGATTGGACGAATACGGATAAAACATAAGTATATCGAAAATAAGTTGTGCAAAAGATAAATTAAATTTTATTTCGATTACTGATATTTGTCTTATTCAAAAGTTAACTGCAAACTTATTTGTATATATAGGTTAGGGGTAAAAATGCTCCCAAAATTTATAACGAAAATTCTCAAAAACCATATTTGATACAAAAAAACCAATTGTAGATTCGATATCAGAGCGTGTCATGTACTACTATTAGAAGTAAATATGTAATAGATAATATTTTTGGAAAAAGTAATTTTATTTTTGACTTATTATGTAATTAATTAATAAGAATATGAGGAGTTTCTTAAGTTAAAACGAAGGAGTACACAGACATACCTTGAAATACGAATTTAATTTTTCTTGGGCTGAGTTTGTTAATCAAAAACTCAGAATTCAAAGCAATGAAGCTTGAAACGGCTTTCGTGCCCCATCACCAACTCTCAACAAGCTCTTATCTCAATAAAAACTTGCAAAGTCCATGCACATTTCTGATCAGAAAACTCAAATGTCGGGGCACTTGTATTCCAAGATATGATTGTATACTGTTAATCTTTATGAACATAACAAACTCCCTTCCCAATGATTAATAATGGAATACTAAAAAGAAAAAACTCTCCAGATGCTCCAAATAGGCTGTAAAAACAGGAGTGTTCCAGGGAGAAGAGGTTAATTCGTCAAGGGGTAGTAAAAAAAATATAACCTTGTAAGTCTAAGCAATGAAGCGGCTGTTGTGGCCTGTCTCTAAATCATAACCATTTCATAAAGTTAATTCAAATGCCTCATAAAAACTCATTTGTCGAAGTATAACTTTATTGGGCATATAAGGGTCCTTGCTTAGTTAGTTAGTTAAATATTTATTACAGCTTGCCATACATACATAAATAAAATTTTACAAATATAAGGTAACGTACACGACTACACAACGGGGTATTTGTGATACTACAGCAGATTCTAAAACCTAGTTTACATTAAAATTTTGTTCAATAATATTTTTTCCTTTTTTACATTTCATTTTGCTCATCTTGTAATACTTGTAAAATAGGTAAAAAAAATTTCAAAGTCCCCTTTTTACCATTTTTACACCTTCTTTTAGTATAGTTAGTACAATAAAAACCTTTAATTAAAAAATAAATTATTTAAAATAATGTACAAGAAATTTATAAAATATCTGAAAATTTAGTATTAATTGGATATTTACTTGATTTTAATTTGGTTATTTTAATGCTGTAAAATTTAAATAATAGTTACCAAACCAATATTTATTCAGCAACATTTTTTGTTGCAAGTTTATATAATAACCAAAAAAAAATTGTCTAGGTATAAAATCAAATATTTACAAAACACTTTCCTACATGAAAAATTATTCAATTCCATTATATGAATATATAGGCATAGCATCAAAAACTACAAAATTCTTGTTTACTATAATATAAAATTCTTTTTTTTTATAATTTAGTATCTTAATATAAAAAACGCGATATCAGGGGAATATACTGCACTATACGATGAGTCAGAATATTGCCAAACACTGCTTTATATGAAATCCAGGGTATTGGAAACCGTGTTATGTGGGGACTTCCTGTAATGATTGATTCTTTTGAATCAAAGGGAATTGAATTCATGCAGAATATAACGTGGACATGAAGTACGCTGCATGACGTTTATAAAATAACGTCTGAAACCTTTCCTTTTCTTAAATACATTTCAAAAAAATTAATAAATTATTTGACAACTTGTGAAATGATCAAAGCATCCAGTTCTTTTCTATGTTACATCCTTGCTGTTTTATATTCACCCTTTTTATTAATTAAAGGGACAATGGATATTCCATATCACGACCGTAATGAAGTACAACGTGTCCCGAACCCTTTCTTACCTTCTTTCGCTTCTATGTACGTCTTTATTTCTTTCTCTTCTTCTTTATTCTCTATCTAATCGTAGAGTAAGTAGTAGAGTAGTTCCTGTTGACAATCTATGCAGAGAAGTAGAAATAATTTGTTGTTTGCTGATTGAAGAAAATAATTCTGAGGGCTTTTTATAACGTTGAATTTGTATATATGTACATATAGATTCATAAAAAGATATAGAATATTATAAAGAAAGGGGAGAGTCCCTTTGTCTACTACACAGTTGTAATATTTTTCTTCTCTCTGTGTCCCTCTCTTCTCTCCGCTCTCTCGCGCTCCTGTGTTGTTCTACTACTGTTAGTGTTTTAACCCAAACTGAATGTAGAATGGAATGAAAATTCAACAGAAGGACGAAGGAGTGTGTGTACGAAAGGCTTTCTCTTTATGTTAAGGGTACCAAGAGAGCATTTTGTTACTCACTCACGACTCACTCACGAGTTGTTTCTTCTCCCCCCTTTCATTTATTATAATAATAATAACAATACTAAAAAAAAAATGCGCCCCAATTTTCTTTAGAGCCTCTCTTGAAGAATAGCACAGAAAACGTCAACATTATTTGACAAAAATCTAATTTATATTTTTATAATTTAACTTTTCTTTCTCCCTTCTTACTTTTTCATTGTTGTACGTTTCTAAAAACACAAAAAAGGAGGAAATGATGCTTTTACAACATACTTAAGGCAGTATATGTAACCTTTACACATCTATGTGGACCGTCAACACAATAGAAAGTTAGAATGATTTTTCTTAAAATATAGTATGAAGGATTTTATTTGTATTAGTGTGTTTATCATGATTAGTGATATATTGGGTGCTCAAGAGTTGATAATAACAATGGTTCATATATCTTAAAAAAAGAAGGTAGTACAAAAAAATATTATTTAAAAACAAGTCTTCAGTTAAATAATTATAAATTTAAATGCATTCTCAAATTTATAATTGACCATAATTATTCATGAATATAAACAAAGTGAACATGTTCAAATTAAATACACGATGAATATGGATAATAAAGGCATTGAACGTTTTTGAGTAATAATTGAACAAATAATTCTAAGCAATGCTGAGTACTCCCTCTAGTTTTAAACCAGCGATATCTGGAACAGTTGACACAAAAGCTATTTGGACACTGCCCATATCCTTGACGCCAAAACACTGAATAGAAAAAGCTATAGTTAGGTCTGCCAGAGAATCCCACAATTTTCACATTGTGACCGAAGTTATGGTGAGTTATAACGCCTCGAACTTGAAAAAAAGTATTTCTCTTTACTGAAACAACCTTTGGGCTATGTGTCTCCAAATGTTATAGCTAAAAACCATAGAGAAGTGGAAGATGAAGAAAAGGATGATGTAGATGGTGTCGACCTTGACTACGGGAAATCCTGCATTGAATTATTTCATAACATAAGTTTAATTTAATTATTATAATTATATGCATACACATATGTTGACTTTAAGCCATCGCCTGGGTTGTTTATTTCACAAATATACAAGCTCTAGCTAAACCAAAAATTTATTTACAAACAAGATCTCGATATTTCACGGGATCCCACACAAAGAAAATTTCCTAGGATATGATCATCCCTACTATGTAGTCGATATGGATGGATATATTGGATTGAAATCAGATAACCGATACATCAGGCAAAATATCCTATATTTGCAATGTAGAAAAATCTTAGAAATTTCGATGACGCAATCAGAAAAATGGAGAGAATACAAATTATATTATTACTTACTTAATACACATAGACTTAGATTAATGAATGAATACTGCTCTTTTTTTAAGCGGTCATCATGTGGTTATGTTAAAAACGAAGTTGGCGACACAAACATTTTTACTATCGGATTAAGTAGTTCTAGCCGATGATTTATTTATCAAACTAGTTATTCAGGGATTTTTTTATTATTTAATACATGGCTTATCATTGATTATAATACTATAAAATTATTCAATTTTCACAAAGTTTCGAAAGATTTATAGTTAAAATATAATATATATTATTAAAGATGCCAGCTACATAGCTGTCCAGCAAATTAATAAAATTCGCGAGTTACATTATTTCGTCGTTAATATTCTGTCTTCAAATTCTTGTCCCCGATATGTTTGATATTTTTCTACTTCCGAGTCTCTCTGATTGATCTGAGAAATGTTTAAATAAATATGAGGTAAACTATAGTCTTTTTATTGATTCAGTGGCCAAATTTTATCATGCTATACTGAATGGCAATAGTAATAATTTCAAGTTAAATTATTTAGTATTAATAAATTTGCGTTGTTATATTTGTTATGACGATGTTTCAAATTCGATGGTTCCCTCTAGTGTTCCAATAGACTAAACTAACAAATACTCATGAATAATATGACGATTGCAGGTTATTCATCAGTTGCAAAAAAAAAAAAAAACCTCTTTGTAAAAAAACAACAACTAAAAAACACATGAATTTCACACACACAAAAAAAGCTATTTGCTTTCAGACACAAGTTCACAAATGTGTGGCTTCATGTGCAAAGGATTTATCACATGGATATTTTGGTAGAAACGGTATGAGTATCTCCAGGACTTTCTTTGCAAGAAATATTCATCGTTAACATCTGCTGCTACAATACTAAACGAAAAAATTTGTCCCAACCGAGCTGGATATGAGCCGGTGATGTGAAAGTATCCTTCAAGAGATATGTAAGCTCTTTTAAGGGCATGGCAATTGCTTGCTTTAGCTGTCTAGGTACAGAAATGTTTCAAATTCTAACCACGTCTTCGATCTGAATAACACAGTCGTCCAATAAGAAAGTTTTCTAAATTATCATTCTCCATTCATCGTTTCCAGAAATGTATTTTTTTTAAATGCCTCCGAGTTTTCTTCTGCTTCAATGTTATTAACTCCACCGCACTCCATCTGTCAATTGAGATGATTGAGAGCATCAAAAATATCTGCCATGTACGTCAAAGTGAGAGAATGAATTCAGAATTTTCGAAGAATCCTTGTGTCAATTTCTGTACTCTCACAAAAAGAGTACTAATTCCAAATGTATGCCAATAAAACCCTTCAGCACCTTTCCCTTGGATAACCACCAAACGTTAGAATGGTGCAGAAATATTTCGAATTCCGAGCCCATGTCCTTGCACAGTTCTTTGAAGATGCAGCATAACACTATTTCGCACAAAGTTCACAAACTCAACAAAAGTTTTTAATACTTATGCCAGTTTTGGAGGCAAGGTTTTTGTAGCCAGCTCATGCCTGCATAGAACACTGTGCGTAACAATGATTTGTGGTTTATAGGATTTCACCAGCGCTCCAAAAACCAAAGTGTCGTATCAGCATGACTAGAACTACGTCCAAACAAACTGCAGAAATCATATTGCATGAAAGATTGTTGTCCGTGAAGAAGACATCCAGAAGTTTTTTCACATCACAACCTAGATTGGAAATATCAATGGCCTTATTGAGTTGGAGGCTGAATTTTCCAAGGCTTGAAATCAAATCTGTATTTGCTATAGCCAAGATGACATTACTCATGTCGTCTGTTCTGGTATGATAGTGTAATTTGAAAAAGGAATTCTTTGTAACTTATTTTCAGCTTCTTTTCCCAGCATAATATTTGCCATCTTCAACACAGCTGGTTTTACAAGTGCTTCACGAATAGTGTATAATTAGCCCTGCTTTGCAATTAGGTAGTAAATTTCGTGCGATGGGTTTTTGATTGGTACAAACCTGAGTACAGGCAGAGCAGCCTTTTCATCGAATCTACCTCTCTTTACTTTTAATTCAGACAGTGATTGTTCTTGTATTTCCCACCTCCATGCAGCTTTAGGAATTGTTCCTTCAGTTTTCCGGTATTAGACTAAAGTTGCTCAACATTGCAGTGCAAATCATGCATTCAGGATGCTGATTCTCATCACGTTCCTTTATACCCGTGAATCCATATTATACAGTTTCGTCAGACAACTTTCTTTTTTGCTCGACATTGTTAGTAATAAGGGATTGAAAGAAAATAACAAATGACGAACACTCACAATAGCCACAAATTGACTACTGAACGCACCAATGTGGCTTGATCACAGGCAGCCAATGATGGACAAGTTGATTGTAACCTCACAAATAACACGAATGAGCTGTATTTTGTGTAACACATTTTTTTTACTTTTCAACTAAATATTTGTAATCTAAAACGGAGTAGAAATTTTTTTGAATCTCATACTTGTTTTTTTCATGTTGTTATTCCCTTTTCTGAGTAATGCAACGCTATTACGAAACGCTCTACTGAAAGCAGTTTGCTCCGGTCGACAGACGCTTCAGTGGATGCAGGGGCTTGCCGAAACCCCAAGACTGTCTCACCGAACCCCTGGAATTTGATCAACCATGGGATAAGAACCACTGGTCCGGAGGGGCTCTCAGGAATGGACTTTAACAGTATCCACATCAATAAAGAGATGTATATATCTTTTTTATGTACCATTTGAGAGGTTTTGTTATTATCTTTTGATTGAGTCCGTTTTGAATGTAATCAGACAATAATGAACGATGGAGAAGCGAAGATGGTCATAAATTGTCGAGCTTGCTGATGTGCTGAACGTTCCTCTTGCTATAATGAAGGAAAAACTGGACCGTGAACCTGACGTACAACAGAAAAATGTTAAGTGGCTGCTCCGTGAGAAGCCCGCCGTTCCTCACGTCTTGAAAACCAAGTTTCTGGCATACACTATGACCTTGCGCGTCCTAGAGAGCAATGGATCAGTGATGCCCCCGTTCTTCTCTAACTCGAAGGACTTTATCGGGGCAGGTAGATACTGTGAGTTTTTGAAGACTATTGTCATTCCCTGCATGATAAAGGAGGCAAATGGAACCAAGTTCGTGTTCCAACAAGACTTTGCTCCTGCACATACGGTCAAGAAGACTCAGGACCTTCCTAAAAACAATAAAATCCCTTTTTGGAAACACAAAACCTAGCCCCTCAACTCCCCTAATATGAACCACTTGGACTACTACATCTAGAAGAAGTTAGAGAGAAAGGTTTGTGCTATCAGCCACAACAGTATCAAGGCCTTGAAGGCCTATATTACATTAAATAACATTATTGTCAATAAAATAAAGAATAAATAGAATGATTATACTTTTTTTTCTACTTGCAACCTTTATTGATGTAAGTAGTTAAATTAATTCCCAATGTATCTGCAAGACCCTGTATGTCCAACCAGGTAAGGTAATTTTGGCTTCATTCCATTTTTCAGCTATAATTAAATTATGATTTTTTGTTAAGATACCTACGTCCTGTGAACATTACTAAACCGGAATCGAATGGGGGAATCCGTACTTTATAGCTTAAATATTTTGTATTCCAATAAAATGGGATTTCTACCTTTTGGGAAACGAAACGAACCATATATTTAAAAAAAAATGTTTTCAGGGATTCGGGTACATCTAATATTTTGTAAAATATGGGATAATTGATTTCAGCACATGTAACGTGTAAAACATAAATTGGGTATTTTTCTTTTTCTTGATTTGTATTCCAAATAGTTTTTAGCGTTAATTTCCTACATACCGTATTTGTAATAATAAGATCTCTGACCATATTTTGTAATATATATTTAGAAGCAATTTATCATATTATAATGGAAAAAAAGAAAGAAATGTAATAATTATATTATTGTTGCACAATTAATTTTTCAAATAACATTATTATTTAATTACGAACTACATAAAGTAAAAATATAATTTGCTGCATTTTAAGTTAATTAATTCTAAATGATATTTTTCTACAGTCTTGCTTCATATCCGTTTTACAAAAATTGCTAAAAAAAAGGTTTAATTTGATTTTGGGTAAAAACCAAAATAAACTTTGCCTAAACTAACAATGACTTTGAAGATTCAAAAATGATCGATAACTCCTCCTAATTTCTATAATTATCAAACAACACTTCTAAATTGTTACTACATGTTAACAGGCCCTTTTATAGAATTGTAAATTATAAGTATTCTAGGTATGTGGGAAAATAAAGAATCAGAGAAATGTAATGGTAAGACAGATAATGTTTTTTTTTAAGGAGAGTTAGGAATAAATACGAATCCCACACCTTATTTAAAAAAAAACGTTGAAATAAAATACTCTGATGTTGATCCTTAATTCAAATTTGAGTCCAACAAGGACTTATACTTATAACTCAGACACTTCCGCAGGGGATAGGCCGGAGGGGCTGTAGCTCCCGCCAAAATTAAGAATTTTTTTTGCATTTAAATGAAAAATTGAAAATATGAAATTGGTAATTGTTTTCCTAAAAAAATTTATTTTTTTGTGAACAAATGTGAATTTTGAAATTCAAAGAAAAAAAAAATATTTCCCATTTTTCTCAAAAAAAATTATTTTTTGTGAATAGCTAAAGAATTTTAATTTTTTAAATATTATATTTGAATTTTTATTTCAAAAAAATGTATTTAAAATTTTTTTTTTCCAAAAAAAAAGACTTCAATTTGTTTTCCAAAAAATTTTAATTTTTCGATTTTTTGTTTTATAAAAAACTCCATAATCTAGACCGCTCCCTCCCAAATATAATCTTGTGGACGTCCCTTTACCTAATAATGTGCCCTGAAGACTGTCGGGGCTTGGGACCAGTCCTTAAAACCGTTAGTCGTTTGAATATTGTCAATGGTTTATTAAGTCAAATTAAATATATGAGATATGTACAAAGAGCATTGCGCATATCTTGCAAAAAATATTCCAGCACTCATTATGATGTCTTATAATACGAACATATATTATACTACATTGTTATATAATTTATTTGATTATATAACGGAATTACTAAAAAAGGTAAAACACCCTTAATGACGTCACAAGGGATCGATTTTTCCTTCTGAAAGGAAGTGAACTAGTCTTGGTTAGAATGGAACGTGTTCCTAAATATGTACCGACACAACACTACGTAAACTCCCACATAAATCTTTTGTATTACTCTGCGATATTCATGAACACATGCAATCATGGTAGGAGCATATGCAGGGAGTGGGTTGTAGCCCCTTCTCCCCCAAAAAAAAAAAAAAAAAAAAATCATAAATTTTGTTTTCTACATGAAGAGTTAATAGTTTTTCAAAAAAATTTATATATGAAATTCTGTGAAAAGCTATAGATTTTTAATTTTTTTTATTGTCTTTCAGAAAATCTTATAATGGAATTTTAATTCAATTTTTTCCCCAAATGATTTAATGTTTTGTAAATAGCTTCTGGTTTTTTAAAATTTATTTCCAAAAAATATATTCTTTTTTGAATAGCTGTGGATTTTTGAAATTGTTATCAAGGAATGACGTCATGAGTAACTTGGAACTAAATTTTTATTGATTTCTAAAACAAATACTATTGTTAAATGAAATATGGAACTACTATTTCAAAGGCCATAAAAATAGTTAGCCTTATCTAAAAAAGTCGGTAGAAAAAAACAACATATTTTTATAAAAAGAAAAAAAAAGGCATGAAATGAAATATGGGAGAAATTAGTACTTTAACCCCATAATTATACATTAAGGGGGTTAATGAAAGAACAACCACCTGATTTATCTATACCTTATTTATTTCTATCTCTCAACATTTTTAATTATTGTAAATTTTTCATTTTTTTATTTTCTTTAAAAAAAAACCAAAAAAACTTGGTCATTTGTAACATTTTTCTTATTTAATAGCAACCTTGGCCAATGGTGGTGGAACCAAAGAGACCAAGGGGCTATTGGCTCTTTAAATTTCCAGAATTTATTTATTTTCACAGCTAAAAAAATATTAAAGTTAGAAATAACAAAAAATAAATATTTAAATTTACCATTTAAAAAAATAAAGAAGGCTATTCTTTCAAATTTAATCTCTTTCCAAAGTTTTTAGCTATAAAAAGTTTTTTCTATCAAAATTATCATTAAAGCCCGATGCCCTTCCCCCCTACGTGCAAATACATTTGCACGCCAATGGCCCTGGCTATATTTACATTAATATTTCTCTAATTTGCTTTTAAAACTGATATTATTTACAAACTGACTGAGACTACTAAAAACGAACTACAAAGCAAAATATATGTAGCCTGTTTTACTAATAAACATAATAATACAATTTGTATAAAGTACATGATACTCACATTGTGTATATTTATACCATGTACATACAAATAAATGTACATTGTACAAAGTTTTTGAATATAAAGTGCTTTTAGGAGTCTTAAGTGATTTGAATGTACACATGGGGACAATATTGTGCATAAAATAAGGCTTCTTTTATTAAATAATTGAAATACATTTTATTTGAATCTATTTTTTTATACAAAAAATGTATTTGGATGACGAATACGTTATCTATACAGGTTTTTTTTGTGACGTTGATGCCGGTCATTTTGGTTGTCTAAAAAATCAATTTTTATAACAATGAAAATCCTTTTTTCTTTAATATAAAGAAGAATAGTGAACTATTGGATGTTCAAATGGCTCTTGATAATTTTGCCTCAAACCATTTTGCATTGTAACATTTTTCCTTGTGAATTTTTCCCTTTGAGTCATTTGGGTCAAGGATATTTCGCCTTAAAATATAAATAGAGGAGATTTTTGTTATTCTTGGTTAAAATTGATGTTCCTTTGGAATTTTTTAATCAAAATATGTTTATATTACATTTAAAGGATTATTTTCTCTTGAGAAATGATCATACCCCGAAATTTCAGTGGATGAAATCAACAAAATCTAACTATGTGATATTTTCGATCTAGATACAAAATAAGTAATAATACAACTAGTATAATAAGAAAAAAATAATAATAGACACGTGGGCCTCCATATGGGTTAGAAAAGAAAAATGGGGTCTTGTCTAAGGGGAATAAAGGATGATAAAAAGTTTACAATCTGTGCAGTTACAAATCTCCACAGATTGTATTGAATATACTAGGCCCTGCAACGACTGTGTAAAAATATATAATAACACACTTCATGCGTTTGTGGACTGCCTTGCCATCTATATCCTGAAATATTTTGTATCTATAAATATAAAAGGGCTGACGAATGGGGAAGAAAAATATGTTAAAGGTCTTGTTCTTTTTGGAATTTCAAAGAAGAAGGGTGGAAATTCTGAGGTAACAAGGGCTCTGTACTTTGCAATTCATGATTGTAAAGCCCTCATCACCAGCTGACTAACTATCAGCCTATTCGGGAGGATGAGTTGAGAGGTATCATCTTGGGAGCTTCATCCCGCTATGTGTCTCTCACAATGAAAATTCCTAAATCAGGATGTGAGTCATGGAATTTTCCAGGGGAAGAAATCCGGTACCTTCCATCAACTTCACGGAATCATCGAAGTATTTAAAAAAATTTTAACAAATATTTATCATAATTTTAATTTGCATGTTTACTCTTGTTTTTTTCAAAGATTGATATTTAATTGAATTTCTACCCTCGAGCATTAAGTATAAACTATAATGTTTATTTATGTAATTTTTTACGTAATTGCTCCGGTTTATTTATATATATGTATGTTATATATAATAGAAAAAAAACACGGCAACAATTTGAATAGAATAACTGCTAATCACTTTCTCGTTAGTAATTATCATTAGACATGATGGATTATTAATATTAAAAACGACTCATGGATTGACGAAGAAGTATAATATGAGACAAGAGCGAGTTATGACATCAGTGAATAAGTTCTGTAGGGTTGTATAAAAAATGAACTTCGGTATGTTAAAAAAGAAAGCGCAAAAGGACATAACTACTCTGACAATTTAAAGAATCCTTAGGAAAAAAAGGAGGAAACAAACAAACACAAATCCCACTCCGTATTCATCAAGGATATTTGTTTTTGTGTGTCAATTCTACTCACATTCTAGGCATGACTTACACTTATAACTTCTCAACAAAGACTCATTGTTAGTCTTTATCTTTCATAAGCACATGCACTAGGGATTACCTTATACTTACAGTGTAGGAGAGCAAAAGGTGGAATATTGCTTAATGTTTATTTTGTCATTACTATAAGAAAGTTTAGTGATTGTTTTTTTGATACTCTGTTTCCGCCGTCTTTTTTACAAAAAGAAGCTATACTTGTTTATCATGAGCGAACAAAAATCAAAAGGCCGCGCATTGTTAAATGTTCCAGGAGCCTGGTTTTTAATAAAACAAATATAAAGTAACACTGCTTCGTTGCAGACTTGAAAAAAAAACCCACACGTGTTTCAGATGTAATTTATTCAACCCTAGATAACTACATAATATTTTAGACTTTTTCTAAAATACATCATTAATAAAAAACCATTAGAGGATACTATTTTATGGTTCAATATGTTTGAAATAGCAAAAAAATTAACTTCTCTAACTTTTCATTTAATTGTATTTCCACTGAGCGCATTATATACATTGTTGTGTGAGTTCTTATTTACTGGGTCCAGTCCAGTCAAGACAGGACCCGTACTATTACTCCTTAGGACCGCTCCTTAAGACCGTCAGTCCTTCAGACTGTCAGTACTAAAACGGATTTAAAAGATAAGAATTAAAGTTGAGTTGAGAACTTCATAAGTTTTTAGTACTTATATGCAGGACTAAACTGGACGGGACTGGAGTTTTCAGTCCCAAATAAAGACTGACAGAATACGAATCATCTAAATAATTTATATATTTTGAATTTCATTGTTTCGTAGAGTAATTATTAAATTCAAAATTGAGTTAAAACTTAAACACATATTAAAACAGAAGTGGGAAAACTACTAGGTAGCTGCAGGACGCATGCAAGCCGATTAATACTTATTTGTGGCCCACATAAGCTTTTATACAGCTTTACAATTGTGATTTAAGTAACTTTATATCTACTTTTCAATAGTTTATAAAATAAGTTAACTAGCGGTTGTACCACACGGCATTACTTGGATATATTTGTTCAACTATAAACAAAAGTTTTTCCATGCTTTTGTTACCCATATTCATTGTGTAGTCAATTTGAAAAATTTCATTTATTTTATATTTATGAATAATTTTGGCAAGTTTAAAAATTACAAGTTCTTATTAAACAACTTATATACGTCTTCCGTCTTAGGTTAACTAATATAAACTATTTTAACTATCAACTTAGCATCGAACGGATAAATAACTAAGATTAAAAAAATACGAAGCTATGAGTGTCACACAAGCTTGTAATGTTATTATTTTTTTTAAATGTAGTCGGACAGTTCAAAGATATTGAGCACATATTTGAATATAAGATGAAGTTATTTAGAGGCCTAACATGTAGGCACCCCTTGGCTTGAATCAAGCTAGTTTATAGTATAATTACCACCTCCTTAAATTGGTTGATCATTTGAAATAATAAAATTCAAAAAATAAGGAAAATATATCTTTTTTCAAAAAATACAAATAATTAACAGCTGACAAAAAAAAAGGACCTACGGATAATTTGGCTATGCTAAAGGAAAAAAAAACAATTGGTTTCATTATAATGTTTATATTTTGTAAACATATTATATGTTAAATATGTTTAATTAATATAGTTTAAACAAATTTGATTTTCTCAATGTCACCCTTTAAGAATTATAGTATCATTAATGTGTCTCTTTTAATAATAATATTAATAACGTTCTGACAGCTAAATTTGGTGGTTTTTTTTTGTGGGAATACTCTCGGAATAAGTTATTCTATAAAATAATGATATACCTTTATTATTTTAGAATCCAACCGAATATTGTTAGGTGCATGAAACACGAGGTCAATGAGTTGAAAATGAGTGAGATAACCCTCAGAGTGATGACGAAAAGACTTATGCACCAAGTCAAGGGTATAAGAGAAAATACATATAACTAGGAAAAGAGACTCACCAGGGGAAAAATAATTACCAAAATTATCAAGAGAATATTGATAAAAATCGTTGAAAAAAGGACAGAAAATCAACATAGTAACCCTAACAATTTGAAGAATGTTTTGGAAGAGAGGAGGAATAATGCTCATGACGTTTCATTAGATCAGCTACAAATAGCTGCGGCAAGAGAGGAAGTTAAACAGAATATAGACGAGAACGTTTGCTAGAATTATTCCAATATCGTTCCCCAATTTTACTCTGAGTCCATCAATGACTTAAAATTATAAATTCACAACAAATCCTTAAGGTTACTGACTGTTTTTTATGGGTACGCACAAATGTTCAATATTCTTCATGAACAATATACTTTTTGCATTGATCGTTTGACCAACAGCCGAACCAATCGTATTTTTTTTTCATCTTGAACATTAGAGATGCACCAAATAAAATAAAATTCATATTCAATACAAAAAAATGTTACTGTCTCCAATAGTTTTTTTTTTAATACAAGAGGGAATTTTATTTAGATAGACAGAACATGCAAGTCCTTTAACAAAAGGGTGGGGTAAATTGAACTTTTTGACAAGCTTGTTCTGCTACACGGTGATTATTTATTTATGTAGTTACCAAATTTTAAATTTAGCAGTGGGCATACGTAACTGCTTAATCCTTTTCTTTCGATTATTTGAAAATTTTGGATAAGCAATGACTCGACTTGTCTCAATCAAAGCTTACTCAACACTAAATGATTAAATTTATGGGGGAAAATTGAATATCATATTTTTTCCTTAAATAAATTATATTATAATCAATAGGAAGACGGACAAAATATTACTTTAGAAATATATATTGAAAAATACCTAATGTATGGTCCATGCATTTCTTTATTTCGATTGTTTTTGTTTTTTAAATCTAAGATCTAAATAGCCTGGTTCTTTCAATTATAAAGTCCTAAAATACATACTAATTAATTATCAATTCCTATTATTTCTTACCAAATAATAACTTAATATCACAACTAAACCCTGATTTACTCGTGAGGGATTGGTCATTGCTCTCGACTATTTATAAAATTATTATTAATCATTTTAATAATACATCTTTCTTTGCAATTTCAATGTCGTATTACCTTTGAGTCCACGGTAATTATTACTATTTTCCTTAAAGCGATTAACTTAAGAGCAATGCTTCTCAAAATTTAGTGGTGGCAGTTGAGCAACTACAGTTTTTCTTCTTATTCAGACGAAGGAACTTTTCAATTTAAAAAAAAAAAAAGTCCACAAGAGATTGAAATTGTTGGGGTTGTGTGCTGTGGAAAAGACCTCAGCTGGATAATAGACCCTCTCCTCTCCTACTCAAAGAATTTGTTTCGGCATCATTGAATAAGAAACTGTTTTGAGTTTTTTATGCTTAACACTAGCATACGAGAGGGGTCTGAAAAGTTTTCAACCTCAACGTGAATATGGCAGCACTCGCAAATAATAGCTAGGGGCATATATCTGGTATCTGTGTACAGTTACTCACAAAAGTTTCAGCCATTTTGGACTCATAGTTGTAAGGGAAATTCGTTTGAGTGAGATGATGTGAGTGTTTTTGTGAAAATGGACACAAAATGTTTTTTCGGCTGGGAAAGTGATGGCGAAAGTTTTTTTTTTGGGTATTTATAGAGTTATTTTAATTGATTACCCTCAAAGAGGAAATATAATTACAGAAGCATACCATATAAAATAAAGATGCTGAATTTGAAAAGTAATAAAATTTAACAACAAGCGTATGTAGGTACGCACAAGCTGTGATTGTTCTAGATACTAAATTACTCAGTAGCTCATCGCAACTGTTGTAACTCCTGTGATTTTGTAGATTTCCTATTTTTCAACTTCCTTTTCTACTACCTACACTCAAACTATCATTCATGTACGAAACCAGATTGAACATTTGCGTGTGCTCATAAAAAAGGGAGAGTAACCTTTATTTTGCAGAGTTTTAACTTTTAGTTCTTGTTGTACTTTGAGTTTTGGGGATCACCTATTTCAGCAATTCTTACGAATTTCCTTGTTTATTTTCTTGTTCCCCTTCTCTGTTGTCACAGCTGATTGTAGCTAGTCTTCTTCAAAATGTCAGGGCTACCATGTCGATTTTCGGATTCTTGTTTTACGATGCTTATTCCAGGGCGGTTGCAGGATTATTTGTATGTAGATATTATTTTTTTTTTTTTTGGGGGGGAAATGGAAATGGAAAAAAAAAAATATCCCTGGAAAAAAAATCAAAAAGCCCTTATCCCTGGTTATGTGCAAAAATTACATTTTATGAAAAAAAATTTCAATTATTACATTTTTTGCTCCGCTTCATAATTTGCGAGGATAAGGAAACAAGTTCTAGTAAGAAGCAAAGTTTCCTTAATTTAGGATGGCGGCTAAAGGTCATTTTCGTGTTCTATGCATTAAATAACAATAACAAATATGTGTTTTAGCCTGTGGTCCTAAAACACTGTTGCATGGCGTTATTGTTATTTAAACCGTAGAAAAATAAAATTACAATTAAAAATCTCCATAATTCACAGATTTGGTCTTTAAAGCCTTATTTAATCACGTTTTCAGGGTATAAATACGATTCAGTGCCATATTTCGACATGAAAGATGAAAATCATTGTAGATAACAAATTGATGCAAACATTTCAAAATTTGAAAAACGAATTATTAATCAATTTATCTTGATTAAAATTCCCCGGAATATTATTGTAATATATATTAAACTTATTCAAAAATATTAGCAGCTTATTTTATTTAAATTCTTTAATTAATGTTAAAAACTAAATTGACAAAAAATCAAATAAAACAACCTTGTTTAAAGTCATTTTTAAAACTAAAATGTAAGGTCTATTTTATAACTTCAGCTAGGATATAAAGCAACATGAAGAAAAAATATAAAGATATTAGGTTCTAAAGTGAGATCATTCATTTTATTCTATTTTTGGTGTTACATAATTATTTTTTTTAATCAAGATGAAGTGATTAATAATTCATTTTTCAAATGCTTAAATTTTTGTATCAATTTGATATCTACATTGACTTTCATATATATAGTTTTTTTTTGTGAAAATATCACACTGAATCGTAGTAATACCCTAAAAACTTGATTTTTTAAAAAAAAGGCTTTAAAGGTCAAACCCGTAGAGGTTGAAAGTTTTAATGGTCATTTTCGTGTTCTACGGAATAAATAACAATAATAGATGTTAGATTCAGCCTGCTGTCGCTTCAAGACTTTCATTGTGTTGCTTAGTGTAATAAATGTTGGTTTCAGCCTGCGGACCAAAATGTTCTTGTATGGTGTTATAAAAGAACTGATGAATCTACAAAATGTATTTTTAGTCGAATGTACAGTAGAAATAACTCAAAGAGGAGAAGAAGCTCATTTCAGCATTTGACATAGTCAATACTCACATATTTCTGTTAATGTATGGTGCTTTACAATATATGTAGACACAGATGTACAATATATACACAGCTGTATAATACGTTATATTAGCATTAACATAAAAATAATTAATTAAAAGATTAAATACAGAGTCGAGTAGCTCTAAGGTAAATAATTGCACTGCCCAACAGAAAAAATGGTACAAAACCAACATATGCTCAACTTAGTAGAATTTTAGCCATTAATTCCAAATATGGCCTTATTTTCTCTGTAAGCAAATGACCTTAGAAAAAGCTTTTTTATGTAGATGGTGTTGAAGAAAGGAATAAACTAGGTATTTTTATATATTTCAAATCTTAATACTAAAAAAAAACTTGATACTATATTTGAAATGTATTTATCATGCTTACATATAGTTTCAATTCCAAGCGCTTAAAAACTTTGAACCTTAAATATTTTTCTGAAGGATCGAATCAACACTAGATCGGAATTAGCTGTTGGTTTACTTAATACTAGAAATGCAACTTTTGTATAGAAAAAATACATCATGCAAAAAAAGAAAAACGATTGATAATTTTGTTCTTTTGAAATTATATATATAATTTATACGATAGGTTTGGTGAGAAAATATCTCCTACGATGAAGAATAAAATAATTTAATACTTTTTTCAAGGAATTCTGACTATAATCGTCTAATTTTGTCTCATTGCTTGTCTTTTAACTTGAATATCCTTTGGGATTAGAATACATAGTTGATATATTTCTATAGCTTATGTTTAAGGATATAACATTGTAATCTTGATTTAGACAGGTCATTAATTGAATACATTCTTAAGTTTATTTTATTCAATAGGTCAGCCAGCTTCTCGGTATAACTGTTCTAGTTTATGCTTTCTTTCGTATTCAGTTATATTTTCCTTCGTATTCAGTTATATTTTCTTTCGTATTCAGTTATATTTTCAATTCGAATATTCCCAATTATATTAATTCTTCTTAACTGTTCTCTGGCCCAGCTTGTCAACATACTCCTTTTATCTGTTCAAGCTTTTGTTGCACTTCAGAAAAAACGATACTTCTACTTTTGACACCATATTTTGCTGCATCGATTACTATAATTTATAAGATATAATTTTAATGTGGACTTTAGGTTGATTCAATAGGCTGAAATTCATTTTCAATGGTCATATATTTTAGAAAGAGACATGCCCATATAAATACATAAACATCGATAATCAGAGAGTTTAGATGCAATTACTTTATAAAGCTTAAATGATTATTTGTGAAAACCTTTAAACAGAAACATATCTATAGGAGCGGACACAGATTTAGATTGCATATGGGTCGAGAAAAAGGTGTGACTATAATCATTTGCATTATCTGCAGTGTCATAAATGTCATAGGAAAAGGCCTAGGCGTTAGAGTCCCTAACAGCTTTAAGTTTGAATTTCCAATACTAGTCATAATTTTTGGTCTGTGTGTGTTTAATGCTGAAATAAATGTTTTTATAAATTATAGATTATCAATATTAGACCTATACATATATGCATATAACATCAAAAGAAAAGTCGAAAGTTTTACATGTAGCCATGATAAAATTTCCGCCTCGAAATTAATATATAGCTGTTTTTTTTAATTAATAATGATACACCTTGTTTTGGATTTAAGTTGTCTTGTTGAATGAAGAGAGGGATAAGTAGCAATCAGATTAACAGAATAGTTTTTCTAAGCACCATCTTGCATCGCATAGTTTAATTATGTCAGGAAGATCAAGAAAACTCAGAATGTAAACATGTGATATTTTATCTCCGACTCTGTAACAATTTTCAGTTTAAAGAAAGGAAGGATATCATGGATGTTTTAAGTGTTTTTTAGATTGACCATTGCTGTCAGTTTCTAACACTGTTTCAGAAGCAGGTCTTTTTGTATTAGATCCAGACCTAGATGGTATTATGTTGTCCCTAGATATGCCATAGGGAGATTTCCAGTTGATTACTACACCCGCTTTTTGGCCGGCTTAAATCTTTTATTGCTCCCATGTGATATTCAAATACAGATTCATCCAATTCGTTAGTGGTAAATCATTCAACTATTGTTGATACTATGTAATATCTTACTTTGGTTTAAATCTTCTTTATTATGGCCATCGGCATCTTTTACAGTGCTTAGAATTAGATTCGCGTCAAAAGTATCTTGACTAATTGCTTTTAGGGTTATATTTTGTTCTGATGTTATACTACATATACTGGTTATCTTTTATAGGTTCCACCGTTATAATGGATCGAAATGAATCCGCAAGCTAGGGATGTCTGATTTGAGTTCGATTGACTTATCAGTCGGAGATGTATTACTTTTTGTTGGATTATGATATTATAAAAAGATATCGGAAGAATAATTGCTCCTAAAAAACCTCCTTTGATCAACTAAAAGAACAGAGTTATAATATATATATATATAAGCCACGCTGGTAGCAAAAAAAAATATATTAGAAAGAACAACTAAATATAAGGATAACTGCATGTATAAGATTCCAAACATTTATACATTATACACAGTTTAGTATTAAAATGATTATAAAATTGTACTAACCCTTTTATCATTAACATCACTCGTTTTTGTTACACAGCCCCACTCAGTTGATCTTCACGTAGAGATAACAACTTTTGCGAGAAAACGGATTTATACTAAAGAAATCTGGAATCTTTTATCTGTACAATTACTTCGAGCATGGCTAGACTGAAAATATCTTTGACATTCTGGGCATACTCTACTAAACCTCAAATTAACCAGGTACTCCCTCACATGTAATATTTGTGGTACATTGGATGAGTCGCCATTTACCTTGAAAGTGTAGTTGGACGTCCTCTAAATACAATTGTAATTCTTAAATTTATTTTCTGCATCCGGATAATCAAGATTAATTCGGTTTATAAATGAATCACTTCAATAAATTTATTTATCTAGTCCTTAAGCTTTTTTTCATCGACCTTTTTGAAGGTGTTGACTGTCGTAATGTTTAAATTTATTTTTCTGTCCAGTTCAAAGTTTTCAATATCCTTAATTTACATACACACAGGTTTAATCTGACTATTTAATCCTTATACTGAAGCTATATAGCTTTTTTCAACATTTGCAATCGGGAGCGCACGTCCATGGAAAATTTGGTATAAAAGGACGCAAAACCAAAACCATAGTGAGTCTGAGCCCCAGCTAATTTATCTTCAGTGAAGCCAAAGTGAAGAGCAGCATTGTATACTTCAATGCGCTTTAAGTTAACGTTTTTAAAGACACAATTGTTATGTGATTATGTTAGAGAGATAACAAACGTTTCCCATCTAAACGTAGAGTTTATATATTTTTTTACTGCTTCGTTAACATTTTTCTCTCTCCTGAAGAGAGACTTTGCATAAGACATTCCTGGTATCTTTCTTACATTAGATATCACTTCAAGAGGAGCATCAGCTGGATTTTCAATTTTAATTATATCAGGTTTCTTCCTTTGATATATAATAGGATATTCATATAAAAATATGTCAGTGTACACACCTTATCTATAGGCACACTAAAACACAAGGTAAGACACTCTCTCTCGAGAGTGGGAGAAACACAGACAAAAAAATCAACGTTAACAAAGTATATTTTTTAAAACGATCTTATGATGACAAACATATAAGAATTTACCTTCGAAAGGTTTACGTCAATGGAAAAATAATATTTTTCAACACTATTAAAATGAAGCACATCCACTGTTTAAAAGAAACTAATAAATATACGATATATCCGTATAAACTAGTTATTAATTTATTCTTAGTGTTCAAGAATTAAAGAAGATTGATTGCACCTTCAAAAGATCAAAATACCTTGTTTCGGCTACAACCACAAAACACACCAGTTTATATTTTATACAACTCTCAATACTGGACCTACAATGTACATATTAAAAAATCTAGTAAATATTAGTTGTGGGTAATTAAATGAAATTGAGATTTTGTTCTGTAACACATCTGTTACTCGTTTCAAAATATAAATTATGTTTATAACTAATGTAATTACATAAGGGTGAAAAAGTAAGATCTTCTTTGACAGGTTATAAAAATAATTAATTTTAGACTTGCACAAAAAATAATTAATTTTAGACTTGCTCAAAAAATAATTAATTTTAGACATGCTCAAAAAATAATCTTTTTTGATAATTTTATGTTTTGTACATGGTCCGTGCTGTCCAACATTGGTAGAGTACTACAACATCACAGAGGAGGCCATATTATATAAATTCTAGAGCCACAAAGCTAGAGATAAGTTTGTAGGACTAATTCGGATAATATAAAACCCTTTATCAAAATCACCTATATTTTTTAATCTGTCTTTTAGATAGAACTTTTATAGTAGATGTACCTTCATGTTTTGCTTTCAAATTTTTTAGCATTTATCTCTAACACAACCGACGCCAGAATACAAGACCAAAAACTTTTTTTAAAGTTTTTTGATAATTTTTAAAGCTTAAACTTTTTGAAAGGGATAAAATTTGAAAAAATAATCTTTTTATTATTTTTAGGAATTAATTATATCCTTTCATATTTTTAGCAATCGTTTCTGAAAATTTGTTTTTCAATTCATATGTTTCAAATGAATACAAATGGGATTATGGGCTTTAATTGAGGGGGATAATTAGAAAATAGAATCTTGACTTTTTTTGAAAACCTGCAATTGGCCCATATTAACCTATTATAAGGATAATATGGACCACCAAAAGGTCATTTGTTTAAATGAAACTATTGATTTTACTTAGCTACTGATTAGGTGATAATGTATAAACAGTATTATATGAATGATAAAATGACTTAGACAACACAATGATAAATCGTGAGCACAAGCGTTTTTCAAGCTTCACATCCTACTTGCAAAAGTTTGATAAACCTAAGCTAAAATTCAAAGTTGTGCAAGCTCTGGATGCACCTCCTAGAAATTGAGGATTTGGAAGTCTCATGACAATATCAGAGACAACCACTAAGCTATGGCAAAAACTATCCGAATTAGTGTGTAACATATTACCTCACAAAGCTATTTTATATACTTTATTATATTTATCATCTTAAAAATTAATGCTTATTAACACATAATTATCCCCATTGCATTCTATGTTTACTATTTTATCTTTGATTGCACAAGAAATTTAATCTAAAAAATCCGTGAAAAAAGTTACACATAATATATGCATTCCTTCTTCACTTGGGAGGTGCAATTATCTTGAATGCATTATGGCTGAAAGATCATGCCGTTTACTGTCACTTGTCAAAGAAAAGTAATTCTATAATGAATAGTAAATTGTGTATTAGGGTGTATTATATTACACAGGGCCCCATATTATCCAATTATCCCTGCTCATCTATACGTTAAATGCCAATGTTTGTATGTATCCTGGATTCACAGGCAAACCTATGCATGGATTGTGTTTTTTTTTCATGTAGCTTTTTAAGGCTCCAGAAACGGTTCTAATATATTTTTTTGGCCTTCAATGTCATGATATTCAAGGTCAAGATCATAACATTTTCCTTAAACTAATTTCTTCACTAACAAACGACTAAAAAAACAAAATATAAATTCTGTAAAATTCTAAAAAATATTCTGGATGCATGTTGATATATGTTTTTGTACATTTTTTATAAGGTTAGGGAGGAGAAAAAAAACGAGAATAAAGTTGGGTTAAAACATCTATCGTGCGTATACACGTCTAAGTATATAAAAATTTTTCCATTGTTTTCTGATATTTCTTCTTAAATATTGCAAATTGACGTTTGATGAAAAATATATATATTTAAGGAAAAATTATTAAGAAAATGACAGATATTTCAGTTAAACAAAGTTTTTATGTGTCATCTTTTATATCAAAACGAATCTTCAGACAAATTTATACAATTTTTTTTAATCTACGGATCCAATATTCCGTTGGAAATCCATTTTTTTGCACCTGAAAAAAAACAAAAAACATAATAACGGTTTTTTTTCTGCCCAAATTGCAAGGTATGGACTTGGAAACATTTGGTTTCAACTAACTGATGCAACTTGTCATACAGCAAACGTTACAGTCGATTTATTGCATAGCAAATCTGGTGAGCGCGTTATTTCGAGACCTGGACTAGTTGATTAGCCACCTCGGTTGTACAATTGAACGCCTTTATATTATTTTCTTTGGTGTCACGTGAAGTCATTGGTGTACATTAATAAGCCGGCGGCGTCAAAAGAGCTCAAAGCAAATATCAAACGCCAAATGGCTTCCATATCGGTCAGTTTATTGGAAAAAGTAGTGGAAAATTGGATTCCTGTAAACGTGTGGATAATGACATGTTTAAAAAAGAAACCGGAAATCAAATGGTAACCCTGACAATTTGAATAATTTTTGAAGAAGAGAAAGAATAATGCTCATGACGTTTCGTTAGGTCAGCTACAATCAGCTGTTACAAGGGAGGAAGGAGAGAAGGAAATAAACAAGGACATTTGCTACAATTACTCCGACATTATTCCCCAATTTTACTCTGAGTACAACAAAGACTTACAACTACAACTCCGCAAAAATGTTGCATACGTTATGGGGGGAAATGATAAAGTGGCATTATATGCGGTATAATTAAAAGCAACATCTTATGTGGGGAAAACGATATAAGTGGGACAAGGAATCTACTGAAGCCATCAGGCGCGTTTCAATACTTTGTTTTAAAGATTTAGGAGTCGCAAACGGAGAAAAAAAGCCGGTTTAGGAACTCAGTGCTAGAATAAATTCAACTCTAGGGATTTGGTCCACCTGGGGATTGTTTCCTTGAATCCTTTATACCATAATTAATTCCACCTTATGGGGAATTTAATCATCTGTGAAAATTTGATTTTATTAAAGAATAAAGGACTTATTATGAAGGATATCTTTCTCAAATTATTTTCTATGTTCTTTTATTATTTCAATTTTCAATAATAATCATTATTTCAAATGATTTTCTTTCCTTTTTATATACTTTAAGTGCATTTTTTTTATTATATGGACAAAATACATACAAAAAAATAAAAGGTAGGAAGAAAAAATCTTTTTTGACAGATTTGATCCATCAATTCATTAGAAAATATCTAATGCATTATGTTAGGATAAGAATGAAAGGAACATAGAAACTTGTACTGAATCCTTTCTGTGATTTAAATTTTGTGCATATACATATTTACTTATGCACCGAGGGGTCGATTAAAATCTGAAAGCTTTCAATTTTATACTTCAACAAGATATAATTTATTAATTAACAAAATAATTTTAATAAAATTAATATTATAAATAGAAGTGTCCTTGAGCTCTCTTGATCAATATTGTTGCCGCCCTTAAGGTCAGTGTATGGGTTCCAGGCAGAACGCTTGGCACCGCTACGGATGTAGTCCTCTGTCATGGCGTTCTACTGCTGGCTGACAGTTGCTTTAAGGGCATCGGTGTTTGAATGACAGGCACTGCAGGTCTTCCCCTCGACAGTCACGTAAAAGGTGTAGACTTCAAAAGAGTCTGAAAGAGTTTTAGAACACCAAAGTTAGATTTCTTTCATTACCAGAGTCAATAGTGGAGTTTCCACCCTCACAAGGTTTTTTCCACCCACTTTTTGGATAGCTATCTGGATAGTCTGGTGTGAAACTCTGAGATCTATTGCATGAGCCTCATGGACTTGAGAGGATTGGCGGGATTAGTAATTATTATTGTTGTGTGGAATTTAGAACTAAAATACAAGAACGTTATCCATAGATGGTGCCATGGTGCTCCAATCATGGATAATTGGAGTAGGAAAAAATGGGAAACCTGTTGAAAAATTTGGATTATTTATAAAATAGTATAAAGAAAATTAAAATGTTGCTCTTATAAACAAATTTCTATCATATTTGGGTCAGAAGAAATTGACCGTGGTGTTTTGAAATAGAAACTAATATTATTTTATAAAAAAATATATATAAGGGTCTTCTTAATTTTTCTAAGTGAAAAAATAAAAAGCTCATATATTTTTTCAAACTTGAAAATCGTGGACTTGACTTTAAATCAATCTGGATTACTTTATGGTGAATATTTTATAATACTAGGTTGTATTTATAAAAGTAGTTACGATACCTTTCAAAAATCGACAGTTGTCAGCCTGGAGACAAAGAATATCTGATTTGCTTCACACTCAAGTCAGTGTCAAGGGATTATTAAAATATCTAAATATTTTCGATATAGCTAACTTAGCTAAATCTTTGTACTCAAAATTCGACAATCTCTTTATATACATAATACAAGATTTATGTCCATTCTATAAAAAAAAAAAAAAAAATAATTCAATAATACTTTACTAACTCTTTTTCCATTTGAATAAAATATTCGTTTCTTTCTACTTTCAAAGTAAAAAAAAATAAAATTGGCTTTGTTAAATAATGATATACTATACAGAAGAATAAAATCTAATAATTTCAAGTACACGTACAATAGATGAACGAAATATAATTATTATATAAATGTCTCTTTAAATAATCTACACCTATAAAACTAATTTTTTTAGACATTTAGATATAATCATCTACATATATCTCCGGATCGGTGGTACATTTTTTGTACCATAAATCAAACTCTACTTACTGACCGAATGCACAAAAATTAGAACACTTATTTAACAACGAATTTCTTTTTAAATCATTAATATAAACCAAATTTAAAAAAAGTGGATTTAGTAATTAAAACTTTGGAGTGGCAGAACAAAAACTACTATCGGGGTACAGTGGGAGGAAACAAATTTGTAGAGATAGCTTCAGTCATTAGTGCTCATTAATCTTATATATTAGAAGCTAAAATTGAAATTAGATTAATTTAATTAAATATTTTATGAAACCCTTTTTTCGGAAATTTATTTTCGATGGCAAACATACGTTCCTCACTATACCAACTCATGGTATAGACTGACTGTATTTACAAGAAGAAAAAAACAGAAAAAAAACTAGAATCTTGCTTCTAGAATGAAACCATGTTCCCTCGGTTTCAACTTCTACAGCCTGATTGCCACGTATTATAAAAAAGGACATTATGTTACCGCACACTGTATTACGGTGTATTACTCTCCAACCCCTGGAGATTGAAAGGGAGGATTGCCTCTTTTATTAAGCATTCCCGGGGTTTTTAAATCGAATAAAAATTTGTTGTCCATTCCCTCTTTTTTCTGATTGTATCATTTAAATTATAGAAGAAATAATATCAAAATTGATCATTTCTTACAAGTTATTTATCTCAAATAAGGGCTACTCCAACACTGGGACAATATATAAAAGGAAGCTGATATATTGTTTTCATACTATACACGCTTAAACATAAATAAGATATATCTATAAGTGTATAGCTGCGTATGTTACGTATGAACGACTGCATCTAAGTTATTAATTTGTATTTTTCAATATTAGGGGATGTACATCATTGTCTTAATATGGTCTATATTTTTGCACTATTAAGCCCTCAGTATAGCGGAGAAATCAATGATATATTAAAAATAAGTTGATATTATGTAATAAACATGAAACGATCATGTAAAAAACATAACGCACTTAGATTTTAATTTGTCACTTTTTTGTATTTGATCAATATATAGTAATTTCCATGTAATTGTTTTCTTTACAGAACAGAATTTCAGAATAAGAAGGATTTCAATATCAACACTCGCTTGACTACAATCCCAATGATAAAAGAGTATTTGCATGTCCCAAAGAATGTCAAAGCAATCCGTAAGATAACACCAATAAAATAACAGTGAACTCATAAATAAATAATTTGAATTTTGAAGAATATCTTTGATCTTCAATTGTTTTATTATTTCCCCAATCAATATTAAAACAATCGTATTATTATTGTATTACATTTTAACTATAGTCTTCAATAAAACTGATAATTAGCTCATATGTCAAACACTCCATAATTATCGGAAATTAATTTATTTTTTAGGAGATCCTGGATCTTCATGAGGATATTAATCAAATGGATCAATCAATAAAAGTAATTTCGTTTTTTAGAAGAGGATAACCGAATAACATAGTTTTTAATGTTTGTTTAGGTATGAGAAGAAACTAATAACTAAGTTTCTATTATTTGAAGAATGTCTTGTCAATCCTCAATTCTACTTACACTTATTACTCATTGCTCTACGTGTTTTTTTGAGTATATTTACTTGGTTTTTCTTTATGCTTAGATGTTCCGTTCTCAAGAATGAAATAATAATTATAGTAGTTTTGGAAAATAAAAATCCTTGTTCTGATTGCCTACTAAAAACAGCCGCTCCTGTATTAAAACAATTATGCTTATTAATGTCATCATATTATTTTAATTATTAGTCTCGTAAACGTACATCTGCCATGTACAACTACGAGAAAATAGAATAAAATGACGTCATTGTACCTCAAAAGTGACATCTCATAATTGAAGAAGTTTTCATAGCAAATAATAAAAAAAAAAGATTATATGGTAGTTGTTTTATTTAAAAAAATGCAGAATGAAGGGAAAAATTGTACATGTGTCCAAATCTGATGAATGATGCCTGAATAAGAGCTGGGGACTCGTAATTACGTCTCAAATACAAGTCACGCATCAGTCTAATTAAACTACAATTTCTGTATTGCAACTCGACATAAACATGAGCTTTAAAGATTTGAGCTTAATGTATCTTTGTTGAAGATAACTTGTTATTAATTTTGGTGGGGTTCATAACCTAACACAAATAGTGTAAAATGTATAAAAGCAAGTTACTACAACAAACTGTATTCTAATAAATTGAGTTACTTATATAGATTGCTTGTTATTCTAACTTTTAGAATCAAGTATTCCTATTCTACTAGAGATTTAATTAACTTATAATTTCGCAATTTAATCTCAAATGATATTGATATGGATCTATTTAAATAAATAAAAAATGTTTGTAATATTACATTTCCATTTAAAGAATATAAATAAACTCAAACATGGTGCGGAAGTATTTCCAGTAAGTTGTTCAGTGCAAAAAGGGATGCAACAGCTAGACTAGAAAGAATATAGGAATATGCAGTTATACCCTTCGAAGTTGATGCCAATTTTAGTGGGATCCAAATGTTTATTTAGATAACCCATGCAAAAAAATTATTAGTTATGAGGTCAAGAAGCACCAAGTTCGTGGTGGTGATTTAGATCTTGAAAATGGTCAGTTAGAGCCTCCTAATTATCCAACTGAATATCACACAAATAAATAATGCATATAAGAGGGGAAAATCTATATTTCGATACAGATTAAAATGATGAAATACTAATGTTTTCTGTAAGCAAAGTTGGATTCAATTGATTTAAGACATTAACCTTGTGTATTCTGATTATACCTAAAACTTATATATCAATACATTTTGGAACTAAAAAGAAAAGAATTCGCAAGATGAAAATAAGTTGCCGTGGTCGTGGAGATTGGTTCCATGTTCATTGCAAGGATAGTATGTAACAAGATAAAGACGGATTTAAATTAATTATACATTTATTTAAATTATTAATTCAATTTCAGCTATTTATATTTACTGATAGTCCATTGGTCATTTGCTAAATTAATTATTATTTAATCAAATACCACATTTTTTCCCTCCTGGCTTAAGTTAAAAACAAGTGACAATATTTTGCAGTAACCATAATTGATTTCCTGATTCTAACGATGCAATCTATATATTACATGTAAATAAATGTCTGTGTGAGTTTGTCCTTCAATCATGACCAAACCAATGAAAGGATTTACCTAAATTTTTCATATAGTTTTTTAAAACTCTAAAAACGGTTTTTGGTAACGATTTTTTGGCCTTCAAGGCCATGACAGCTTAAAATAATATTATTTTTTTCCCACTCCACCAGTACAACATTAGTGTTGGGATGTATTTTGAATATTAGAAGGTTTTCTTTATATTCAGAGAAATAGGTGCAAGGCTACAAGTTCGGCGTCTGACCCAGAATAAAACAATTACTTCCTCATCACGTTAAAGAAAAATGCCTATGTAATGCCAATATATTATTATACTCATACACATAAAACCAATATTGGAATAATTCTTAAATTATACTGTATTCTTCCTTAATTTTAATTCCTGAAGGTCCTGGGCATCACTGGAAAAACCTACTCTAGTACAAATTGCAAATTCAGATCGGCTATTTTAATAGAATTGTAAAAATCAATGGCTATTTCTTGAATTTATCAAGAAAATTGCAATTTAAATATTAAGACTAGGTCGTCCAATCCTCTAATATTATTAGGGGGAGGGGATTTAATGAATAATTTTATATAGGTTTAACTATACAATGACGACGCTTTAAATATTGACGTCATCGTAGATGAGTGGTTGCGTGTTTCATCAAAGTCTGTTTTACTTGCCCAGCAGTCGGTAGGATACATTAAATCGAAAATTCTAGCAATAGTGACGTCATAGACTATGAGTGGTTGCGTGTTTTGTCAAAGTCTGCCTGTCTTGCCCAGCAGTCAGTACGATTCATCAGATTGAAAATTCTAGCAAGCCCGATTACATGATGGTCTATCCTTGCATTTCTATTAACCTTGAGTTATGCCAGATATTCCACTGGTATATTATATTTATATATTATTATATGTATAAAATCATTTCTTATATCTTGTATAAATAACATCCATATAATATTATAGTATAGTATATCCTGAGCTGGGAGCAATATTGTTATAACTTCCAATTTTGTAAAAATGAGATAAAAAGGGAAAAAGAAGAAAAAACTTTTATTATTATTACAACAAATATTATGAATCATGTTGCAACTAAATTGATTATTTTTCATATGTTTCTCTATTACTTAAATTTATCCGAGCTTCCTGCAAAAAAAAAAAAAATCGTTGGTTCAATCAATTTTCTATACATAAGGAAACTTGTACCATATTTTCTCCAGATATGCATTTTAACTACTAGGTGAGTAGTTAAAAACAATCAATTTTGAACCTGAAAATTATCAGAAACTAGCAAATGTGTTACCATTTCTTATCTTCAATGTATCCTCCATTGACTTTTATACTGATTTTGATGTGCCAATGGAATATCTTGCCGGTGGACATAATTTAATTTTGGCTCATTTAGTTCCACTGCTAGCCAAAGGAAGCCGGGAGAGCTTCGAGATTCGGTGCCTTCCCCGGCAATTACTGACCATAACATGCATCCAGAAGGAAAAGTCGAGTAGGTTGGCATCTCAGAAATATGGTGGCAACACTGGGTCACAAAAAGGACTGTGTATGCCGGTGCACCATATTGTTGAAGCTCGTCTCGATGCCAATACCGTTATTAATTATTGATGGTGTTAATAGTTTGCTTCTAAGTCAAGTTTATTATCTCTGCTGGTGTTTGTTCCTTGCGAATTGGATCAGCAATATCATTTTTTGGGAGGGGGTCAATTTACACAGTTTGTCAGCTGATCGGAGGAATTATAAATAGCTTTCATGTGGTGTATTTTTTTTATTTCTCTTTTTTATAAGTGTCCGATTTCAACTACGCACCTGGTATTAGCTTTTTTATTTAATAACATTTCTTGTGGAGAAAAAAAAATCCTTGATAGGCCTCAAAAGAATTCATATATATTAGAATGACCTTTTTTTAAAATAAACGATCAATCCTTTTTTGATAGACTTTTCTAATAGGTACATTCTTTCTAGTGTAACTATTAAATTAAAAATAAAAATCTAACCAGTGCGTGTTTCCAATCAAAAATGATTACCAGAAGGAACTTACCCCTTGGTCCCTTTAAAAACACCCCGACTAACCATTTTGAAGTTTTTGAAAATGCCCATAAATCGTAAATGATGTCATATGAAGTTCAGTTTTTGAATATTCATTCCAGATCTACAATAGAAATATGTAAGGATACATTTTTGAATAAATTACTTATTGATTTTCACTAATCAATAACTAGAACTTAGAAACTTTTTGTTCTACAATATTGCACATAGGAACTTCTAGTACTACAAATACATCCAGATCATTAAAACAGAAGCATTTAGTGTATTTTGGAAGGCAAACTATCTTTAATCCTGGTTATATTCATCACTTTCCATATTTTGCCATTCTGACTAAAAATAATATGATATTTTAAGTTAAAAATACCAGTTATATATATAACTATATAGTAACAAGATAATTTTCTTCCTCTCAGTAAAAAAAAACAATTTGGCAAACAAAGACACTTACATTGAAACAAAGGAATGCAGAAACAAACCAGGGTTTAAGGAATCATTTTATTAATTTTTGGTTTGAATATTGATAGGTTTAATCATACTCGTCCACTTCTTTGCTCTCTTCGCTAATTCCTCTCATATTAGCATAAAAGTTTATAGAGTTGGGAAAGTAAACATAGTTCAGGGGGGCTTTAACATCTCGGAGTTTTGTATCCTTAATGGGGAGAAAATCAAGATGGTCGTCTTTCAGCTTCCTTTGGGAAAGTGCATTCTTGATGTAGATAAGTTTGATGCCCCGCTTCAGAAATGGCATTGGAGCATATTTTGCCTCTCCTCTCATGCTCTGCCTACCCTTATAAAGGCTGTGTGGTTGTTTGTGTGTGCAGTGATCCATTCATGTGACGCACTACACGATCACTGATTGGCTGTCAATGACAAATAGGAACTTCTAGTTCTATAAGGCTACACAGAAGAACATCTTGCTAAGTGCGAATATGGAGGGAAATATGGAAAATAGAGAGTATTTAGTTAATAGAATATAAAAAAGGAGTATACATAATGGATTTGGGCGTTTTTTTTCTACATGTAAGTCACTTTTATGAGTAGTTCGTGTACCTAGGAAATTCCATCCAGTCTCTAGACCCCCCTCCTAAAAAGATATTATATAGGTCCCCTATTACTTCTTTAAAAAATAGGTTTACATTTTGATAATTGAAATTGATGATTAACTAATTTAATCGTTTTAGTAATAGAGCATGACGAAATCCATTTGTATCTAAGGTTGTAATTTTCTAAGTGGAAACTTCCACGATGTCCAAACTTGTATTTTTGTTTTCATGATACCTTCTTAATATCCATATAATATTTATAATACCCATCATTCCATAAATATGTGTTAGTTTAGATTTTGCTTTCTGTTCTTTTTTATATGGAATGTTACATTGAGGAAAGCGGGACTAGTAGGCAAAATTTTCACTCTTTGATATAACACACAGCTTATAGAAGTGATGTAGAGATTTTAGTATTTTTTTTTTGCTACTAAGTCTAAAAACTTATGCCATTAATTTAATGACTGAAATATTTCACTTAATAATATTTAAGGAAAAAATTTATTAACTTTAAAAAATACTCCAAGGTTGTAAACTTAGAAAATGAATCAAAGCTCAGAATTGGGTATATTTACTCTCTTAAGGAGTTGAAACAAATGCTAAGCTAATTGTGGGGGTTTTTACTAGTTTTAAGAAACTTTGCCCAATACCAAAATGCCGAATAACCCCTTTACCGAACCAACAAATTGTCGATTGATCACTTTTCCCAAGGACACTAACCCGAAAAAAAAAATTAATATATTTAATGATGATTCATACTGCAATACTACGTAATTATAATCCCCATTCATGTGACTCCAATTTTAAAAGATGAACTGTTTAATTATTTACCAAGAGTTGCAATGATTAAGTGTTAATTATAAACGACGGCAACACCTCGTCAACACAAAAATATATAGTGTATTTTGTTCACTGCAATAGATGTTTGGAAATAAGGTTTTCACAAAATGTATGCACACAATTTCACTGAATAGTTGGAGCATAGCTTGTAGGAAATTCTAAAAATTGAAAAATGGGAACTAGCTCCGTACGCGTATTGCGTATATTATTAGTATACCCTTCAGGGGTGTCCTCACGGGGGGTGGAGGACCCGTAACCCCTCCCCCAAATTTTAAGTTTTTTTTTTTACTTTTTACTAGAAAATTTAATATTTCAATTTTTTTTTAAATATGATTTTGGAATTTTTTTTTTCAAAATTATTTTATAATTGAAATATAATTTTTGAATTACTTTTACAAAAAATGTAATTTTTTGGCAACATTTGTAAATTTTTGAAATTGTTATCAAAATATTAAATCAAATATAATAAATGTTCATTGAAAAAAAATATACAGAAATAATTAATATTCTTTTAAATAAAAAAAGATATATCTAAAAAATCAGTATATTTTATAAGTTTTTAGTTATTTTGATCTTTCAAGACGAAAAATAAAACTAAATTATGAAAATGTTGTAAAAAATAATTTTTATAAAATTACAAAAGCAGATATTTTTGTTTTTTAATGTCATTTTCATTCGTTGGTAAAAACAGTCAGAAACACACTACCTTAACCTAACAGGAAAAAAACAAAGTTGACATTTTGTAAATTAGTGTCGACCAACAAAATACTTTTTAATTATATCTTGGTATGACAGGATTACTAGTATTTATGATGAGTTTTTAATCAAATACACATTTAAATAAGTTCCTTAAACAATTACAGTCATTCCCATGACGACTTTTTTTTTTTTAGCTTTTTAGTTAAATGACTAATGAATTAATATACTGCATTATATTTTCTGTAGAATAATCAAAATAAATTCATTCACAAAGAAATGACAAGTCACTAGTTTTCAAATTTAAAGAAAGATGATAAATTCGAACCCCTGATGTCGATTCAAGTATTATCCAAAACCCTTAGTCATTACTTTAAACAGAAATTATGCTGTCCAGTTTTCAACATTATGGATAGTAGAAGAGGTCAAGCCTCTGAATAGTAAATTGAAGATAACTTCCATGCCAAGTCAGTCTTTAATTAATTAATTTATATTAATAACAGTGAAAAATTGTCTTTTTTTTTAATATTAGAGGCCAATGCATGGAATTTTAATTTCTTTACCTGTTTTGTAAGTTTGATACTTTTTCAGTAAGAAAATAATAGGGTGGAACATTGAGTAGAAATTGTGAAGAGTGCATGCTTTCTGGTCATTTTGAACACATGAATGGAAAAAAGTAGAAAGGGAACAAAAAAAATAAATATTTGATAGACGTTTTTTCCTCCATTTTTATCCTACAAAGATATCTTTTAATCCAAGATCAAAAGACGCGTTATTAATTTTGGTTTAAACTTATTTGGCTTCGAGAATACTTTTTGTCTATTGGGGGAGGGGGGCTCAAGGTATAATAAATTATTTTATAGCTAACTACACAACTCTATGAATTTGCAATGTGAATTCTTTGAAGAAAGAAATAAATTCTTACGTAACGAATATCAATGATTAAGTGACGTCACCTCTTTTGTAATAAAAAGCGACATCTTGCGGCCAAAAAGTTTTTTTGTAGAAATTTGGACCAAAAAGATAATCTCATGGTCATCGTTTCATTTTAAAAAAATGAACGGATAAACGAAAATAAATTAACGAATCTGTGTTTGAATTGAAGTTTTTTGAGGAAAGGTTTGGATGAACACAAAATATGTGAACCAGTCCAAAATTTAATTTCAAATCTATATAAAAATAGGCATATTTCCTACAATGTTTAAAGTTGACTCAATTTATGAGAAAGACGTGAAACCACCTTTATTCTTAAAGGTAAAATAATTAGGTCTTGTGATTTAAAATTTGTCTTATTTGTAGGAGTGGAAATATTATGATAAATTAAGCTTTGAAAGGACGAAAAGTAACTAACATGGCATTTTCTCTCCCCCAAACAAGAACTATTTTAAATAACAAAACTCCGATATTTTGAATGGAACAATGGTTGAAGCTTGGACATTACTAAGGGCTTAGTTAAGATATATAAGGCCTTCTTTTTTCGATATGTATTTTTGGAATAAAAGAGACTCATTTGAGGAGTACAATAGACTTTCTAAATCCCATACATACATATATTTTTTAACCGATAAAAAAGAAACTACTTAGAGATGATGGGATTATATTATTTAACTTAACATTGTAGGATGTACGTAGTCAAACATTAACTAATAAAACTTTTAATCAAGATGGAAAAATAAGTATATACCTACACATATGTAGGTATATTAGGGTGATGGAGTTGCACTGTCTTTTTAAAAAAATGTGTAACGTTTTAATATATATAATCTATGCAGTTTCAGTGCCTTATATTCAAAATTTACATTGAGTACAAAGACCGCGAATTTTTTGAAAATGTGACAAAAAAACCTTTTCAAAAATCACATTGAAAGATTTTTGAATTAGCATAATTATGCTTTTTTCCAAAGTACAGTAAGACCTGGTCTAACTCCCACCTGTTTTAAACATGCCGCCGCACTAAGCGACTTATTTAATTTTCAAATATAAAATTGTTACCAAACATTAAACATAGTTTAAGGGGGCACATGTTCTAAGCAGCTGATGCCTCAATTGTCTTTGCCTGATCTCTTAATAAAGGTTCCACTGGATATATTTTAGATTAAAATACAAAGGTTAAAAAATATTGATACTATTTTTCTGAAAAATTGAAATTTTGCTTCCAAAAATAGGAAGTGAGTTTCCCAAAATGTAATTGTAGTCAAACCTGTAATAAGCGGCGAGTCAAATGAAACCTTTCACCCGTTTTCCTTTTTATAGCAATTCTAAATTTGATAACTTATAGTAACTGTTAAGTGAAGTAATAAACTTAAAACAGAGATTGATAGACTAGGTGTGCCTATATTTACTTTATTGGTTGTATCCAAAATAGTTAACATTATAGACCGGAGACCCAAAACTTGCAGTAGGATGGCTGAATTTAAAAATAGATAACAACATGAATTTCATGGAATATAGATTAGAAAACTCAATACTCATTTGTAATATGTTGAAATACTATATTTGGCTATATTTTTTTATTTACTATCTCCTTGTTCACAAGCAATAGCAGCCACGGCATGCAACTCTTGACGCCGTGTCCATTGTTTGCCTGGCTTTCATGTTGGCAACTCGAAGCAAATACTAATTTGGATGAGAAGTGTGGCAGATATTCTTCTCCAAAACCCTTTAACTACAAAGTCCAGGGCGTTGAGGTCAAGGCCACAGGAGGACCACATTGAGGCAGTCCAGAAGTCAGCCATACTGTTGCTGCAGAAGTTTAGGTACTTCTTAACTGCATGGTGCTTTAATGGACTTCTTGTTGTTGTACAAAGTCGGTATGAAGTGCAAAAGGTCTCTACAGTCTTCTTGGGACTGACAGCGGCACAAAAGAAATTGCTCACGTGTTGCCTTTTTTATTGTTATTCCTAAATTTTTACCCTGAAATAAATAGAATAAAAACAAAATTTGTTTATTTTTGTTTCAACTGTCGTTTGGTTGCCTAAAGAAATCTCGTAATTAAATACTAGGGATAAAATTGTAATGAAATACTACTCCACGTTTTGGTTTCCCGTGTTCTTCTTTTTTACTTCATAAAAGTTCTATTTTAGGGGATTTTTAATTTGTTTGAATTACATCTGTTTATATCTATTACAAAATTCCAGACGCACATAATGGATATTGAGCATCAACCTCACACTAATATAATTGTACATAAGCAAGTGAAGTAGTAGAATCTTCATTAATAATTCAATAGGATATGTTTTTACCCTCCTACTATTTTGCTTTTATGTTGCTTACTTCTTCATCTTCCTTCATATCATCAATGGCTTAACTTTGTCACCTAAAAAAAGCTAATTTGTTAATTATATAGAAAGTATGCTTGTTGGATATTAGATATAAAAATGTACACATTGAATTGGTTTGTAGCTGAGTTATTTATACAGTAGTGTTTGTACATATTATTATATATTTTAACTTCTCTTATAAACGACCCCAATAGAGTTGTTTTTAAGAGGGGGGAATAGTAGATCAAGTAATGAACAAGTATAGCTAGTAACTATGCTCTACCCAACATAATAGTTTAGACTTTAGAGATGCTCGGGAATTACAATTATATAAGCTATGGAGTCCGTTTGAAATTTGTGCAGTAAACTTATTACATTCTTTTTCTATAAGTTTATAGTACTTAATACGTAAACTTTACAACCATTTAGAAAACACTTTGCCACACTCAATGTTAAGATTAGATTATATATTTATAATATTTACATAAATTATAATAATTTTTTTAGCCCGAGTCGCTACAAATTTTCTGACTCCACCAAAAAAAGTGGCCGACTCCGACTCCACAGCCTTGTTTAACATCCTATAGCTCTCAAAAGTGAAATAAGAGTAAAGTAATTTTTTGATCAATTACATAGCTTTACTCATAGAGAAAACAATCCACAAATAGTGATAAAAATTGGTTTCATTTTCTTAGTTCGGTCGTTTTTTTGGATTTGGGAAACTGAAGAGTGTATATTATTTTCCTAAGCTTTTGTCATTAGTATTTATGTAATTCCTGAGAAGTGGACTTCCCTTTAACATTGATATGTATGAAACTGGATTGAACATGCTCAATAAATACTTTGTTGATGGCTCATAATTCTAAACTTTTGTTGAACTCAGAGCTACACAGATAATTGATTTTCCGCAACTTTTTTCTCTTCTTTTGTTCAATAGGGGAATAAAAAAAACTTTTTTAACACTTTTTAAAGCCAAAACATTTCTATTAAAATTATTTTATGCAAAATAACTAAAAATGCTAGAAAAGATTTTTTGTCGTTTTTCATGATTTGATTGAGATGTGCGACCTTGTAGGACAATACAATTTTGGATAGGCAATTTAATTTTCCTAATATATAAGAATGGTCCAGAGCTTTCAAAAATAATATAGTCTGATACTTCTCAACTTTTTTCAGTGATGTAAATATTTTTCACCCATGTACTACCTGACCGGCACAAAGCATTTTCAATTGAAAAAATAGACGTAAAACATTGTGGCAATACTTTTTATTTTATTCAGCTTGGAATTCATATATATGAATCATACTCATTCTTTTTTTTTTTCAATTTCTTTCCAATAGATGGAAGGAGATTCTATATCTGTAGCCAGTAGACTTTTGAGTTGATGCTTTTTTTTAAATATAAGTATATTACACCCCCTTGGAGTGCCTCCAAGTTCCCCAAGGGCATGTGTCTACTGGTCTGGTCTAATATATATATATAAATTTATATTCGATCGATATATTAGTGAACTATTAAGATTGTTCGATTTAAGACTCTTTGAGAATAGTCGATAATTGGCCAAAGTTTGCCAGTTTTTACGACATATTACTATGTTTTGTTAGATAATCAATTATTCTTAAAAAACAATTTAAGCAGTCATTCAATTCTCCATATGTGCTCGTATGATTTTTTTTTTTTTTTCAAGTTTTCGTGTTATTTCTTTTTAAGAATTGCAATATAATTTTCAAATGAATGTTTTTACTTTATTGCCTCTTTAAATTGCATCGTATTATCTTATATAAAAATACATTTATGTATAATATATATACCTTTAAAATATAATAGTTTTATTTAAGATTGATTGAACTATGAACTATTTTGATATAAAGAGCTTATACCAATGTAAAAAACAGAAAAGAAGAAATGATCTTTTGCAGCACATGTGCACTAATCGAATGTTTTGAATCAATGTTTAAATACGATTTATAAAACAAAAATACGCCGTATGATTGATTGCAATAATCGTATAGATATTACTTTTAATACCTTTTTCAGGAAATTTATCAATAAAAAACATTGAGATTAGCATATATAATATGAATATGTTTTGAACTTACCCATAATTTCTTGCAAGTATATGAGATTTTTTTATTATTATAGCAATGTTTTTATTGATTCTCTATCTTATTCTTAACTCGAGATATTTCCATTTTGAGGCTGAAAAATGATGAAAAACGATAGTTTTATTTATACCCTATAACTTATTTATAATTTATAGTGATAATAGATAAGTGATAGCTTATATTATAGAAAAATATTCCATCTTTTATTCAAAATAATACCTATTTAAAAAAACATAATATAAAATCTTAACGTAGAATAAGTCAACTTATTCAAGTGGCAATTTTAAAATTGATTTTCAACTAAAGTATCATATTAACTATGTAATGAAATAGGTAACAAAAATTGAATATTAAAACAACTTAGATTTCAGAATATAACTTAAATACAAGCTGAATAATATGTCAAGAAAAAGGAAAAGTTGGCTACACACCTTTCTCTCCCCTATTTACATGAAATTTCCTACCTGTTCTTCCAAGCACGGGTTTGACCTTTAGAGAAGTCTTACTTAAAACTCTTGTTGGCTGTATGATATTGGGTCTAAAGAAAACGCTAAACTTTACGAGGTCAAAGAGAATGAATAAAAAGTAAGATTTTATTGGTGCAAAATATTGAAGCTAATATTGGGCCCACCCCTAATATCAGTCCTTGCAAAGCATTCCAAATTTTAAAGCACTCTCTTTCCACCATTATTTTCATTGTCATTACAATAAATAACCTACTTCAGTTTATTAATTGAATTCGTTTCATATCAAAAAATGATATTATTGGAACAGCACAAGAATAGTTTTCCATTATATTTAATTAATACTAAATGAAAACATATAGAATTGTGATAAATATTGAATATTTATATTTTCAAGATAGTCGAGATTTATTAATGATAAAGTCACTAAAGGGTGAAATATTTGAATAAAAATGTTATTGAACAAAATAAGTTCACTAAGACGACTGTAGCGTCCTATTCAGCCATGTTTTTAGTGTATAAAATTTGACCAAATAAGGCTTCAAAATTATGGGACTAACATATCTCTATAAAAAAGGAGCAAAAGAATGCACCGCAAAATAAACTTATTGCTTAGAGTCTTAATTAGAAGTGGGATAATTTTTGGAAATAATCCAAGAAGTACACGACCCATAAAAAAGATAAAACAATTCAAAATACATTTTTTTAGGTTTTTTTTTTAATCCTTACAATAGTTCTGATTTATTACTGTGAAACTTTGCTAAAACATTCAATTGAAATTTCTTCACAGTAATATTTTTTCTCAAGTATGAAGAAACGCAGAACCTCTCTTACCCTCAGCTTTCTCATGACCAAATTTTTGAAGTAATATGCGATGTGCCGCTTTCACTATTTCTGGAATGGTCACTTCATTTGATAGACCACTGCATCGTCTTGGCAGCTCGTACGACCTCGTTTTAACTCAGTTACCCAAAAATTTACTTTCGTAAACTAAGGAATAGACTCAACTAGATTAGAATCTAGTTCAGCTTTTATATTTGTTGGGCTGGACCTTTCAAATAAAAGTATTTTTCACATGAACATGCCCAATTTTCTTCATTTTTGCAAATTCTCTAACAATGTTTGCTATTGATGGCTGCCATTCAAGACAGTATTGCGCCTTCAAACTTGAAATATATGCGTTATAGATTGTGTACTTTCAAATAAAATGTGCTTTATTTATTATTTAAAACTACTATCATTTATTTGTCGGGAACATTGGGGGCCGCCCTTGTAGATATGACAGAACACACATTTGTTTTTCATACAGATGGAAATATTAAAAAACAACCTTTATAACGTGAATAATGAAGCAATCTTACAAAATTCAAATCTTACAATGCCAACCGCCAATCCACATTTATTATCGTTATTTATGCCATAGAACACAAATATGGTCTTTAAAGATTTCAATTACAGGAGATTATCCCTATTTGAATTATTGCATATTTAAGAAGCAGCAAAAGTTCCCAAATTAAATATAAAAAAGTCGATTAGATTGCTTTCATCTAATCAATTCAAAACTATTCGAATACATTTAATGTGAAGCATTTTTCAATTTGGGGTAAACTTCTTGTTTCTAAAACATGAACTACTTATTATTATTAGTCAAATATTTACTTAATTATATTTAATTTAGAAATACTTTCATGCAAACTCATATTGCTTATTTATTAAATATTCAATTAGAAAATTAAAAGTTAAACTGAAAAAATCAATGAAAATTGAGCTTTTTTTTTGACAACAAATACTTTTAAATAGTAATACAACGTTTATTATATAGATATAATAAAACCTCATTGAAAAAATATTTACTTCTATTTATTAATCCTTCATTTTACTGGATTTTTGTAGGAAATTTATTCAAGACAACTTAAAGAATCATTTATCTTTTGAAGGCCAAAATATTTTATATCAATTGTTATTACCTGCAATTTTCATATATACAGTTATTTCATTCCAAAATATGGCTCTGAATCGAAATTATCCTCGAAATTGAGATTTAAAAAAGGCATTAAAGCCAAACCTACTGCTGTCAAAAATCTTATAAATCCTTTTCGGGTTCTATGGCTTAAATAACAATTATAAATTTGGATTTTACCGGGTAAGCGAAAATGCTGTTGCATAGTGAAATTTGTAATGAGTAATTATATTCCAAAAATAAAACCACAAATGATTGAATCTTCAAATAACGAACTCTGAATGAGCAAGGGCTCACTGCGATGAGACAAGATAGAAAAATAACAATTTCGGCTGATATTTGTGATAATGAATAAAAAGAAATCGTTTAGAAAATTTTTGTCAACTAACACTGTCTCAATTGAATGTAAATCACTCATTAAATAACTATCCCCAAATCGGCTTAAGGGTAACAGTTTATAGAATGTAGGAAAATATGTAGAGATCTCTTCATTTTCACATCGATTGATAAAAATATATTCATTGGGGAATAGCTCTTGATCATTTTTTTTTTGAGGGGATAAGAATATATTATTATACATATATATCGTATGTACAAGAAGGAAAACAACCATTCGAATGAGTTCCCTGGAGAGACGATGAATTCCGATTCTCAAAATAAATAAAATCTTTAAGAAATAGGGGAAATTCAATCCATTATTTCAATACATATTTTCCTTTGAATAACAACATTTTTAGTATTGTGTCGACGTAGACTTTTATCAACTCGTTTCGACTTGTCTCGTTTTCTCATTCATGTCTTGTAAGTTGTACATAAGTTTTCGTACAAAAATTGAAAAACTCACAATAACCAATTAATACAAAGGCATAAGATACAAGGTCTGATTAAAAAAGAAACCGTTTTTTCAAAGTTAATTCTCATTCAATTTTAAATTTTTTTGTATTATGTTTGTACACATACCCAAACTTTTACTTTGATAGTTAATTTTAGACAGATGTTAAAGTTAGACGTCTTTTGATGTTTTCTGCAATTTAGTACTATTGAAAAAAAATATTGTTTACTCTAGAGGCGGATCAGTCTAGAAAATATTGAGCTTTGGCCTAAGTTAGGCTACGATGTGTCGTGCTTTAGTTAAAAATATAATAATCTATACAATACAGGTATTGCAATTTATACTCACGGGAGCTAAATATATTTGAAACATCATCATGTAATAACTAATTTATGAAGTAAAATGCCACAGAATCAATATTGATTTAACTTATTTTAATGTGTTTATGAATTTTCCATCTTATAACTACGCCTATTTTTTTAACTTCTAATGTTGGAGGACATTTTAGAGGTTTAATCAATGTGGGTATGAAATCAATCCTAAAAATATGATACAGTAGAGGGGAGATATACGTTGGTGGTATTGAAAAATATTTCCTAGCAAGTCGAAAACTTAGAGTATATTTTGTTTGTCTTTTCAGAGCCTCCAATGCAGAGGATTTGAAGTTCTAGACCGTAGGTTAATGTCGAAGTAATTTTTGGTATCAAGTTAGAGATAAGATGATTTTGATATTTGCTTTATTACCTAAGAATTAATTTTTCCATCAAAAGAAGCCCATAAACTCAAAGACACATAAGAAGTATTTGACATAGGGATTTGTAATTCGTAATCTTGTATCTTCATTTTTATACAGTTTGATCAATTATAAAAATAATTCTTTCACAGTTCTTCGATTGTTCACTTCCTCCATATATAACACTATTCAGCAAAACAAAGGTCTTGGAACGCCTGTAGACTGAACCCCACATTTGCTAATGTTATTTAAGCCGTATAACACGAACATGACCATTAAAACTTTCAATCAATGAAGGTTTGGCCTTTAAAGCATTTTTTGGAAAATCAAGTTTTTAGGGTACAACTCAGATTAAGTGCCGTATTTCGACATGAAAAAACGATACATATATGAATACTTAATTGTAACACTTACAAATAATCAATAACGTCATCGTCAACATGTTTTTCAGGATGACGACATCGATTAAATAAAGGAATTATTTTATTTTAGAAATCAAAGTAGGGCTGGAAAGTTCAAGCTACCTGCTTTTTTTGGACTTGGTAAAATTAAGACCAGACAGTGGGCTTTTGTGCAATGACTTAGACCTAATCCATCTGTAGTTTATTTTCCAAAATGTGTTATTTAGTTTAAAATAACTATTGATAAAGAATAAACAATCTCTTAAAAATTTTCAAAGAAATTTTACCCAAATTAATATTTAATTTACTTTGTATTTCATTGGTAAAAAATTTTATGGGCACACCAAAAGTCGTTTAACTTTTTTATCCATCAAAAGCAAACTAACAATGAAAATGAGTAATATTGTCCAATACGAGTAGTATACAGGCTCAAAACAATTATCGACTTTCCTTCGACACAAATAGCGAGTCAATTTTCAAATTAGAAAAAAACCCAAGTCGATATTATATTTATTGAGTCAGTATTATTTTATTACTAAACCTCATCAAATCATATATTGTGGGGCTCTTGTCCCTTTGATGTTTTCTAGTCAATCCAATTTCTAATGAGGTTCTTCATATCTCAGACTAGACAACACAAATGACTATTTTGTTACAAATTGCACTATCTCACATTTTCTCAAAAAGTTTTTGTTCATACAGCAAAAATGAATAAAATTCGACACAATAGTACTTGAAAATGTAAGTAAATAATAATCAAAGTATATACTGAATAAATTGTTCTTGGGTATTAGAGGAACCATATTTTTGAAAAGAAATAGTATCAAGATGCCCAATTAAAGTATTAATATGACATGTCTAAATATAAAAAAATAATTTTATATTCACTGTCAGTTTTTCCAAAACTCGTCACGGACCTTTAAAATATTTGGGATAATTTTAGGAATAGGTTGCAATAACATATTTTTAGATGGGCCCCGAACAAAATTCCCTTTCTAGAACATAATATATATGGATTATTCTAACATTATTATCACTAGTCAATGATATACCTACTTTGACAATGTCTTCGTAAATAAATATTTTAATTCATATTAAATTGAAAATAAATCACTGATATATACTTTCAGATATCATTGGTTTCTGGATCATTTATGTGACTATTTTACAATGACTAAATTATCTTTTCATATCAACATACCTAAATACTGTTTGGACACATCTAAAATTAATATATGTATTATCGCAAACTCATTCTAAAATTGCCTAAAATCTTAAAAATGACACTTTTGTATTTTGGAAAGACTTGGAGAACAACCAAAACTAATTTTGTAATATTGGATATTCTATATCTATAATCTTTTGAGCATTTTCATACTAATTATTTTTTTTAAATAGGTGTCTAGGGAGACAACTATTTTTAGGGGAAGGATATTTTATTTATTTTTAATAATATTACTAATAAGTTACTTCTTTCTATTTTTATTTTTAAAAAAAGACAATTTTAGTCAGGGAGGGTGTAACTTCACTTATAACCGTAGTTACGGGTCTGTAGTAATAATTATCGTGGGCATGAAAACAAAAAAAACACTAAAATTTAATCAAAAGGAAAGAATAAAACAAAAAATCACATATCACACAAAAATAAAAACAAAAAATTGAAAAAACACTGAATTGTAGAGTTTGAATATAAACAGACTATCCGTTTTAAAACATGATGATGAAGTTTCACAACGGATAAAACACAGGAAATATCAGAGTCGAGGGAAGCACGTTTTGCCTAAAAGATATGAGAAGCCTTTGATATAGCTGTTTTAATAATCTCCTCCATTTTTCCAGAGTAAAAGTCTAAAAATCATTATTCTTCATGTTATAAAAAACAAAATGTTCCTTTAAAAGTTTGCCGATGGTGTTTTACATATATTGGATCTTGCATTCAAAGAGAAAATGATCGCTCGTCTCGTTCTTGGTCTGACAAAAAAAGCTGGCCTAATGAAACGTCATAAAAGCTTAACTGCTCTCATTCCCAGAATTCCCTTAGTTGTTAGAGTTACAACGTTAATTTTCGGTTGATTATATATTTAACATACCGATAAATGCTTATAATTTCCGACTATACCTTCAAACACATAATTAGTTGTCACTGAAACAAATGTACTGTGATGACATCATTTCCATTCTAGTTGGAGATAATAGAAAATGAGTGATTACAAAAATTGTCATTTTTTTCGTATTAAGAGAGTTGGACGTGTATTGTCGCCTCTTGGGAATACAGATGACAACCCTGAATAGCACCCTGGATCACAAAATAGTAATTTTCAAAAAAGTTTTCAAAGTCTATAAATTCACCTTCACATTAATAAAAAACTGCATTAATAATTTTTTAAAGAAAAATAAGGGCTTTACAATTATTGCAAATTTGACATTCTCCAATTATAGGACTAAATGAAAAAGATTCCATTAAGACCCGACTATTATTTTTTATATAAATATGTTAAACTTTAATTAAAAAAGTAGAAAAATGGAACAAGTGGCTTGGCTGGAAGGCCATTTTTTTCACAGTATTTTTGCACAAAGGCTATTTTTAATAAAAATTATTTTAAAAAATTGCTCTTGAAAGGTTTTTCTAAGCGGCCATTTTTGAAATCGGATGATTTGAAGGGGATTTAAGTAAACTGAAGTTCGAGGAAAGTACCGAAACGGGCCCTGGTGCTTGCAACCCCAACCAAAAATGATCAAAATCGGTGATGAACATGTCAGAAATTCCCAATCAGTGTGTATATTTAACACTGAATGCCCTGGGGATATCAATATTTATATTATTAAAGCAAAATAAGTTTGTCTGTTTATTTATCTGGTCGTTGACTTCTAAAAGAATATGGTATACTCCCGCTGGTAAACAAATATGAATACAAACTGTTAATAAGCAATATTAAAAACAAGATGACGTTACTATCTTGGGGTACGTAAATAAATTACCAATACTCAACACTCACAGCTAGTGATGAAAATCGGGTGAATTTTTTAACTATCCAGTTTTTTTGGAGTTTGCAAACTGCGGAGTGAATAATCTTTTCCTATGCTGTTATTATTATTATTTCATTCCTGAAGAGTAAAGTTCCTTTTCTACTACATTCAATTATATTCAAAACTTGATTGAATATCTGTAGGGGTTCATAAAAGACGAATATTAACCTTGAAGATTTGTTGCAGAATCGTAACACCTTTAAGGATTAAGAGTAGAATTGAGGATCGACATGGAAGTAATTCTTTGCAATTCCCTTGTTTATTTCTTTTTTCTCCTCCTCCCTTGTCACAGCTGATTGTAGATGATCTAATAAAACATCATGACAGCTAAGCTTCTCTCTTCAAAAAAATAATTCAAATTGTTAGTTTAGCATGTTGACTTTATGTTTCTTTTCTTTTAACAATTTCCATTCCATGTACAACTGAATGTTCTACAATATATACACAATAATATATAAGAAATCGGATTGGACATAAGCGTCTGCTTATAAAAGATTTTGTTCTTGAGGCATGATTGTAAACTGTTGTTGGACTCAGAGTAGAATTGAGGATCGACATTGAATTAATTCTTGCTATGCTCTTGCTTATTTCCTCCCCACCACCTCCCCTTTATCCTCGTTACAGCTGTTTGTAACTGATCTAATAAAACGTCATGACAGCTAAGCTGCTCTATTCTAAAATATTTTTCAATTTATCAGGGTCTCCATATTGATTTTCTGTTTCTTTTTTGTTAACATTCCCAAAATGTTCTTGATTAGCATCATTACTCATGTCCCATTAATTTCTTTCCTTTTTTTCCATTTATAATTTATCTAATGGATTTAACTCGACTCAAGTCGATAGAATACTAAATAATATTGATGATATCATCAAGTAAAAAATTTTATGAGACGTACATTTTTTCATCATCCTTTACAGATCTCCTTCATTAAATAAATTCCTTTATTCATAAGGCTCAAGATAGGTACGGATGTAGGTACCTGCATAATATATTTAGGTTCTTTTTTTTTTTAATAGGACAAAGAAAAAGAAGCGGGAAGAAAAGGGGAGAGAGAAAAAGGGGAAGAAAATAATAAAATATACTTTCCATAAATTATTCACAAACACAAATGAAACTAATCTACATCAAACTTACTTCTTCAAATGTCTTTTTAAATAATTTATAGATTGAAGAAAAGAAATTCTCTGCCTCACTACATTAGTAATGAAATACAAATTAATTATTTCTCTGTTTTTTTGTTATCATATTTCTAGAACATAATAAAATAATACGCTCATGTAAGTACTTTCTAAATGAGCGCAAATACATTTAATCGATTCTTTCTGTAAATATGTTCCATCGTTATCTAATAATAGTTTCTGGTTTTCTTTCTCATGGCGTTATGTTGCCAACTATGGATTTCACCGTTACTTTTTCCTAATTTGTGTCTAAATGTTACTAGTTGATTTTAATGAGCTCTTACTATACTGTGAATAATTTGCAATAATGATTAAATATTAATTCGATTGTTGGGAAGAAAAAATTGCTAATGTGGCCTTTCCTTGTATTTCGGTTCAGAAGAAAGGTTGTGTAATTCAATCAAGGTAAGGACGCGCTGAGAAGATTGCTTGGCTATGTGAAATCTTTTTCGCTTCTCCCCAGCAGTTTGTTATTTTGTATGAAACCCCAGATGATTTTATTTCATTAGTTATTATTTCTGACATATGCGAATTTATCTTTCCTTGTTGATTCAATAAAAAAGGTTAAATACATAAGGAATGACTATTTCGTTGTGGAGTAATTTTCAAGTATACTCAACAACCCTAGCAGATAAAAAAAGTGTTACTACGACTACAACTTTATACAAATATTGACAAAATAAACATTTTTTTTCGTTTCGCCAATAAATTTAAAAACTGTTTACCATATCCTATAATGCAAAAGAATAAAAAAATTAAATAAAATTCTGGCTTATACTTGTAGTACGGAGATTACGAATAGGAGCAATTGGTGATTGATAATCTGATTGAATCATAACCTTTTTTAACGGTTCCCCTTGCTTTCGCTGATTGTACGATGGCGAGAAATTCTGCTTGAAAGACCGATGCCTTTTTGGCCAATATGTAGATACATAAAAATTACTTGAGTGGCTATTTTTACATGATTTAATGGCAGCTGTTGCAGAGGGAAATTTTTGATATACATAATGTATAAGCTTCAAAATCATTCAGTATTAGAAAATGTAAAAAATAAGAAAATATAGCATAAATATGCCTACTAATAGCGCAAATGAGATCATGCAATACAGTACCATAAAGTAAACCCTTGTTAATGTACAGGGTGTGGCAACATAACTTCCTTTTTTTTATGCATGGCAATCAGAGATTAGAAGTAGTAGGGGGGTTGGCGTGGTTTCATCATAGAAGCAAGATACTTAAGTTTTCTTTTAAAATACAGTCAGTCGTCATCATATTTTGCAGTATTGAGGAACGTGTGTTTGCCGACGAAAGTAAATATTAGCAAAAAATGTCTCGACAAAATATTTTATCAAATTTAACTTTTGTAAATCAGCTCCTGATTTTTCTTAGTGAGATTTATGAAAATCAATAAATTGCTTCAATTTTTAATATAGAAAAAACGATATTTTTAATTCATTTTCATATTCTTTGAACTCCAATAATTCAATAAATAATAATGTTAGAGACATAAAGAATCAGATTTTGATTTTCACTTTTTGATTAATAAAACTTGTATTTTTGACTTTTGGAAAAAAGAAATAAATGTTGCCATATTTAAATATATTGTATATATTCTCGATGTTTGACTATTTCATAATCTATTTTTTTCGATAAATAAATGAATTATTTAAATTGTCCATTTCCAAAAGAACAGGAATAATTTTTTTTGTTATCTCGTCATATATTTTATATGACGATATGTATTTGTCATTTCAGTATTTCTAAAAATAAATTTTCCTTATATCTCTAATTTGATTAACGTGTGTTTGCCACTAGTTTTTTGAGTTTGAATATCCTTTGGCTTGGTCTTTGGAATATATAGTTAATATTGTCTTTTATTGAATAATACCTCAAGTTTTTCATTACTTGACTAGTATGGTTACAGTTGTATTATATATGATCTTAACACCTACAATATTTTTTATAACTATAAGTCCCCGAAACTTCCAACAATCTTAAGAATGTTTTTTTTCTTCTAAGTTGTGATAATTATTTTTTCAAGTATAAGTATAAACTAATTACTAGTGAAGGTCAAATTATATTTCTCACTATATTGTTGGGATCAAGTAGTTTACATGAAGTAATGTTTACAATTTTAGTCTTGTTTTAAGAATAGTGTGGAGAATAATATTTAGATAAATGGGACAATAACATAAAAAAATCATTAGCTTTGGATCAGTTCTAGAAATCGTCTTATCAGTCTTTTTCCCAGCCACTTTCAGTCCTTTTTTTTTCAATCTTTTCACCATTGAACTGTCTAAGGATTAATGCATCGGTCTTTGGGCCTATGGTGTTTGCTATCTTTTTATTTAACTACGTAATTTCAGCTAGTGTAGTTTCTACAAAAGATCGATCAAGACGGGTCCTAGGACTAAAAATTAGGATAAGAATTAGAAAAATAGGACCGGTCTGATAGGACTGTAGTCTTTGAAGCTATTTTAGGCTAATCCAACTTGAAAAATCGTATATCTGATGATAATTTTTGCTAAACATTTCTCAAAAGGATATAAATTTCTGTGAAAATCTAATTTATGCCAAAAATCTAAAATTGAAAATTTTATTTTCTGGCGACATCTGTAGAACTAAAATATTTATAACGTCAGGCAAATTAGAGCAATGTTGTTAAATTATAGTTGAAATATATACTTGGAATCTTCAATGCTTTTCAAATCAAAATGCATCCATGAAGGACCTTTGTTTTAAGCGATTGAAGGAATTTTTTCTTCGTTAGAGTGGAAATACACAAAATAAAAATATTCTGTGATATCAAATTCCGACTTTTGTCATTACGGTAGTGAATAATATAGTTGGATGATAGATCTGGTAACACCCAACGTACTAGTAGATATGCCTCATTGGATATATATAAACCTCTTGATTAATCATAAGCTTTCCAAAAATCAATATCATTTGTATTAGTCTTTCACTAATTTCACGTTTCTGGCAGTGACGCAGTTTTTCCTTTCGTGATTCTATTTTATTGCTGATATGTGTCGTTGAATAAATGCTGAGATGCCTTAATCAAACAACAGCATATTTTACAAATGAATAATTATAATAAATATCTGTGAAAATATCGTTTTATTTTTTCATGAGTACTCACATAATCATTATATAAAAATGAATGATTTGGGGCATTTTGATCCTTTTTTTACATTGCATTTTAGTTACAATAAATTTTCGTTTCTACTATTGTCTTAAGGGAAGACATTTATTTATTTTCTTATACATATCTAGAAAAACCTAATTCATATTATGATATTTTCTTTTTCTTATCAGAAAATGAGATCTGTTAAAATCCATTTATTGTTACTTTAGTCATATTGAGAGTATTCAGACAGAAAAAAACCCCCACATATTTGAGCAAAAATCACAATATATATTTATACTTGATATATATATACACACCATGTATGGCAATATAGCTTCAGTTTAAAAAGGATATTCGATAGGTGACGTCCCACATTGTCCATACATTAAACTTTGGTACTTTAAAAACAGTATTTAAATTACTTTTTCATTGACAGATTTTAAAGGGTTAGTAAGAGTAAAGAAGATGCAAAATTAAATTACTAACAAGTTTTTGTAATTTGTAGATGATTAATTGATTTCATAGTATATTATTGACTATTCTTAAAAGATCTTAAAAATGTTGGTTTTTAGGGAATAAATTCGGTTTCAATTATTGGATTTTTGACAAATTACATAAATATAGAATTGTTGTATTAAAAAAATTAGGGTTTTATTTAGCTCTGTAGCGGTATTGTCCTTTGAGCTATTTGTGTTCAAATAACTTCTCTAATTTCAATAATCAATAATAAAAAAATAAAAAAAGTTATTTTTTTAAATTAAAAAATTGAAGCAAATGACTTATTTTCATAAATTGTACTACTAAAAACTCAGCAGATTCTTGTTCTATATTTAAATTTGTATTTTATATAATATACATATTTTCTATTGATTAATAACATAAATTAGAATTCATAATTAGGTAAGTACCATATTATATAATTGAAAATTGAGATATAACAGAAAGTTGAATCTGTTATATAGTTAAAGTTTAAAAGAAAAATTATTAACTCTGTGATAATGTTACTTTTATTGTTGTTTAATAAATTATCTAAATTTTCAAAGATATAATATATGTAGTACTTACCTAAATAAGGATCTTAACTTATGTAATAAGGCCGCACCAGAGCCCCAAAATTTTACGTTTGATTAAAATAAAACTATAAATGAATATAAATTATAGTTTGTGTTCTTGAGCATCTTTTGATTGTTTTTGTTAAAATCGAGTCACTATGAGAGTAATTATGGCCTTCTGAATAACACTGGTCAAACCCATTAGGCTCAACTTTGAGCGGGCCTAGAACGGCCAAGGGGAGCCATAGAATCCTAATATCTAACACAATCTCTTCTTCCATATAGAAAAACCAGCTTACCAAAAATCATCAAAATCGGTGATGGTCATACCGTGTGGGTGTGTACACTTGACGTGGAATGATCCTTATAGCAATGGCATTCCTTTTTTTAAGGCAGTGATTCCCAACCTTTTCATCACAGAGAGATCAATGATTGTTTATGTTTTTTGCTTCCATCTCTTAGCTGCTCGCAGATAATTTAATGAAATCTCATGACAGCTAAGCTGCTCTCCCAACAAACATTCTTCAAACTGTGAGGGTGACCACGTTAAACTTCGTTTTTTTTAACATATCGTCGTTTCATATTATTTTAATCTCCGGATCTTAACATCTCAATCTGAATTCCCTCTTGCTTTCCCTTTTATTTTATGTAAAATGATTAATAAATACTAATATGTATGTTAAAAAATATATATTTAGAAAGAATTAATGGTATTTCAAACGTTGCATTCACATGGTCTCCTCTTTATACCAATACTACATTTTCTCTCTCCAAAGTTGTCTAACTGATAGCTAATGTTGACAAAAAGTAATAAAATAAGTTTTGCTTCCGCTTTTTCCATTTGGATCCCAAATCCCATCTCTACTTATTACTTGTTAAGCAGCAAAGCATGGACTGTAAATTGATGTGAATTTTCTTATATATATAGGAAGATTTAGTTATTAATTTTTGACACTCTAGTTCAGACATCCTACAAAACTATAATCAACATTTCTTCATCTTGTCATCATCAGTGAGCAAAAAGTATGCACATCTCAGATGTCCCAAATGCTGAAGTTAAGGTGGTGAGGAATATTGATATTGTGAAGTGCTCCAGGAAGCTGTTTTGAAGGTGGCCATGATAAAGAATGACCTCTGCACGAAAGAAGGAAGTGAAGTCCACAATTTAAATAGGGAAACCCACAAAAAAACCCTATCCAAATACGGACCATCTTAAGGCCACCATAGAGGCTATGTTAGACAACTTGTCTGAAGAGTCTGTCATCAACTCCTGCAAGCCTTCCTGCGACGTGTAAATGGTGTAATTGATGCTGGAGTTTGCCATTTTGAACGACCAAGTGTGCAAAGGCCTTGTTAACAAGTTTTCTTAAAATTATTTTTGTTTTTATTGAAATTCCTTGATTCCAGGTGTTGCTTCTCAACCCTATACAATAAAACCTGCTCTAATCATCATCTGTTTTAAGAGTAGCTTGGAACCTAAGCGGCTATACCCGTTTTTCAAATTTAAAATTTTCAACAAAAAGGAAACTTGGGTCAATTGGTCGCCTGGACCAAGTTATTTTTTGTTTGATTATCCTTGACTGACTGCTAAATAAAGGTTGACTTTATATAGACTAATATAAACTTTCAATTTGAATCGAATAACTCATACATCAATTAAAATTTAGTTTAATCAAATAATCAATGTTTATACATAAGGAGATTATGAATCATATACTTTGTGAATATTAAGGGGACGTATGTGACCCTCTTCTTGTTTGCATTTTTTAAAGTTTTAACTCTAACAAATTTATATTTATGTATTAAATGTACTCATAAAATATATATATACGTTATTTAACTTGATTTATACATTTTATTTTTCCCCAATAGGAAAATCTCATAAATTCATAAAATGACACACACAATAAAAAAAAGAAGGACAAAAAAAAATCAACATTAAAAATTCGAATGAAAGAAAAAAAAGGAAAGCCGTATTCTAAAAGTGAACAATAGGACTTTACATAATATAATGAATTTCCAATATATGACATTTATAATCAAGTCAATTTCTATGGAACAGAGGCATTTGTGAGGAGAAGATAACCTCTGGCAAGTATTCGTATTATGATTTGAATTTAAAAAAAAGCTGAAGTTTAAGGCAAGAAGAGTATGAAAAAAAAATTCTGGACTTGGTTGCAATCTTAGTTGGATAAGATATAGTTGATATTAAATAATCAAAATCTTCGCTCCACAGGGCTGTATGACCTCCATAAATCATACACAATCGGAAAAATTGTTCACGTATCGAGTCGTGACAGAAACACTGGGGATATCAGGATACTTATCATATAGTCTTAATTGTTATTTATGTAGTTCAGAAAGAGAGACAGCTTCACATCTTCTTTGGGAGCCTCCAGTTTTAAAACTTATTTACTCCACTCTTGGGAAGCTGGTTAAGGAACTTCTTCCGAGACTTAGTGAAAAGAAATGACTTTTTCACACTAGCTTCCAATGACAAAATATATTTTCACACAATAATCGTGAAAATTCAATTATGCCATGAAGTCATCCATCTACATTTTTGATGGGTCAGTGTTACGAGGGTTGTCTGAAAATTTTCCGATCTAACAAAGAAACAAGACATTTTTTCAAAATATTCTTTTTGTAACTCTACACAATTATACATCAATATTTTCATCTTTGTAACCTATCCAAATAGTACTCGGCGTTTTTCTCTGCAAAATAATCGTTCACGAGACACTTTTGGTTTTTAGCAATCTGAATTGTATTGCCTTAGACGCGTCTAATTATTACACAGTAAGGCATTATATGTCTGCTATTGTAGACTCTACACTTAAAAACAAATATTTAATGACATTTCAATACTCGATTTTGTCCACTTTCATAAAAACAATAACATTAACTCACTCAAACGACTGTTACATAACAAATTCACTTCCAAAATGGCTCAAACTAAATGGGAATTTATTCTCGTCAAATTATAATATTTATAGCGTGGTTGTTTATTGATGGAATCGAATGAAAATTGGTAAAGTTGATGCAAGTGATGTTGTGTTTTGATTCATTTGGTGTAACCTCCTTCAGCCTAAATAACCTTTGTGATTTTTTGCCTGAATGCTGTCGCATCCTTGATTACATGATCAGCTGGAATCCTCCTCCAGCTCAGTTGATGCTAGCCTTAACGGAGCTAACTTTTCTGAAGGAGTGTTTGTTGACATTTTCTTGAAGGATACCCCACATATATGAATCTAGAATACTCAAATCTATATTAATTCTTAGCTAGACTTCAGCCTTCGTGAAATACAGGACCCTCCCCAATAGAAATGACTGAGTTGCCTTAGAGGCATGACACAGAGCAGAGTTCTGAGGATGTACCACATGGTTCAAGCCAAACTTTGCCTCCAAGACGTTTTTCAGAATCTTCAGATACTCAGTTGTGTTGATCTTAAGTCCAGCCTCGATGAAATATGGTGCCATGATTGAACCATCAATGGCTACAAATCCAAAAACCATGATTCCGTCTAGATTCTTGTACTTCAAAAGTAGTAGGACCTCCTTAGGAGGATAGCGATTACTCTAGCATTATGCTGATTAATTTCTGCGTCCAACACAAAAAATTTCTCATCGACATGCACAACGACTTTTGAAGCGCCATATTGGACAGCGATCTTTCCTAACAGCAAATTTTAAATATCACACATTCGTATGGGAAGTATTACATGACTATTGGAATTAGGCTTTGTCGATGAGAAGAACAATATTATTTTGCAAGATTGCTGAGTCTAAACGGATAAACAGGAATCTAAAATATTAATAATAAATTCAGTGAATGTAGAGAATTCGGGTAAGAATTGAATCATTAAGAAAAGATAAAGGAATCTCAGACAATTAGAGTCAATATGTGTGTAGTATGATTTATTTTATAGATACAGATATTTGTGGTCAATGATCATATTTTGATAGCAGCACAAAGTGTATAAAAACAAAATGTAAATTGGACAAATAGACGTTCATTATGCCGTACCACTATTGTTGTATCTTATTGATATATAACTATATAATTAATGATCATAATATTTTGTAAAATTGTGTAAGATAGAATAAATTGTTAGTTAATTAGAGAACTTCAAGCCCATCATTTCATGGAGTAGTTGGTAGTGCTTTAAAAGTATATTCAAGCATCGTGAGATCTGAGATATAAGAATAAATCCTATTTGAAAGAAAATTCAAAGAGGACGTCTAATAAGAAGACCAAATTAACCGAAGTCTAAAGATCTAGAGAAGCACAATTAAGATTATTTGATGCATAGTACTAGGAAAGCTACACTGGGGAAAATTGCCAGTGGACAATTGCCTAGGAGAAAATTGTCATAGATAAAATTTGACAGTAAGGAAAATTGCCCCTATTTTGTTCAAACTTCATGATGAATAATAACACATAAATTCTCTTAATATTATTTATGACAAATATCTAAACCAAGGGAGTACTTTCAAGTGTGACTAATATTACCGTAATATAATTACCTTGCATTTTTTAAAATTCAATCCAATCTTCTAAGAAATGGATCGAAAGGAGAAGGGGGGGGGGATAAATAGCTAGGGCCTCTTAAAATATGGTTAAAAACACTGCCCCTCAGTAGTGTGGGATTGCTAATAACTACTTCCAGTTTATCCAGGGAATCCTCTAATATCAAAAAATAGTTTAAGCTCTCGGTTTGCAAATTAGAACAGCATTTTGTATGTGTTTTTACGCGATTTAACTCTTTTTTCTTATGGATGCTTCTTTACATGCAAATAACATTATTTTCATTTCAATAGTCATGTAAATAATTTTTTTTGTTTATTTTTGTAATGGGTACACTCAAGTTAATATTACTTTTTGTTATTCTTTTTGGAAAGATTAGGATATATAACTCATTTTTGGTGGAAATAATTTAGCTAATCCAGTGAGTGAATATTAAATAAAATAAAATTTTAATAGTTATAATTTTGTTTTAAACCAATATCTATATTCTATAAATTCAACCATTAAATAATACAATAAATTTCATACAATAATTTTTAAAGACCTAAAATAGATTTAAATTATATGATAAATCTTTTAAGAATAAAATTTTATCATTATATTCGTGATATTTTCTAACAATATTGAGAATACGCTGATTAATTTCTTTATATTTTTTATTTTGTTGAAAAAAAATCAACCCTATCATGTTGAATAAGCTTCGATATGGACATATATTATTTTTAATGTTTCAATTAGATGCCAAAAATTAGGATTCAAAGATGTGATACACTTATGAATTGCATTATAGAATCCCTCTACCCCTATCCTAAGATCACCATTTTTGTTCGATCAAACATGTTCCATAAACTGATGGGATATCTTAGTGCATCTCTTTGCATGTTGTTTCTTCTTCATCTTAATTTTCCAATGTATGTCAATTCAAAATATGCAATAGATAATATAGAGATTGTTTTATCTTCAGTTAGTTCTTAAAATATATCGATCACATTATTTGGTGTTAGAAATACAGTGAATAATATAATCTCATTTTTAAAATAAAGTGACTTTGTCTGTAATAACGTTATATACAGCCAAGATCGACAATTTTTTTGTATAAATTTTGAGATAAATGAAAAAATAACAAAAACCATTTAATACACAATTAGAGAAAAATAGTCTGAAGCACAGTGATAGGGTCAATTTCAAAATCAGCTTAAACAAAGTTAGGAGATTTTGAAATCATTTCCTTTAATTTTGGATAAAAAATTAAGTCAATTTCTTTTGTTTACGTGGTAAGAGTGCAAATATTCTTGGAATAGAAGTGTTTTAAACGATTGCTTGTATTGTAACTACTTGATAGTATGTGATTTTTTAAGTTTATCCCCCGATAAAAAAAGAGGGGTCTGTATTTTTTTATGGTAGGTTTATTTTGGACAATTTTGTACAAAAAAAAGTGCTTACAAGAAGAAAAATGCTGAGTATAACGCCAAGAATACTATACTCACTGTTAAGCATGGATGTGGAAGCATTTTTCTGCTCTGAAGAAATGACAAATTATGTGCATCGAAGATAGACGGACCATTTACAGGGAAATCTTGGAGGACAAACTCTTTTCATGAGGGCAGGCCACTGAAAATGAATCGAGTAATGGGGTTTCCAGCACAACAATGACCCAAAACATACGGGCTAGAAAAAAAATGAGTTCCTTCGGTAGAAGCACATTAGGATAATGACTAACCAGTCTCCGGGCCTCAATCCTACAGAAAATTGTTATTTTGTGGGATATTGAAGCACTGGGAGAGAAGACATCTTCCTGAAGGAGTTTGATTTAATGCTTCTTGAGGAAAAATTAGCAGATTTTGAGCCCGACAAAGCTCCTGTAATGGAAGAATCCTCAGTAGTATATGCTGTTTTTTTCTTCTCCGCTAATGATTTAAGTTGCTCTAAGACGTGAGGAAGGATCAAGGATAATATGTCAGATAGACTGTTTGAGGAAGAAGTATTGGGTTCAGAAGACTTTTCCTTTGCCACCGTTCCTACTTCAACTATAGGTTTTACCCGGATGGGACAATCTCCAGTCTCTTCTTAACACTGGACGAGCCTTATTCTTGATAAATGACTATTTCCTTCTCCATAATTGTTTAATCAAAAGTATATGAATAATGAATTAAGCCAAATTGCAGTACAGTACTTGACTCATTCACGAGGGAACAGGAAATGATTCAACCAAATTCTTGAAATAATAATACCTCTAGCGGACAAAAAAAGTAAATTCAAACCAAGATATTTTTTTCGCTAAATATGACGTTAGCCTTAGATGCGGCACTTGGTTTAATGCTTTAATCCTACCTACTACTGGGTAAGAAAAACAGATTTTGACAAAACACACAACCACTCATCTTCTTTCAAGTCAATATTAAACGCGAGGTAGAAGTCAAGCATCAGTCATACACACGTTATGGTATAACCTTGTATTTCTATTAACTTTGATTTAAACTAGGATTTGTCTTTGAAGTCCATATAATTAGTGTACACATATTTTCTTATCTAGGAGAGACAGAAATCGAACCTGTGTACAAGGAATTCAAGAGAATAATTTGTCTCGAGCCTGTTGTCCACTGAGCTAAGTCGCTCCATTATAATATGTTTATATATTTTTTTTTAATCGAGCTAGAGAGTTTTTTGGCTACAAATTAATATTTCTTTTTTTTTTACTCTAAATGAATGATTGACAGTTCTTACTGATGTATTTCACAATATACTTCAAATTAGATTAGCAATTTTTTTTAACAGGAGGTTTAATCTTTTACGTCATTCTGTTTATTGAATAACGTTGCCCCGTTTCAGTCTTGGAGATTGATCGGAAAATGAGCACATTAATGTTTTGGGGTTATTTCTAAGAGCCTGAGCGCATCAACGGGGGGGAATCTTTGAGCGATTTGGTTGTAGCTTTTCTTGTTTTTTGTTCTCAAAATCACTTGTTCAATTTGGTCTAAATTTAGTTGCCTACAGAAATACGTTTTTGTCCGCTTAGAGCGCTGAAACATGGCTTACGCAGGATTATTATATGGGTGGGGAGAATTGGTTTTTGGTTTTTTTTTTGATAAAATTATATTTTATGATTAAAATTTACAAAATCCACAGCTGCTTACAAAAAATTAAATTTTTGGAAGATGTTTTCGAAAAATTATGTGAAATTTTAAATATTACTTTTTTTTTTTTGGAAAATATTAATATTAAATTTTCTACTAAAAAGGAAAAATTTCCTTATTCCCGTCCCGCCCACCCCCTACGGACGCCCCTGTGAAAGTACCATGAATTACTCTATTAAGTAAATATGCAACTTCTATAAATTGCTATGGTGAATTTTGGGATAGGAAAAAAAATTGTATAGGTCACAAGAAAGATTGTTAAAGAGATGTTATCTTTGGTAGAATGTTTATTCATTGCAAGTTAAACTTCGACAAAAATTGATAAAGTGTTCGTCGTTTCGATAAAATAACAGAAAATTTTTTGAGTGCCTCGTTGGAAAAAATTTAAACAATTCCAATCCTGCCATATTTCATTTTTTGTACCATCCCAATATCAAATTTATGATGCAAATATTGTAAATATGTAAACATATTGTTACATATGTTTTAATTCAACACTTAAATGCACTTTTTCAAGTGTTGCTTTAACTAGTTAGATATTCCTCTGCACAATACTAGTGGTGATAATGCTGAATTTATACATATCAAAGAAGTTCATACAGGCAATACCTTACAAAACAGAACAAGGCTCACTGCGCTGGCTGTTCATTGTTATATATACTTGATAAATATTTACACTTTTCTCGGCACATATAGTTTGCATACCATGTACATTTAAAAATTAACATGTACGTAGTTATACACAAATACCTACGTACGGATAAACTTTGCTTCATTAATGTAGATATTGATTGATAAGTTTGTAATTTTGATTTTAAATCAGAGTTACGTTAAATACAAAACAGTTATATTTAAATAAGTCAAAGTAATATGTTATGAAAATCCCCAAAAAATAGCTGGATTTGTCCTTTTTTTTTGATCGATTATGGATAAAAAAAGTAGGATAATTGGAGAAAAATACCTTATTTTTTCCATTATTATAGTTATTTCTGTCTACAAGATGAAAATAGGATTGTATAACGATGTAATAATCTATTAATAATACATTTCGGGGGCATATATATATTATCATTTTATAATACTAGGCATTAAAGAAATAGAATTTTTAATAAACAGCAATGTTTAAGTCCTTTTATGTGTTGATCCTGTTTTGATATTCATTAGTTCGCTATTTTTCTTTATATAAATGAAAAAAAGGGGTTTTATTCTTAAAAAAATTGTTATAGGCCCCAAAACGATATTTTTAAACTATGATTACATTACATGAAAATACTTTATAGTGTATGTTTCCAATACTACATACTATGATCGGTAGAAATTTCAAGTTATTGGAGATAAAATTCTTTCTTAACACCACTCAGTGTCTTATAAGAAACGTATTCAAGTTGTATATAAGTGAAAATAATCAATTTTATTTCTAAAAGTTGCCAAATCTATCAATGATACTGCAGTCATTTACGTAGTATAAGAATAATTCTTCCTGGCAAACATTTTTTTTTAACTTATACCTAGTTGAGGTTTTTCATCATTTTTTTATATATTTATTATTAGGATGAACATTGTAGACACACTATAATGAAGTATCATAATCTTACATTTTGGATCGATATGATTAAGTATTGGTAAGGTAAGACAATTTTATTCTGAAATATACAAGCATACAGCTTACTTATCAGCAACCTCGTTGCTAGGACGATTTTTAGGGGATGGGGATCATAATATTTCGACATCCATCTCATTTTTTCATACTCTAAAATTAAATGATTTTTTAAAGAAAAGAAAATGCAAGACCATCAATTTTTTTCATAGAAATTTTGGCCTTTTCTGAAATGAAGTTACCTAAAAAATCCTTCAGAAAGATATCTTTGTGCCACATTATCGCCTTACTAATACATTTGATTCCATATTATACTTAATGACTTTTTTTAAGAATTTAAACTTGCTTTTTATTTACAAAAGACAACCCAAAAAATTTGTACTTTTTCCGAATCACATTATATATTTTTTTTATGTACAAAATTTAAATTTTTTTTAGTCCTAAAATAAATAATCCCAATTTTCCCACTCCCCATTTTTTCTTACTATGATCACCTATATGGAGGGAATAGCCTGGTTATCAGTACCGTCATTCTGTAACACTCCTCACACCATCCCCCCCCACCCGTTACAGGTGTCCAACTAATGTATCCATAAATGTGAATTGCTCCTAGTTGGGTTGTAAATCCTAGGCTTGTTCAGCGCGCGGATTTTGTTGTTGTTGCAAACTGAAAAGTTTTCTATTAATTTACAAAAGCTGTTATCACTATTCTTCTCTCTGTTTTTAAAACATATTATCCACATGTGAAAATCCTCAGTTTTTTTGGGATTCTTTAAATGAACTAAGTAGCCTATTAATGGGGATTAAGTAAAGTTACTTTCTTTGCTTAACAATAGAGTTCATGACTAATTTATCAAAGCAAGCAAATCTGAAAACCATCATTTATTCTTTGGAGGCAATGCAAAAAACTGAAAAACATGTGGATAATAGATTTTACAAATGGAGGGTAGTATTCTTTTATTCTTGAGGGGATAACATCTGAATATAAATTATAACCACAAATGTGTGTTTTCATGAATGACTAAAAGAAATACTGAGGATTAGTTGGGAAGGAATAAAAGTAAATTCTTGTTAGACTCAGAGTAGAATTGAGGATAAAAAACGGAGCAATGTCTTTTTTTGATACAAAGAGGGACATATTTTTTCAAACAATATTAACTGCCGATATGTCAAAAAAGACTACAACAATCTTGACGTGGGCAAGGCCTGTAAATCCTTTAGGTTTCATATTGAGTGAAGGATTGGCGAAGATGGGGACACATTGAATGATTTTTTTTTATATATTAATAGAACTTGTAAATGAAATTTACATCCTCTATTATCTTCCCTTATTGATCAGGATGAAGTTAAAGGCGGAACGGGTTTACAAAAACAACCATGTATTAGGTATACACGACGAATTAATATGCATGCAATAGTACCTTACTAGAAATTTCGAATTTTATATGTTTGGACCTGCAGGGATTTTTATGAACTTACTCAAAACAGTTTTCATAATTACTAAAATATTTTTTTATGATATGAAAGTTCAGTTTTACGAGTGTTACAGCATTTAAATGTGGATTGTGTGGCTTATAAGTAATGAGCTAGAGACGTAGTGAAACTGCACGTGTTATATTGGGACCATACAAAGAATATAATGATCGGCAGTTACCAACTGTAAGGGCCATCATTAAAGTTATTTTATGTATCAGCACGAATTGAAATGAAAGTATGTATAATGGAAATGATCCATCCAATTCAGACATTTATGTGAAGCCAAATGATTAAAAATTTTAGTTCCTTTACTATTTTTGTGATCTGTATAAATATGAAAAAAAAAATATATACCTCTTGTGTATGTGTGGCTCAAAAAAATAAATGCACAAGTCGGGGAACTTCTAATACATAAAATCATGAAAATAATAATTAAACAAAGAGGGACCTGAGGTCCAACCAGGACCGGTTTTAGCATGAGTGGGTCCGACGTAAATATATATCCTAATACCCTATTCTTTCTTACCATTTTTAATATTTGAGTTCAAAAGAAATATTTGGAAAAGAATGTTATTTTTACTATGACTTTTCTTTTCTTTTAAAAGCTAAGCCTTTTTATAGTTTCTTTTCATAAAATTGTTTCTTTATTTCATTTAACGACTATTTTAAGAAAATAATATTCCTTTCTATTTTTAAAGGACCTTTTTTAAATTTGTATACTCTTATAATAAACATTTCTTCTAAATATATAAATTAATTTTTTTACAAAATTTATCCAGGGTGGATCTCAGTCAAGAGTGGGGCCTGGGGCATGACTAAAACCTACCCTATGACTAAAGTTGATAATATTGTAGAGAAAAACGCGTGCAAGGAGAAGGAGGGGGGGAAGACATATGGTATCATTGTTTAAAATACTGATGTGATTATCATCTGCCTGCTTTATAATGAGTTTTGAGGGTATAGCGAAAGTATTTATTAGCAAAATGTTTAATGAAGGTATACTACGTATAATTGACTTAGATGTTTTTTATCCCTTACAGTAGATTTGAAAACGTCACACTCCATGAAATTGTAATTCAATAATAACCATATTCTCAGAATAATAACTAATGAAACGACAAAGTAGAGTATTTCGAAATATATTTGAAGTTCCAAGTTTAAAAAGAAGGCTTAAATTGAATATAATCTACATAATAAAAAATATACCATCATTCATTTATGTTAAATATACAAAATTAAACAATTGGAATCATATAACTAATAACAATAAATTATATATACAAAATATTGAAATAATAGCTTGATCCAAATAATATTTTCTTGTTCTGAAATTCAGTTAAATATGCCATAACTTTAAGTTGCTAAACACAAGCCAGACGTGGAGTTTAATCAAAAAGATAATCACCCCTCGTCCCCTAATTATAATTATAATGCTACACCCAATGTAACTACCCCTGCTGTTGTGACCATTTAAGAAGTTGTTTTTGCCTTTTATTAGTTTTCTGAACTCCATTTCTTGGAGCCTATCAACCATAGCTAAGCCTTAAGTTATAAAAAAAAAAGTAATATTTATTGACTATGTAATATTGGAAACCCCAATTATCATACCCAAGTCTTTAAGTGAAGGAATTAGTCTCAGACAAACTAGTTGCAAACCATCCAAAGCTACTACCCCCGTTGTTGTGACCATTTAAGCACTTTTTTTCCCCATTAAATGAGTTGTGTATCATAATTCTTGATAATTTTGGCTAAAATATAATCATATTTTAGGGTTAGATTTAAAAAAAAATTGAATACTTACTGTTAGATAGTACAAAATTCAGAGTTCCATTTCGATATTAGTAAATACTTTTTACTGATAACTTGATCGTCATTTGGTGTGGATGACTCAAAACATTTTTATATGTATTTCTATAAATGACATCAGTACCAACATCCTCCATTAGTTTAATGATGGTTCCTTGTGAAGGGATATGTTTACCCGTGTATTTCTCCAAAATTTTTTGAACGTAGATGATTAGCAATGGATAAGGTTATATTACATGCAATAAGAATCTTTGTGAGATCAAAGTTAAAGTGTTACTTGATGTATTCATCATTAACTTGATTTTTAGATGAATATCCATGCTCTTGATATGAGATGAGGATAATGAGTGGCGTGTAATTCTAAACAGGGGACTAAAGGCACATTTATATCGACAAATCCGACAAACCATCTGTTTCTCATACGGTAAGTACTTTCCAAATTCCTGGGCCTCCATTTTCAGAAATCCAGACAGAAGGCGACGTTATTTTAGGTATTTTATTCAGTTCTCTATCGACTATCAGCATCTAATATTATATTAATATTGAATAATAAAAGCGGGAATGATAACTTTCTTGATTGATAGAAGAAGATGTATATTATTTAATCAATGATGCCATAAGTATTTCTTCTCTTTCCTCGCACGCTTTTCTATTCTTACCAAAATTATCACCCATACCTATGACTCAGAATATGGGCAGTTGAGTAGTCTTGCCCTAGGCGATCATGTCGAGGCTGTGATTGTCAATATTTAGGATGTGAATGTCTTAGATCAAGGTATGGAAACTCTTCTTGAGGGGTAAACAGAAGTTAGAGTTAAGTGGAATATTTTTGTATACAAAAGTCATATAGTACGCACTTCTTGATTATACTTTAAGAACAGTTCAGATCCTTGGCAATGGCCCTCGTTGATTTGGATGGCTCAACATCAAGATTTTTTTTACTAATTTGCAATTAAATTATGATCCCTGTGACAATCTTACCTCATCTTGTGATCATCCCAATTTGGTGATTATTCATAATCACCTACAGATTCTTCCAGTTCCATCCTGATTCTCCAGAAAAATGACTTTTTCAGGTGTTTAAGAAGTTTACAATCTCAACGTTGTCTCGTCCGGCACGGATCGCAACAAAGACACTTTACCTTTTTAACGATTGTGGAATAAAGACTTTGTTGATCAATGCCATTTTTTTTAAATGACACTTTTGACTATCCAACAAACAACGTCCCACCTGCCCATACGCTCAAATTTTGTTTGTTAAAAAAACTATCAGAACAGTTTTGTAAAATAAACACTGCTTTAGTTGCAACTAGAAAAAAGTATCCTCATTTTAAGTCATAATTTTTTATAACTCTAAGCATCATCATCAGGATTCATATAGATGTGGAAATGGGATTACAAAATTCATTAGTAGGTTTCTCAAACTCAACAGTATTCATTTGCATACCATTAAAAAACAAAAAGGAAAAAAAAAACATCCTCACATCCATAATGTGTATTTAATTTATCATTTCAAAAAATATTTTTATTTAATTCCCAAAGTATTTATATTAAAACCATAGAAGCAACTTTAACATTATTATAATTCATTCCTGCAAGATATTTTATTTTTTATTCGATAAATAAAAAAAAGTACAGAAATTATTTATTTTATTTTTACATAATTTCTCAAAAATGCTACATATTTTGTTACTTTTCATTTTTAAAAGCACAACTTTTTGAACAATCTAATAAGAAGAATGTCATACACAAGAAAGGTAAAAAAGTTTGTTCAAGTTGTGATATTATTTTTTTCTTTGTAGTCTTTTCCTCTTTTTATTACTTTTTGTCGTTAAAAATTATATATATATATATATAAAGAACAAATATTCGACCAGTTTTTGCATTTACATACAAAAAAATGGTTTGAGTATGTAATTTTTATAACAAAGTAATAGAAAAGGGAAATAATAGAAAAATCAAAAAATATCTAACTATTTACTCACATAATAAGAATACAATTAGGTCAAACGAAATAGGCTTTTTATATACATTTTGGCCTTTAAATTTTGGCTGTAAGAAAATATTTGGAGGATACTGTTGCAATAATCATACAATTCATGGAAGATACTTCGATATAAAATATACTGTGCACAGGCAATTTGCCAAAAACCTTATTGCTCAGAGCCACTTTGCCAAACATACATTTGACCGAATGATCACTTTGCCAAATGGATACAATGCGGAACGGACATTAATATAATATACAGGATAGGGATTTTAAATCCAGAGCAAGCTTAGATTTCAATATCTTGGCAACCCTAAAATCTATGTTTATTGAAAAGTACTCTTCAGATTCAGCTGACAAACTTCTGTAAAAAAATATTCAAAATCTTTGAGATATCCCGCTAATATAAACACAGTGTGTACACATTATTGTGTACTTTCATGCGGCATGTCTGCCTAAGAAGATTATTGAATTTGTGAAACTGCCCAAATCAACTGTTTACAATATTTCGCAAGGCTTTAAAGGAGTCTGATGGGTCGAGAACATTTGCAAGGAAGACTCATGATCGTTCTGAGATAGAAAAAAAAACTTACTCTAAACTCCTTGATACAAAAGGGCAAATAAAATTTGTATTCTTTCACGATTGCAGGGATTGGAATATCCCTTTTTTTCAGCTACTGATCATTGTTTCATAGTAGATACTGGATTCTTATCCACATGAGCAGATTCAACATTTACAGGCTTATTGTCATACCATTTGACGACGATTTGTTGTTTTTTGTTTCGGTTCGAACATCATAGCTTCTTCTTCCATCATTTTTTAGTATAGCATCACTTTTCAACTATAGTCAGGTAATCTATTGCTTCTTACTGTCCCTGTACCATAAATTTTAATCTCCTTGGGAGTACTGAGTAGATTGTGAGATTGGAATCAATTATCATGAGTGTAAAGCTTGAATTTTTGATTCTTTGGAAGTTTACTAACCAACCTTATGACAATATCTCCACTTATCCCCAACTGCGTACAATGAAACACTTTGGTTCCTTTTCCTACATATCATATCAAAGTCATATAGGATGCCACTTGTACTACATCTAGCAAAAACTTTGAATTTATGAGGTTTATTTCTCATGTTTTGCTTCAATGAGTTACGTTCCAAGAAGGATATCATCATTTCATCCAATGAATTATGTTTTTTTAGTTCAATTTTACCAAAGTTATTATTGAGAAAGTCAATTAATGGTCAATTACATGGAAAAAAATACTAGGAATCAGTGATCAAAGCAAATGTATGAAGATTTATTATTAGTTTTAAAGGAATGTACAAATAGGATTTTATTGAAAATCATTATAAAATTCTATTGACGCCATATGGAGTCATGCTACTTTAAAAAATCTAGGCCACACAATATTGATATTCTGAGCAAACCTGAGATTCTAGTATCATCTATATTATTTCATGTGTAACTGATCATGTATGACAGACTTATAGCGCACATCTATCAACAAAACTGATGCAAAATGTCACTATTGACATGCCATCTACCTATGGGAATGTTAACTAGCCTTTTCAGAATATTCAATACCCCAAAAATCGAATTTAAAGTTGATGATATCATATGGCATCATTGAGAAAGAAAGGGTTAAAGGAGACAAGTAACATGAATTAGGCATGGGAGGGGAGACCAAAAATTTATAATAAAAATGAGAACATTGTTTACTCTCGCCGTCTTTATAAAACTAGTATTGGATTTCCTTCAATCATTTTTTTTTTTTTTTTTTTGATTGGATATTTTAATTTTTATTTATTAATTATCTATATCCTCATGGTGTTTCATTGTTTGTGCTTTCACAGCTTTATGGACTATTGTCAAAATAATTATTATCGACCAAATATGAACATCTTAATTAGTATTTACATAGGCCTTATATTTAATATTTTTATACCTTTCTAATTAAACAAATATACATTATTAAAAAGTAATTGTATAACTAGACTAAATCATATTTTTTGAGGTATATATAAATTGATTTGGAACATGTTGAAGTATTAATTTTCCTATGTAATATAGGAGACTAAGACATAGTAAGATATATTATGTATAAATTGAAGAATTCCTTCTCACAACCCTATCCCTGGACTGGCGCTGATAGGTTGTGTAGGTAAAGTATAGTCAATCAATGGGCAAACCACTAACGTACTCTCTGGCTGATCACGTCTTATAATTTTTTTCTCTCAAACTCTTATTATTATTAACTTATACTTAAGGAAAGAACATCCAAGTATTCAGTAGCTACGTGTAAGTGTGCTCGAGAAAAACAGAAAGTTACATTGATGATTTGTTAAGAAGTTATCTTATATATATATATATTATACGTATATACCAAGTATTTCACGGAGTAATTAGGGGGTGCCTAAATGCCAAATTTTTCTTTAATAACATATAACATAACTCCCAAAGAAATTATTATTGTTACTCCGTTTTTCATGAGCACACTTTTACGTAGCTGCTCAATTCTTATATCAATTCATATTAAGCATTCTTTCATCAAGAATGAATTAATAATAATAAGAATTCGACAAAAAATTATAATAGAATGTGATGACGAATGAGTACTTTAGTCTCTAGAACACTCACTCTCAAAAAACTCGATGATATATACTAAACGCCTTCAAGAGTTAATTCATTTTTACGTACTAGTGCTTATATAACATATTCTGTAAATGCATATGAATTATAAACCATAAAAAATCTGGGTTTTTTTTCTTTCAAAAAATCTTGTCAATTGACGTGAAAAAGTCTTAAAAATGAACATTGACTCAATCTAAGAGTCATCTATGTAGTAAAATAATAATTTATGCAGGTTTTGATGTATGAAAAGATGTCAGCAGGTGCATAGAATATAGTGATCCCTGACTTATATCACATGCTATAAAGAAAAAAACCAGTATATTATAAAGGGAGCACTGTATAAAATGAATGAAATTTTGCAGGAGTTTAGCTCAATTCAGAAAAGAAAAAGAAAATAAAGCCAAAATTACCTTAAATATAATTTAAAAATGAATGTGACTTTTAATGATGTATGTCAAAGAGTTAAACTACTCCCTGGCTCATCAAATCATATTACATTTTTTTCTACAGCTATAATTATTATTATTTCTTATTGAGGAGAGAATTTCTAAGTATTGAGTAAGTAGCTACGTGTGAAAGGGAAAACTAAGAATGACAACAATAATTTGTAGATGAGTTATCTTCAAATATTGTTAAAGCAAATGTTGTATGTTCGTTGATACCTAATAACTGCTGGCAATACTACCGATATTAAAAAAAGTCATCTTATCTTGGATAATTTGTAGAAAATAAAAATTTAAGACCTTTCTCCCTCCCCCCTAAAGAATAATCCTTCAACAATGATTAAATAATCGTTACATATTGTATGTACAAGTAATAATCATCATTATTATATTTTCAACTACATACAAATTGTTATAACCACATACAAACACACACTCAAAACCATACTTTTGAGTACGTGAGGAAAAAATATTGCGCTATTATTAGAGCTATTGATTAGGGTGAGACTTGCAGACAACAAATTTTTAAATTTTGACAGAATACGGGTAACCTTTCTTAAAATTGTTTATGGACCAACCTAATGAACACATCTGAGCAATTACATTAAAATATATTAAAATTAGGTGTAGTAAAAATAAACGCAATAGTTTTCTAACAGATGTATTCGAGGTTTGTTCAAACAGTAAGGTGACTGTTCAAAATTTGCAAGCAATGCATATTTGGTATGCTAGATTCTTTTTTTTATGTTAGTGAATTCGAACAAACATATATTTATTGTTTAAAGCTAATTATTTTGTCTAGTTTGTTTGTGAGAGGCATAATTGTTAGAATTATTTTGTGTGTTCGGCGATTTTTTTCTATTGAAAAAAATTGATCAAAAGATTTTTCATCGGGAAAAACTCTTCCAAGATGGTCGGGAAGAAGCCCAAGCACGTTGAAGAGAAAGATTAGATTTAATACTAAAAAACTTCTTGCAGAGTTGTCTGATTGTTTCACTCAGTATAATTTGAGTGCACGTCAAAGATGCGACACCAGTAAGGAGAAAATACGCCGTAGTTTACATTTTTTCTTCGATAAAGGCGAAAACCCAAAACAGATGTCTAAAAATGTGAATAATGTTGTTGGTCCTAATACTAAAACATTAAATTACGCACCATTCTAATTTGGCCATTACTGTACGTTAATTTCAATGTCAAAGATTCACCACGTTCTGGAAGGCTAATTGTGGAAAATTTGGAGAAATAATGGAAATCATCGAGTCCAACCGTAATTAAAGGCACTGTTTTGATTTCTTAAGAGATAAAAATTAATAGAAAAAATGAGACCATTAAAAATAATGGATGTATTTCTAATATAACGATTATTGACCTTGAGCACAAAGCTTAAGAAGTTTTGAACAAATTGACAAAAAAATAAATCTCTCAATCTTAGTTTTTAAATGCACCGATTCCTTTTTTTTTTGTGCAATATATATTTTAGATTAAGATATAATTATTACAAAATATTAACAGCATTTTTTTCAAGAAATTACTATTTATTACTAAAAAAAATGGATGAGAGTACTTCATTTGCTATGTTCATTCTATATATAAATAGATTTCAAATATAAAATTTGAAAAAACGCATAGTCTCATTTAAAAAACAAAAAATTGGATTTTTAGGACTCTTTGTTACTTTTATAAGAAATTGTATTGGCTGAAGGTAGATGTGGCTCGTCAACATAGAAAGTAACTGGACTTTTTTTCTCAAAATTGTTATCTTCGACGCATTATCGTCAATTTTTATCAACAAATTATTCTTATTAAACCTGCGGAAACTCTGCAAATTTTACTTAAAGTAACCAAAATTGATTGTCACAATTAAATAATGAAAAGCAGGCATACCAAACGTAAAAAGAACAATATCTGGATCAATATAAGTCTCTTAAACCAATTGAAGATATTAAGCTATAGCTAAAATTCTTAGATACCTTAAATTATCCCAGAAATTTGAATACAAAGTTTATAACTCCATCAAATATTATATGAAATAATGGAATGCATATATGTTGAGTACAAGTTGGGACTTGTATAAGCACATTCTATTTAATATTTGACATATAATTTAATTTTTCAATTTTTTATCCAAAAATTTAAGTTTCTCAGAGTAACTATTAATCTTTGATATTTTTCTCAAGTAAATTTAATTTTTGATCTTTTTTTCAATAAACTTTGTATTTTAAAATTTTTTTACAAAAAATTTAATTTTTTGTGAAAAATTGGAAATTTTTGAAATTTTTTTGTAAATAGACTTTTGAATTTTTTTTTTGAAAAATTATAATTTTTGAATATTTTTACAAAAAAAAACCAAAATCCAAGCCTCCTACAAAATTTAATCCTTTGGACGTCCCTGAGTGGACTTCAAATCGGGATGGGGTTGCATATGTAATGCCATCATCTATGCTCCCCTACCAAAAGTAGTCAAGTCGACAATAAATGGGGGCAAAACTCTATTTTATGGTGCTCTGGACGTTCTTTTGGCAACGTTTTTGATATGCTGGATATTGGGGGATGTTCTCAAAATTACCTTAACGATGTTAGATAGATTAGATTAGTCTTTTTGGAATATATGTGCGTCAAGTAACACGGATACAAAGCGTCCTTTTACCTCCTATTTACTCATTCCTTGACCGATTCTAAGTACAAACTCCATTTGTATATGAAGTTAAGGAATAAATTAAGATTTTTTCCTTTTCTTGATTTTTTTCAAGATAGTTTTTGTATTGACGCACTAAGGATGTATAAATTTTTCAATGAAACTGCAAAGGAATTAAAAAAGGATTCACTTGTTAGGGATAAGTTGGGCTATTCGCCTCACCCTACAATAGATGTTTACCTATGAATGATACAATTATGAGGAATAGTTAGTTACATTATACATATTTATACCAATATGTTATAGCAATGTTTATAGCATGGTTTATGTATTTTAAACACATTGTTATAAAAGTTATTTTTCTTTATGTTCCATCCTTTTCTTCTTCTCATAAATATGAATTATTTAGAAGCACTACTAACATAATAATATCTCATTTAAACAAACAAAAACCCCGGATAAGTATGTAACATGTATACCAAATGAATAATTTATTTCAATTCAATGAATCCTGAATGTCATAACGAATACTTAAGTAGGTGCGTTTCTTTTTAACTACTCACTAAAAAGATGTCTTTGAATATCCCACCATAAAAGAAAACGTACATTTATTTATTTTATATGTATGTAAATGCTATCTACATAATATCTTTATTTGTTAAAGTTCGTACTGCAAAGTACTGTGTTTGATCTTGTAAATCTTATAAATTAGCAATGGCCCCACGGGTATAGTCGGTTTCAGGGGGAAGGTCATTGGGATAATGTGTTCCAGCCCTGTGCTTGATAATAAAAAATAAGGGGCTGTACTACAAAAGGGTTCTTAAAACTTGTTATAACCTATCATTCCAAATTTTCTTCCCTTTATTTTTAACTACGATGTTTCAATACGTAACCCAACGATAACTAAAACAAATATAAACTATTTTTGTTTTTACCTTATGTCTCTAAGTGTAAAATGTCGGAACAACAACAACAAAAGCAAAGCGTGTGTGATCTACTATGCACCTGTGTCAGTGCCAAGAAGGCTGCAGAGACTTTAGCCAACAACATCAAAAAGTTTATTATAGAGCCAAACATCCAAGAAGAAGTAAAACTTCTGCAGCAATAATATAGCTGACTTCAGGCCTGCCAGCCCTTCACCAGGAACTGACTACAGACCACAGAACTTTACAGTTGAAAATATCGTAGAGAGAAATGTCTGCCGCACATCTCATTCTAATTTGGATTTGATAAGAGCTGCCATCGTGACAACATGGTACGCCATGGGCACCGTGCTCGTCCTCAAGAAGGTGTTAAGGCTGTTACCCCTTTATGATCCAATGTGCCAAATTTGGGAAAATTTCAAATTAATTATAAATCAAATAACTGTTGATGCATCTGTCAGTAACTTATCATAACGGTGAAGTACACGTTTACAGCAACACTGACAATATATATTTCGCAAAAAAACTCGTAGTATTTCGGTTACATGTAAAAATTAATAGGTGTACACGTATTTTGATTGCTCCTCATCTGCTCTCACAATTTTGTGCTATGAATTCAATAAGTTATGTGCTCATGTAATCATTATTTTAAGTATTATCAACAAATAAATACATTTTTTAGACATTTCGCATTTTTACGCCCAATGTAACATTTACATGTATGTGTGCTTGATGTACCAAATTTGGGACATATCAATTAAATACAAGTATATTTTAAAATATTTTATTTATATGCTAAATATGTGTTAGATATACAGAATATACTTCATGTATGCGAGAAAAATTTACAATTCGAATTCAAACATAATTTGGGTCATAGAGGGTTATTGCTTGTAAAATGGAACATATTGAATTAAAAATCTAGCTAAAAATAGTATTTTAATAAATCACAAAAAAAACAAAAAATTCAATTGTTATTTATTGATTCCATAAAAATCACGTTTTAATTAATTTAGTCGTGCTACAGCAAGTTTTGGGCACTTTCTATATATACAAAAACAAATATAGGCCTTGCCTATTTAAAATAAAGTTCCACACATCTATAGTTGTTCTAGACACTGTTCACAGTTTAATTAGCTCTGTGTACGAGTTGTTAGGTAGAATTGGAGTGCAATCTCACGATTTTGGGAAATGTCCTAATACTGCAAGTATATGAAGCATGGGTTTGGTTGTATTAATTTACGTCATCAAACTTGTTAAATAATTAAGTCACACTCTGACCATTTAACCTCCAATACGTACTTATATAGTCAGCGATGAAAATCTGGTGTATAAGGGTCAGCTTAAAAAAAAAGAAACCAAAAATTAACATGGTATCCCTGACAATTTAGTGAGATCAGCTACAACCATCTGTGACAAGGGAGGAGGGGAGAAGGAAATTGGGAAGAATTACTCCGATGACGATTCCCAATTCTACTCTGAATCCAACAATCAATTACTATTATAACTCTTCAACAAATCTCAAATCCTAAAAATCATCTTTTCTGAGCACGCATGAATGTTCAATCAGGTTTTGAATATAATGGAATCTATTTTGGGAAAAACACTCAAAACTCAGGAATTAAATATTAGTGACAACTGCTAAGGCAAAGAAAATTAATTCTTTAGACTACCAATTCGAAAAAAGAGGGGCAGCTAAAATATTTTCAGGATTAACATATCACTATATATAGCGTTGCATCGGTCCTTCATCAAGAACGAGGACTGCAGTCCAATCCAATCCCGTTTAATCCCACTTGTCTGTAAAGAAAGTAAAACGGATCCATCCTGACGTCATTGTGAGTGTATTCCTTTTTTAATATTTCCGTTATGTAATAGAATAACTTATATAACAAGGTAAAGATATAATATTTTCGAATTATATTGCCTTAAGGCGAAAACATGAATACTTTTTTATCAGATATGTTCAATAATCTTAATACATTTCTCATATATATCGTATAAGGTACATAAATTATAGACAATTTTTGTACAAAATTCCAAGGACCGGTCCTAAGACTAAACTGGACTGGACTGACACAACACTACGTATAATATCTCCATCTTGATACTATTGACTTATGTCCTCCTCCAATAGAATGATCTGCGTCATTCTAGAACAAATTTGTGATATTTTTTTAGTTAGATAAATATTTGAGCTTTTCTTGATGAAAATATTTACTCGATGATCCTATTTTTTTATATCCTCGTAAGTTGATTCAGTTTTCCTTTTTAGACAAACTATTACGTACCTGGTTGAAACTAAAAATTTACAAAGTTTGCATATTGTTCTTGAATGCTTTATATTTTTACTAAAACATTTTTTTATTTTTCAAAACTATTTTTAATAAAACCAGGCTATTTCTCTATTCAATTCTATCACCATGGGAGTAATCTTCTTACAGAACCTAACACTGCACCTGCCGAAGTAGTGTATACCTATTTTAATAAAAGGTTATGTGGAAAAATAATTGTGATAAAAAGGCTGTGGACAAAAGCGTTCTGGTAATATTGTTGCTTGATGAAAATTAGTATATATTATTATTGATGCTTAGAAATGTTGTGGTTGTAGAGTTTAAACTGTTACAAATCTAAATCTGTACAATCTCAGAACTAAGGTGTATTTTGAATATTAGAAGGGGTCCATGGGGTTCAGGGAAACAGCTGCCTGGGGGAATTTTTAAGTTAATTCAATCGTTTGATTTCCCGAATATTATACAATTTGCAACAATATACACAGTAATATTGGAACAGGTGGTTGAAATCTGAAGACTGAGTAATTGATGAAGAATGAGTTAATGAAATTAACTCATATTACGATATATTTAGCATAAACTGTTAATTACAAAACAAAATAAAAGACCTAAGACTTCTAGCTTACGTACAAGTTGAGAAAATGAAACTAGAACATGATTGACGAATTTCCATTCACGTACTTCAAGTAGTTGGGCATCTCCAGGACTATCGTCTACACCGTCAGCAAGTCTGAAACGTTGGAGACGAAGAGGGGATCTGTCTAAAAGGCCAAACAGGACCTGGAAGAGTTAAAGAAAACAGCCCAGGCCAATCTCCTCAACTCCATGAGGGCCTGTACAAGAGATATTGAGATGTTAAACCAGACTGTCCAGAGAGCTATCAAAAAAATGGGTGAGGTGGAAAGACCAATTTTGACACCAAGAATAAAAGAAACCCATCTCCTCCGTTGGAATAGTCTTTTGAGTTCTTTTGAACTCTTTCCTGACACTTTTAGCCCCTTACCAACCCCCTCGACTACAATTTTTGGATGCATGTCGAGGGGAAGGCCTGCAGTGTTCGTCATCTTAACACTGAAGCCCTCAATGTAACTTTCAGCCAATATTGGAACGCAGAGGACTACATCTGAAGTGGATGCAGGCCTTTTGCCCATTAAAAAAAAGTCTTCAAAATTTAGCACTTTGTAAAAAATAATCCAATGATGTAGTTCTATGGACAACGCACGGGGGAGAAATTATGCTCTGGAACTCAATATGTGTAGGTTTACATCGTGGTTGTTCATAGAAAAGAAAATATAAATTATGTATATGGACTTCAAAGACAATTCTTGGGTCAAATGGAGTATATATATGTAATACCATAATGTTACTTAAATACTTAATCAGTAACACTACAATTCTAATGTGCGGTTTTTGAAATGTTTCACTATTGAACATATCATAATAAGAACCAGGCATGGTTGTAATCCATACAAATTTTTGACTTGAAAAATATTTATTCAATTATTATGTGAATTAATGATGGACAAAAATATTTTGAGGATCACATTGAATCAGTTTAAAAATACAGCCCTAAAAATGAAATGTATGTAAAATATAGTATTAAAAAGTGTAAGAACATTTTACCTTCAAAATAACAGGCTTACATTATACAAAAGCCTTGCATCAATTTTTTAGGCGAACTTAAAAGTTTTACTTTTCCAATGATTGTTTTGAGAAATTCACATCATAAAATATTTATAGGATTACTATTTAGAAAAATATAACAAAATATAAAAAAGTTCAATAATCAAATTTCATTACTTTACTATTATATTATTTTCTGTTGCTCCTTCTTTTCATTCAGGAGACGTGTTGCCCTTCCAGTTTTTTACATTTATTTAATCAGTATTCCATTCTCATAAAAACTCTCCATCGTTGATATTGTATTCTTGATTATCTTCTCCATCCCTTAAGGTATTGTGTTTTTATTAGTTTTTCCCGCGTACATGACTGTCTGTATTTTTGGAATCAAGGCTTCTATTTTGAGTTTTCTAGGTTACTTGATGCCGTTGACACTAGCCAATCACCCTTTGTGATTCTGCAGTTTCATTGTTTTTCTACCATTTCCTCAACAATGTTAAGAAAATTGCCGCATGGACGGACATAGGAAGAAGAGGTACTCATAATTTTCAATAGCCAAGTCATAGAAAGTGCAGTATTTATTTTCAACTGCTGATTTGTTAGTATAGAGTGATTATGTAGCCATTCCATACAGGAACAACTTTTGTTCATAAGAAGTAAAAAGACTCCCCAATACTCTTGAAAACTAAGACCCCAAGTTTACTGCAGCGCCATTTAATAATTTATGTACCTGAGCATTTGCCATCTTCAATGTGTCCCTAATTGTTTTTGAAGTCATTTTTTTTCAAACAGAAAAAAGATTGAAGTTGGTTGGTAGATGAGTGATTCAGAAATTCAATTTATTAACTCATTAAGTTAAAATAAATATTTCAAATTAACTTTACTTTCCCAGAAGTAAAATCTTCAATATCAAAAAGTAATATCGTTTATTCACCTCCATATTCCCTTAGTAATATAATCACTAGCAAAATAGCTTATTTCAAAGATACACAATATTTATTCAAAAATATCAAACTCTAGAAAAATCAAGGTTTTTTTCAATTTTTTTAACTTAAAACAATGCAATTTATATTAACGGTATGTCTAATTACAATAGATTCTAGATTAGGCAAAAAAATTTATAATCTTTGTAATTTTTTTGGCATGAATAAGTTCATTCAAAAATTATCCAGAAGAAAGAATATTCAAAGTCATTATCTTAATAATGTTTTTTGAGCTAGTATATTTTGTTACAATTAAACCGATAAATATCTATAATTTTTATTAATAACTATCTATAATCTCTTCTATTGGAACGTTCACCGGAGTGGTTCTTATTAGCTTTATGAATAGAACAAGATACACAAAAAATCTACAACAAATACTTATACTACCGAGTGGTCCATTAACATCTCCACACTTTGAATTTTAAACTTCAACAAGATATACATAATTAATTAATTAACAATAGAATTTGAACAAAATTAATTATATAAATAGATTTGTGTCTAAGCTCTCTTAATCACTAATGTAGCCCCCCTTAGCGGCAATTATGAATTCCAGAACGTGGTGAAAGGCCTGCACCCACAGCAAATGTTCTCTTTCATGGCGTGCCCTCGGCAGGTACCCAAAAAGTGTAATCAAGGAGGTTGGCATCAGGGCTAAAGGGGACCAAAAGGGTTAAAAAGAAGTTCAAAAGATACATTCAATATAGTTTCATTGCCTCTTCGCCGCGAAAAGGTTCTTTCCTCTAACTTTTTTATAGCTCTCCGGACGGTCCGATGAAAACCCACAAGATATTTATCATGGGCCCTTATGGGCTGGAGGGGATTGGCCTGGCCTGTTTTCTTTAACTCCTCCAGGTTCATTTTTACAGAGCCCTTCTTCCTGTCACACGTTTTGGACTGGTAATGTCGTAGACGGTGCTCCTGGAGACATCCAACTGCTTGGAGAGAGCGAATGAAAATTTGTCGATCACGTTCATTTTCTCGACTTGTACGTAAGCTTAAATTTTTTGTTTTTGTTTTGTAAATAACTATTTATGCTTTAATATATCGAAATATGAATAAGTTTCAATCATTCAACCTCTATTAATCATTGAATGAGTATGTGTTTAGATTTCAATGGACTATAAAATACCATATGAAGTACATATGCTAAAGTACTAATAACAAAATTGATGCCAAAAGTTGCATTTTTTGTTTAAACTTTGTAAAAGTTGATAAGGGTAGTAGTCTACAAGTGTTTGCCTTGAATTAAGATGGTGTGTTCCTGATTGCTTTTATCTCAAAAAACAAGTAAAATACCTTTATAGGCCAAATCTCTGATTTTTTAGTTTACAGAAAGCAACCTTTTATCCTCCTATCAATAAACATGATAGGTCAATGAATATAAAAAATATTATTTTGAACAACTAATCTTTATATTCATCTTTTAAATTACATTTTTTTCATATTATGAAGTCTTTACTTAACAATAAAACTAAAAAATTTCTAATTATGATAAAAAAAGAAGGAAGTATTAGACTTTCCAGGATAGAGTCCCTCTTTTTCATTAAAAAAAAATAAAAACAACAGTATCTCCATTTACAAAATATGCAGAAATAATTAAAATATTATTTGAATCTGGATCCATATACCTACAAATTATATTTGTTACATGTCTCTTGTCAAAATAACTCTATTGGTCACAAAACCTTGAAAATTTGTGTTACAAAGGTCAATTTAAATATTTGTCGCGAAGTAAAAGCAATCAAGAGGACAACAACTAATCCAAGGGTAAAAAATTTAACATTTTGTTAACTAGTGTTATTTATGTTAGGAATATCAATTCAATAAGCTGAGTAATGTTCCAAAAAGGGAATATCATATCAACTGCTTTTTTACTGTTGTTCCTTTTTGAGGAACAACTGAAAAAATTCATGTATGTAAATTGTTGCATAGAGAAATAATATGTAATGCGTAATTAAATGAAAATAAATCCAACTGACAAATTCAATAATGAATTAATGTAATACCAAATTCCCGTCATAATTTAATGTGACAATGTGTCATTGCTTATATACATTGAACAGAAGCTGCTTTACGGAGTATGCCATAAATTGATACCTGTTTGGTCGAAGCCACAATTAAACTTTGGAACAGAGCCCCTCACTCGGGTAACTTGTTACCAGGATGACGTTCAATATTCATATTAAAGAATAACTTTTTGATTTACAGTATAAGGTCGATGAAAGTAATAAAAAGATAGGTAGAATCTAGTAATGTGCTTCTAAGACCAATACTGTATGATGTTGGTCTTGAGACATAATTTTTTTAGTTTTATCTGGCTCTCAAAACCTTGAAAATATCATTGTCAAGACCATGATCAAAGAAACAAAAGTAAAAGTTTCCTTTTTGAATAAGAAAAACAAAGTATATCTGTTGTCTAGATCCCAAACTCTTCAGCTCTTGGTTTCGATTAAAAAAAAAACCTTATGCCGATTCCGATGCAATTCTGGTAAAAATTAGCGATACCTATTCCTTAATATTTTAAATAATAGTTAAAAAAGACATTTGTTTTTAATAATTTTTTTTGAAAAAAATCCAAATATTAAATTTTTTGAAATTTTTCTTCATATATACAATTTGATATTCAATTTTTTGTTTAAATCACAACTGTTCCAAAAATTTCAAAGACTAAACTAAAAAATTTTTGGAATTTTTTTTTAAATATTACGTTTTTTGGAAAAAAATTTGGAAAAAAAACATAGTTATTTACAGAAAATTTTATTTTGTAGAGAATAAATTTGAAAAATCAAATTAAATTATAAATATTAAATTTTTTATAAAAAAAATTCAAATATTACATTTTATAATAGAAAGCAAAAATTCTTTAATTTGGGAAAGAGTTAATTTTTTTCATAACTTAGAGAAGTATATTCTTTTCAAACGATTGCAATTTATATTATTTAATAAAAATACTTCTCTCCAGAGTTGACGTTAGTCCATTGAATAGAGTCAAGTCCAGTTGAGTTGTCATATTTTAAATATCTACTCAAGTGAATAATGTAGAAAAGTGACCAAAAAGGAAATGTAAAATATTAAGTTTCACTTATTTCCAATTCAATAATTTGGAAACTGAATAAAAAACCTTCTTATAGGTCAAAATGATCCTCGCTGATGTAAAATAAAATAGTATACAAGTCATCACTACAGTTAGTTAATTGCATCCTTCTTACAATTAAACATAAGTGTAATAAATACATATGTAATTATCTATCAAATAACATGAAACAAAACATAATAAATTGCGATGCAAGATGACTCTTTTTTCTTCTCAATTGACCACAGGAATGCCTTATATTATTGTACCATATTTCTTCAGAAACCATACTTAGTGTGAATGCTGCCTAAATTGATTAGTTATCAAAATGATTTCTTGTTTCATTGCTTAGTTTTTTGTTTTATTAATACAACCAATGGTTAATTAAACCAATATACATTTAACGTTACTTGTAGAATTAAACACCACCATGGGTCAACAACAGAAGACTTTAACCCAGTTACATTTTCAGAGGCAGAACGCAAGTACGCTGTTCTGATGATTTTGATAAACGACGATCTAGATATGATTAAAGTTGAGGTCTCAAAGACAACAGGGATCAACAGGAGATGGGTTACAGAGTTGATGAAGGTCTGGTGGGTATCAAGCACACCAAGGGCCTCATAATTGGCTTCTGGAACCGTACTATGACTTGGTATGCAAGGATATTTGGCTTCCTAGCTCCCCTACATGACTCCAATATATAGTTTTGTCTGAAGCTACCTTGAGTCAAAGGTCAATAGAGTTCTTCACACCACCAAGAAGTCCTTGATCGACAATATCGACTCTATTTTCTTTGAATGTAAGAGCTTAGATTGGTTTCTAGTTTTTAGGGTCTATGTATGGTTCAGGACCCGAATAAAGGCCAACGGAAGCTACATAGTATAAGTATGTTCAGAATGATCGTATCTACTTCTCTGTTTTTGTTTCTTGAATAAAACTTAAAAAATAACAAGTAGATAGATTTTTGTTAAGCCCAGTAAATGAGGTTGAATAGTTAGTTATATGTAGGGATATACTCAAGTATAATCAACGTCCATAACGGACAAAAACTTATCACGTACCCAAATATATTTGGCCAAATATTGATTACGTGATCTTTTTTTTGCTTCTCCGTTTATGCCTTGAACATACCCAAGAGCAAAAATATAACTTATAGAGCCTATACAGCTTTACTAGATATGTAATTATGCTGATTTTTCCCCCTTCTTTTCTTGAACATATATATTTCTTTTCCCATTCTACAGGATAACAAAATTTATTTGCAATAATGTATAAAGGTGTAAGCAAAAACATAAAACATATGAAACAACAATTTTCATAAATTAATCTAATTTTGCTATACTTACACAAACAAAAAACTTATGTTTCCCATGCTACAATATAGGTCTGTAAACTAATTTAAAAATAAATAAGAAAAATACTTAACAACTGTCTAAGTCTATGATAACTTCTTTTTTTATTTATATAATATGCACAAATATCTTAAAGATATATCGAGTGGTCCTTTGAAATCTGAATACTTTTGGATAATTAATGAAAGTTGAGTTATTCAAATGAATTCATATTTTGATATATAGATATATATGCATTCATAGTTATTTACAAAAAAAAACAAAAAAACTTGAGCTCTCTAGCTTATGTACAAGTTGAGAAAATGACACTTGAGCGTAATTGACAGATTTCCATTTCGCACTCCAAGCAGTCGAGCGTCTCCAGAACCACTGTCTACACCGTTAGAAAGTCCGAAACGTTAGAGAGGAATAAGGGTATGTCTAAAAGACTAAACTGGACCTGGATGAGTCAAAGAAAACATCCAGGCTAATCCAAGTCCATGAGGGCCCATGCAAGAGATATTGAAGTTTCACATCAAACTGTCCAGCGAGCTATCAAAAATGTAGTTGGAAAGGGCCTTGTGAGGATCGAGAGTTCACTTTAGACACCAGCAATGAGTACTTTTGATTCACTTTTATACCCCTATAGCCCTGATGTCAACCCATTCACTACACCTTTTGGGTGCATATTGAGGGGAAGCCCCCCAGTGTCCATCATCCAAACACCGAGGGCATCAAAGCCACTGTCAGTCAGCACTGGGACACCATTACAAAGGAATACATCTTTTCCATGTTGCCAGTAAGGGCTACTACTTGGATGATAAAGAGAGCTCAAATCATCTACTTATAGTCTTTATTTTGTTTAAATTATTTAGTTAATTCCTCAATTATATTTTCCTGAAGTTTAAAAATAAAAGAGTTCCGATTTTAATGAACCACTCGTTATAGAGATTCTGTCTATCAAAATTATATGTCTCAAAGAATTAATTAATGTAAGTTTGTATCATCTATTTTTTGTTTGTTTTATCCTTTCTTTCTTAGTTAATTTACCAAAGGAATTTAATTTCTCATTATATGAATGTGATGATCAAATGATGAACAAAAAATTTAATAACTAGGTTTGCGATAGATAATTAATGAGGAACAAAGAGTTGTGAAGGAAATAAAAAAAAACTTTTGTTAGCTCACTATTTAAATCTTGAAAGGCTGGCAATGAAAAAAATCTGAGAGGGATATAATTTTTCACAAACATTTCTATAATGGAAGGGAATCAACTTTTCTTTGGTCATTATGATCTGACATATGGTGTGTTCATGAAGGAACAGATTTCTAGTTGTTCACTTCCAAAATTATGCATTGTCCCCATCATTCGCAGTATTGAGCTTAAATATTTAAAAATCTACTTCTCTGCTTGTTTGAAGATCTTCATATGTAATCAGCTCTCTCAAATTTGAAACTCCTGAAGGCACATTTGATTTAACTCCTGCATATCCGCTTATCATTTGGCTGCACTCATCATCTTCAACGCCATCTTTGCTCTTGACTTTACAATTGCAAATATAGTTTTTGCTATCCTCACTGACGTTAAAATGATTGAAAACTGACGATTTCTCTCTTGAAGCCATAATAATAACAATCAAACTAAAAATATTTTTCCTCACTTAGCGAAAAAGATAAATTAAATTTTCAGAATTCGTTTACTTATTAGGCAATTTATAATGAAGAGATGTGAGTCAGTAAACTATGAAATATCTAATATCAAAATAGATTGAATCCATTGTTCGTTTTGAAATATTATTTAGCTCGTCCAACTAAAAACTATTAAGAATAATGAAACTTCAACTATGTGAAATTTTACAATTCAATTTTTAATGTTTCGTGGTTCTTAGATGATGTTGGAATAAGCTAGTTCGAGGAGCTCAGGACCACATTCTAGGCTCCAAGAATTATACACTCAATCATTCCATTGAGGAAAAGTATTTTTGGGCAGTAAAAGAGAAAATTGAAAGAAAACTCCAGCTCCGATTTACACCAATAACAATAGCAATCCTCGAAACTTGAAAAAGATTTAATTACGATTTTATAATTGCTATTTTTTAACTAAAAGCTTTACTTATGCAACTACATGATAGCTGAAAACAAACACAAACAAGTTTCGTTTTTATCTCATGTCCCTAAGTTTAAAAATGTCGGAGCAACAAAAAAATGCAACGCGTGTACAATTTTCTATGCCCCGGTTTTAATGCCGAAAAGGCTGCAAATTATTTATGGGCTGCCTCAATATGGCTCCCCTCCAGCCCTGAATTCAACCTAATGGACTTTAAAGTTTTTATGGTTCTGTGGGAGACTGTATCCTGTACCTCTCATCCAAATTTGAACTTGCTCATGACAGCGTTGAAGACCATAGACTATGCTTTCATCATCGACAGCTATCTCTCTGTTCGCCAGGATACAAGGGGGATTTTATTGCTTGAATAGAAGGATGATATATTGAGTAAAAAATATAGCTAAATATAGTATTTAATTATATCAGAAATTAGTTTTGAGTTTATTACTTGAATCCATACAATAACATTTTTTTTTAATTTATTCATGCTATTGCATATTTTAGGTCACACTTTGTATGTTTCAATGGAATAAAAATAGGATGGCGTGGACTATAATTGAGAGGAATGATTTGAAAATAAAATGTGCATTATGATATTTATTTTCCTCTTCCCTTTTAATTTTTTATTATTTTTTGATATTATGTATGTTTGGTATATATTTTTGTGAATAATAAAAGCTCATGAGAGAGGAAATCGAAAATCTAAGAATCTAAGTTTTTTGTGGCACGATGGATTATGAATTATTATCGTTCAAAATTACAGAATATATATTTGAAAAATATATATACTATTAAATTATAGTCTTTCTTTGTGTATTTCTAGTTCTTTCTATATAAATATATGAATAATGGAGACTATAGAGTCGATTAAAAATGATAAATATTGCATAAATTTGTAAAATATATACATATATCAAAATAAAATATTTTTCCGATAGAAAAGAAATCCCAAAAAATGTACATTTATTACTTTTGGATTTAGATCATCATACATCTATATAACGAGAATTGCAAAATCTGAGCACTTTCTGTCAAATGTACGAAAAAAGAAACTGAAAACAGATGATAATGTTGGACTTGCAATATTTTGAGGACTTATGATTTCGCTTGATCACTTAATCAAAGACTCGAAACTTGATCTACATTATTAAGACTCACGACTACACTAAGACTCGAAAGCTGGTTTGTACATAACACAATGAAAGTCGTAACAATACGAATCCTATTTTATAATTATGGATATGAAGTGACCACTGGGGACACGAACATGGACTTCGGAGCATAGACTTGAGACTCAACTTGGATTTGTAGTACCTTTTCTTACCTCTGAAGACTGATAACATGTAGAATGATAGGAAGTAGAGAATTTTAGCTGTTATGGAGGAGAGTGACCAAACTAAGGAGGGCCTGAAGGCATTCAAATTGGTAGCACACTTCTTGGTCGTGTTACCAGGTCCCCCGTATTGCTGCCATACATATTTAAAATCCTAGTAATTGACATCAATCCAAGGATTCACGACCGTGTGCACGCACTCTATTTGCCCAAATTTGATTCCTTTGGGCACCAGAAAGGAGGTATGACCATACCTTTCGAGACTACGATACCCATCATCACAACACTCAGCTGATTTTTGATTTTATTGGTTGGTGGGACATTGGCGAGTACCTCAGCTAAGTACCAGTCATTTTGAGAGTTCTTAGCTAGGTGAACAATCCAAAATTTCTTGTCTGAGAATATCCAAAGTGTTAACTCATTACCAACTCAACCATTTATGGCCTCTTTTGACCCGGTTGGCCATAGTTGTAGTTAAAAGTAGTTGCTGATGTCGTTGTACATAACAGGCCTGCGCCAAATCCTTCACAATCCTCCTCACATTCCAATCATTGACATTGACATCCTAAGCCTCATCAACTTAGTCGGATTTCTGGAGATCCCTATTTTTCAGGGGATTTCTCAAGGCTATGACAGGAAGTTACTTGTAAAAAAGGCTTCAGGAGCACCCTATGACCTTCATGATCTCCTTGACACTCACTTTGGGCGTGGAGCAAATCAGACACCTTTTGTATTTTCGCCTCCATGCTGACAACAGTAGGTTTTTGAAAGTTTTTATAATTATTGATTAAGTGGAATAATCCCTAGTTTAAATAAGATAACCTAGTATTGTAAATTATTCACCCTAAAGTAATCCAGATTGAGTTTTCCTCGCACACTTATGAATACATACATATAACATAAATATATTGTATATAATATCCATGTCTCCCCTATAAATAAAAAAATTTATCGATCGATATGACATCCGCCTTAAAGTCTTTAAGGCAAAAAATTGCATACATATATGAATAAGTCTGTAGAATGCTATGTGTACCTACATTAATCTACATCATGGACATCACAACACGTCCATTTTTTCCTTTTTTTCTTTCTATAGAAAACAATTCCCTTCAGCAGGGAAAAAAAGAAGAAGAGTTTTTCCTCCTATTTAATGACATATGCTATTTTATGAGCTTGAATGGGTTTATAGTTGTTTATTTATCCATGGGATCCTTTTCTTACCAAATAAATATAGATACATATGAATGTATCCAAATTAATACAAGGTTTTATAGTTAGCTGTATATGAAGACAAAGGAAACTCTCTCCATACATAAAAAAAGAAAAGCATTCCTTTTTTTTACCTTCCTTTTTTTGCCTAACTAAAAGCATTGTTTTTGTTTCTCTATTCGAGGAATAGTTTAAAAATTATTTGAAAGAATTGAAATACTTGTTTAATTCGATTTCATCATTCACACGGAAACGTTAAGTTTTACCCAAAATGAAATTTTTTTTAACCCTCCGTTAGTTAACTGGGATTTGCACCATATTGAAAAATATTTAGAGGTAGCTCAACGGCCCTAGAGTCTTAAAATTTAGCAATTGTTTAAGATAAAACATTTTGTTCATCTTTTGATATTATTTATTTACAACAAATTACAGCTTTTTCCAGCAAATATCAGCCCCTCTACTGATCACGGAGGTCATACTTTTATAAAAATAACTCCTACTAAATTTATCTTGTAAACCTTATTTGTTTGACTATAATTTCTTACTTATTTCATAGAATTAAGTGATAGGGATAAGGTGATAAAAAAGACACCAAGGTCTTGGTTATCCAAATTTGCACTTTATTGTTAAGTAAGTAAAGAATATGCTGACATGTATATTTTGGTGTGTATCTGTTGACTTTTATGGATTTGATAAGATACAGAACAGATAGATAGTCGGAAAGCTACAATTTATCCCACTATACTCATCGTTCCTTTGTAAAAGTAGAATCAGAATGACCATAAAAACTTATAAAATAATTTTGTTTATCTAAATTTGTTATTTTGCACAAAAAGCTATAATGTGTACTAAATAGATGATATCAAAACTGAAACACATTTTTGTCTACAAAAGTATAAGTCTTCAAAATTTTAAGGTCCTTGAGCATCCTCTTAATATTTTCTTCAAATGGTTCAAAGTTAGCCAACGACATCTATAGACGATAATAAACATTTTGAGACCCTAAGGATCTTATATTTTGAAAATTTAAAAATATGCTAGGCCCTAATATATTCCCTCTACTTTTCTTTTTAATTTGAAGCTCATGCTTGATGCAGCATTGTTACTTCTTCTTAGAACAGTGTGACAATTTCATTAAAGAAAATAAAAGCAGCCCAGTGTTGTCAGCCCATCATTCGAAATATGATGTCAATAATTGTTATGACACATAAAATCAATACTGGTCAAAAAAAAAAAAAAGAAGTATGATGAAACTAGGGCCTGGCGCAAAAAAGTTTGAGAACCCCTGTTCTAAAGAAGGTTTTTAAAATTTAATAGCAATTTTTTTAATTAATTATTAATATTTTAACATAATATAAATTGATCAACGAAAAGAAATATTTTAATTCCTTAAGAAATACATTACACGATTGGTTTAATGCAATTCCTTATTACTATTAAGGAATTAACTATTTCACTATCAAAATAACCCTTAGTTGGTTTGTAGATTACACAAATATTAAATATTTTATTTGAATGACCATATTGGGGCTAATATTAGTATCTTAACTCGACCCACAAATTTGGAAACAAAGAATGTAATTGACTTAAATATTGCCATGATGGAGGGTGGTCTCAAATGTTTCAAACCTAACAAAGATAATTTATATTATTTATATTTTTTTTATTCTATTTTTCTATATTGGACTATATTTTTATTTCGGGCATATAACGGCTTATTCTAGTTTCATATACAGTAATTAATCAGCAGTAAAACTAGAATTTATTGTTCCCAAACTGCACCAACAAAAAGGTACGAGATTTTGTCCATTTTAGGATAAACACTCACATCAAATCGCTCAAACGACTGTTACATAACAACTGCGTGTCCAATATTGCAAAAACTTAGGTAAGTAACTGTCAACAGATACTAAAAAGATGTGACTAGCTTTAAATTAGGAGTACTGTAATCTTCACGTTGAGATCGGAAACTTTTCCTACGACCCTTGTACTCTATGTAAAGAAAGTCAAAAAATTAATTTTAATTTTCTAAGTTTTTTGATTTTTGTACCCGGATGTTTTAATATTGACGCATCACATCCACATTAAATCTGTTTGTTTTTAATATTTTTTAATTTGGATGACAGGTATTACGGAAAAGAGTTCAATGTAGTAATAATTTATGAAACATTGTAGAGTTTTACAATGATTTAGAATGTACATCCCCCTCAAAGTTTGAAAAAGTCATTGACTTATAATTTAGTCAACAAAGCACTCATCGAAAATTGCGACACCATTTAATTAAGATTTTATCCCTTTTATTTTTAACTATAAGGTTTCATTATACAACTGAAACAAAAATAAACAAGTTTTGCTTTTATCTGATGTCTCTAAAAACAATGTTAGAGTAACAAAAACAGGGAATGCATCAGCAATCTCCTCCACGTCGGTGTCTGTGGCAAGAAGGCTGCAAAGACAGTTAGTATCTCCATCTGGACTACTTACAACATCAAGACGTCAATTATAGCGCCATATAGCTCAGAAAAATCATAACTTTTGAGGCAACAATATTACTGACTACTGGCCTCCCTCAATGTGACACTCCTCCATCCCTAACCTCAAGCCTCTGGACTTTGAAGTTGGAGTGTCTATACAAATTTGGATTTGGTCCAAGCTCTCATCATGGCTAAGTAAAGTAACTCTGACAATTTATTAGGGAATTATCTTCTATATTAATGAAGCAAATCTATATTGTTGTAGTGAAGTTTATCTGTTTGTCGAAGCCTAATAATTAAAGGTATTTCCGGATAGTTCACTTTGTAATTAATCATTAATAGTGTAATAGTTCATGTATATCGCAGTATTTTGTTATAATTTTAAACGCCTTGTCAATTTTGTGATCGAATAAACAATATAAATTGATTAAAAATAAATTTAAATATTTTTTTACTCTATCTGTCTCATTTTTTAAATTTAATCAATGAAAAAGAAGAGATCCGTCGATAGGAATGTGAAAATTGTCGAACTATTTGTGTGTATACATTTTTTTTTTATTAATATAAGGTGGTAACCTGTAAAATGTTATTGTTCTTTGTAATTATTTCTCCCTATTTTAAAAATTCAAACGTATAAGGGAGCAAGGAAATTTTAATATAATCAGCAGATATGTCATTTATCAAAGTTGCAAACATATACTCTTCTTTTTGATTTAGACTCGCAAGGATATATACAATTATCACATCCCTATTAATCGGCCTCTTTCATATTTTATGTAGAACAATTGTTATAGAGGACTTCTTCTTATATATAATAATTTTATTCCAAAAAGTTTGGATCATTAATTTTGTAATCATACACATTGTTTTGTCATCCGTTCACTCTTATTTCTTAAAAGATTTCCTCACTTCATATTTCTACGAGAATTAATAATTTAGAAACTTAATTTACACTTCTTTATATTTTTGTATACTGTTGCCCAGATTCAGTTTTTTAAGTCGAGTCAAACTGGGTTGATAATTTAGAAAAGGAAGAAATATATATATATATATATAATCAAGCCTTTCCATTTATTAATTTCAAATAACTTTTAACTAGGTACACACATATTGGGTGTTTAATATACTCCCTATGTATTTATTTTTTATATGAAAAATGATTTCATTAATAAGCTAAAGATAGATATTTACTAAAAATTATTGAAAAATATATTTTTTTTCAATTATTAGTCGAGATGATAATTTATCTTTCTTGGGGTTAATTCTTAAAGGTTAAACTATGTTGTATAAAATAAATGAAGCTAGTGTCTTGGCTGGGGGTAAAGTCGCAATATTTTCCATAATTTATCTTAGAAAGTACATCTTATCACAAATGAGGGAACCATTTATACCAACATCTCATAAAAGCTATCAAGTTAATTAATTGGAATTCCTCAAATTGCATGCAAATATCTTATAACTAAAGATAGGAAAAATACGTTTTCCTTGCATCCGAGTTGGTTTGGATCTTTGATATAATTATTTGAATAAATTTTGGTTATTCCAACTTTTGGATCCAGATTCGAAACCAAAATTAGACAAATACTTGTCTCAAATTTTATGAGTATTTTACCCGAAGTTCGCACCGAAACAAAATAACATTCAGATTAAGGTTATATTCTTACTGATGACTGATGCCAAAACAATTTAAGTAAAAAATAACTATAAAAAGGTTAATGTGATTTTCTGATTTTTCCCACCACTACCAAACTTCCTTTCAAAACTCTTGTTGTTGTCCTCCAGCTTTTTCACCTTGGTATCAATACCCTTGGAGAAGTAGACGACCCGAGATACTTTTACATTACTCCTTCACACGTCAAAAAGCGCTGACCTACGTTTTCTTTTGACTTTTTAGTTTGATGAAGAGAGTAGTTTTACAGTAATTAATTTGTTTTCATTTCTCGGCCAGTTGATATTACGGAAAAAAATCGGAAAATTAATAAGTCAAACAAGTAATTCCAAAGTTTCATTCTGGATTTACTGTGACAGAGTGTAGAAGTTCATTCTGTAAAAATTTATTTATTTACATTTCAAAAATTGTTACTCTAAATTTTTAAATATGACATTTACATAGGTATATTGAGTTTCACAATATCTCGTCAACAATATATTCTTCCAATTCCATTATCTTTTATAATATTATAATTTAATTCATTCCAAGTAAGTAACTTCTTTTAAATGGGAAAGACGATTTTATAAAATAAGAAAATAATAGGCAAAGTTCGCAATTATTTTGTTTCAAAAAACAATTTTTAAATATAAGTTCTCTTCAATATGACCTGTCCACTATTGAACTTTCCATCAGTGAAAAAAGCAAGGTACAATTTTCTGCAATTAAATATTCGAGACAACCCTAACATTACTCAAAATATATAAGCATTACACTAAGGGATATTTGAAGTAGGAAAATGTAAAATAAAGATCCCCTGACACAATACTAGGTTGTGTCAGGAAGAGCCTTTAACAAGGATGGAAAATTGTAATGTTCATTCAAAAGCTTTGAAGATATATTTTTTTATTAATATATAAGAGTATAAAGAAGAACGTTGTATTTTCCTCATTTTTCAGACTTAAAAAATAAATATCTCAAAATCTGAACAAGATACATCAGTTAGAATTTATTGTTTTTTACCATAGTAAATAGTACAAATCGAAGAACATCTTGGACTACTTTTTGAATAAGTAGTTAAATTTTGTCCAGTTGCTTGATTTAGCAAGTCCTCTCCTGGCTCATGTGGCATTCTGTGGTCCTCATTATCAGTCTCTCTAACACTGCCAGTTTCCTTGGACTTCGGAGTATCTTTACAATTATTGTTCTAAGTGCCAGCATCATCACAGACATTTACAATTTCCACCGTGCTACTACTCGTATTTATATAAACAATGGTAGTTGTTTGACTTATCAACACAGGGCTCACAATTTTTATCTTGGTCTGTCACCTTTTCCATAGTTTCCTCACTTTCTTGAGTTATGGGTGCGTTCCAAGGGCCTAGAAGACACGCACCTTTCCTGCGAAAATCACTTTTAGGGTGAAGTAGATAGCTTGCAGATCTTTAAATGGTAGTTGATCCACATAAAGGTGGTGGATTTTTCCTAATTGTGTTATTTCCGATTTGGTCATTTCGATATTGATATTCAATGATCTGAGCAAGTATCAGTGAGGTTTAGTGAGGACCTTCATAGTAAGGTAACAGTTTTGTGGATGACTCTGCTTTGGATAAGAGACGTTGTATATAGTCTGTGTTGAGTATTTTCATTACCTTGCTCCCCTCAACAAGGGAGATGTGATTAGTATTTTTTCTTAGAATGTTGATTTGTGTCCCCTCCTTGGCAATTTCTGCATATAGAAATTTAGGCTTAGGCTTAGATTGTGGAAGCTATTGTAGCCCAGCAGACTCCTGTTTTGAATTTTGGTGCCTTTTGAATGAATGAGTTTCGTTAGAATGACCCTCCCTCTCTCGTTTCTTACTTCGAGGGCCTTGCTTTTCAGTTTTTTCATTTGTAGAGAGTTGCACTTTCTGATTATTATTTTTCATGGAGTCAGGCTTTTTTTCTACATGTTTGTTATTTTGGTTTCTTCGGAACATTGTTTTCCCATTGTGGGATGACCTCTTACCATCTTACCCCACTTGTTGTATTTGACGATTTCCCATTTCAGGTTGACGTCATTTAAATATTTATTTGGCTTTCCTATATTATTATTATACTTTTCAATTACAATTTCCTCCATCGTCAAAGGTTGAATGAGAAATGGGTAAAAATATTCCCCTCAATAAGAGAGTCTGCTTCTTATTACAAGAAACGTCCCTATTATATTTCTGAAGAAAAAGAAAAGAAAAATGTCCTAGCTTTAGATTGAAGATCCAGATATTGATGGAATGAAGATGGCTGAGGTCAAATGCTGGTTCAAGACAGGAAAAATTTGCACTTATAACATTTTTTGACTTATTAAAAATATTAAAATGAACTTGAAACCCCTCTAAAACGAATTAAACTCTGTGACAAAACACGCGACGTGTTGATAGTATATAGGTAGGAAGTCAACAAGATACATAAACTAGAAAAACATTTTTTTTTTAATTAAACACATATTCAGTTTTACAAATCGTATATTGAACTTTCTGAATGTATTAGTGGTCAAAAATAACTTAATGATATGAGTTCCAAAACACTATAAAGTAGTGATTGAACCATTAATTGGAATCGGAGAATAATGTGTTCATTTTTTAATCGGAATCGGAGAATAATGTGTTCATTTTTTAATCGGAATCGGAGAATAATGTGTTCATTTTGTAAACGAAATTGGCATCTGGAAAATAAGGTTGTAATTTCGGATTCTTCTATCATTCTTACGAATTTATTTATTACTTTTCTGAATTACATTACGAAAAAAAAAATATGAAACATTTTCATCAAAATACAGGAAACAATCATGTGAATTATGATTTAAGTCCTATAATTTTATACAATATCGTATAAAATCATTTATTATAAAAAATGCTGAAAGACTGCAAAGAAACAACTTGACACAAAGTGTACTTAAACAAGCGTGTTCTACACACAGTAGTGCAATTTTTATTTTAGTAGATTAAGTTTCGTAAATATAATGCATGTTGTCTCATATCTGAAACCTTACTGAACGTTTTGAAACAACTACGACGATTGTATTGTATCGGATTATAGCCTTAAACTCGCTAGTAGTGTTTTAACATGGGTCGAGTTATAAGTTCACATGTGTACTTATGACACTCTTACCAGTGATTGGTTTAGTTAAGTAAAATATGATAAGATGTAAAAGAGTTCAAAGGTGGTCAGCATTGTTATAAATAATGTCAGAATTGGATGTAGAGTTGTGATCAAAAAAAAATTTAGAATTGTTCCGTCACTACTGTAAGCCCAGATATCTCAGAAACAAGGTGTACGAGATAAAATGGAGGTATGTTTTGGAAAAAAATCACATCTGAAATAGTTATTTATGTCAGCAGATACGTTGTCCCTCAAAGTTACCACAGTTTTTATGTCAATTTCTTAGACATGAGATTCTACACTCCCCGAGATTCCAGTAATTTTCACATCCCTACTACCATTTTAGTAACTGCCAAAAGACAAGATTTTTAAAGGATTTTTTTGTGCTTCCAGTATGAATTATTCAAAATCCAAGCAAGAATAGTTGAAATTGAGCTCCTTAATTGTACTTTTTTTTACTTTGATGAAGAGGATAAGAAAGTACAATATTCATGACTTACTATGGACCAATTATTATTTTTTTGAGTATTTTAATACGGAACTGGTTGATGGTCTTCAGACCTAAATTTAGACCGACACAGAATAACTCGATACCATTGATTTTTTTTTCTTTTGTCTATATATATATATTTTTTTTCAATTAAAGAGTTTATACGCGTATGTTAGATAAGATATTTATGTCGTAGTTACAAAAATCTAATTTCCTGTAGAAGATTGTCATGATTTTAAAGTCTTGTTAAACTTTGTTTCCACATATAATAATAAAAGTTAAATAATATCATACATACATATATAGTTTTCTGTGTAGACTGCTCTGTTTTTGGCTTAACATTTTTCTCCCCTTGTACAAAAATATTTTGTCCAAGACAATCAAACAAATGACTTTGAACTTGTTTGAGACGTTTCAGGCCATTTTTGGGGTGGTACAGACAATTAGGAAGAATTTGTATTTCGGGTCTAATATCAGATTATCAGTAAAATATTGTACTGATTCATCAATCATAACATCGTATTTTTATTTTTTCTCTATTTGCTTTTCTTGTTCTTTCATTCTTAAGGAGAGAACATCTATGTATGTAGTAACTTCTTGTGAGTGCGTTCATGAAAACAAAAAGTAACACGAATGACTTCTTGGTTAATTATCTTCTATATTTTAAGTGTAACTTGTGTATTTCCGACGGCGCTTAATAACTAGAGGCAATGCTGTGTGCGTTTGATAAAATAGGGAAACCATATGTAACATCTTAGGGGTCTTTAATGATTAGAAATAAGGTGTATAATACTTTTAATTAATAAACCAAATACTCAAAAATATGACAAGTTCCATTTTTGATTCATATTTAGGCCAGTATCAGAGGTTTAAAAATGCCTAATTTTCACCTTTTATTTTTATTTCCTCCAATGAAGTTGAACGGAGGTTATGTTTTTCATCTTGTTTTTGTTAATTTGTATGTCTGTTGGTAAAAAGGACTGCAGCAAAAGTTATGAACCGATATTGATTAATCTTGCTACTTAGATTATATACAGTCACAATAAAAGGCCAATGAATTTTGAGAGTTCAATGTAAAACAAAATGTTCAACATACATTTAACCATAACTTTGGAACAAAATGAGATACATCACTCAATTCGATTTAAGGCAAAAGTTTTGTGCCTTACAGAGTGCCCAATCTACTTACTAAAGTAAAATAGCCTAAGATGTTCAAACTTTACCAAATTCACCTATTTTATTCTGTCTAGGAAAAAGGGTCTATTTGTAGGGGGGGATATTGAGACGAAAACGGGACAGTCTATTGAGAATATTAAACTAAGTATATTTATGAATATATTTTTTATCTCATAAAGTTTTAGTATAAATTCAATATTTAGTGTACGATATACGTATATATTTATTATTTTACTGTTTTTTTTAAAATACTTTGATGTTTTAGTGTATTCTTCTTAAGTATGTTCCTATAGTATTTTGTATCCGTCTATCTACAATTTATGTACACCCATTTACATACACAAAATACAATTTCCTCTACATATACTATGAAATACGCATATTTCAAGTAAAGTTTATGCAAATAAATTTCTACCACGATCTACATTGAAACTACATGAATATAGTCAATTATTTGATTTCAAAAATTGTGAAATATATGTTGAGCTTACACAAAAAAGTATTGAACAAAAATAAAGACTAGAAGGGGCACTTGGAAGAGCGCAAAACCTCTGCTCAAAATCAAATTGGGGCATGTATCCCAATTTGTTCCAAAGTTATTCTGAATATATCTAAATTACTATATTTTGTTTGTATCATATCCTGGTGACCAACAAACAAACCCAATGAAACACAATAAAAACTAGATTGTCCTATTTATATTTCAGATCTCAGCAGTGTAGTGTCTCTCAAAGAATGTCACAAAAATATTCATAATCATCGCAAAACAACTAATTTGATCTTTGAAGTTTTTTTTCCTTTAATTGTAGTGCATTTATAACACAAAAGAGAATTAACAAATCCTGTATCTAAAAATATCTCAAATTCTTATTTTATTTTATTTCAGTGAAAATTACATTTAGAATCTGTATGAACTCTTTCCTAAATCTAGTTAATGGATTAACTTTGGATCTTTCTTCTTGATTACCCTTACCCTCTCTGCCGTCGTTTGGGATACAAGTTTGTTTGTTAGATGTCAGCTATATATATGTTAGAGTCAAATGTAAAATAAAACATGTCATGACAACCCTGAAAATTTTAATAGTGTCTTGTAATAAAATATGTCATAACTAGAATATGAATATTGGCTAAGTAGAAGTTGACCATAAAAGTAAATAAATGTTGGTAAGTACAATGAATATGAATATTCTTTTAAATTATTTCTATGACCAGTGATGAAAATTTCATATATTTTTAGCTTTCCCGTTTTTGAAATTGATAAATTGAAGAATAAATGTTCTATTCCTCGGTTTTTGTCATTATTATTTAATTCCTGAGGAGTACCTTCCTTTTCTACTACATTCAATGCTATAAAAAACCTGATTGAACGTTTGCATATGCCCATAAAAGACGGAGAGTAATTTTGAGGATATTGGAATCAGAGTAGAAATGTGGATTGCCATTGGAGTAATTCTTGCAGATGAGATGGAGTAACATTTGGGATGAGTGAGTTCAGAGACTCCATGGATAACGGACTTTATCATCCTTCTCAATGACAACACGGATAGATTGATTAGACTGCAGTTCACGGAACAGTTTTTTTTAGGAGTCTGGATAATCTTAGAGAAATAGATACACCTATTTCTCTATTATATTAAAAAATAATTAATATTTACGACTATTCACTGTTTTGGTTCTTTTTGATCGAGGTTCTATAAACAAAAAGAGAGTATTGCATTGTGATTGGCTTTGGATTTTAATTAAGTTTTTTTTTTAAGCGTTAGGGAAGAAATAAGAATAACATTGACTTAAGTGTCGTTCAGAAATGTAAAAAAGGAAGAAATCCAAGCGAGTGTAAATTTAAAAAAATGTATATGGCGGTACCATGTAAAATAAATTTACTTTTATTATTTCTATCACCAAATATGTGGTCTCTTAAAGTTGCCTGATTTTTTATAATATTTCATCAGGTGTAATTTTATCCTCACAGGGACTTAAATCCTTTTTACATCTTTTATTTCAATTTCCTAGAAATAAATATTGTTTCTATATTGTATATGAAATAATTGTACCTAGCTATCTGATTAAACGTTATCAATAAAGTTGATCGTAATCGGACTAGGAAATCTCAAAGATCTCTAATACCAAATAAGAATAGTTTTTAAGAATCTACAGGAAGATTCACATAATTGCAAAGCATAAAGTAGCACCTACGAGTGAAACCTCATGTGACCAATAGGCTCGGTTGACTCTGAAATTGAACATGTTGACGTATTAAATAACCAAGCATCATATTTTTGTAGCTAGGTATTTCAGGCAAACTCTTTCTATCATATCAAAAGGTACCCAAGCAAATGGGATACAAGTATGATTAAAAGCCTTGAGCTCCATACAAATTGGTGATGGCTTAGTCTCGTTTCGTGAAGTTAGAGAAATAGATGTATCTATTTCTCTAAGATTATCCAGACTCCTAAAAACCTGTTCCGTGAAATGAGTATGTCTGCTTATGCTTATGATACCAAAAGAACTGCAGTCTAATCAATCTATCCGTAGTGTCATTCAGAAGGATTTTAATCATACTTGTATCCCATGTACACCTGATGAAATATTATAAAAAATCAGGCAACTTTAAGAGACCACATATTTGGTGATAGAAATAATAAAAGTAAATTTATTTTACATGGTACCGCCATATACATTTTTTTAAATTTACACTCGCTTGGATTTCTTCCTTTTTTACATTTCTGAACGACACTTAAGTCAATGTTATTCTTATTTCTTCCCTAACGCTTAAAAAAAAAATTAATTAAAATCCAAAGCCAATCACAATGCAATACTCTTTTTTTTGTTTATAGAACCTCGATCAAAAAGAACCAAAACAGCGAATAGTCGTAAATAACTCCTAAAATGTTTTGAAAAAGGCGGAAATAACTCCTAAAATGGCTTGAAAAAACTTAAAAAACTATATAATGAAAACATATCAGGATTTAAAAAAAAACACTTTATGTTAAAAAAATGGCGGTTCAAAAAATACTATCTAAGTAACCTAGAGTTAAAGCAATTAAAATTAAAGTACACAATTTAAATTAAAAATAAAGGTATTTCCTGTAGGATTTTTTAAAAGTATTTATAGTAGCAAATGTTTTGAATTTAAATTGTGTTTTACCTCTATTTTCATCTTCATAATCTTAATCTTCGAGTAAAAGATAAAAATAAAAGCCCTTTTCTTTTTATTTTTGAACAAATGAGTTTTTTTTATTATTCTTTTGAACACCTTTTTTTTAATACTTTCTTGGATGGGGGAAAATTAATGGTCTTGGAAAAGTTCTACTAATTTATAGATCTAATTACGAAAGACTAAAAATAGATCTATATGGCCTCATAATGCTGTCCATTACGAGTGATTTAGAACCCTTATAATTTCAAGTAAAAAGTGTCAAATATACCTATAGCTCATTTAATGGACATATGGAAAAATAAATATTTACTTTTAAGGCTGATGGATAATAAGCATTAGCTATATTTATTAATTATGTTAAGTAAACGTTAAGATGTTTCCATATTTAGCGTACGTGTACACGTCACGTCGTGTTTAAATGGATCATTTATTTTTTAAAACTCTGCATATTAACATCATTACATCTCAACTTTTTCTCCTTTAAAAAAATGTCACGATCAATGATAAGTTTGTAAACACGTTAATAATTGCCATGCTTTTAAGAACAGTATTTATAGTCGCATTTTCCCTTCCACAAATATGAAACTTTTTAAAATCGGAGAATATCTTCAATGTAAAAAAGGGAATGGTTGACTATTAAAGATTTTATTATGGAGAGTTGCCTAGGTCCGTTCAAAAATTATACACGTTGTGATATGTAGAATAAAGTGGTTTGTTTTCGAATTTCGATTACAGCAAGTTCGAAAAATTTGCTGTGTGGTTAAAAATTAACCTATGCAAAATTTCAGTTTCCTAAGATGTCATCTTTAAGTAGTACAAATTTTGAAAGTTCTATATTTATCAATAAAGATTCAAATACAGCATTAATAAGTATTTTGTATAAATTAATTATGATGGATGTTATTCCAAGCTATAGAGAATATTCATAAAGTATTTTTCTAGAGCTACTCTATGTAGTAAAAAAAAGAGAATGTCATTAGGAAATTTTTTATCTTTCATTTATGAAAATGTAAAAAAAAGATGCACACTACACGCTGATCCTCAATTTTTCCTATTTTTTTTTCTATTTTAAACCATAGGACAGAGCTAACCACCCTAAACACCATAACATCTGGAACTTCGTCTACATGACAACAAGCACATCCCTGGGATAGAAGACCAGGTACCTTTTGACCTGGTTGTTGACCTTTTGGTCTTAGTAAAAAAAAAATCCTCCGAGAAAAACCAAAGCATGTATTGATGAGTGAGCTTTTGAGCTTTGCACGCTTTTTTTTGGCATTTTTGTGAAGATCTGGTCATTCCTTATCTTGTATAAGTAGTTACGAAGGTTTACGTGAATTCAATGTCGGATCAGTGGCTTTGACCGGCCAAATTTTCGATAAATTGCCCTGATGGTCTTCCCTGGGCTCTTATTGACGATTTGTTCAGTTCTGGTTACGAATTCCGGCGTTCAAACACAGTCACTTTCACATTTCGAGAGTACCCTGTAGAAAAAAGTAGTAGCCAGTATACAAACTCAGCCCTATATTAAAAAAGGAGATGGTGAATAAATAAAGAAGCTTAGTAATTTATTAAAGATAATCAATATAAATATATCAATTTTTATAAGATAATTTTAGATTTAAACTGTTTCTTATACAAACTAATATTTGCTGGCTGGTCCACTAAATTACACTCAAAAGCATAAAGTAAATAAAGAGGCAAATTTCAAATGAATAAATATTTGAAATACAACTTGGAGCCAACAAAAAATTCAGACCCTGTATGAACTGAATTAATGTAACTACATATTCATATTATATTATTAACCCACGTGTCCCCAGACAAGTAGACTAATTTCATTTTTAGGATTAATAGGTATGTTATAATTGGGAACATTATGTCATGTACCTCCACGAATAAATAGTTAACGCCAGGCTGATCAATGGCAAGGCCTAAGATTTAATATGTAAATAATCTAAAATAGGTTTCTGTCGGCCATTTGGAGGAGAATGAAATATGTTTTCTCATTAAGAAAGGCTACAATTCGGGTTATGATCCTCAGAAATCGGTAAAATGTAATGGAGTCAAATATTACCTTCCATTTGCATCACATAAATATTATTAGTGATAACCACACACTTATCAATGGTCTCAATCAAACATTATATGATAAACAAAGAAACAAAAGCCGCAATACCCAATAATGTATTTTAGGTCTGAGTTCGTAGAAATGAAAAGAAAAAAGGAAGAACTGCACTGTCCTACTTTTAGATATTCTGTCATAACTCATCACACAAATTTAGAAACAAAACCTATAAATTTTTCAAATATGTCTATTAACCATTGACCTGTTCGTATATATGAATTAAAAATTAAATTGGGATTTCCTTCTTTTCTTTATTTTTACTCATGATTGTTTTTATGTCGACGCAATACATATGTTTTATAATATGTGTTTCCTTTAACTTTCAAAAGTTTTTTTTTTTATTCTTTGAGTTTAATAAGATTACTCTTAATTTTACATAGTTATCAAATAATCCATTTATTCTTCTTTTATATATTCGTGGTTTTTCAAACTTTTCCCCCGTTTTTGTATTTAAAAACCCCGCGGAACAAGAGAAGAAAAAGTTTTTAAATCTTGTACTTCTTCAGTCTTGTCCATGAAATATCGAATGTATTAAGCAATACTTTACATCAATGGTTCTCTTTTTCTTTTCTTTTTTTGTGTGTATCAGTTTGTTGGAAAATGATATCAGGATCTCCAAGTACCACCAATATTTAAAACCCATAAATTTCGACTATTTTTGACAATATTTTTTACAAAAAAAGAAGATTTCTGTATAAGACTTACTTGTTTACCTTTTTTTATTTCCTAAAAACAAAATTTTTTAAACCATTGCCCCATAGCCACAGTTTGAGAACTAACGTTAAACATCAATAGTTGGTAACAATGGCGTTGTTAACTCCTTTTAAGAGGGACTAAAACTCCCCTAAAAGTTTTTGAAAGCCTTTTCTTCAACCAAATCAGAAGCTGCCACGACCCCTCGTCTTGCAGTGATGTATAATAAAATCTATAAATAAAATCATTTGTTAATTTTTATATATTAAGACCTAATAATTTGACAAAAAAAAATTTTATACAAAAGTTGCCGAATGAAGTAATTTTTTCACAGGGTGTAAATATTTTTAACAAAATTTATGAAATATTTAAAAATTTGTTGTCATTTGGAATCATGTCTTTTCCTAAAAAAAGACAAGGGACTAAAGTTGAACTACGCTTTCACTTCAACATCAATAAATGGCTCTACTCATATTTATTACTTATTCTCAAAATTCATTTATAGGCCCGGCTCTGAGCATCCTTTTCGAGAATACCTCTAAAAAGGAGAGTTATTCCATTTAATCTATATTAGGTTGAGTCATAAATAATTTGCTTGTACCATAAACACTCGAATTACTATAAAAACGCTTAAATATCTGTAAAATCATACCATATAGTCCCCCTAGGATTTTATTACGTCGGCAGTGGTCTTGTAACTTTTTAAGTTGACCAAAGAGCTCATATTCTGTCACCACATGTATTGCCCGCTGAACGTCAGATAGAACCTCTTCTGGGTCCACAAAATTGTCCTCTTGGAGTAGATGTTTGATCTTCCTTAGCAGAAAAACAGTCATTTAAGATTAAGCATAGTTAAGAGATTGTATATGTGTGTGTGAGTAGGCACTACAAGCTAGCTGTCTTTTTTTTCTTCTCCGACAGCTTGTGGATTATCTAAAATACTAGATACTCAAGAGCTATTTATTCCCTAAATCGTCTTTCAGTATCCAAAAGCTCGTTTCTTCTGGTAACATAACGTCGGTGGCGGCTTGTCGAGTGTTCAGCTGAGTGTTGGAGTCGATCAATTCAAAGACACAGGCGATGTTGTCAAGTTGTCGTCGGGCAGTTATTCTTTTCAAGTCAAAGTCTCAACCTACATAACTCCAGTCTACTTTAAAATAGTCTGACAAGTAAGGGAGTATTCTGTCTCGATCTAAGAGAGTTCAGGGTGGATATATTCCAGCGTAGGTGGACATAGCTTCAATATATATCGTACAACGTTGAAATGACTAAATAATACATCTGATGCATATATACCTTAACATTGAATACCCAAATGAAAAAAAACCATTTTTCTTAGACTTAAAGATGTGAAAAAAACAACGAATACAGAATTTTTGATCTAGCGTTGATGGAAAAAGAGTAACAACAGTCACAAATTATTTATGACTTAAACTAATAGAAAAAATATATATATAATAGAAGTCAATTAAAAATAACTAAAGATAATATACAACAATCTAAATTTAACCTTCATTTTTACTAATTTCAAAATATTTACCCTCTTTCCCTTATAACTGACACTTTTGGCCTTCAAATCCTTCTTTTGGAAATCAAAGTATTGAAACATTAGCTTTATGATAGTTGTATATTATAAAATAATGGATCCCCCCCCCCCTGTTGCACCGTCGCTGTAGGCTATTTATAGAATATTGATACCAAAAATAAAGCTTCATTATTGTATAATAATATGTGGATGAGTCTTAAAAAATATATATAGAGCAAAGTTGTTTTTACTGTTGTGTCATATTTATTCGGTCCAATCCAGTCTTAGAACAGATCTTATCAGTCCTCAAGGATTGAAGCTTATAAGCTTAAGGACTTTCAAGCAGGAAGGAACTAGACCAAGATTGAAGTGTTCGGGACAGCAGTCTTAGGTCTTAAATAAGGACCAACACAACACTAGTATTAACTTTTAGAGGAATATGAGAAAATATGATTTTTTAGTCTTTTACTCTCGAAAAAAGGAAATAATTTTTAATGGAACTAATAAAAGGGCTCAGCATTTCTTGTATTTCTATTGATACTGTCATTTAAAAATTTCATTTTTGATAAAATATATAAATGACAGTATCAATAGAAATACAAAATTAGAATGTTGATTAAGATTATTAATTACGTAATTTATTAATCTGATTCGTTCCTGGGTTGAACTTATAACCTCTTGATCACTGATGATCCTCATTTTCTTGTTTTAAAATGGATAGTCCTTTAATAAATAAACTCTACAATTCAGTGTTTTCTTTTCAAGTTTTTCTTTATATTTTTTGTGTGATGTGTGATTTTTTGTTTTATTCTATGTCTTTGATTAAATTTAGTGTCTTTTTGTTTTAATAGACTTATATATATTATTAATTTTAATAATTTTCATTTATTATAGTACTATTAAATTGAATTTTCTTCTAAGCCTTGTTGGCAAGAAGAAAAAAAAACTGGACCAAGACCCAAGTATACGGGACTGCAGTCTTCATTCTTAAAATAGGACTGGCATAACAACTGTATTAGGTACTTGAAGGATCAAAAGAAGAAAATATCAACATTGTTTGAAACACGCATTAACTCTATGTAATAAGAAGATATTTTCATTGTACTTTGACTAAAATATGTTTTAGATAAAAAAAAAAGTGATGTGCCACATTCAAATATGTGATTTCTAGAGCTTATTGTCACCTTTAACAAATTTTATCGGGTTCGTACTCTCAGTAAATAAAAATATATTTTTATCAAATTGCATAAATATATTCACTAGATCTATATGGATAAAAAGGGTAGATATTTTTTGGGCTATGATGGGATCAGCCTTAATTAATTCAGAAATACTCTATATTTAACATAAAAAAACTTAATACTCGAATGTTTTAATTAAAATCCCCCTTTCCTTTTATTATTACTGGAGTATTTTTTTTTCCGGCGTTGACCGGGACATTAAGAAATTGGAATTATTTAAGAGTACTTTTGCTCAATGTCAACAAAAAATAAAGACCGTAAAATTTTCGGAATTATTCTCACTGCATGTTAGTGTTGGTATGTATCATTGCACCATTTTTTAAAAAGGAGATATAGTATGTACTTCCCGGGTTTTCCGGGACATTAAGATATTTAAATTAAGTAATTCAGAACTCTTCTGCTTTTTTTAAAGGAGATTATAAGGTTCATAGAAGGAAAGCTATTTGAGTTGAACTATCGTTCGCTCCTCTTTTGATATTATGGTACAAAATCCTTTGTCCTATTTTCTCTTCCTTTTTTCTTTTTTTCTTCTCAAATGCTTATAATATCGTTTAGAAAAAAGTATGCAAGGAAATAAATATACCTACAGGCAGCAGCAAGAATAATTCTTAAAATTTTACATATAATTTTACTTATATATATATGATATAGTCGTTTATTAGTATAAAATCATTTCAAAAAGTGTTATTTATAGGCCGTCATAGCATCAGAGGCAAAACAAATTGTTAACAGAACCATCTCTTGATCCTTAAAAAACTACATGAACAACTTAAAAAAAACACCCTACATTGGTTTTGGCGTGATTCCCGAACAAACGCATACAGGCATTTGCATTTAATATATAGATTGTTACACATAGAGAAAAAAAATGTATGTAGTTGGTTTAGAAAAAGAAGGAAAAAAGCTCTGCATGTTCCATAAATTATGTATTCCTTGTGCTAACATACATATACATATATATTTGGTAAAAAAACAATGTTTGTTTTCTTTATATCTCAGAACTGTGTGACTACTTGATGTATACAATTATAAAAATGTAGCAACATACGTCTGTAGTTAAAGCTTAGTGCGTCATTTTATAAAAGAGAGGGACCATATCTATAAAAATAAATCAAAGTCGACACTTCATTTGTGAATTTGCACTTAATAATTTAGAACTACGTGACTACTTGATCTTAGAAATAACAGTGCAGCAACGAGCGTGTGTGACGCCTCATATAGACAAGGGTAGTTTATATCTGACCAGAGATTAAAATAATATGAAACATTGATATGATAAAAAAAACCGACAATGAATGTGATCACCAGTGGCGTCGCTAGCATTCTTTACCCCCACCACAATACAAAAGTTTTAAAGGGCCCCAATAAATTTTATCGTATATATATATAGTAGGGATATACATGAATATTCATGTATATCCTGGTACATATATGTACATAATAAACTAATTAATAAAAGTAATGGTATTATGGTGTTGATAATTTTTGGGGCTACACCTCTGGTGTTCACCTTCACAATTTGAAAAATGTTTGGGAGAATATTAGCTTAGCTCTCATTAAATTTCATTATATTAATGTTGAGAAGCTATGAGAGGAGGGAAATAAACATACACTCCACTCTGTATCGAGCAATGGTATAGGCAGGATTTACACCCATGTCGATTGGAATCTTCAACTCCGAGTTCAACAAGGACTTACATCTATTACTCCACAACAAATCCTCAGAGTTACTCTTCGTCTTTCACCCACTAGTGATTACTAAATACTTAGTGTTCTCGCGTCAAGAGTAAAAGAAAAATGATGATAGTTTCTGCAAATAGAAAAGGTATTATTTATGTAGCAATTACAAAAAAGAATGCAATCTCCAAATTTCATTTTTTTAACCTCTGACTATATTATGAAAGGAAAATATCTTTGCCTTTTAGTTGACTACTAATAACGAAGCAATGTCGGGTACTCATCCTTGATTAAAACAATTTTAAATTGATTAATGAGCGATGCTATTAAACATAGTTCATCAAAATATATACACTGGTAAGTCTCAAAATAATATAATACATATAACTAATTAAAAATAATGTAACATCCACTTTAAGTCCACGAATCCGTAAACAAAAAATACATTAAAGATACAAATGGGAACTGTCTTTTCTCATACTACATACGAGGTGTGTACAAAAAGTAAAGTAACTTTGTATTTCTTGGAAAAAATATTTATTTATTCATTAATATTTATGTTGTGCCTCTCTCAGATATAATACACTTGTGCCAACCCTTTTTCAAATTCTAATAAAAAATTTCATAAACACTTTTCGGTGTAGCTTTGAGCTCTTCCAGCGATGCAGTCTTTATCTTCTCAATCGTTGCAAATCTTCATCCTTTTATAGGTCACTTCAGTTTTGGGAACAAGAAAAAGTAACATTGGGGCAAATCCGGTGAATCGAGTGGCTGATTGTGGTACTGGTTTTGCCCAAAAAATGTAACTATTCATTTGGTAAAACTTAAGTAGTTTTGGAACCAACTCTGCTGACAGTCGTCTCAAAACTCGAAACGTTCGAAAAAAATTTATTGCACGAGTCCACTGATATGTCAATATCTTAAGCAATTTGTCTGATAGTGATTCGGCGGTTTTCAAAAACAATTTTGTTAACTGCTTCAACGTTTCATTTGTTGTTGACTGACTTGGGCGTCCAGAGCGAGGCCCGTCATTAGCATTTTCCAGACCAAAAAATCACCGAACACGTAAAATACTTCAAACCATTATGCATCTCACAAATATATTAAATACCTGAAACAGTAAATATTTGTTCGCGGTGAGTGTATTACATATAAAAATAAATAATTCCAGCATACCAAATATACATTGCCCGCAAAATATGAAAAGTTACCTTACTTTTTGAACAGAACTTGAATATTATGGTATATAACATACCTATTATATATTTAAAATAAAATATTTGATCTCTTCCGTTGTTTTTGTCAATAATACATACATCCCTGCCCTAGGCATTAATGGAAATTAAACTACTTGTCTATTGTACAAATGTAACATAATATACTAGCAAAATAGCCCTTGGATAAAGTAAATAATTTATGGGTTCTTATTTTTTAGATAATACATAATATTCTATACAACTATAGGTAAGAAAATGCTTTAAGATTCCGACCCTTTACTCCCTCAATGATCAAACTGGAGGCAATCCCAAATAAAAAGGTAAAAAAGTCGGTGAGGATCCCGAATAAGATTACGAAATGAATACTTAACAGAAGACTCTTAGGGTACGGCAGGTACAGGGAGGACGTCAATGACACTAATCCACGGAACCCTTTTTCAAACGCAAAGCAAAATTGGTTTCGTTATAAGATGGCGAGTTCGAGCTTCTTCAAGAATAAATCGAAGGATAGACATAGTTGTTTTCTTTCTAAAGAAGGAAAAGAAACAAGTCTCCTACGACTGCTCCAGGATCCTGGGCATCCGTACTATCTTAGAGGATGAAATTAAGTATGCATATGGGGTGGATGCGATCATACACGGCTGGATGATTAATTACATGTGTTTTGAACGATTTAATGGAAGAAGCCTTCATATAGACTTCGAAACTTTTATTCAACGGAGTATAACTTCATTGAGGAGGTTTGACGACAAATAGTCAAGGAAAATGTATTATTATTAATTTTTTTTTTTTTTAATATACACATACATTGATAAAAATAATACTATATAATCTGTCGGAACAATTTTATAAAATCAACGCAACTTCAATTTTTTTTCTATATGTATCGACTTATTATTTCTAGTGTAGTTTCTATTTATTTCAAATAACTTCAATGTTTTTGTTGTTTGTAAAATTTATTATATTTTTTGTTACATTTTCTTTATTAATTTATACCATTGATATTGGATTATCATTTATAATAAATGATGATTATATACTAATAATTAAAAAAAAAAGAATGCTCAAGGTGGGCCAAGAAAGGCTAATTTCATATCTTTAGGGAGATTGTTGTAGTCCATAAAATGGCGGTGAACTTTTAAACACATGCTCTTTAACTATTATTAATACAAATTGATATTATTTTAAATACGCCTCTAGAAATTTATTGATAATTCTCTATGCAAAAATTTTGTATTTCCAGAAGCAGCCAGTTCTTAATTAGCCGGAACAAAAAATTGCCACGAACTACAAATTTAACCAAAGAAGATACTTATTATTATTATTATTTTTGTCAAATACAGTGATTAGCTTCTTATTAAATATATTTGACTTGATTTTAAGTTATTATGAAGGCGAAAATAGTAAATGTCATCGAGTGCGGGAAATTTACCCTAGGGAAACCAAATAACATTAAGAAAACTTGATGAAAAATGGCTTTTTGTTTTAAAAAAAGATCCGCATTTAGAGTGCTGTACTTTTTTTCAAATTGTGAATATATTTTTTGAATGCTGCTTCGTGCAAATATGGCATAGTTAATGAATTAAATTCAAATGTAAAAATGTTAGTTAAAGAATAAAAACATATTTTTGGGACATACAGGGTTACACCCCACAAAAATTCCCTTGGGTTCTTTGATAGTTTTAATTTTATGCTTTTCATAACGGTGTAGTTTTCCTTAGTGGACAATGAGATGAATAAGGCATAATTTTGGAGGAACAGATCGTCGATGGTTAATTCCAAAAAAAAATCGAAAACAACCTGGATCGTTTCAAGGAGACAGGTGAAGCTATGACGAAGGGCCGTAATCTTGTATTAGGGACTACTTGGATGAAATAAAAGTGAACTCATAAGAATGCAATAGGGTCGTCCAGAACGTCATAATACTCTAGATCAAATAGAATTAAAGAATGTTAGATAGAAAGACGGGGTACCATCCCACACTTTCAATAAGAGTCCGAAAAGAGGTTTATTCGCCAGAGTTAAACGATCTCAATCTTCTAAATTTTTATTTTTGGGACGTAATCGTGAGGTAGAGTTAAGCCGCCACCCTAATTTTGACGCCCTCAAAGCCTTCTGTGAGTAGGGATGGATAAATCATAGAGAAAAATAACTTTTTTACGGTTAGAAAAGAAAAAACTATTTATGATAAGGTTCCTTTCTCTTCTTATTTCATTCTTTAATAGATCGTGTTAGTAAAAATGAAAAACGATCGCCTACTTTCACTCTATTTTTATTTTTTTAATTATAATAATATCCATGCTTATAGTTAATATTTTACTAAAACTGTTTTAAATGTTGAAGGTTCTCCTCTCTTTACCAGTTATACTTTTTCTCCTTCCAAAATCATATAACAGGCAGCTGATATAAAAAAAATCGTATATCAGTTGTACCATTAAAGAAGGTTGTGTTAGTCTTCATTTATTCGGTCCTGTCCAGTCTTTGGATTGGTCCTTAAGACCGCCAGTCTTTCGGACTGTCAGTGCTAGAACTGATTAAAAATAAAGGTAAGTGACGTCATCAAGCAACAAACTTTATAAGTTTCAGGACTGATATGCAGAACTGAACTAGACGGGACTGCAATGTTCCGTCCTCAAAGAAGGAATGACACAATACTCCCATTAGGTTCCCTCCCGCCTTCTCTTCGCAATTAACAAAATTCCTATAAATATTATAACTATGTACAAATGATAACATCAACTATTTTTATTTTATGAGGGACTTGAAATTTTTCAGATATCATTTTTTTAATACATTCTAGCCGGAAAACAAAACAAAACTATAGTACTGTCAAAAAGATGTAAGACTATAAATGAGACAATTTGTACCCTAATACACAATATATAAAATTCATGAATTGTCATAGGGTGCCCTTACATTTTTTTAATTTTTTTGACATGCTAACTGCTATACATTAAACAAATTACTTTGATATTTTGCTTTAAAATCCATCTGCAAAAGCTTGCAAAAACATCATTTATCAAATCTGTCTAGAGGTATATATTACACATACATATAGAACAGGATATATGGGATGGATATTATATCAAAATTAGTGCGAAGGGCATATAATTGAACATGAAAGAAATGAAGAAATGATATAGTTGTATAAAATATGAACTTAACGCGTGTTATTTTTTATAAATTTGGCAATCTAAAATGTAGTCTTATATTTTGCAATGTCATTGTCATTATACTTTCATTCCCGAGAAGATAACATCGAAATATAAAGTAATCAAAGTGTTTCTGCTCATGAAAGAGCTCTCTGTAACAGTCAAGATTTCTTGCGGAGTTATTAATATATACCCTTGTTGGATTCAGAGTAGAATTGTGGATTAAAATTGAAGTAATTCCTGATTAATTTAAAAAAATCTTTACCCGTAGTTGTATGTAGTGATGTTCAGTCCTTATATATTCAAACCAGTTTTAAGAATACTACTAGAACGGATTGAAAAGAAAAAATAAAGTTGAGTGATGTCATGAAGGACCGAACTTTATAAGTTTAAGGACTGATATGGATAACAGAGCTGCACCAGACCTAGACTGAACTGGACGGGACTGCAGTTTTCAGTCCTAAATAAGGACCGACACAACACTTTTAGTAAGTCCCCAAGAAATCCCAGGAACAAGATAGAGAATACGAATAATGAAGTATCAGTGAAAAGTAAGGACAGTTTTTTTTGTATTTTACTATTAACATTTAAAGCTCAAGAATAATAAAATAAATTAATAGTAAAAATGTTTTCATCATGTATAAAGAGTGAATAAGTTTCTATTTTATTTTAACCTTATAGCGAAGATACTATGGTAAGGTAAAAAGTTATCGGCCTAACACAGAGAGGGTGCTACAATCGGCCAATAATTATGTTTCCTGATGTGTGCAAGAGTTATACGTTTTATGACTAGTTTTAACTGGTTTGCTCAAGTAGTTTGGTTGCACAAACTGTTACAGTCAACGTTGTTTGTGTTTTTTTTTTGTTAAAATGGATTGAATATCGTTTAGTTATAAAATTCTTCGTTTTGGATAGATTAACCAATAAGGAAATTCCTTTGAAGTTGATAAATGTTTACTGTTACTTTTCTCCCGTCTTGCCAACTGTTAAAAAGTGATTGCACATCCTTTAAAGATGACCCCCATGATGGACGAGAAAAAACTACAATCACACTGGAAACTATGGAATCTTGTTGATTGATTATCTTGAAAAAAGTAGAAAAATCACAAGAAAATATTACTCCTACCTATTTGGCCAGCTTGATACTAAACATCGCGAGAAGAGCCCTTAATTAAAATAGAAGAAAATCCTATTTCGCCTGGACAACGCACCTGCACATACGAGTGCATTGGTAATGAGAAAACTGCCTTACCCTCGTACTCATACTAGAAAGCTTTGTGTAGTTTTGGTTGATTCTATTATCAACTTTTTTGTTTCTTTCCATTATTCGTAAATATACATATTCTAGATTAATGATTTTCAACGTGTATAATAATATAGCAGAATATATTATACTACCACAAGTGCTTGTATCAACATTCGAGGATTGAACTTAATATCGTTTGAATAATGTTATATTCTTTTTTTTTTTGCATACTAATGTTATTACTAAAAAATATCTATATAAGTCATCACTTTTTATTTGTTAGCTTACAAAATATGTTTTAAAAAATATTTATCTAATCACAGAGGATAATAAAATCCTTTTTATATGAATTAATTGATGTATATATTCCTACAGCGATATTCATTTTAAAGTTTATTAACACTATTTCTCAATAAATAATAATTATGACTACTAGTGTAAGTATGAAATAGCATATGATAAGTGTCAAGGAATATTCTACGCATGGAACATGCTCTCTTTTTTGCCCCTCCTTTAAAAAAAAAAACAATTTAGGGAATTTCAAGTATCCGGAAAAATATATGTACAATGAAATAATTTTGTTTCACAAAATTAAATTAAAATTTCGGGAATTCCAAGGGGTATTGGTGGCTTAGGATGAAGTCGCCAGATAACTTTATTGCCAAAAAAAATTCGAGAATTTTTTTGTCAGAATATTAAAAGAAGAAGTCCCATGGATTACCCATTTAAGAATTACACCTGATTTTAAGCTAATTCGGCAAATTTACACTCCTCATCTTAATTGAAGAACGTGGATATTTAAGAAAAACAGATATCTCCCTATTTTCGTAAGGGTGGAAGTATTGCTTAGGAGTAGAAGAGGAAAAAAGAGTGTTGAAGTCGCAGAAAGGACTACCGTAGAAAATAAAGAAATTTTGTACAATATCCTGAGAAATGATCACCTGCTGGTGAGTAAAAGATGAGGATCCCAATAAATCCATTACATACCAAGTAGCTAAAGTACCTAATAAGCTGAATATCCCTATTAACAGAGAAAATGCAAATATCTTTTAACCTAAGCTTACCTCCAGCAATACGAAGAGCTGTATTTCAAATCAAGTTTAGGAGAAGTTATTACAAATTTGGAACTGAGTTGTGTCCTTTTTTTAAAATGCATTGTGCCAGCTTGGGAAAAAGGAGGGAGAAGAAAAGATTTTAAACTTTTTTAAAAAGAGTTGGGTATGGATTGTGTAGATATGTATAAACTCATATTAACACCAAAATTATGACTTTGCAATTATTTTATCAGAAAATCGCGGGAGGAAAAGTTATGTTCCTTTAAATGTGAAAAACTGGACACACATTTACAAATTTTTTAATGATTATCCCAAAACGTTAAATTGAATTACTTAAGTGAATAGAATTTGTTCAGGGACACCTCAACTATCCTCGATGCAGAACAAAATGTAATTTTTTCATTATTCTTAATTACGCCCTATTCAATGTATTTGTCATTTTTTGTTAATAACTCCAAACAGCCAAAGTGAATTGATGACCTCGTGACTGGCTCATATCTATTATCATATTATTAAGCAAAAATAAAATCAGACGTATTTTCCAACTATTCGGATGCGTCTTTAAAATCTAAGATGTGGTGTTAAAATTTTAGGATTGATACATCCATTCAATGTACCAAACTAATTTTGAAACTGAAAATAATAGTAAAATATGTATTTATTCTTTTACAAACATTTTCAATTTAATTTTACGAAAAAAATATTATTAAAAAAATTACATCAACAATTTAGTGCTCTCAAAATTGTTCTATATCACATCAAATAGGACACTAGCAAAGAGAAAATGCACTTAATTTTACCTCTATGACTTAGATGAACATGCAAGTCAGACAGCTGATAATTGTATATGGTCCTAGTACTGTAACAGCCAAACACGCAATTTGAAATTGACACAAACAAAACAAATAGATTAAAATGAGCTTTTACTATTAAAGTCTGATCTTTAATTGCAATTTTGGTATTGGCTAATAAGAAAGAACTTGTGTTCCATCAAAACAACAACAATCCACACACATCTATATTGACTCATCAATAGCTCCGGTAGATTATTACGAAGGTGTTTCTGACTCCACAATATAGTCCAAAACTGATAAGTTAAATTATTTCACGGAGAACAATTAGACTGAATGGAAGCTTGTGAAAATGGATTGTCCCATTTTTTGCCAGTAAGGACAAGGATTTATACAAAAGAGGCAAAGATGGGGATTTAGACTCCAGCCAATATTTTGAAGACTTTCAATTCAACTTGATCATACAATCAAAGACTTGAGACATGACTTGATTTTCGACAGTCATTTGAATTTTTCCATTGGATCAAAAGTACTCTGCAAAGTGGTTGTTAACCAACTTTGAAAAGAGGAATAACAAACTCACCTTTAAAATGACAAAAAGTTAGCAGACAAAGTGATGCCTCGTTAAAATGAATTGGATAATTATAAATATAAAGGCTTTATTTAAATAAAGCCCTTCGTTTCACTTAAAAATAATAGATTGCTGCTTACTACAGCTAATATTAAGTTAGTAATTTGTAAGTTCCAAATGGTGCAAACAATAACAAAATAATAAAACTATATGTCGTACTTAGTACATACAATCAGTCAATTCCATCTCCTCACATTCAACTTTCCTTTAGTGTGTGTCTTTTTTTGTCCTTTTCAAACATACATATGTTTATTGTTCATATATAATTTGAAATGTACCATTTTTGTTGTTTTTATATTCGAAATGTCAATTAAAAATAATCAAATAGTCTTTTCATTTGAAGAGATACATACAATCGTCTATGCAAATGGTTTTAAGACCCCTGCAGTGCAAATATGGTTGTATGCATACTATTTCATATTCATTTCTAACGTTCCGCAATAAAATATGGTTAATGGGAGTTATACCCATTCTTTACTGATATAAGTAAAATAATTTGATAATATAATATATTTTACCAAATTTTTGTAGTACACAAATCAACTCAAAGATCAGAAATAGTATAATAATGTTTCTCTTCTTTTACTATTATAAATGGAACTTTCCCCAAAAATGTTGATAATTTATTAACCCAAATAATAAACATATAAAGACCGTTGCACATATCTTGCAAAAGGTATTCATATTTTTATTATAATACAATATAATACGAACTTACAGGGTAAAAGTTTGTGCCAGGTTTAGGGACAGGTTGGTGGCTGTGATTGAAGCTTAAGATGATTGACAAAGGAAAGCTCTGGAGTGGCAATATAGCCGATAGAAGTTTAAAGGGTTCCATCAGGATTTATCCCAGCTAATAGACCCAAAAGATTCCTGGTTGAAGATAAATATTCCAGATTTTTGGTGTCATTAAACATGTTCAATCCATGAGATTAAATTAATGGAATAAGTTATGAGCTTATTTACAAATATATCTCATTATTGGATACCCCTCAATTATTGAACTGGGATATTAGTTAGGATTTATTCATTTTGATTTGAAGTTTAGTTAAATTAATGTATTGTTTTGTTTAAAATGGGTTCCTTTGTTTTTCCTTTTGATTTAATTGATTTTTCTTTTTTTTAATGTAAGAACTGAGGCAAAGAACAATAGATAAAATGTGTAATATTCTAGCTATTATTTTATACAATTCACACTACCTCATCAACACGAATGGGTATTAATTTGATTTCCGGATATTGCATAAAGTAATTAATACGTCATTTGGTTTTCTATTAAAAATAAAAATGTATTTATAACAAGCTATATCTTGTAAATCCCCAAAGTCATCTTGTTAAAGTTACTTTAATTAAAGGGATTTAATTTGTCCTGATGTCTCATAAAAAAAGTATATTTAGCATTTGAATTTATACTTCAGAGTAAAAAATGGATGCAAAATTTAATATAATTATTCAAATCGTACGTGTTTTTTATTGTTTTTTACAGACTTCACTCACTGTGTTAAAAAAAATATTGAGTCTAAAGTTCTAGGATATATATATAATATAACTCTAATTAATTTGAATTTGCAGTACAGATCTAGTTATTTATTCCTCAAAAATATTATATAGTCTAATTTACTTTATTTCTAAATCAAGTTCGATTTTTTTAAACTGTTTCCATTTACCACAGTTCCTGACAATGATGGATTGCATTTAAAGGCAATATTTAGAAAATCTGCAGACTTGAGTAACCTTTAAATAGATTGAAACAATAGCAAGATATACGAGTACGTTTGTATGCTAAAGGGCTGTCATCACCAAGAGCAAAGGATCTGATACCCCAATAGTTGTTTCAATAGTAGTATTTATGAATTTATTAGTGGTGAGGGCCCAATAGTCTTTTCAACCAGCCCCTTCTCTCCGATAACAAAACCCTAGTTACGACACTGTGTTTTGTAAATTTTGACCAGTCTAAGTTAAATCAACAACCAGTAATTGAGGTAAAAGCCTAAAGGATTGTTTCCGGTCTCCCCTACAATAACAACATAGATTCTATAAATCCATTCCTTGAAAAAATTAAATAATCAAATATTTTCATAAATTATAATTTAAAAAAACTTTATTTAATAAATTAAATACACATTCTAGTACAAATACACCTACAGTGCTGTTTTATTTATTTTTATATTTCATAAAAATCCCATTATAATAATTTAGAATTTTTTATTATATTTTAAATTAAGTTTGCTTTTTCCATTTAACAGCCATTGGAGAATTTTTTTTTTTTTTTTTTTTTCGATGATAAAGTTACATGCATTGTATTTGAGCTTAAAAAAAGTCGAATCTAAAAATTTGAAGAATCTGTCATTTCTGCAGTTCAAAAACCTGGTTGACTGTGAAGATCTTCTTGTTTGAGAAGAAAATCACTGTCGACGGATGCATTTTTAAGCAATTTTGGAATTTTTGTAACTCTCAAGCTTTAAGGCCTTCATCCTGTCTGTGAGGAGATGTCTTGGAGTCCTGAGAAAGCTATTCAGGGCGGGGCCATCATGAACTGTCTACCTGATGGTGATCTCATCCACTTTGAACACATCAGCCAATCAGCAAATTGATGATGTCAGATCTTCCTTAATCTTGGTATCCTTTTCCATTCTCCTTGGCTAGCCTGATGTTCTGAACTGTTCTCACGGTCACGTCGAAATTCTTTTTGGATCAACATCCACGTCGAGAAGATTCAAACCCCTTTGCGTTTTTATTCACTCATTTTTCGTTCGATTTTTATCAAATTATAACAATGAGTAAGAAAAACAACACATACATAGGAACATTGCTTGAGATGTCACCTTAAGCCTTAATCACAGCAAAAAAAAAATGAATGACGCAGAAAATTTACTTGTCGCACCTTGTACATGTAAGAGCAAAATATTTGTGAATTGCTTAGTTAACTATGAGAATAAAATTTTAATATACATTATCCTAAAATATCCAAAAAATGTACTGATGTGTGAGAGGTTAATATTTTTTGATAATTCTTCCCACTGGCTATAAGTAAAGTTAAAATAAAACCTTACCCGCTGTCAAATATATTTTTGTCAGATTTTGACATTTTTTGGACCATATGTCAATATAATCCGGTGTTTTTCCACGATTAAAAACTATTAAATAATTTTTTTTTTAAAGAAGTATGGATTATAGTTGTTGGAATCTTGGAACCCGTTAATTTAGAGTAAACTTTAAAAGAAGTTCTGAAAGTGAAGGTATCCTAGAAAGTCACTATTTTTTATTTTTTTGAGTAGAAACACTGATCGTGCATGTGACTTCATTTTTAAAAGTAAATGGAATTAGCAGAATGGAACACCAAGTTCAAATTTATAGCGTTAAAAAATCACGTTCTCTACATTGGACGTGCGTTCTGCTCAACGCCAGTAAATTACGTGCTCCATTCACAAGTCTGATTTTATCAATATAAAAATAAATGACAGAGCATGAATGACATGAGCTTAAAACGAAGATTCTTAAATTAAATCATTTGAATGCATCACGCAAACTTTCCTCTAAAAAGAATCAGAGAATAAAAGCCCCTAAAATCAGTTCTTAAATCTATTAAAAAATGTGATTTTTATAGCTTTTTATCACTTTTTCAAAAAGTTCATTGGTTTTGTGCTCCAAGTAAATATTGAAATATTTCAATGAAATTGCACAGATAACATAATTTATAATTTTATTATGCCAAGCAATTTTTCTATAAAAAAGTAACAGAAACAAAGGCCCGATATCAGTTGGTAGTTAGCTTATTTTTCCTAACTTTGGAATTATTCTTCAATAATTGTAGGGTATTCTTCACAGCTTAAACAAACCTCATTTTAATTTATCCAATCAACGTTCAAAACACTGATTACGCAGAAAAAAAAACCCAGAAAAATAGACAGCTGTCTACAAAAACCCAACTGTATGTATACTTTTGTGTCAGCGAGGTGAAGCCGAGTCAGAACACTGATTAGGATAAAAGATTAAAAGAGTCGACAGCTGATAACAAAATACTGTGTACATTAGCCACCATTAGTAGTCCGGTGGGTTAAAGAATGGATTTTGGGTGTTAATGATTTTTATGCTTTTTTGTTTAGAATTATTTCTCCTCAAATCTCTTTTTACAACATTTGACACGGTAGACATGTGTAGGACATCTTTTTACGAATTTGGCTATGGAAATTACCGGGTTGTCCTCAATGGACTGTTTGGAAAGTTTCAGGGAGTCACTTGACTGGCCAACCACTTTGAAAATGTGATATCCAGGGGCTTGCAAACTCGGTAGATAGTGTAAAGGTTGATCCCAAGCTGTTTGACGATGTCTGAGGTGTCATGGCCGGTAAGAATCAAAAAACCAATCTCCAACAATCTCTTTCTGCTCCCATCTTTTCACACAAGTGGGATATATTTGTTTGGAATATTTTTGTAAGAGAGATAAAACTACAGCTTTTCATTAATATGTGCAAATTGGGGATTGAAACTCTTTAATTCCCTCAAAAATTATATTTAAGATGTGGTGCATACATATTCACTAACCTGCATGTATAACATTTCGAAAAACCAAATAAACAAAAGTCTATTATTATAACCACATCCATATGAAAGATTTTTTTATTTTTTTTTAAGAAAACGCAATAAAATATATATATTTTTTTTTTGTTTTTTGCTTAGACTTGCATCTACAGAAAACTTTGACAAAAATATTTTGTGTTGGGGGACTCCTTCCCATTCCACACACATCTTGTAGTCTCAGTCCTACATGTAGACAGTGCAAACGGACATTTTTCCAGACGATGGTGACGTACCTCATCAAATACATGTGCTAAAAAGAGCCTCATATTCAGAAAATTATGATTTAAGACATTTAGCAATGACTAAATCAATATAAGTTCAATAAGGAATTATGCCAACTTTATTATTCTTAAGTGTCATTTATTTATTTAACATGATTCTCAAGGGATACATCAACATTCGTAACGGGATGTTGGACAAACTTTAACGCTATTAGGTTATAAAATATATTTATCATATAACTCTAACTCAAACCGTTGCCCTCTCTTGACATATGCTAGATGAATTAATTAAATTTTGAAAAACTTTATATTTGAATAAATACAATTCATATTTAACAAACAAAAAAACTGATGAACTTTTTTAATAATTTTAACTAATACTTAAATAATTCTGAATGATTAGTATATATATTAATGTAAGACTAGAGTCAACTAATATATTTTTTTTCTTGAAGATAAAAAAAATTTCTAATTTAAAGACTTGCAAGATTTTAATAATTAAGTTTTTTCTAATCTTGTCCAAATGAAATTGCTCTCTAATTGCAATGGAAAATATTGAATTGTGGGTCTGTGGGTAAAAGGTGTAACACGAAAATCAACCTGGTAACCCTAACAATTTGAAGAATAATGCTCATGACGTTTCATTAGATCAGCTACAATCAGCTGTGACAAGAGAGGAAGGTAAAAAGAATATAAAATAGGACATTTGCTTGAATTACTCCAATTTTAATGCCCAATTCTACTCTAAGTCCAAAAAAGGAATTACAATTATTACTCCGGAACAAATCCTCAGGGTTACACTCCATCTTTTATGGCGCACACGAACGTTCAATCAGGTTTTGAATATAATAGTATATATTTCGAAGAGGATGTTCACTACTCAGGAATTAAATAATAATGACAACTGTAAAGGGAAAAAAAATCATTCTTTATCCTACCAATTAAAAATCAACGGGCTAGCTAAGAAACACACCGGATTTACATGTACATATGTTCATACTGTAAAACAGTAGTTGTTCGTAAACTTGTTAATATACTGAAATTACTCTATTTTAACTTCTTTTTTTTTGTCAAGTATAAATTTCATGTTTATTACATTCTCCATATTCGAATTTGAAAAAAAAAACACATTTTAATCAAAAATTAGATAAGATACAAAGTTGAGAAATGCCCAAATTTTTCATCAATAAATGGAGAAATCTTAAAGAGTCTATACCCAATATTGAGTCCACAAGCATTGATAGATCATTTCGAAAAGGTAATTTTAAATACATTCAGGTAAACTTTTTCCGACTTCTAACATCACTGGTTGTCTTTTGCAAAATTTGTATTGGCACATTGTAGATGTGTTCTTGAAAGTTAAATATCTAACCGATTCAAATTTTAATAATAAAGTCATTTATAATTACTTTACAGCCTTGAAATTTATCCTAGTCATTGATGAAATTGATAGGTTTATAGAACTCAGAGACGACGATGATATACCTCCAGAATTTGTTTTTTACTTTGAAAGGAATTGGAGAAGAACAAAGTTGAAGGAAACCCAACGGTGAGTACAACAATCATTTCCTATTGAAATTTGGAATATGTGGGAAAGGACTCAAGCTATGACGATTCGAACGAATAGTAGTGTAAAAGGATTTCACAAAACTTTAAAAAGCTCTTTTAGTATTATTCATCCCAACATATGGAAAATATAGACGCTCTTAAGAAGGATGAGAGCCTAGCAAGAAAAAAAAGTGATTTTGACTGTGTTGCAATAATAACAATATCCAAAAAATATTCTTGTATAAATAGAAGGATCTACAACATTTCTCTTAATTATAATCCAGACGAAAAGATGGAATATTTGAAACATAGCTTGGAATTTTCAAATGTTTTAAGATTTATTCATGGTTATGTATCTTTTATGTTCAATATAATGTTTTGAACAGTACTTTCTTGCTTTCATTACACCTAAAAAAATTTATAGAAATAAATCATATAAATATATATCATTTGTTGGAATAATTTAGTTTCAACAGATATTGGTTCTTTGGAAGTGTAGAGAAATAATGCTGAATTTCGGACTCAGAATAACTCTTGTATAACAATTTTGATTATTTAAATATCCCCTTCCCCCAGGGGCACTCCACACTTCTTAGGTGTTCTCCAACAGTTTGAAAGGCACTGGACTAAGGAGTAGTAAATATAAATAACCAAGAAAAGAGTAATGTTTTTATTTGGTAATGAGTATCCCACAATAGATGTGAATACGTTATAAAGAGTTATGTGAATTGCGTCAGTTCGGATAGCCTATAATGATTAAAAAGGGGAATACGTTGCATTTAGCATTGGAAACTAGACTGGAAATATGAGTATGCCATTAGTTGATATATTTTCTAATGATACAACTTTTCATTTGTTGCTGAAGCTTAGGCACGAACAACAACTTTTATGAAAAGATAGAAAAATCTTGGTAAGCATACTTAGTAATAATAAATTATTACTTGTGTTCCTTGTGTAGTGTAAGTTGGAATCTACTACAATACAAAACACATGTTGAGAATTATTGAGACCCAGAAAACCTCGAGAAAGAGGAGTGTTCATCAGGACTTAACATCCAAACTATTATTCAATCGCATTATCCATTGAATCTCAATCGACACTCATTCAGTCATTGGTTAATTTTAATCCATACTTGACTTTCAATTCTTCTTTAAATATATTTTCTCTTTCGAATTTTAAATTACAAAAATTATTTATTTATTGGGCGGTTATCACGATTTTTGATAAAACAGTTCTAATTTAGGTTCGAACCAACTTTTGAAGCATCCTCATAATTAATTGAATCAATTAACGAATTATTGCAATTTGTGACAAAAGTTAAAGATATTATCGTTTAATTTTGGAGTGACATGAATGGGAATCATAATTACATAGTATTGGAGTATGAATCATCATCTAATTTATTTATTATTTTATTCGGCAAAGTGTCTGTTCGGCAAAAGGGCTTTCGGCAATGTGTCCACGCACGCCTTTTAATTATTATACAAAAGAGAGAAAGAAAAACAGAAGAGAAGAGGAGAAGAACACTGAATAATAATAAAAAAGAACTGTGAATACTTGTGACAAGATTGACGGAGCAGTGTGCTTGTATTGTATACCTTATTGTATATGTATTCCTTAATCCATTCCGGTATTATTGAACTGTTTAACTGGACTCCGTGGCGTTTATTTTTCTAAACATTAAAAATGACCCCCCCCGGTAATAAGTGTATCTATCTTCATGTCTTCGTCAGCTCCCGGAGACATCAAGAAAAGCCAGTCCTTTTCCCTCAGAGTTACTCCGTAGCCTTCCTTAACCCTTTCCTCGAATATGCCCCGTATTTTATCTTAACGTTAGATACCATTTTCAAGTAAGTTAACAATCGTGTAGTTGCATATGTTGCGCAAACCGAATGAAGAGAGACTAAATAACGAAACGGGACGGCAATTTAATTAATATAGCTTTATTAACTATATTTATCATCGAAACATCTATTCTTACTTATCATAAAATATTTCCAAATATAAAAATTATTACATCACTTCATTATTTCTAATCTAAAAATAAACAAACCATATAAACTAAAGTATAATTATTTTACTATCACTAAATAAGTATAAGGCGTAATAATAAAGTATTTTTCAAATCTCTATGGTTAATTGTCAGAAGTGTCGCTTTCAAAATCTATAGGTTTGCTGCAGATTGCTTTAGATTATTTTTTGCCAACTTTTCTTTATTTTTTCTTTCTCTTATTTCTTTGCGTTTCTTCTTGAATGATCTTGGATTCTTGTTTTTACTTTAAATCGTCCCCACTCACTGCAGGTGGTAAAAAGAGCTTCGTTTTTCGTGTTTTTTCTGTTGATTACATTATTGTTGATTTTCAAATATGTAATGAAGGTTGATTTATCTCAGTTGTGGTAAGATTTACTACTTTCTTAGGGGACATATTGAATAGTATAATTGGATAAAATAGAGATTGATGATAATCCAGACGGACCAGGCGTTGGTGAAGAAAGATCGATGTTTTTTGTGTGTGGCGAAGAAATTCTTCTACGCATAAAAGAAAAGGCATCCACGGTAGTAAAATTATTTGCATATTCATCTTTATATTCCAAAGTTGATTCATGATTTAAAATTTCAATGGGATCAAAATTAGTCGTACTAATGGATGCAATTAGAGATTCGGTCATCTTTCTAAGGGGCTTGTATGACAGCCAAAGTTGATTTAAATGAGTACCGTCAGTATAATCGAAGTTTTCTTTGTATCTTTTTTGAATAGCTTAATATTCCTTTCACTTATCGCATTAAATATTTTTTCAAAAGCGCACATTCCCCCCAATTTTTTTAATCAGCTGAAGCAGCACTTTTAATGGTATACCGATCTTTGGCCTTCATTGGAGCTATAATACTAGAGTGATTGACAGTTTCAGTATTAAATGGAATAATTTTACATTTTCTGAATCCAAAAATAACACTGTTCGGACGACTTTTGACTTTCTCAAAAGCCTCGTCGAAAACAGGAAAAAAAATAGTCTTTGCCATTGATAAATTTTGCTAGTTTTTAAATTTTTGAAGTGACTCATTCCAGAATTATTTCAGAGGGCCAAATACACTTACTTCAAGAGGTTGAACTATGTTCGAAGTGTGAGGAGGAGAAAAAAAAAAAGAATAACGTAATTGTCTCGGCAAAAATCTACAATTGTCATATTAACATGAGAAGTATGGCCGTCCATAAATACAATAATAAGAAATTAGATTCCCTTTTCTTTTATAGATTAATAAAGAGGCTGGAGAACTAACCATAAAGAGCATCGGATGATACCCAACCATTTGGTGTAACCCCAACATCGTACTTCGAAGGATCTACTCCTTTCAAGTGGAATGTTGGTCTTACACCGGGAAATATAAATAGAGTTTTTGAAAATATCCATCTCCTCCAACAAACATCAGCACTGTTATCATTTCTTTGCTTTCCGTTGTGACAGTATAAATATTTTCAATCCCTCGTTCAGCCACTATTTTCATTTTGTTATTACCTCCTAGAGGAAATCTGGGCTCATCTAGATAAAATATTTGGTGGCTATTTTCAGTTGTAAAAAAATCTTCTGCTAATATATTATGGTTCGTTAATAAAAAATCCTTTAAATCATAAAACCAATTCTTAATTATTTCTATAGTCACTTGTTTTTTCAATTGCCCTAAAGTATCTGGTGCCCTAGTAGCAATTTGAGGATGCCTTTTCATAAATAGATGAGTCCATGTCTTCGACATTAAATTATTTTCAAAATATTTACTTTCTCCAGATTCTCAAAAATAGAATTAGGTAACAGGTTGTAAGTTCATGGGATGGAGGGGATGTATACCCCTCTCAAATCAAGAAATTCTTAAAAAATGAATTATTTTCTAAGAAAAAAGGTCATGGAATCAAATTAAGCTCTGGAGCAAAAATTTAAGTTTAAAAAGAAAAAAATATTTTTGCATATTATAATTACTTTATCCATAACGAAGTATAAAAAATCCGTCATAGATGTATGAAAATAATTATAAGTAGGCATATCCTAAGTACTTTCTTCATAATCTCCTTTATCAAGTACGTTTTTAATAACATAACGTACATCCTCACGTGTAGCTCTTTTTCCAATAGCTGAGCGATACAATAAGTATTAAATTAGTTTTTCCTCCTGATTCCCATTTAACTTGCATTGTATCCCTGTATAACATATTTATTGTTAATAAATTAAAAAAATTATGTTATAATATATTACACCCATTAAAATTTATCCAAATCATATTCTCACCCGCTTTCAATTTAAGTGGCCGAATTTATAGGATACTGAATCACCAAAATTAGATAGTGGGACTCCATATTTAATTTCAGCCTTCCGAATGCTCAATGTTGAGTTTCTAACATCTGCATGTACTTTCAAAAAGGAATCTTCCGAGTATTCTTTACAAATTTTAATTTTATGTGGTGCCATTTTTTACTTCTTTGATCAAATAAATAATCAGAGATTAACTGCACTATCTAGCCCTGGGATTTACAACTTCTTTTTGATATATGAAACCTTTGGCGTGAAATTTGAATTCAATTTACTGAGTAGAAAGAGGAAGGTGAAAAAGAGCGGGTAAATACACTTAGGTAATTCATTGTTATTTGGATAGATCTTTCTTAAGAAGCATTTATATCTGCATCAACGAATCTATTACAAGGTAGATATGTAATTGTAGCCTACCATATTGTGTATAAATATACATAGGTATACATGTATAAGGCAAAGAAAAGACACTGAGTATGTAAAATAGAAAAAAAAACTTTGAAAGATAATCTTCCCTCAGTCATATTAATACAACTAAAAACCCAACAGTTCTACTTCAAGGGGAATTCAATTTTCAACCTTCAGAGATTACGTTAATGACCACTTTCTTTGATTGAAAGATGTGGGAGGACTATAGAAGAATCTTTAGACAGTATTATGATCTACCTCTCCGAATAGTATATTGCTGAATGAAGGGATATTTGAAATAATAAATCAATTGAAATCAAAATAAATCCATATCAATATGTGTATATTATAATAGATAATTGATTAATATAGCTAGGTAGGTATAAACAATTGAAAATTAAATCTTAAATTAGGTATAAGTAATGAAAAAATGAATTTAGGAGCAACAGAGTGGTAAATTGTAAGTTGTTAGTTCCTAAATCCTGGAGGAGTCAAGGATTTTTTATTCTTAAAAACATGATGAGCTATCGAGGGGCGAATCACAAACTCCAAGGAAGTCCATTGAATTCCTACCTTATTAATAAGTGGAACCAAATCGGACATGAATCTTCCAAGTTAGTAAATGAAGCCTTTCTCTACAAAGAGGATAACTTGGATTTTGTAGAACGGTAATGCAAAGATGTCCAAAGGAGACAGTGCTGTATTAATTAATTATTATTATTGATAAACGAAACCAAAGAATGTAAAAGGCTGAAACAGCAACATCATTTATGGGAATATTGATTGTTCAAATTGATTTAGAGTTGAAGACAATTCCTGTTCATAATTGATCCAATACATTATCATTACATAATACATTTGAAATTTGAAAATTATTTGAATGCAAATAACTTTACCGGTTATTTCAACATTATTAATATTATTTATATAGTTATTTAAGCTAGGGATTGTAAATTGCTGTAATCAGATTTATTGTTATGCAAAAGTTCTAAATTGTTACGCAAAAGTTCTAAATTGTTACGATTTTTCCAAATTGTGTAATTAAACCTGGATTAATCTGGAAAAACCTTTTCAAAACTGTCAATTACTAACCACCTAACTAACTAATGATTAAAAAAGATAGCCTGTGCTACCCCCCACGAAAATTTGGAAGACCTTAAGGCCACCGTCCATCAGCAGTGGTCGGTCAGGTGCGAAGGCCTTTATCATGTAGTGTTGCGGCGTTTTTAGCCTCAGGTTTGAGGGCATGGTAGTAGCTAATGGAAATCATTATTAAAAATAGAAAAATATCAATAAAGAAGTCTATGATAAAGCCTCAATGTTCTAATCTTTTTCATTCTTGCAAAAGTTTAGACTATTTTTCGTTATCAAAAAGTCCACGATTTTACCTCGCTAACTGTAATTCAATCCATGCACATATGTTTTTGAAGAGTAACTGTTTGTGTTTTTTTGCCTCTTGTATAAAATAAAATACTTTTTTTCTGTAATTTATGAGTCTTTGAGAAAGGGGTATCAACATTTATTTATGCATATTTTATATTATATGAATAAAACGTATTTATTCTGTGGCCACAAAAAACCATTTTTGTTTTAGCATGAAAAATTTATAACTTTTTTATATTTCTGTATACCATTAATTATATGATGGAAAAATAGTTCTTTTTTATTATGATGTACAATAATAAATGTTGATGAAAGAATAAGTACAATTATTTACATGATGAAAAGGAATGGGAAGAAAGAAAACCTTATGCAATTACCATACAGATGTGGAAGAATAAATTAGCATTATTATGAAATAGACTGGACTGTTCCATTTTTGGGTTAATATTTACTTCCTCCTGCAACAATGATACTTTCTCCGTAGAGAAATTCTACAACACAGTTTTGGAAAGTTTTACACCCTCAAGTCCTCTTAAGTGTAATATATATCTTTTTTAATTTAAAAAAAATGGATTTTTTTGTCAAAATCGGTCCTTTTTTAACCCACTGTACCTCGCCAAATATAATGCAGTGAGACAAAATTGAACTTTATAAGTTTTGTTTCGGTAGTAGCATCCCTAGTCCTTGTACATAGTATAAATATATACAGTGTGTGGCAACATATCTACTTTTTTTGTAATGTATGACAATCAAGCTGTATCAGTAGTAGCGAGATAGTTGTGATTTCATTCTAGAGACAAGATTATAAAGGTTCCTTTAATGTGCACTCAATTGTTTTCATGCGATGGAGTAGTGAGGAACGAGCGTTGGCCGTCGAACATACATATTCGACAAAACATGATTTGATAATTATTTTATATAGTTACACAAATTGAAATTTAGCTCCTCAGTATTTAGTTGATATAATTTATGAAAATCAGTTTATTGCTTGAATTTCTAATATATATAAAACGATAATTTGAAATTTACGTAATTATTTGAGCGTAAATTACTCCACTCAGAATGCTAGAAATCTAAAATTGGTACCATGGTATCCAGTGTTATACAAGGATTATGAATTCATGCGATTTCTCCAAATTAAGTAATAAAAACTGGACGTATTCTCAAAAAACCAACATATTTAATACTTTAAAAAAATTTTAATAACTAATTATACAATCTATTAATTATTCACAGTTTTAAAATTGATATGTTGTTTATTAAATAATGTATATTTTTGTATAGAATAACTGGCCCTATAAAATCTCTTTATGGAAATTTATTTATAGGGAAACAAAAACTATGAAAAAATGACCTCGTATTAAAATATTAAAGTTGAATTCAGTGTATCTACCTCTTTGAATTATAGAACTTGTTTAATTGCCCTCAGTGTGAAAACATGCTATTTGGACAAAACCTTGAATTAAGATATTTTAACTTTCAATATTTGGATAACTATATTTTCACCAATATTGAAGCTTAGAGATTTAAACTTCTTGATCATATCATTATCATAATTTCGTCACTAGTTTTTAAGTTTTTTTATTATTTATCAATGTTATAAATACCAAAATAATAAAATGCATTTAAAGATAGTACATTTTTGCAGGGATTTTTTTAAAATTCGGAGTTAAACTTTGCTGTCTGGTTTCGAATGTATAATAAAGTTTCCATTTGTAGGATATATAACTATTTTATTAAACTAAGAGATTATAACATTTACTAAAGATGTTGTTGAATACTAGTACGTGTAGCTACTGAAATAAAATACTATTATAATTATATTTCTTAATAGCTAATATTATGGGTTGCACACCACTGCAGCTAATAATTAGTGTAAAATAATAGAGGACTGCATTGCAGATAGGATTGTTTAAGCCACAAAAAGGTTTTTTTCATTAAGAGCGCTTCAACTTTTTTTATAAATAAAACACAAATGGTTAAAGGTTTTACCAAATTTATTTTTTCAGTACAAATTATAAACATAAACATTTATCTAATAGAATTGATTTTTCTAGTGTGACACCCACAAGCATGTTTACAGAAGTCCAATCACTGAACACAATTTTCCAATACTTTTCCCAATAAATTGACCGATATTGCGGCAATATTACGTTCGATATTTCATCTGAACTCTTCTAACGTCACTGACTTATTGCTGTATACCAATTACTTAACCTTACCCCAAAGAAAAGCATCTTAAGGTGTTAAATCACACGATCGAGGCGGCTAATCAGCTGATCCATTTCTTGAGATTGCACGCTTACAAAGTTTGCTTTGTAATAAATCGATTGTAACGTTTGATGTGTGGCAAGTGGCTCCGTCTTATTAAAACCACATGTTTGCCAAGAGAATGCCTTGCAATTGGTGCAAAAAAAAATCAGTTATCATAGTACAAAAGAGATATCTATTTATAGTAGCATGTTGATTATCATCATCAATAAACAAATACGCCCCAATGATCACTCCAGCATGAATTCCACACCAAACAGTCATTTTTTCGGAGGTCATTTAATTCTTGTAAAGCACTTGCCAATTTGCTGCATGATCAATAACGCATATTTTGCTGATTAACAAAGCCATTGAGCTAAAAGTGAGATTCATCACTGAAGATAATCTTGTGATTTACAAGTGAACAGCTATTTTTATAATAAATTTGGATAATTTTCAATCACTGATCAAGTATATATCAATTCATGATGAAATGTAAACTAGTGAAGCTTCTAAATGTTAAAGGAAGAAGATAAATATATTGTCGTTTTTTCCCTAAATGAATGGTCACTGATGATAGTTTACCAATATATATAGAAAAATATTGAATTTTGACAAAAAAAAATTAGAAAATCCAAATCTCAATCAATGGTTACCCTCAAAAAGTCAATATTTAAATTTTTATGTATTGCCAATTTGTATATTATTTACGCTGGGTCAACGATACATATAAAATAAGCCTATTTTAATAAAAAAATATACTACGGTGTTGATATTTTTAGGGGCTAAACACTCCCCCCCCCACCCCACTTACAACGCTCCTGTTTTTTGTACTTGTTTTATCAAACAAAAATATTTTACAATTTTGTTTATTAATAATTTAAGATGTGCTTCATTACTTGATGTTTCCCTATTTCATCAAACAGAACATAGCAATAAGAAACCCTAGTTTTAGTAATAGATAGTTAGTTGTTAAATACAAAAAAAAGAATATCCTCTGTGATAAAACAAGGAAATCAGAAATCATTAAAAACAATGAGCACAAGTATTTCATGTCATAAAATAAATACTAAAAAATAAAGATATAGGCTGAGGAATAAGTTCGGGAAAATAGGTTTTAGTTTATAAATTCATTAATTAAAATAACTTTTTGTGAGAATGATCAAATTGTAATATAAATTATTTTAAAAAAACTTTTGCTCGAAATAACCCCCCTTTCCCAGATTAGATGGAGATGATGAAGAGGCACTCGGATAGACAGACAAAGTTTTCAACTTTTGAAGCGATCCACGAACCCAAAATGACCGTATTTTAGGAAAGACTATTGGCAGTATCCCTTAGAAACACCATATCATCACCAAGTGCCAGTAGCCGCCCGGGGTCTGAGCCGATATTATGTATGACGGGAAGAAGTTGATCCTCATTTTCATTGAGGACGATTAAAGATCAACCAACACGTCACCAAGGTCTTGTTGGTTGACAAGATACTTCCCTCGCCTGAATACCATTGACTTTTCTATATGGTCCATCCTTCAGACCAGGAAGTGTACCAAGTACCACCCCAACAAAACACTCTGAAGCGTGTCCTCGTCTAGTAATGGGCCAATATCTCTAAAAAAAAATGTCTGTGCTACCTCTTTCTAAGTGCCGTTTAATCTCTGTCATGCTTCTGGACAAAAGGTGTTTATTGGGGAAAAAGTATATATTACAGTTTGATCATTTTTAGAAAAGCTTATGTTAATCAATAAATTTATATTAAATTTATAAACTAAAACATATTTTTGCAAACTTATTCCTCAACCTGTAGTAGAATTTTAAAATCATAGCATCGTATTTAGGACAATACAAGTGGCTTAATAATTTTTAAAGTAAAATGAACTGTACCACAGAAAAATGACCTGAATAAACTCAAAGGCAGTGTTTTTAATGGCCCTTCCAAAAAGTGCCTATGTGTAGAGGAAAAAAAAATATTTTCCAGAAAACAGGGGATTGTACTTACTTCACTTTTTTAGAAGAAGAAGGATTCATGACATCGTATATGATCTACCTATCTGGTAAATAAATAAAAGATGGACCTTCCTGTTATTTACCACCACATATGTATGTCTAATCGCATAATTGCTTGTTATGGTCCAAATGGTATTTATTTTTTTGGTTTTTAATGGAAATAATTAATCATTTCTTCATTAAAAAAAAGTTGTGAACATGAATTTCACAATGTTTTTGAAGGGAATTCCTTGGTCAAAGCAGTGTTTCTCAAACTGTGTGCAATGAAGATACTTTCTATACGTAGGCTAGATCAAACAATTTATTCAAACGTAATGGGTTTGGTTAGCAAGTGGCTTTTTTAGGATGGAGGTGGCATTGGTATTATTTTTCCTACAAAAAATTTATTTAAAGCACCGTTAATTATTAGAGATTAGAAAAAATGATAATGGAAGCCAGTGACATTTGAGACTTGCCGATTTGAAATCTCCATGTTGTTATAGCAAAAGTAATTGTCAAGCCTCCGTGCCGTTCTTCCTCTGTAAATTAAATCTTGTTTATATCTGGAGCAGCTGTTTATATGATCTCCAAAACTTCACTAAAGTTTGTTGATACAGCAACGTTTCTGCCATAAAAAAAAGAGATACCATCAGACAGTAGTGTTGTAACAAAACCACCGACGCACGCAAGCGCAGATTAGATTTGAACACCTTTAATTTGTAGGTTTTCATAATTTCACAAGTGTAAAAAGTTTTAGAACCACTGCAATCGATGATAGATAAAAAAAATTCAAATAATTATTTTCTTCATTTCTTATAATTTTATGTTTTAGATAAGCAATGATTTATAATAAATGTAATCGGAAATTGAAAGTTCAATCATAATTTTCATTAAGTAATATGTAGATAAATATATGGACGATATATCGTTCCAGATTTTTCTCAATGTATGGATCACGGTACATCATTTTATATGGCATTTCTATTAGGGCACTGGCACTTGAATGTGTTTGTAAGTGAGGGGGGGGGGAGAGGCAAATTGTGTAATGGTGACGGCATCAGGGGGTCTGGAGGATTTTATTTTGATTAAGAGTAGGGCCTTTTCTTTGGAGGAGAGTGTGTTATACTTTTTCACAACTTTGATAGTATCTTAATATCTTAAAAATTCCCAAAATAATGACATTTAAAATTTTTAAGAAAATATATAACCCTCAAAAGTGAGGGGAGCAACGGCCCCTATGGTTCACTCATCGCTATATCTGGCAGACACCCTAGATATTACATTCCTATCGAGCCAACCGTGCATATATGTGTCAACATTTGCCCAATTTTTGGGGGTTGTGGGTTAAACCTTATATTACCCCTTTCAGACCCACAAGGAATTGAAAATAAAATCAAAGAGAATTAATATCAATTTTTGATCTCTTTGATCATATAAGAACTAATTAGAATTAATTTTGTTAATAATTTCAATACGTTCGCCAGAATTTGATGGGACATTGGTGTCCTTCTGGGTATGAATGGTAATTTTTTATTATGAACAAACAAAATACTAAAGTTACGCTTGGGGTTGAATTCTTCACATTTATTAATTAGTTTGATATAATATTTCTTTCTAATTATTCAAACAAGTAATAATTTAATTTTAAAATTGATTGATATTAATATAATTTCTTCTTTACATGTGAAACATAACGTAGCAATTTCTATCTCTTAGCAAGTATAAAGCAAGATTACAAGTCATATAAATGACAAAAGTTCGATTTTCTATATTTTTGTTCTTACAGTATGCCCATTTTTTTTTTTTTTTTGTTCAAACTCCAGTAAATATCCACTAGGATTGCCCATTATAACAGATAATTTTTTATTTTTGTGGGTCTAGACGATTGGGTTACCCTCAAACGCCCTTCATAATATTCAATCATACTCTTATCAATTACAACTTTGAAGACAAGAAGCGATAATTTATTTAGATATTAAATGTTATAAAAAATATATCTATTTACACATGTACTATATCTAGAAGATCGAAGAGGATTCTTTGATTAAATCGTGTTGATGACTGAATTTTAGTGGGATGAATCAGTTTTTTTATCTATGAGATCAACTCCCCCATGCCTCTGATATAGAGCCTTAACAAATATAGAACAAAAAATTTGTGAACCTTTAGTTCAAATAGAGTATCAGTGGTTGTATTTTATATGCTTTACCACTCTTATTATCTTTGAGATTATCCCCTATGCGAAAATTTCGAAGTATCATAATAAAGACGTAAAAGGACTTAATGTAGAATCTTATGCATTCTTTTTGTAGTAACCTCTTCATCAACTATAATTCGAGTATCAGAATTATATAATAAATTGTCAATCTCCTCTCACAGTCTGCTTCGTCTATAATGCCATCAATTTGATCACTAATAGTCCTGCTAAAAAAAATTAAAATATCATATTCTTTGTTTTCTTTACATTTATGAACATCTCCACATTCAATAATAAAGTATTCCTTTGTATTATATTGTATTCCTAATATATTACTTGCTAATAGGTCTACTAATATCGAAGTACTTTAATATAAATACTGTAAAAGGACAAAAACAAAAGATAAATGTCTCATCCTGAACAAATTTTCAAATCTAATAAAAAACGAAAAAAATTACCTTTCAGACATATAGAGACACCTGTGTCCCAACAATTTTAAACTGCCATGAAAACTCACTCCTTATACTATACAAATATTAAACAATCCATAAGAATTTAAATTATCTATACATGAAAAGCATATGATAGATAGAATCTTATTTTATCGAATTGCAAAAATTACATTGTTTGAAGACTTATTTAGGCGGAACATAAAGTACTATGATACAATATTTTTTATAAATTTTAGAGATCTACTATTACACTTTCTAATAATTAAAAAATATCTTGAAAAATAATGCAATGACAAATGATTGAAAATATGGGACACCAGTGTCCCGTCGATGCGAAAGGGTAACAGTACCATAATCACGATTTTATTAGTAAAAAACTGATTATTTTCATTCGAGAGTGGGACGCTGGTTAGAATGACTATAGATGACATACCATTAATAGACTGTCAAATACGACTACTGAAAAATGTATTTGGCCATGAAGACCTATTCTGCCGGTGATTACGTTCTGTATTCCATTTTCCCAAATCCCAAAAGTTGGGATTTGGTGAGGAAATAACCTATACAAAATTTCATTTTCCTGTGAGGTCATCTTTAAGTAGCACATCTAGTTTAAAATCTGAAAGGGGACAAAAGTTATTAACTTTCTCTATAAAGATTTACATACAGCATTAATCCTTATTTTACAGAGATTTATAATAATCAACATTATTCTGACTTATAAAAAAATATTAATTACGTATTTTTATACAGCTACTCTATGGAGCAAAAAGAGTGAATAATATAAAAAATATTTTCTTTCTGAAAATGTAAAAAAAAAATATCCGCGATATACGCGGATTTTCAAATTTTCCAAACTTTTTTCTTTATTGCGCTCCATAGAGCTATTTTACTGTAAAAAACATTAACACTTTATATGAATAAAAAAATGTCTATCAAAACTATATAATGCAAGATACTAAAAATGTATTTTTAGTATCTATATTCACTAAGTAATGAGTTTTTGCTTTTTTTCATACTTTGATCGAGATGTGCGACCTAAAAATGATCTTTTAGAAAATTATAATTTTGTGTAGGTAAGTTTCATATCCCAAGGCAACTTTTCCGCTCCACCTGTAATCGAAATTCGAAAAAAAATGAATGTTTTGTTTTTGTCAGTGAGCGCTTTAAAGACTGAAGTACGGATCAGTTATCCCATCACTTTAATTTTTTCATCATTATTATCCTTTTATTCTTGAAGAGAGAACATATGTGAATTAATATCAGTATTGAGTAGTTACGTGTGAGTATACTTATGAAAAATGTAAAGTAACACTGAGGATTTATTGGGCTGATATCTTCTATAATATTATATCAAAATTAGCATTTTAGTCGACGCTCAGTAACTCCGACCAATGCCGGGGACTATTGCTATTATTAAGTAAATATCAACTGAAAATAAATTGTAAAATAGGCTGTCTGTATCCCAGTTCCATTGATAATGTGTTTGTTTATAGTGATAACATACGTTCGTTTCTTAAAAGTATAAAATTACAATTTTTTTTTAAACAAAGAGTTTCCATACTGGAAGTCCATCAATTCTTGTCATGAATAATGAGGTTGTCAAATGTGTCAAGGAAAATAATGTAAATAGGAAAATTAATATGTAAACGAGGCTCAAATATGACACACTTCAAAAAAAATCATATGAATGTATTTTTTCTGTTTGTTTCTCGTTTAAAGGGTCCTCAAATTGGAAATAATTTGGTTGAATATCCCGAATTTAATCTTCCTTCTTTTTTTTTTTTTTTTTTTGCTTAATCCATATTTTTTTAGAAAGATCAGTGCAATCATAAAAGAGTTTTTACAATGGCTTTTTACTGTTCGATTACTGTTATCCTAGAAGTGTAAGCTTTTTTAAGTAATTGAATAGATATTTTGCTACTTTTCAAAACAAGAAAACGAAACAACATCACACCTGTTATATGAATGTAAAAGACAACTCCCAATATAGGATACACTGACAGCAGAATTAAGGGTAATTTTTGGGAGGCCTTTAAAAAAGGAGGATTTCTTTGTCCTCACATCAAAAAGTAAGCTAAGCCAGCATGTCATCAAGCTACCGTAATGTTTATATACAATCAAGGTAAAGAAAGAAGAAGTTGATGCATATATTTTAAACATATCAAGAAATTATTTAGAAATTTTAAGAAAATACAGTGTGCAAGGTAAAATCGTAGAATTTTTTAGGGGTAGTACCGGCTCTCTTCTCGACCACGCCCAAATGGAATGGTGGAGGGGGGAACAGTCTAAGGAAGAGATGCAAACTGCTCACCTATTATGATTTAACCAATTCCTCTATTTCTTGCCTCTCTTAAACCAGTTGGGCTGGGTTGCTGTTGAAAGCAGTTATCCATGTCGTCGTACACAAGAGACCTTCCCCAAATCCTTCACATACTTCCTCACAGTCCAATCACGATATTGACAGCCTTAGGATATTGTCCCATCGACTTCTCCAGAATTCCAGTGATCACGGTGTCCACGTCCTCTATGATCCCAATTTTCAGCGTCTACCTCTCAAGGGTCTGACATGAGCACATCATGGTTTTGATGTAATAAACAAGACTCTGAGATATCCAACGACTTTCATGATCTCCTGGACCCTCCCTTTGTCGGGAGCAAATCCGACACCATTTCCCTTTCACCTCCATACTGACAACCAGGCTTGTTGATCGGAGATCAATTGCAATAGGGCAATATTATATTGATGATTGCAGTATTACAATCGGTTCTGATCTTTATATAGCAACAGAGTTAGCAAAAAAAATTATAATCCGATCAATTTGTACAAAATAACATATGATATCAAATGCTGCGGTACTCAAGGTCGACCTGTGGCTCAAGAATCATATCATGAGACGCAGCCCATCGTTCTTGACATCTTGAAAAAGACAGCCTGCGGCGATCTGGATCTCCCCATGTACTTCAGGTAAAAAATAATAATAATTGTAATATTTTTTTAAAGATGTGGGAAAGAGCAATCAGTCGACGAGATTCAGAGATAGAGTAAAGGAGAATTTCTTCCACCTTCTTATCACTCCTACCACCACTAGATCGAACAGTGCTTTTGACACCGTCAAGAAGGTGAAGAAACTCAGAGAGGAGAATTGCATTGGCTTTCAACACTCTTCCTGCTAGACACAACTTTCCTACTCTAACTGACAGAGGCATGTTGTTCATAGAGGAATGGATGCATTTGATGCAGCACCTAACTGCCGCCCTTGATGTGCTTCAGTGAGACAAGGGCATATTTTTGGGGCACTTGCTTCCTAATATCACATATTTAAAGGTATAGCTGTACGAGAAAAAGGACAACGTCTAAAAATGCAAACCCCTGGTTGATGCTTTAGTAGCCGGGATAGACAAACGCTCCAGAACCTACTTGGAAATGAGGGAGATGCTGGTTGCCTTAGCGTCTCTCCCTCAATTCAATGTAGTCTTTCTTACTAAGGAAAAAAACAGTCCCTCCTTCAGAAGATCACTATATTTGAAGATCAGCTATCCAGCCAGCTGTCTCAGGATGAGCAGAAAGAGAGTAACTTCTTCACCAAACGTCCCAAAAAGATATATAAGGTCATGCAGGAACCTGCCTAATAACTCTGAAGGTCTGGAATTGATCTTGCCTACCGGAGAGTCAAAAGGATATTTCAAAGATACAATGTCCTGCTTCCCAGTAGTACCAGCAGCGTGTGTTTGTTCTCCAATCCCAAACAGATTCTGAGGAGGACTAGACAGAGTCTGAGAGACGACAACTTTGAGAAAGAGCTCATGTTAATGTCAAATAAAGAGGTGAAACACAAATAATTTATGTAGATATTTTATTATACGCCGACAGACTATATTTTAGTTTTTTTCAATATATATTTTAGTTTTTTATTATTGTAAATAAATGCATTAGAAAAATGTGTGTAAATCGTTTAGCTAAGTTAAAAAGGTATATATATACATTTATAAGTATACATAAATTGTGTATTTGAATATGATTGAAATTAAAGTGATCGGATTGCTGATTGCAAATGACCCTTATCGTTATATCGCAGTAAATTTCTGATTGGATCCCAATTTTTTCCTTGATCGCTCACAAGCCTAATGACAACTGCTGATTTTTGAAAAAGAAAATATTGTAAATTAACTAACATAGTCTCTACCTTCAATTAAACAACTTAGAATTCTAATTATTCACCCTAAAGTACTCCAGATTGATTTAAAGTCAAGTCCACAATTTTAACTCTAACATGTTAAAAAAAAAAAAATTGTAGGTGATTTATCGAAATTTTTTTGATATTTTTGATACTTTTAATGTTGATGCAATGTTACTATTTGAGTGCACGAATCAATTAATACTAGTTTTTTTAAAAAAACAACTAACCATTAATAAAAAATTCATTAATTTGATAAAGGATTTTTTCTGTAATTTATGTAAATATATGAAGGTATTTGGCGATACCAAATTTATTTTGAATTGCTTACAACTTCTTGATAACTGACTTTTGTAAATGATAATGTCACGCAAAAACCCTCTAAATCAGCACCTTAGTTCACGTAAAAATTCATATAATTTTAAACAACAAGCACTTCGACTGTCAAAAGGGAAATGATTTTTTTTAAATACATGTTAGCTAGTATTCTATATATGTATGTTTCCAACTGTGGATTATTATTATTTAGATAATAGTTATGAACTATTTGGTGTGTAAATTGAATTGGTAATCTTATCAATGTCTAAGAATAGAATCGCACGAACTATAAACGAAGGTTTTTGACTTAAATTAATCTAATAATACCAATCCTTTGTAATACCCTTTTTGAGTTCAAAGTATGTGAGTCAAAAGCTTGAAACCGTACTAGAGTCAACTCATGACAATGAATGGGAATGACTGAAAGGAAAATACACTGAACCATTGCATATTTAAAAAGCTGATTGTGAAAAAATGGTTCAAACTCGAAAATGTTTAAATAATTGAGGAATTTTTAGGAGGAAACATGTTTGTTTGACCGATCTAATTTGGTACTTTAGAGAAGTTTGTCCTGATGAATCGCGAAGAAAAGGTTTACAATATGTAACAATAATAGCACGTCATAGTTTATCTTTCTTACTCGAAATTGGAAACTGTTTAAGCGGAAAGTTGAAATTGAATTATCACAGGCTTTTAATAATAAGGAAATAACTTCGCTATGTGAAGTAAAGAATATATTATTAAAGGTCGAGATGAATCTTGACTTTTTTAAGATATGTGAACAATTTGCACTTTAGAAGATCATGAAAGTACATGGAAGGTCTCATCAAGGAATGGAGGTTCTCAGTTTGTCTCTTAGGACTATTAAGGAATGGAGGTTCTCAGTTTGTCTCTTAGGACTATTAAGGAATGGGTAAAGACTCAGAGGCGATCTGTGAACTAAGGAATGAGCCCTTCAGCCTCATCCCTTAGTCCATGACACGACTACGAGAAAATAAAATTTGTTCATCCATGTTTAAAGATTTTGGATCCAAATTTTCATTCATTATATGTTTTTTTATAGAAATTAAGTATAATATAAATTTTGTGATGCAAAGACAATTTTTGTCCTCTCAAACATTTTATAAACATTAAATGCCATAAAAGTTATGTATTATTTAACGACTACAGAAGTGTATTTTTTGCTTGGGTGTTAAAAGGATATTCATTAGGACACAGACCATATTATAAGATACTTTTCACACGACTGGATACGTAAGATCTGTCTTTATCTTATTCTAGTAATGAAACCTCTTGATACAGAATACTCGGGAAATACAAAGCCAAACCCCAAAGACCTAATGACATAGGAAAGTTTTTTTCCTTTTTCTTTCCTTCCTTTTTTTTGTGTACTCACGTTGATCTAGGAAGCGTGCATTGAAGAGTGTGTCGTGTTTTTTTTTCATTTTACCTTAAAGTAACTTGTGTACCCTCGCTAGTATATCCACCTGTTATATTAGTGATAGGTATTGGAATTGATTCGTATCCCACGGACCGACCCCCAGATGACAAACGTACCAATAATAGCAAAAACAAGATGTCGGATGCAACGAGTAACTTTATTGATCAAATCGACTCTAACCCAACAGTTCAATACTGCTACACAGAGGGAAAAGTCATTAAAACATAGTTTTATTAACAAGGCTTTAATTTTTAAGTGATTGGTCTCTATGGACCAAACACTGGCCTCCGAATTTCGACCAGGGTAAGCTTCTGTACATTGAGCAAATTTTTGAATATGTCTTACACAGGTCAACAATTATGGGAGGAGATTTTAACGTGAAAAAATGAATAGAGAAACAACAAGCCAGGCAGTAAACTCCCATCTTTGATCCACAAAAGAACTGTCGTTAACTGTTAGGTCCATCGGGGTTTTAATGACCAAGGATGCAAAGTGAACAGTTCAATAGATGCGTTACTTTATGTTGACCAGATCTCTAAGCCATTATCGTCAAAAATCGACTTGTTCATTATATAGGAGAAGGAATTTTCTCTTATGACGTTATAGATGCTAAACTTTCAGAAGATTGGAACTAACTAAAAATATGAAGAATAAAAAAATAGCACCATCTATATGTGAAGCCGATGAACTTTTAGTCCAGTTTTTATATAACGTTCATTTATATTTGTTAATCATACAGACAATACAATACATCTTTACTGTTTCACTTCACACGCTATATATATTTAGGACGTAGGTAGGTATTAACTTCACGAAGTCATACGTTAACTTTATTAGACTTACTTTAAAAGCATATTAAGAAAATGATAAAATAAAAGTAGCATTTCTTTATTTAAAGAGGCATGTATATATTAAATTTAAAGTATTTTGACCTTTTTTATAATCCTCAAGTCATTTAGTAGACATTTGACAATGATAATTGTAGTTGTTGTTTTTTAAGTAATTATTTTCTATCATTTTCTTAGTGCGAGGGCGAGGGAGTTTGAGCATGTCGGTTTTTTTTTGTGTTTTTTTTGCGAAATATTGCATGCAACTCAACTTTATTTAAATCATGAATCCTTCCTCACTGCGTTACCACAGTAACATAAAATTCACATTGCATCTTGTTGTCCATTTTTCTGTTTCTTTTCCTCTTATTAGTATTCTAAATGATGATTTATTGTGTTTGAACTCCCCCCTAGTTAAGCTTTGGACAATTCTCCTCTATTACTGAATTACAAGTATAAATTTTGGAAGCGTTGGTAACTTTTTCCAACAGAATTGAGCTGTTTTCCTCTCTCTTTATAGAAAGTTTTCTAGAAAAAATTAAGGTAACGACGTGTACTAATTGCGTGTTGATAAAAAATTTCATAAGTATAGTAGCTTTAACTTTTAGTAGCATTATACAAAAACCTTTAAAAACTGGACATGTTGTGACATAGTGTGCATATTTGGGCACATTCACAAACCACGTGTCTCTATCTGTGTTGAGAATGGGGTCAACTTAAAACCACGCAGAACTGGATAATATGCCCAAATGGCATCGTTTTACTAAAGCATAAAAAAAAAAAGAAGAGGGATTAATCTTTTCCTTTTTTGAAAAATGAGTGACCCTTTTCTAAAAAAAAGGACATTTCAGAAATAAGAAGAAATATTTGTTTTAAATAAAGTCAAGTCTTACCGGGTAGTCCATAGAAATCTGAAAACTTATTAATTCAATAATTAATGAAGGTTGAGTAATTGAAATTAATTCATATTTCGATATATTAAACCATAAATAATTATTTACAAAATATAACAAACGTAAGCTTTCTAGCACGAGAAAATGACGCTTGAATGTGATTGACAAAATTCCATTTCTGCACTCCATGCGGTTGGGAGTCTCCTGGACCATCCTCTACGCTGTCAGCAAATCCGTTACATTGGAGAGGAAGAAGGTCAAATGGACCCGGAGGAGTTTAAGAAAACATCCCAGGCTAATCCTTCAAGTCCATAAAGGCTCACCCAAGAGATCTCGGGGGGTTCACACCACTGACCATAGAGCTATCAAAAAAGTGGTTGGAAGGAGCATTGCGAGGGTATAAAGGCCACTTTTGAACCCAGCAATGCAAGAAACCTACCTCCTCCATTGAAAGACTCTTTTGAATAAGTTTTGAATGAGTCTTTTGATTTATTTCGAACTCCTTTTTGACACTTTTGGCCGCCTCCTACAGCCCTTATGCCTACTCTATCGACTACACCTTATGGCTGCATGTCGAGGGGAAGATCTGCAGTGTCATTCATCCAAACGCCGAGGCCCTCAAAGCCACTGTCAGCCATCACTAGGACGCCATGACAGAGGAATACATCTGCAGCTTGTATCAGGCCTTCTGCCATCACCTGGAAGCTATCACTACCGCTAAGGCGACTACATTAATGATTAAGATAGCTCAGACACACATTTATTTATAGATTTATTTATTTTTTAAATCCTAAATGTTAATTACTCAATTTTATGTCGTTGAAGTGCAAAATTCAAAGTATTCAGATTTTTGTTTATTGTCATATCTTTATTTTAAATATTAAATCATATCTAAAAGTATATAGTTATAATTTGCCCCATCAAATAAGTATTAGGTATTAGAAGGTAACAATAACAAAAAAGAACAATACAAGTGTCATATCTTTTTTCTTTTCTCTTCACTCAAGGTACCGGCTTTACAAGTAAATACTATCCAGAAATACAACCTTTTTAGGTAGAGTTTAAAAAAAAGGTATACAAACAATATCTCTCAATGTTAATATCTAAAAAAAAAATCAAAAAAACCATCGGAACAAGATGGTGCATCATCAGTGACAATCAACTGATTAATAGGTTTTATACGGATGAGTTTTCGTTCTTAAAAACTATAGTATTATGTAAAAACTATAATATTTTTTCTTGTTCAATAAAACTAGATCAGATTTTAATGTACCACTCTGTATAATGAAAACCTGAATATTTTTTGCAAGATATGTGCAATGTTCTTAATATATAAATCAATAATATCTTATTAGGTTTAATAGGCAATCGATATTTTTAGAGAAAATCTAAGGGACAGTCCCAAGGATTGAGAGTCTTTATGACTGATAGGACCAGTACTCAAAAACTGGACTAGATCAAATAAATAAGGACCAATACAACACAAACCAACATGCAAATGACATCATTACAAGCAACAGACAGATTGTAAGAAAAATAAATGTGGATGTCATATAATTTTCGGAACAAAACCACATAACATGATAACCTTTTTCCTTTCATGCAACCTTTCATCCGGATAATTTAATTCCATGTTCGCAGATCGCATGAAATAAATTTCGAAAGACCAGTATTTGAATATTATTTATTACTTGAATATCTCCAATTGTGTGGTATTTACTATTTAGCCGAGTAGATACGTGACTCATTCACTTCAAATGTTGGACTACATTTTATCTAATACTATTGGTAGTACCGGGCATGCATAGTCTTGAATTTTTGAGCGTTGCCAAAGAGACAATTTTTAATCTAAATCGTATGTCCTAAACAAATTTTAAGTGTTACTCCCTGTTTTTCATAAACAAATTCACACGTAGTTACTCAGTACTTAGGTGGTCTCTTCTCAAGAATAGTTTGAACAGATTGAAATTTCTGATTTGATATGCCAAGGAGTACTTAAGTTCGTTGCTAAACCTAAGCTAAAGTTATATTCATTGTTTTTATATAAAGTACTTCCTATTTTTTTTTTTTTTTACTATGTGTTAAAATAAACGCCAGTGAGATTTTATTTATTTTTACATACCGTTTTATACAATTCTATACAAAGACTCTCTTTTTTTTAATAAGACACACGCTCGATTGTATTGACATTTCTTAGGTGAAGTATCTACACTCAAAAAGGACTTACTTTCAACATAGACACATTCACCCAGACAGACTTTACTTCACTAATATAGATTAAGAGTTCTCTGTTTTACAAGATTTAATAAGAATGAAACAAATCGGTGTTGAAGGACACTAAAAAAAAGGGAATAGTAGTAAAATCGAAAGTTGATAAAATTTTAGAATAATAGTAATAATTTTGGTATAGACAGGGCCGTTCCTTAGGGGAAGGGTGATTTCCTTTCTATAAATTTTTTGTGTGTCCTACTTAAGTCGAAACATTTAATTTGATTAAATAGAAACCACATAAATTTCCGAAACATGTGTGTGTGAGGTACATTTTGTCTAATGGACTACTGTTTCTGTCAAAAATTAAATTGGGTTGTTAAAATGTAGAATATTTAATAATATATTAAATTTATAGTATTATTGAGTTTTGCCACAAAACCTTACGTAGCGAAAACGTGTGTTTTTACTTAGTGATGGTGAAAAAGTGCAAGTGAGAAATTAAAAAAAAGGAAACACCCTGCCAATACGACAGGAGCGAACTCTAGTACAGAAGACCCTCCTACAATGGCGCCGAAGATGAAAAACTCCTGGATTGTGCTGTATTGAATAGTAATAGACAACCAAAAATAAATGAGCTCCTAGTCTCATTAGAAAAACCGATGGTAATCTACCTGAAACTGTGAGAGAACAATCCTATAATTCAGTGACAGGAAAATGACTCCAGGAATGGAATCCCTTCACGATAAAAAAAAAAATCTTAAGCCATCCGAAGAAGATGAAGTTAACAATGAAAGAGGTTGGTCTATGATCCCATGCTAAGTATCGAAAATAGGAGTTATTTTCTGCAAGGATAAAAACCATATGTTTGTATGTAAAGATAAACAGAAAAAAATCCATGGGAAGTAAGGAAAAAACACAAAGTATTTCGTCATCGTCATCCTAATTAGGTAGAGTCTAAAATATTTTGTAATTTATTTCTTGTAAAAGAAGGTTATCAAATCATTTAATTTTTTGCAGAAAATAATATTTATAATTATTGAAGTATGCTTGTGCATTTTTGTAAGAATCTTATATCAAGATTTGACTGTATTTGAATAAGATTCAATAAGAAAAATACGCTTATAGGCAACACTATTGTTGTGTCAGTCCTTATTTGGTTCAGTCCAGTCTTAGGACGACTAGTCCTATCAGTCCTGAGGACTGGTACTTAAGACTGTAGGTCCTTCGGACTGTCAGTACTATAACAGATTTTTTTTTAAATCGAGAGACGTCACAAAGCACAAACTTTATAAATTTTTAAGACTGATGACTGGACTGAACTAGTCAGGACTGCAGTCTTCTGTCCTAAATAAGGACGTACCCAACACTAGTCATAATTATTGTTTTAAATCCTATTGAGTTTTGCCGTGCATCCTCCGACAAGTCAGGCCAGGTATTAAACAGTTTCTGGCGAAAAGAAGAGCACATGATCAATTGGCTAAATAGGTTAATTAAGTGTTAACTTTTTTGTCCACTAAGGGCGTCAAGTATACTTGAATATTATTATCTAACTATCAACTATGTCACCACTTTGAATGCATATATTTAAGTGAATTAATAAGGTAAATTCTGCAAAGGGAAGAGAAAGTTATTGATGTATCGATGATTTGTGAAGGGAATATACGCTTATTCGAAGTGACAAATTACTTGTACTATTTAAATTGGCTAACTCACAATAGATTTATGTTATTTTTTTCTGTTTCTATTTTAAGGAAAGATTCTGCGGTACAAAAATGTAACATCATTTTAAATCACAGATTTCAGACAGCTTTTGATTAATGAGTTATAATCGGCCGTAAATTATTACCGATAATGTGTTTCTCTAAAAATAAAAATCCTTTTTTTTTTAAATGAAAAAAAAAACATCAACATTTTTTCCCTATACAAAAAGTTAAGTTAAAAGTTCTTAATTACTCAACCACTATTGAAAAAACTAGTCAACAATTTCTCAGATACCAATTTTATAATACATAAATATATTTTGCATAAATGAGACATGAAGTATAAAACCCACATAAAGTTAAGTTTTGTTCCCTGTTTGGTATCAACTTCATAGGAATTCATGAAATACTTTGGTTCTAGGACACTTTGCCGAAAAAAAACAATAAGTATATTTGATGCTGCAATACTAGAATACTCCAATAACAAACACATCTTTATAAATATAGATAACAATACGACCTTGGGATAGAGAAACACCAATCAGGACTTAAACAAATATATATAGAAGCTTCCACACATTTGATCAAATGTTTGATTTATTTGCATTGTCTATTGAGTCTCAGATCTCAATTATTGATTGACTTTTTCTCTTCACCAAACATTTTTTTATCTTTCTAATTTATTTATTAGTTAGGGGGTTGTCATGATTTTTTTACAATAGTTTTAACAGGTGGTTCAAACTAACTGTGGGAGCATTTTCATAATGAAATAAATCATTTATTAATTAATCAAGGCATAATCATTGCAAGTTGTTTCAAATATTTCAATAATTTTTTTTAATTGGTGTAACAGAAATGGGAAATATAATTACATAGTATTGCAATCATCATCAAATGGGCAGAGCGCCCATTCTAAAAGTGTCTGTTCAGCAAAGTGGTTTTTTTGCCCTCTATATTTATTTATATTTTTAAATTCATTTCACACAGCTTTTCAATCAATACCAATACTCATAATGACATTTTTCAAAAATAGTCAAGCGGATTCAAATCTGGTGATAAGAGGACCTTTACAAAAAAAATCGATGGTTTTTTTGCAAAAAATGGTCAAATTTTGTTTAGTAGGCCTTGCACATTATTTTTTTTTCTTTTTTGCTTCCCATATGCATGATTTTCGTATCAAAAACTCTCCAAATTCCAACTCAGACGATCTCTACCATTTTCTTTGAGGAATTCAAGATTAAAAAAAGAGCACCGACATTTACTTGCTTGTCTTCTTGCAGTGTCATTTATGCATTAACCTCCTATAAACAAAAAGAAGCATTATTAACAAGACTATATTTCATTTTTATTACTAAACCTCGTATCCCTAAAAATAAAATTATTGACACACTTTGTGCAACTCACCAGTGTACCCGGTACAATGTAATTCATATTTCATTTTTTTAAGATTTAGTAAGTAAAACTCCTTCACATCGAAGAACAATTGTATTCAAATGTCATAAATGATAAAATTCATTTAAAAATATTTGTTCCTCTCTGAGGATTATTAAATTTATTTTCATAGCATCTATGTAATAGTTTCCATTACAGCGTTTTTATAAACCAAAGTATTTTACTTAGACATTTTATGTAGACTAAATAAACAGTGTTAGTCTTAAATGCAAGCCATTGTACCATTTTAATAAGGTATATATATGAAAATATATTTTTCATTTGAGCAAACGATATAAAATGTCTTGAAATTAGTATTGATGTACAATGATCAATTCGTCATTTTGGAAGCAAAAATCTTCCTCCTTGTTCGAAGCCAAAAAAAGCTTTAATATTTGAATGGTTGATCGACTTTTAAATCTTTTTCGGACGGCAAAAAATCGTCAAATTATTGGAAACTTTATTTTTCTATTCAGCAGTGAAAAACGACGACAGGATGGGATCAAAATTATGTTTACAGTTAAAGAAGGGCTTTGGAACTAAATTTTTAATTTCCCTCCCTCTAAAGCTCCTACTTGAAAAAAAAAACCTAATTTTTTTCATGGTACTCAATCATAAAAACAAAAAGAATCTATTTAAAAAATTTAATTCTTCATTATTTCAATTATTTTATGTCAACAATGCAAATAGAAAAAGCAAACACTTGGAACTCTAGGATTTCTACTAGAGGATAAGTAAGAATTGAGGCAATTTGAGTTATTCCTCGGTCAAAGAGGCATTCTCGAAGTTAATAGGAAAAAATTAATTTAAATAATTTACTCGTCCTTTTTTTGTTTGTCAAAATCATTTGTTTCTGTTATTCATTTTTAAATCTTTAAATTATAAGAATAAATCTACCTGTATAGAAAAATTACAGACTAATACAAATCTTTATTTCCTAAGGAGTTGGAAGTTTTAACTTATTTTTAAAAATACTACAAACATTCTTCAACTACATATAAAAAGCTCCTCGTTCGTTTGTGCGTGTTTTGTCATTACCCTAAAAGTACATATTACAAAGTCACCCATGTTATAAAACTACAACATTAGTCTTCAATGGAACATCCACATTTAGTATTCTTAAAAGGAAAACCTAATAGAGAATTTGAATATATTAAAAGATACATAAATGTTAATGAAAAAAGTTTAAGTAAATTTGTGTTTAAATTTAATCTTTTCTATTCGGATCACGCGCTAATTTAACATTCAAGGGATCAGTAAATAAATGTTTGATCGTTTTATAAAAAAATAACATTAAAAAAAATGTTGTCTAACTTTAATATAACGCTCAATTCTTGGGTTTTAGAAAGTTAAAATAGTAATAACTTATCATTTTAGTATAATGAAATTCTACATAATGAAAAAAAAAAGTGTTAAAAAAGAGTTCAAAAAACTAATTCAAAAGAGTCTTGTAACGGATGAGATTAATTTTTTTCATTGCTGGTGTCAAAACTAGACTCTTCACCCACACAAGGTTCTTTCTACCCACTCTGGACAGTGAAACCCCTAGATCACTTGCACGCCCACTCATGGACTTGAGGAGATTGACCTGTTTTTTTTTCACTCCTCCAGGTACAGTTTGGCCTTTTTGACAGAGCCCTTCATCCCTTCCAACGTTTCAGAACGGCGTAAACGGCGGTCCTAGAAATGCCCAACTCCAAGAGTGCGCGAATGGAAACTCCTCGATTACATTCAAGTGTAATTTTCTCAACTTGTACGTAAGCTAGAGAGCTCAGGTTAGTTTTTGTAATTAATTATTTATACTTTAATAGATTGAAATATTAAATCAATATCAATTTATCAACTTTTATTATTTACTGTATTAGTTAGTATTCAGATTTCAATGGAGCACCCGGTATACGGTCTTACAATCTTACTTCTGAGGAAATTCAAAACAATAATAATTAATCTTCTTTAGCAAAAAAAAAAAAATGCTTAGAAAAATAACTTACTCTATAGAATAAATCTATTGTGAAATTAAAAGTAAATTGTTTTATTCCATTGCGCAGCTATACCCATAAGAATTAATGTAACTTTACTATGATAAGATAAAATAGAATTGGTTTAATAGGCTTAGTTTAGAGAGTAGTTTATAGTGTATTTGTGGAGAAAGAACTGTATTAATCAAAAAATAGTATTTTTCCATCATTTTGGAAACATTTTGGCTGGGATTGAGTTGTTCTTATCCGAACATGACTGTATATTGATGGAGCTAGAGTTCTTGGAATTGTACACATAGGGGGCATTGTCCATGGACGTGGAGAGCCATGTATCATTTTGAAAGTTCATTTAGCGTTCAATAGTTAATATTTTCTCATCTGAGAAAATGATGGTGTGGCCTGCATTAGACGTCTTGAGCCTAGAGGGCAGAGTCTTCCAGTGGGCCAACCTTACCTACTTCTGTTCTCATTCAACAGATGACATACAGACAACTTGTAGGAGGTCATACCAAGGTACCCCCAATGACTTTTGGATGGTGCTGCGAGTCACACCCTTCCTCCTCACCAGTGTTGTCTGATTCAAGAATGGATCAGTGGTCCTCTTCAGGCCTGCTTAAAATCTTTGAGTGACTTTACGATCACTTCTGGCATTATATTGGGATCTTTCCTCTTTTCCTCATTTTTGAACCTGGTGTAGATGTCGTAAATAGTGCTCCTGGCGTATCCATGGCTTGATGATAGCTACTGCTCTATGGCGTGCACGAGCAAGTTCGATGTCAGTGGATCATTTGTCTTGCTCCAAGACTCAAAGTATTTATTTTAATAAAAAATTGGGATAATATTATACACAAGATTGCAGCCTCTTAATAGAGACACTCAGATGTGAACTCAGTACAAGAATACCAGTGTTATTCTCAATTGAATTTTGTCTGTATTTATCTTGGCAACTTTGTATATACTTTTTTTAGTTTCGTCAACCCCCATTCGAAATTAAATTCAAGTTTTCAAAAAAAAAAAAAACTCGAATATAATTTTGGCCCAGGCTCCACTCATACAAACTGGCCTTGACCTCAGTAATTAATCTTGTTCTAACTCAAATTGAAATTTGGGCCCTGTACAATCCGTTTCGCAATGGGATCCGTAAAAAAAATATATTTAAGGAGCCCTTATTATAAAATTTGATAAAAACATTTCATTTTTATGATTCAAAGGACAATGCTAATGAATCAATCGTTTGGATAAAATGTGTTGGAGGATTTATGTACCTGGTAAAATACTGATCGACACTCCTCTATCCTAAGGTTGTCTCTGACTATTAATGTTATAAAATGTACATATATTTACTTGAGTCAGAAAAGTGGGCATTCCTCAAAATGGCATTCGGCAATAAGGTTTTCCGCAAAGTATCACGAAACCTTTAGGAACATAAGACATATGATACCATAAAGTATTCCTCCATAAATGATAATTAAACGTCCAGAATGAATTTGACAAAGAATGGATTAATTGGGAATTGATTAACTAGGAACGTATGTCCTTAGCACTTTAGAAAATATGTGGAGTATTTAAACAATATTTTGAAGAATAAACACAAAGATTATCATACGTGTTATGTATATAGATATAAAACATTTCGAAATAATAATAATTTATTAACTCTCTTTCACAATTTGAAATATATATATATTTAAGTATTTATATATACAAATTATAACTATGTTATGTTATCGTGAAAAAATATACAAAATACGATTATACCCTTCATGATTTTCAATATAATGATGGTAATATCATTTTATTTTTCAAATAACTTTTATTACTACAAAAAACAAAAGAAAAACTAATCATGTTTCTAATCAAATAGTTGAAAATATAATGGAAAGTAAATTATAACTCTTGTCAAGAAAAACGTAAGATCAATATATGTAGTTAGCTAGTTCCTACATACAAATTACATATATTTTATGTTCAATGTAGTTACTCAAGTATTTTTTTAAACTAATTATTTTGTTAAAACCAAAAATATCTGGGTTTATCTTAAATCTTCTTCTATTATATTATGATATTTTAATTATTTCGATAGTCGGGTATCTTTTATATAAAGCCATAGGTTAAAAAATATTTTAAATCAATAAATACTCTGTAGATTCACTGCCATATATTGGAAGAAGACGCCATCTTGTGGGATTAAAGCTGATGTTTTTACTATATATACATATATTTACGATAAAGCTTTATATAACTCCATGAAATGGGTTTATGAATAAAAAAGAATTAACAATTGTAATGAATACTATTCAATGTCAAAGATAAACATAGATAATATCTACTAAAAATGTCTAGATTGGTACAATATTTTTTTTTTTTTTTTTTTTTTGGATAGATTAGGGGGAGAAAAGTAAAATAATTATAGAAAAATATTTTATTATTTTCATTACAATAGTTAATTTGTATCTACAATAAGGCAATAAGATTGTATAACGATGTTTTAGTGTCATATATGTAATAAAACCAGGAAAAAGAGTGATATATTTTTGATCCATGATAGGGTGTCCTTTTATTTGTAGGTGACATTTTGACATCCAATATATTACTATTTTCCTTAATACTAATAATTAAAAAAATTAATGCTTTAAAGCTTGGTTATTTAGGACCCTAAAATGAGCGACATCAACAAATGGTTACGTCACGTAAAAATGCTCTATACATGGAACATGCATTATTTCTTTCCGAGTCCTTATGCTCTGTGTCAATAGAAAAATAAGTAATGTACGGACCAATGTCAGGATTCACTTTTCTATTTACAACGGAATCTAAACTCTCGCGAAAGATTACAAAGATTAATGTCATCGCCTGTCAGAGATTCATCTTGAATGAAAATACCAGACAGTTATCAAAAGATATATATTTTTTTTTATTTTTTTTTTTCATTTAATTATTGTGTAAATGAAGTTTACACAATAATGTTAAGGCATTACATCTAAATTTAGTAATGTGATGCATCTTTAATATCTCAATGCGCATCTCTTCATATAAAAAATCTAATTTTGTTTTGTTGGATGGATGGATGAACCATTAAACATTGTCTTTTTATGTATATTTATTTCCTGAATGCATTTTATTACGCATTATTTTGTATGAAACAAACTTTTTTCATCTCTACGATCTTTATATTTGATAGAGATGAATTAGACCCAGGATTCTCAGCTCCTGATTTGTAATGAGACTAGAGATGATAAAAGGAAAAACAGTTATTTTTTTATAGTTTTTTTCATTCCGATACGACTCAGAAAATAATATGAGATCATCATTTCTTTTATTTATTATTATTCTTCTATTTCTGATGATGTCATTTGTGTGTTGGCCGACCATTACTAAGATACTTTTTAAATCTCTTACTTTCTGTAATAGAAAGCATCTGAATCTTTCATAGGCATTATAGTCTATAGATATTACAACAATATGGATCAAGGAAAGTAGTTACAAAGAGTTATGAGATTAAATATTTATCACAATTTTTTCAAGCACAAAGAACTAGGAGGAATATGTAAAGGTCTTAAATGTGATCAAACACGTTTGAATTTACACTGAAGTTTACATATTTTGTAAAATAAATAGGCCTAGACTTATGTTGCCACAATCCCTTTCTATTGTCCTTTAAACCAAGTTAATGTACAGAACTGAAATACACCAATCAGTCGGGAGAATTGACTATGTGGCAGTTGTCTAACCCGACACATATCCATAGACGATTTACTCCATATTCTAGAGCAGAGGTAGGGTAATTTTTTTATCGTTACCCCCAAAAAACTAGTAGTAAAATTAGTTTACACCAAACTAGTTCATTTTTCAAAGAAATATCCAAAAATTTAGAATTTTTGAAAAGAAACACTAAAATCCCCCCAAAAAAATGGAAATATATCAAATGTAAAATTTTTCTTTATAACATTTCGAAAATACAATTAAATTTCTTCGATTAAATATTGGAAATAAAATTTCAAAAATCCTTGGATATTTACAAAAAATTTCAAATATTAAATTTTTTGGAAAAAAAAATCAAATATTAAATTTTTTGGAAAAAAAAAATCAAAAATCCATAGCTATTACAAAATATTTAATTTTTAGCCTCATATTGCGAAAGAAAATTTCATCTTGACCAAAAAATTCTAGTAAAAAGCAGAAGGTCCTTAATCCAGCCTACTCCCTGCAGAAAACATGTAGGAACATGTTGTTTATTTCATTGAACGCCAGCAAGTAGTACTCCCATTGCCCCAAAAATGTTACCCTATTCGAATTTAGTCTTGTTCCCGGGCACAATAAAAAAAATGACTTTTTTGAACAAGAATTTAAAATTAGGTAGGAATTAATAGAATTCCATAACAATTTTGTATCTTTAGTATCGATTTGATTTTTGGGAGACACAAGTATTCTATTGAAATTTGGATGATTCTCAATTTAAAAAAGTGCTTCAAACCCTTTCTAATGTTAAGACAAATTTGAATAACTATTTCAATGAGGAAATGGTGATTTGTTTAAATACTATAAGGACGTTGACAAGAAGTGGGCAGGAGGGGCTGTAGCACCCTCCCTAAAAAAGGAATTTTTGTTTTTACTATCAAATTAATACTTAAAAAAAAAAAATCAAAATTTTTCTGTGAAAAGCTATAGATTTTTGAAATTTATCTCACAAAAAATTTAAATTTTCTTTTAAAAAAAATTAATTTTCTGTGAACAACTATAGATTTTTGGAAAAAAAAATGAAATTTTCAAATTTTCTTCCAAAAAATTTAATTATTTTTAAACAACTGTGAATATTTTGGAAAAATTTCCCGAAATAATAAATATTTGAATATTTTTTTCAAAAAAAAATGTAATGTTTGAAATTTTATTTTCTTTTGGTTTTTTTTAATCCAAAACCAAAGCCCCCCCCCCTAAAAAAAATATATATATAAATAATCATGCTTACCCCATGACTATATTTAGCTATATTTTGTAATCTATATGTCCTCTTTCACAGGTAATTAACACCCGTGACAGATCCACAAACAGAATGATAGTTTTTGAGGATGAGGGTTGTATCCATGGCGTACTTGCTATCCTGGTGGACGATCTTTATTATAAATATAGCCATATAGTTGCTGTTAGTTCGATATAATTTAACTTGCTAAGTAATCTTCTTTATCTCATATTGCTTGGTGTCCCCTCTGTACACAGGACCTCAGTTTTTGGTCTGGATATAGGACTACACAGATATCTTGGGAAGTATAAGTAAATCCTATCATTATTGATAGGTATAATTAATCATGTGTATTTTTATTGTCTCTGTTAATAATATAAGAACTTAGAAGTTTACCATTTCCAAATAATATCTCGTGGAGGGGCTTTTTTTAGAAGAGACAAAAACCTTTTTTGTAAAAACTTTTGCGTTATTTTTTTTTTTGAATAGGCTATATTTGACTGAATTACTTTTTTTGGGAAATGGAAGTTTAAAAAAATCAAAGATTTTAACATTTAAATCCAGTCGTGTGGGAGCTATTTGCTAGGAAATCATTGTCAATAATAATTAAGGTGACATGTGAAAAATGTTGTAGGTTGGTTTCTTAAAGGGGCAAGTTCAATTTGTCAACATTTTAATATTTTGGATATATCTGCATATATTATTTTTGAAAATATTAGTATTTTCTGAAATTCTAAATGGGATTGTCCTAATATAGAAAATAATTTATAAATAGAATAGTAAAAAATATGAGTTGCCATTTTCGGTAAAATAATTAAAGAAAATTAACGTGGTAAGGTTATAATTTTTGAAGGATGACAGCTTCGCTGGCATGACACTTTATTAGATTAACTGCAATCAACTGCGAGAGGAAGCAAGAAAACACAAATCCCAAAATTTGACAGTGATAACAACACAAATTCCTTGATGGTAGTGGATTGTAGTACCTCCCAAATTAAGGAATTTGCTTTTTACTATACATTTTTTTAGTGAGGCAGTTTGAAGCTTGGTTGCGTGAACAACGACTAAGGGGTAACACAAATGTTCCACTATACGAAAAAATGTTATTTTCCTTAATAATATAATGGTACATTAAAAAGTATGAAGTATTTTGAATCCATTGCTTTGTTGCCTCATGTATATGTAGACTATGACTATTGATTTAATGAACTCAAACACAATCAAATCTATCTGTGAATATCTCCATTATTAAATCAGGAATAGCTTATGTTGAATCGGTCTAAAGAAAACAAAAAATACTTTAGTCCTATCAGTCCGGTCCAAATAAAATTTGTCAGTTATAAAACCGGTCCTTATCGGTCCCTTATGGAAACTACAACAGCTCAAATTACGTATTTACTACTACCTACGTCATTTGAGTCGCTCAAGTGTCATCAAAATGTATAACCTCTTTCAAAGAGACAAGATACTTAAAGTTAAAAGTTGGAGGTGTGCGACTAGAACGTATTATTATATGTTCTAGCTTTCATTTTTAATTTTCTTAGTTCTTATATTCTTCAATCTTAGCTTGAACTGAAGAAAATAAAAAGATAGCTAGGACTGTAGGACTGAAAGAAAAAGGGTTATTAGTTGAATAAAAAAGATAATAAGTATCAACTACATGATGATAGTTTGACCCAAACTTAAGTAAAAAAGTTGATAAGAGCTCACCGTCTGAATATTAATAATTAAATCATTTATATTTTTTAATTTTAAGACCTTCGAATCACGTTTTCTCTCTATTTATTTTTTGATTAGTTGTATTAGCTGGTTCCTTACCCTTATACAAGGGAAGACTCAATTTATACATGACGCACTCGATTCATGCTGTGTTCATTTTGAGACAGTCCCATCTAAGTACAACTTTACATAGAATGTCATTATCTTTATCTTAAACTTTTCTCATAAAATTAAACAGAAAAAGGCTCAAAATTAGTTGATAATTGGTAATGTTAAAACTATTTTGAACTGTTTTATTTTATTTGGAATTACGTTTAAATAAGTATACTTAATTTAAAACCTCACTTCCATAAAAAAGGAAATAACTTCTAAGCTTGACAACCCTCTTTTCCAAACAATAATAGTAATCACAGTTATTGAGCACATAAGTACAATTTTAAGATAATTAAACTCATTAATGATTTCAATATTTGCACTAAATTATCAGAAAATGAACGAACAATCAAACGGATCCATGGGATTCTAAATACGTGCAAGTCTATCGACGTCATTTTGTTTTCTATATTTTTTTTCACTTGAGTCACGGATCCTTCTTCTTATATATTTATAATACACTTCTTAATGTATAATTTGTATTTAAGGTGACTGGAAGATTCGTCCCAGGAATTTTTGCACCGGGAAGTTTTGCCCTTATATATAGTAAAGCATAAATATATTTTATCACTTCTTTTTTCGTGCTGACTAGTAAAATGGGTCTTCCTTCACTTTAAGTCATTTTTTTTTTACATGGACAACTTTAATAAATTTATTCACAAGGGCATCCTAAAAATCAATCATTAAGGATTCCGGTTCTGGAGCTTCATTTATTCCCTTGAATACATGAAAAAGGCGACGGTATGTCTCCCACGATGTAGATGGAAGTAACATGAAAAAAACGATGTATACATGTTTAACCTATAATGGCACTTATTATAAAAAGCTGATAATAAATGCCTGGGCAGTATTTGAAAGTTCTTTGCAAGTCCAATCCATGTAATTAATCCAACTTTCTGTTCCATAAGTCAATATACGATTTCCATCGAATTACCCGATCTCGAATAACAAGAAGTTATCTCCATTAGCCTGTAAGTTATATTGGAGAATGAATGCAAAAATGAATTACAAACACTTCAAGTAGAGAGAACCCCATTCTAAACCTTACATTATATTCGAGAAGATATATATTTGCCATAATATATATATATAGGAGAGCGAAATTTCTAATTACCCTATTCGCAAGTTGTAAATTCAAGGAGCGAAACATCCTAAAACGTCTATTTAAATACAGTTGCCGTTGTTAATTCTTTGAAATTAAGCATATTTAACCAGATCCGTGGTAAGTAATGTATTTGTTACATAAAACTTTTAGGAAAAATAATAGCTTAAATTGAAATTGGAACTAAAAAATGTAAGAAAGACCAATTTTTGTGAAGATTGGTTGTAGAATATTTCAAAAATGTTAAATTCAATATATTTACTCTGATATATTATTGTATAAAATAAAATAAAAAATGACGTATTTGGGAAAACGAAAAATCCCATATTTATTCCAGCTATCTACAATTTCATAACTGAGCCTTATACATTAATAGTATACATGTATTTATCAAAATATTGAAAAAATTCGATTTTGAAATTAGGTCTTTGAGATTTAATGTTGTTTAAAAATCAAATATTAATTATATTTGATTTTGGATCACTTGAAGGAAAATTTCAAGAGGCTTAAAAGCTCCCTCATTTTTTCAAGGATTTCTTTGATGTGAGATTCAAATTTCCATCATAATACCAAGTAGTTTTTGAATCATGTTTAAAATGTTTTGTTTTTTTCTTAAATAAATTTTTTAACAAGGGATTAAATCGAATAAATTACAGATTTGAAAATTAATGATGGCTGTTTCTCTAATAAATATAAGATAATTGACGGAAAATAAGCAAATAGAAGTATGAGTAAATAGTCTTTGGGTTGTGCTGTAGCATGCTGCAAGAATTTTCACTTCATCCTCTATGTAAGTAATATTCATAAATAGTTTGTATTAGATAATATTATCATTCAGGGAGTTGTATTTTTGCCTCTGTCGCTTTGTTTATAAACTAATTTAGAACGTTTTCATATGACGTCATAATTATTATGTAGTCCACATTGGAAGCCTAAGCAACCAAGTTTTATAACAATGAAACCCCCTTTTTTGATTAATATTTCAGATAACATTGGATGTCAAAATGGGACTTAAACCTTAGTGCCTTTAAAAAAAATTCTCACTCAATTGCATTGTTTTATTATATACGAGTTTATGCGTCTAAAATGTATTAAAAATATGTTATTACATCGTTATATAATCTTATTTTCGTGTTCTATATTCAAATTAACTTTTTCAATGGAAAGAATAATTTATGTATCTCTATTTACCCAACTTTTATCACAGGAAAGACGAAGGTTTGAAATTAACGTTATTGAATTTCAAAGTTTTTATTGCCAGAAAAATAGACCCTTTAAAGTAGTCTTACTATGGGGACTGTTTCCACATTTAATGGTGGATTGCTTCTTATATTATTCTTATTTGCTCCTGTTTTGGGTTTTAGGTAAATGCCTATATGTGTGTTCTAAATTTTGTATGTTGAGGGATTTTATTTTGTTTTTTTGATCAGTAATAACCGTATGGTGTTTAAGTAGGGTTTTTTGTGAAAACGGATAATTACAAACTAAAATGTTTATTTGTATGATCTATTTACGTGATCCTTCTTCCTTCATTTATTTCTAATGCAATTTGTGCCTATAATAAAAATAAAAAACTTTTTCAATGGAAAGAACAATTTATCTATCTCTATTTATCCAACTTTTATCGACCACAATCGATCAAAAAAAAAAATTAAAAATCTAGTCCTTTTTAGGAGTTTTTATTACACAATACTTTGCTTTAATTTATACATCAGTGTGTATCATTTATACCAAGTAGTATTTAATACAGATGTTAAGTCTTTTTTATTCATTAAGGCATTTAATGGAGTTAAATAAAGACTCATTAGAAATTTGTCCATTTTATGTAGTTAAAATATCAACTTTGAGCCCCAGAAATGGTGTCTCGTTGAATTTGATACAATTTAAGACGTCATTGAAAATGCTCAAGTCCAGATAAACTGATATAATTGATAAATAAAATTTGAATTTGATATGTTTTTGTGAACATTTTTGCATATGAATTTGTAAATAAAAATTAAATCTGTACTTATTTGAAACTATAATTCCAATCTCTCGTTTTTATATAAAAATTAAATAAGTTATTCATTTCCTCAAATATATTTCCGGCTGTTTGAAAAAAAATTAAAAATATGCGTTAATATATGTATGTTTGTTTGAAAAGATATTCATTAAGAGAAACCCCCATAATTTTGCAATAGACTTGAAAACATATATTGTACAGGGTGCGACAACGTTATATCCTTTTTTTAAAAGGAAATGGTTCAAGTTTTATAAATCAGAGAAAATTTTATTTATGTTTCATAACGGTATTTTCGTTTTTGAGTAACATTTTTTCGAAGGATAGTCAATAATTAATTGGCAACATGTTTTATTTTATAGATGTTGATGATTAGTTTGATAAAATAATTTGTATTTGAATTGATTTCCCTAAATCGGACCTATAACAATTCCATATCTAATTTGTTGAATGCCCTTTGTGGCACCACTTCAAGATTTCTTGTCAATGGACATGGATTTGATAGTACACAACATTTTACAAAATTATATGGCCTTGATTTGCTTATTATTGTATACCAATGGTTTTGAAATGGGGTACGCGTACCCCTTGGGGTATTTGAGATTTTGAAAGAATATTTTACAAGGGGTACATATCTCAGGGGCCTCTGCAGGAAGGGATCCAAATTAAGGATTTTTTTTTACTAAAAAATCTAATGTCTGAAAAAAAAATTCAAAATATTGAATATATGGATTTAAAAAATAAAATTCGAAAAAATTTGATATTTTAAATATTTTCAAAAAAGTTATGTGTTGAATTTTCTTCAAAAAATGTAACTTTTGAATATTTTTCAAAAAAATTTCATTTTTGGTTTTATTTCCAAAAAAGATCCAAAAACCTCAATCCAAAAAAATATATAAATATAATTTAGAGGACTGCCTTATCACTAAAGCTAAAAATGCTTTGTGCTGGTCTGGGCGTATTTAGATTAAATAAATATTTACCAAGTGGTACGTCACAAAAAAAAAAAAAAAAAAAAAAAGGTTGAGAATCCCTGCCGTATACAATTCCATATTGTAGAGCATCGTTCGGCAGTTTGATTTTTTAAAGGGATATTAATGTCATCCAGTCTTACATTATTTTATCCTTGTTTTGTTTTAATTAGTTAATTTTTTATAGCTTTGATCTTCGTTAGGTCTAGCTAGGTGGTCTAATTTTAAACTACATTGTCTATTTATGGTCTTAATAACGTAATTCTTCCTTTATTTTATATTGTTTTAAATTTATATGTACATACATCATCAATAATCTGATTTTTTTAAATGAAGAATTATATTGCAATTTGTTTCATTTTATACAATATTTTGTCAAGCCCTTTATTGGCAATATTTATTTCCGACGACAAATGCATATTCCTCACTACTCCAACTATTGATAGTTATTGACTGAATTTTCAAGAAAATTTTTAGATTTAATCTCTGGAATGCAACCATACATGCCCGCTTTTACAGTCTGACTGCTACGTTTTATAAAAAAAAAGGAAGTTATGGAGCAGAATCTTGCATATAATGGGGAATCAGCAAATTTAAAAGAAACATCAACATCTGCAAAATGATGTAGATTTACTAAGTTGCCTTAACGTACAAATAAGTATATAAACTCACATAATATGCAGGGCTAGCAGATGTAGTCCGGATTCATTTCAATCTAGGCCTGGACAATAGGTCCCTTCACGGACACCACACTTCCATGATAATCTTTATGTTCCTTCATCTCAACATGCTGTCATAATGAATAATCAAATTAGAAATGTTTGCATATCGCTGATATTCATAAATAATTTTAACATTCAAAATAAAATCAACCTCAGGACTTTGAATGATATGAGTATGTAAACTTTTATTTTCTACTGAGTAGTTAGAAAAAACATGGCATTATGATTCAGTCATGTCCTTCTTTTCTTAAGTCAAATTTTATGCATCCATGGAGCCTGAGATTTCAATTTATTTTTAATAACAGGATATGTCTATAGAAATTATATTTATTACAATTAATTTTTTGCAGGAAATATTATAGACATTTCAAGAGCATTAGTAATATTAAATAGCATTTTATAATAGACTACTAGGAATGTATGCTTCGAAGGAGAGATGTGAAAGAGATTAATCATATAGATACGGAAAAAATTAAATTGGAAAATCACAAATAATTCACAAGGAAACTCAACCCGTTACAAATGATTTTTTTATAATTTTTTAAAGCAATAATTATTTATTTTAACACTTCTAAAAAGCCATACTTTTGAACATAACGAGCAAAATGCTTAAATATACAACACCGGACATTGATTCTTTAAAAATAAAATATATGAATAAGAAATTGATTAGTTGTAGATAATACATAAACACTAGCTAAAACCTGTTACTCTACGTAGGAGTGAAGACCATGCAGCAGGTTTATCATTGAGTCAGTCCGTAACAAAATAATAGTTCCATTTTCCCTAAACTTCTCCAAAAGATGTCGTTCTTTCCTGAACAATTTATCGAGGCCTGTAAGAATCATCTACCCCTTTCTACAACGAGTCCAACAAGGACTTAAAATTATAACTCCGGAATAAATCTTTAAGGTTACTCTCCGTTTTTTATGAGCACACACGAATGTTCAGGTTTTGGATATAATTGAATCTATTTAGGAAAGGAAGTTCACTACTCAGAATCAAGGTTAATAGAAATACAAGGTTGGACCATCATGTAATGGGGCTTATAGTACATGACGTTACTATTGCAAGAATTTTCAATTTAATGTATCGTACCGACTGCTGGGCAACAAAAACAGATTTTTCAAAACACGCAACCACTCATCTACTATGACGTCAATATCAAAAGTGTGGTGGAAGTCAAACATCAGTCGTACACGCGTTATTGTATGACCCTGTATTTCTATTACCCTTGCTCAGAATTAAATAATAATAACCACTGCTAAGAAAATGAAAATTTATTCTTCAGATTACCAATTCCAAAAACAAAACAAAAAAACGGGCAACTAAAAATCACACACGAGTTACATCACTAACTACAAGGATATATGTCAAAAGATGTGTTATCTCTCGGTGTGATTTAAGGCTCATTGAGATTTTGACTTTTTTCACATCTCTATTTATAATTAGTTTTTGTCAAATTGGTCTTTGTCTTTTTTAAGTCTAAAAATCTCATTCTGAATCTACAATTATCCATAATTATTATTTTCACGCAATTTTTTTTCTACTTTCTTTAATTACATAACTTGTTCAATAATTCTTTTTTTTTTAAATAAATGTTGAGAAATAGTATAAAGATTACTAACAATAAGTCATTTGTAACCTATTTTTAAAAAAAAATGAAAAGTATATATAGTTTAAGAACATACGAGTCTAAGAGGGTGTTAAATTTATCAATGTGACGCTCTACATACTTATATTGACAACGAGAGAAATATATTAGTATCAAAGGAGAAAAAACTACTGTATGTCTTCATAACTCTAAAATATGCCACATTTCAAAATTATAAATTGCGTAATGATGAATGCAATATATATTTAAGCTAATTATGCAGTTTATGGATAATTACTACTCCATTTGAAGCTGTGTGTGTTTATAACCAGCTTCCTTTTAGTATTAGGTAATGATTTTGGAGCATAGAATATAACGTCTTTCAGCTCCATTAATAATTTAAATAAAACTAAAAAATTGTAAAAAATTGTTTAAAAATTTATTACCAGGAATACTTAATTTACTTTATGAAACTCATAAGAAAACTTTCATATTTCTATATTTTAGATCTATTCAATTTCTTCCCTTGAAGTTGCAAATAAATATGTATGTTATATCGTGAGTGGATTATTGGGTGATTTCTTTTTTTTTTTTTTTTTTGCTACATGATAATTTGCCTGAGGACATTTCAGCGAAGGGCGATTTGGAACATTTAGCCCAAAAATTATATATAATATAAATTAATATATACGATTGTATATTTTAATTTAATTTAAAATGATTCATTATATACTTTAATGATCAGTATATAAACACAAAACAGTAGTATGTGGTTTAAATGTAGTTCGAATCTTTACTATAGTAAATTAAATATTAATCAAATTTGACTCAAATGGAAGAAGTCCTAATCACTTCTTCGGTATTCATTAAATATCATTCGATATGATAGATTATTCATATTCGAAAATACTCATGGATTGACGAACAAGAATAATAGCTTCGTCCATTTAAGTTTTTTGTAGTGTTTGTTTATTATTTAATTTACTTGAAGTACTGCAACATTAAAGATTCGAACTAAATTCGAACCAAATACTACAGCGTTGTATTTTTATAATGATCAATATGGAGTATAATTATAAAAAATATTTTTTCTGCAAAGTTACAGTAATTAATTTACCTTTCTAGGTGTCCATTAAATTCTAAACACTTTTAATTTTAAACTTCAGCAAGATATCATTGATTAATTAACATTATAATTTCAACAAAATTAATATTACAAATAGATATGTGTCTGAGCTCTCTTAATCATTGATGTAACCAGCCTCAACGGTCATTATAACTTCCGGGAGGTGGCAGAAGACCTGGCACCCTCTCCGAATATAGTACTCTGTCATGGCGTCCCAAAGCTAGCTGACAGTGGCAATGAGGGCTTTAGTGTCTGGATCATGGACACTGCAGGTCTTCCCCTTGATATGTAGTCGAGAGGGTTGGCATCAGATGTGATGGGGGGGCCAAAAATGTCAAAAAAGAGCTCAAAATAACTCAGAATACTCATTCAAAACATATTCAAAAGAGTCTTTCAGCGGAAGAGACAGGTTTCTTACATTGCTGGTATCAAAAAGGCTCTTTCCACCCACTTTTCTGCTCTCAGGAAAGTCTGGTTAGAAACCCCGAGATCTTTTGCAAGGGCCTTCATGGACTTGAGGGGATTGAGCATGGAGGATAAATCATTCGAGTTCAGTTTGACTTTTTTGACAGAGCCTTCTTCCTCTCCAAGTTCCTGACTTGGCGATGGCCTAGACGTTGGTCTTTGAGACGCCCAACTGATATGGGTGCGGAACGGAAATTCGTCAATCACATGCAAATGTAATTTTTTCGACTTGTACATAAGCTAGAGAGGTCAGGACTGGTTTTTTTTGTAACTAATTGGGTATACTTTAATATATTGAAATATGAATATAGGTAGATTATAATAATATTCCGGTGAACTAAATTGACCAAAAATCAATCAAAATAAACCTTTTTGAAAGGCATTTTTTTAAATTGAAATAAAAGATCTATTCTATAACTTCAGCTATGATATAAAGCACTTGAATAAAAAGTAAAAAAGATATTAGCTTATATGTAAGATACTTCATTTTACTCGATCTTTTGGTGCTTTTATATATTTTTATTAATTTTAATCAAAATAAAGTAATAAATAATTCATTTTTCAAATGCTGAAGTGTTTGTATCAATTTGTTATTTACTTTGATTTTCATCTATATCGAAATATGGCACCGAATTGTAGCCATACTCTAAAAACTTCATTTTTTATTTTAATACTTTAAAGGCCAAACCTGAGGTAGAAGTTGAGAGTTTTAATCGTCATTTTCATGTTCTAAAGCTAAAATAACAATAATTAATAGATATGTGTTTCAACATGCGGGCAAAAATGTTGTCATCACTTCAAATTTTGATAATAGATTACAAGGAATAAGTAAGTTAACCTATTATAACGTAAAATTATGTGAAAATTAAATTTCAAAAAAATCTAATAGCCAGTCTTTGGATTAAGACCATAAATGAAGTAACAAAGAGGTTAGATGTAGCGAGCTTCCTCTCTCTGCACGGATTATTTAATTGGGCACCAAATTATATATACATGCTTTTCGAAAAAAATGAAGATTTAAAAAAAAACTCTATTATTTTTAAGGGGTGCTATTAGTGTTGGATCGGTCGTTTAAAAAAAAGACTGTTGTCCTATTAGTCCGATTCTAATAAAATGTGTCAGTCCTAGGAACCGTCCTTATATATTAACTACAAAAGCTAAAATAACGTTGTTACCAACTATTAATGTTATTTGAACAGCTGTTGATTATAACCTCCTTCAAAATTATATTTCAAATTTTAAGTAGGAGGTGTATTATCCATCTATCTATTATTGCTTCGTTTTTGTATTCTTCAATTATAGCTAGGATTGAATGAAGTAAAAAGATAACTAGGATAGTAGGACTTGAAAGACCGTTGAATGTTAAAAAGTTTAGAACGATAAAAGACTGAAAGGGAATAGACTTATTCGGAAACCAGTCTTAAAACTGATCTATAGCCTGGGCATACCTAATAGAAACAAGATCCAAATGAAAAAATAAAAGGTCTAGAACTTTTCTAAAACTAGATAACAATTTTTTTTTCATTTTTTAAACAAAAAAGGGCTTCAACTTTGGCCCTATGTACAAAATACGGATGAAGGTAGAAAGAGTTTTGAAATTGCAAACACAAACTTTACAAGGTCAGTACATTAAGTGTACGAAATGCAAACACGTGAAGGGACAGGGGGCAAAAAATACCAAGAACATGCGTAACAATCTGTATATAGTCCCTGTAAATGACCTAACTCTTTGTCTCTGATCAAAACGACCTAATTTTAAACCAATACTTTGAAGGATCGAAACAAAGAAAAACAATTTATGCTTCTTTTATTTTTTAAGAAAAGGAAAATTTGACAGTAATACCTAGAATTTCAAGAATTCGAGACCAAGACACAACAAAAAAATATGAGAGGTCGAGATCGATACAAGACTCAAACTTTGTGTTTCTTTTTATCAAGTTCTTGAGAATATTATATTTCAATTTTTCCCTCGGGTTAGCCCTGGCTTAATACAAAATACCATACATACTTTTGAGAAATCTGCTATTCGGAAATTCTTTGCATTTAGTATGAATATTCTCAAAATATTTTTTTTCGTATTTCAAAACCCCTACTACCTCGTCCCTAGCTCCAAATAAGAAAAATCTACTTTTCTCTAGTTTTATATTGCTATTTGTCACAATGATATTTTTATTCTTTCTCCCAACCTTTCCTCGAACAAAAGAGAAAAGAAAAGAACCAATAAGATAACTGGTAGTAAGCTAATGTCTCCACATTATCTCCAACTATTGTACTATTAGCTAACAGAAAGACAGTTTAAGAAAATATTATTACACTTTGCAATAATTTTTTCCCCCACTGGCTTAAACCACAATATTTATTGTTATTTTACCCCTAAAGCACAAAAATGCCCGTTAAAATAACCAACATAACTTTAGAGTTTTTTAATCAAATTTTTAGAGTAATATTTTGATTCAAAACCATATTTCGACATGAAACGTGAAACGGGGGATAACGCTGTTTCTAAAAATAAAAAATATAATATATTGCTGATTCGGTAGGGATATTTGAAGAACAGCAAAATACAGGTTTTGAACCCTAGATTCTCTTTTACGGAAATGTAGAGAGCAAATATCCAAATTACTCCATTTATCCAAGTAGATAAATTTATTTACTTTTTACCAAAATTGACCTACTTGGGTTTTGTAGAGGGTTCCATCTATTATTATGTTTAATTTTCATAGAATAAAATTTTATGCATCTACAACGTTCAAATCTATGCAGTGGGTTAGAAAATCAAGAAAATGAGCAACTCTCAATTAACCTATTTTTTGACTACTTAAATATAAACGGGCCAATATTTCATAGGCATATTTAGGTCAATTATGGCTTTTGAAATACCCTACAGTGTTAGCAACAGTAAAAATAATATTTTTTAAGTTTAAAAAGAAAAAATAATTTGTGCAATGAGTTTTTATTGTTCATTCTTTAAAAAATGAACGGTTTCGGTAACATCATAATGTTTTTGCTATATATTTTTTTAAATGCATCATAAATTAATAATATATAGGTTTAATAATTTCATAATACTTTACTTGCAATAATCTTATTTTAAATTATAAACGTTATTATCCTCTCTGTAGCAGTAATGCATTGAGTTGATTAGTTTGCTCTGATAAATCTACTTTTAAAAATGAGAAAATGAAAAAGGGTTGTTGTTTGTGCTCTTTCGTCTTTTTTGTTCATTAATTAATAGGTCGACGTGGTTCTCCCTTTAAAGTATGTATTATTGCCTAAGTTTGGTGTCAACTGTTATAAAAATGCATAATAAAGTAAATATGTATATTTATGAATATAATATTTATCCTGCAATAATGTAATTCATCCCCCCCCCCAATCATATAATAGACGGGTGATATTAACAAGGGTCTTAATTTAGGTTTAGTATTTGTCATGCTCTCGCCTCCTCCTCGCCCTCTTTTGTCATTACAAACTACTCAACTAAAGTAATACATTTTATCCCTCCAAAATCATATAACAAGCAGCCAATTTCTACAAAAGTCTTAATTCAGGAGTACTGTAAGTCTTTCTCCCACCTTCTCCTCGTACTTTAGAAAATGCCCATCCCTGACAATAGCCTATAAAGAGTCTCTAAGCAAAGAGATACAAGTTTTATTGAAATAACAATGATATAAAAAACCCATGTGTGTAAATTATGTTTACCCATTCACACACCTTCTATAAAAAATGACTAGGGATGGGACATTTGTAGAGGAAGAAGGAAAAAAAACCTGTAATGTTTCTCTTTAAAAATCATACTTTAAAGTCAACTACCGAGTTGTTCGTAATTAATCAACAATAGAATTTCAAAGAATTAAGTAGATGTGTGTCTGAGCTCTCTTAATCATTAATGTTGCCATTATTAACGGCAATTATGGCTTCCAGGTGGCGGCGGAAGTCCAGGTACCTACTGCAGATATAGTCATCTGCCATGGTGTTCCAGTACTGGATGACATAGGCTTTGAGGACATCGGTGATTGGATGACGGACAGTGCAGAACTTCCTGTTGATATACAACCAAAAGGTGTAGTCGAAAGAATTAGGATCCATACTGTAGGAGGGCCAAAAGTGTTAAAAATAAAGAGTTTAAAAGAATTAAAAGACTCATTCAAAAGAGTCTTGCAGATGTCAGGGGTTCACACCACTCTTGCATGGGCCCTCATGGACTTGGGGGACTGGCCTGGGCTGTTTTTTTAACTCCTCCGGTTCCACTTTGGCCTATTTGATAGAGTCCTTCTTTCTCTTTTAAAAATTGCATTTAGTACTTGCTGACGGCGTAGACGGGGGTCCTGGAGACGCCCGACTGATGGAAGTGCCCCAATGGAAATTCGTCGAGAGACACCCGACTGATGGAAGTGCCCCAATGGAAATTCGACTATCACATTCAAATTTCAATGTCATTTTTTTCTTGACTTGACGTGTATGTAAGCTAGAGGGCTCAGGTTTTTTTTTGTTTTTTTATAATTCACTGTTTATGCTTTAATATATCAAAATATGAATTAACTTCAATCTCACTCAACTTTCATTAATTATTTAATTAGTAAATGTTTAAGATTTTAATTAACCAATTCTGCCTATATGTTGAAATACAGAACTCAAACATTCTAGACTCGGAGTGCAGGGCATTTGAGTAGCATTGAATTTATAATACTTTACTTGGATACGATGGGCTATTTCAAATAAAATCCATCATATCACTTAATTATGACAGGGAATTTTTGCAAGCTTTAAGTGAAATTAGAGGTGTCTCATAAAGATTTATATAATATTTTATTCAGATGAACGGATGACAATTAATTAGATGAATAATACAGAATAGGTAAGACAGACTCTTTTATGAGAAAAATATTCCTAGCTTACTTTTGTGTTGACTGGCCAGTGACCACATATATAGTAATAGATATATAATTATATTAAAACTAGCAGAGGTTGCCAATGTTGCAGGGCGGGATATAGAGGAATAGAAACAAAGAATGAATGTAATTGTAAAGAGACGGAAATAGGGATGTAGAAAGAGACAGAGAAAGAGTGAAAGAGGGGAGAGACGTTGAGAACGAGAGATATATAAAAAGAAAAGGTAAAAGGGGAATAACTTCAGTCAAACACAGCATCTTAGTGACCTTGAAAAACCTAAAAAAATCATTCGAACATGCTTGGTTATTTTATAGGGGCACTTGCTAAACTTCAGAATGATATGTTCGACTTTTTAGATTCCATTTGTAGTAACACAAAAAAAGGCCTTAAAAATATAGATTACATTAACAAAATTAGTCAATAATCTTCTATAAATTTGATAGAAATTGGATACCAAAATTATGTTTCATAATTAATCCTTACTTGAATTTGAACCTATGTAATAAGAACAAATGGCCAAAAATTAGGGATCTATCGGATCCAGCATTTTGACGCCCTTCCTGTTCCGTCCTAAATGCTAAGAATGTTTGCAAATTGACGTTGATATATGACGTCATCATATATACATATCCAGTGACGTCATTTCCAATCAATGTCCAGCATCAAGGGACTAATGTTTATAAGAATATATTCATTTTAACTAGGCTTAAATTAAAAATAATGGCAAACTTTTATTTTTTATGAAAGATATTTCAAGATTTACTAAACTAATCCAATTGGTAAACTAAGTTACTTTAACATAATATTAGCGAAAATAATGGATAATAGAGGGCTCTTTTAAATTTTTAAACTCTATCAAATGGCATAAAGAATAAAAAATGACTTAACATCTCGATTAAAATACTACTTCATTATTGGTCTTTTATATATATATATTTATAATTCACGTCCATATATGTTCAGATTTGAATAAAATGTAGGCACTGGTATGTTAAAATGACTTTTAATATTAGTGACAGCTCTTAAGACAAAACTACTCATCAGTCATCCCAACATATTAAAAAAAATCTCAAACTCATATGAATATTTTTTTATTCTTGAGGAGGGAAACCGTCATACATATGAATTGATGCAAGTATTATTGTATTGAGTAGTTAGGTGGAAGTGTGTTCATGAAAAACAGAGAGTAAGACGGAGGATTCATTGGAGAGTTATCTACTATAATATAATATTATAATTGATATATTTTTACTACGCTTTTAATATTTACGTCATAGTATATGATTGGTTGCGTGTTTTGTCAAAGTCTGACTTTCTTGCCCTACAATCGTGTCGGTACGATATATCAAAATGAAAATTCTACCAAGCCCGATTACGTGATGGTCTACCCTTGTATTTCTATTAGCCTTGGGGTAGGGTATATATTTCAAAAACGGAGACAGATACATACTTTAGAAATATGAATAAAAGTTTTTCAGAATTTGGAGTTGCTTACTTAGGGATATGTTTCATTCTGATCAGACCAGATTCTTGGGCTCTGGAAAGTAAGTTTTTTTTTGCTAATAAGTTGATTTTTTTCAAAGAACAAAATTGATTTCCCGTGTCTCTTAAGTTTTTTTAAGGTATGAGTTTTCCATTCGAAAATGGACAAAAAAAAATTGAACGAATTATTGTACAAACAGAAAAAGGGAAAACTTAAATTGAATACGAATTAAAAAAGAGAATTAGGTAAATGGAGGAAGAAGAGGATGAGCGAGGTAGACTTAGTATGTATCTTCATTATGGTTGAAGGAGAAACATATTTCAAACTATTCTAATTATAATGGCCAAAGGGATGGAATAACTTCAAATGTTGTCTATCGACAAGTTTTACTAAATTCTGGAGTTATTTAAAGTATTAATAAAATAATTCGAAATAAAATATATAATAGAGGTACTGCTAGTCTTGTAAATTATTAAAGAAAAAGGGTAATTTAGCCGATACCTAATTATTCCGGGCATTGCCAAATACTACCACGTTTTATATAATAAAGCTGGGCAAAAAATGAGTAGATTTTTATAGACTGTACGGTTTAAATCTCTTTGTTGGTTGGTCCCATTTTCACATCCAATAGTGCACTACAAATTTTCAAAATCGAATTTTAGATCTATTTTCTATACAAATCTACACACTATTAAAAAAAGAAATAGTTTGTTGCTTCAAGCCATAATCATTTTGTCGGAAAAGAAAAAGTAAGTTTTATGTACTAGATCAAATTACAACTTTTTCTTTGTTTAATTAATTTAATTTGTTCGCTCATGATTCTGACTGTAGGAGTAATTTGGTTTTATATTAATTGTTTGTGTTTCATCCAACAAATAAATCAATTTGGGAAAAAGAAAGCCTTTCATGACTTTTACTACAATGCACATATCTTGATGGAAAAACTTTAATAAAGGGATTAAATATCGAGCAAGAATCCAATTCAATATTTTTTTTATTTATATTCATTCTTGATATTTTAGTAATAAGGCAAGAAAACCATCCTTTCAGATGTTAGGGTGCTTTGTTTTTAACTTTTTTCGAATTTTGATTAAAGCTAGTTCGGAAAAGTTGTCATGTTGTTAGAAAATAACTTCTGCAAAATTTAATTTTTCTACGTTTTCATCTTGAGGTAGTCACATCTAGTTCAAATTTTGAAAGGAAATGAAAGTTATTTATTTCTCATTTGTCAATAAAGATTGAAATACAGCATAAGTTATTATTTTGCATAAATTAGTTATAATAAATTTTATTCCAACCTTTAAAAAACATAAAGAAAGTTAATTTCTAAAGCTATCCCATGGAGAAAAAAAAGAAATATTAAATGAAAAAAATCTCTTTCAAAATTATTATATACAATAAAAACAAAAATTGTCTTCTTTGTATCTATTATCACTAATTAAAGAATTTTTGTCTTTTTCCAAAATTTGATCGACATGTGCGACCTACGAATGACCTCGTAGTACAAAACAACATTATATAGGTAATTTTCATACATATGACAACTTTTTCGCACTAGTCATAATCGATATTCGAAAAGAAGTTGAAACCCAAACCGTTCTACTCTATGTATATAGTAGATATGTACGTATAAATGAAATTTTATGGGTTATATCTCAGGTTAAACATGTTACTAATTAATAGTAATAGGTAGAGTTTGGTAAAACAGTATCTATATCATTTGTCTGACCATTGAGCTTTGTCATGATTTATACAGGTTAGCAGAACAGGTACCACGCCGTCATCTTTAAAATATATCGAAACCTTTTTTTCCAAAAAGAACCCTAGAAAAATAGCCAATTCTTTCCAACTATACAGGATGCACAACCTATCTATGCTGCCACACATATGCAGACACATAGACAGCTTTTTTTTCTGTTAGATAGCATGTTCAAAGTTGCAATAGTTAAAATATATTGAATTAATTTACGAACTCTATGTTCCTAATGTTTGGAAAAGGAACGGAGCCCTCCTTGGAATTTGCACCGGGAGCGACAACATAATAATTGCTCGAACTCTGGGACTCAGTGAGACTTTCGTTCGCAAGGTGACGAGGGAATTTGAGTCCTTTAAATATACTTTTGAGGCAACAGCAATGTGGGTTGAGGTCAAAGGTCGAATTTACCTTGTCTGGACGCCAGAATTCGAGACCAGAATCCAGAAAATCGTCAATGAAGAATGTAGAATTAATACTCAATAATGGTTGATATTATTGTTTTCAGCTTAGCAAAAGTTAATTTAAAATTAACCAATTAACGCTCACAAAACAAAAAAGAAAGAGAAATATAAACAGTCGGCAACAAAAAACATAGTCAATATTTATGATATTAAAATAATCAAATTTTTATTTAAGACATACAAGAAATGACAACATCGCATAGATTTTTTTCATGTGTGGTAATAAGGTTGTAGAAGTAGTGGCAGGTTCGTGATGAGTAGAGTTGACATTTGTAAAGAACAAAAGAAGAAGTAGGTGTAATACAATATGATAGTTGAACCCCTTGATGTTCTTCCATTGTGACTCATAATTTCTTTATAACACAAATTAAGTTACTCCCGAGATTCCCTTTTTTGCTGGGTCCAAAAATAAATGTTCATGTTATCAATTATATTTAAAAACTTCTATTATTTTTGACGTTAGAAAAATAATTCGCTCCGTTTATTGGCAACCTTTAAATATATGCAACTGTATAAAACACCCTCTGTTAATATCCGTTGTGGGTTAATATCCATTTTAGGGTTTGAAGAGGGATAATGTATTAATACTCTATGAAGAAAAATCTTTTTCATTTACTATAGCTTGTTGAACTCATTCTAATGTGGATTTTTGTTCTTCCACTTTTTTGTTTTTTTAAGGATGGTTTTATGATGAATTGTCCATTTTCTCCCTACATAAAATATTGTACCTATGAGAGGGTTAAAAATAAATAAATATTATAAGCATTTTTTTAATATTTTGTGTCAGATTCAAATAAATTAACAAAGGTAGGAAAAAAATGAACTTTCAAATATGGGTGCTCTCCCTATATATGGGATACTAAGCATTTTTTAGCACGGAAATTTGTTTTGTTTTTTTGTCAACCTGAAATGTTTTTGTTTTTTTTCAGCAGTTATAAATTCTTTAATAATGAAGAAGTGAACATCTAAGTATAAAGTCTAACCATGAGCGTATAGGCTAATGAATAACAGAGAGTAACACGTTAGTCTTTATTTGACTAAGAGTAGAATTGATGATCGAAAATAAAGTAAAGCTATTTGTAAAAGTTTAAGACCACCTCTGATATTTTACCTAATTCAATAATTATTGTTTTCTTGACGTTTATGAACACGTATTGTAAAAGTATGATACATGTCATGTTTCACTGAGACTAGGGGAGTGTGTTTGTCAATCTGTTGCTCATTTACACTTGCAGGAGAAGGTTGTGCTCGCATACTAGCTGTAATTTATATTCTTCAAAAATGGGTAAAAAAGCTACCTTTTCTGATGTTCAAAGGACTTAAATAGTGACATTACACGAAGAATGCTATTCTGAGCGCTAAATTGGCAAAAAAATGTGATGTAGCAAGACACATTGTTAACACTGCCATCAGTAATTTTCCAAAATTTTGGATTTATACAAACAAAAAGAGAACAAGATGGCCAAAGAGAACGTCCACGAGAGATAACCCATGATGAAGTTGTCTATTTCAAGATCTACCAATAGTTCCTTTTTTACATGAAATAATGCTGACATTTACTTTGCACCATTTTTGAATCAAAATGAGAATGAATTTTTTGAAGGAAAAATACACTTGAAGATCTTGAAACAGTCAACGTTTCCCCCAAAAAATTGGCGCTCAGAATAGCCTTCTTCGTGTTACGTCACTATTATATCCCTTTAAACATCAGAAGAGGTAGCTTTGTTGTGTATTTTTGAAGAGTATCAATTACAGCTAATATGCGACCCCAACCTTCTACTCCAAGTGTTATTATGCAAAAGGTTGACAAACACACAAACTGGACACAGTGGAACATGACAGGTACCCTACTTTTATAATATGCATTCATACATGGTAAAAAAATAAAAAGCATTATTATGAAATGAGAGTAAATATCAGAGGTGGTCTTACACTTTTGCAGATGACTGTATTTCCTGTCTATGTCCCTTGCCTAATACAAAGTTTATTTCCGTCATTTCATAGCTGTTGGCAACTATTTTGGTTTAACGTCATGACAGCTAAGCTGCACTCATCGAACAAAAAAATAGTCAGAGGTATAATAGTTATTTATTTGGATTTTTTAAATTGAAAATGTTTATAGTTTAGCATAGTTTTGGTTGAATAATCGACAGGTCAATACATCAGTTAGGCTCAAGTTAATATGTATACATAACAGATCAATTAGTCTAAATTCAATGGAGCTTTTTAACCGATTTCTTATCATCACTTTATAGTTCCAAATAAAGAACAAATTTCACGTATTAAATGTATGAAGTATGTGCGAAGCAAAGCAATTTATTTCTTTTTAAATTGTAAAGTATGATTTATTTATCTATAAACTACAGCATTAAATCTTCAAAATTTATGCCTGCTATATATTTTTTCCTCGTATATAACATTGTTTAATTTATTACAACAGTTAATATATGACAATTAGCTCATTAATTATTTTGTGATTCATCCTTATTTAGCTGTATATAAATATTTAGTGGAGGAGACCATGGAGCTGTGCAGATTTTTGTTTTTGCCTCGAAAACCTTGATTTGTTTGATTTAGATCACCCAAAGGAATACATTGTCTAAGTTAGCCTAGACGTCATACTTTCCCTTTTCATCTCGAAATTTGAGACAGCTATAGTGGAAAATTAAAATATAATTATTGCAACCATTTAATAATGAGGAAATAACTTCCCAAAGTGAAGAATACATTAAGGGATTAGAAGGGGAGAGGGATCTCGACACAATCCTTCACAATTGCTGGAATAAGTGTCCCAGAAGGATTAGACAATCAAACTGTAAATTTCTATTTATCTACGTTTATAATAATTTTCTGTTTTTGGAGTTAATAGATTTGATGACATAGAAGTTCCTCTCAATAATACCAATAATATCCTGGTAAATACAAGAAAAATTCGTAGAGCTTTACTTAATGAGATGATCTTTTCTTCTATCCTTATCTATCTCTTAGTCCATGATCGACTCCGAGGCATCCCCCCGGAATACTTCTTAAAAGACAAACTCACAATCCCTCCTCCACCTTCCACTTACTTTCATGATCCTCCAAAGTGAGCATTGTCAGAATATCTCGAAACAGTCGAGGTGCCTATCATCCTACTCTAATGACAATAATATATTCTTCACTTTGCATAGTATTTCCATTGTATTAAAAGGTTGCGACACTTGAATTTCAACTATCCACTGTCTCCCATTTCGAGATAGAAAGAGAAAGTATGATGAGTGGAATTACTTATAGACTGTACCCTGTATTTGTCTCAATGTGAGATCTATTCTCAATAATTGTATCTGCTACTCAGTTTTTATTTTTTAATAAATCTTGAAAATTAAAATTTTATGTTAATTTATGAGTAGGTAGATTGAAAACGTTGTTATACCTCGTATACATATATTAGGACAGCTTATTTTTAACTTTTTTCGAATTTTGATTATGGCTTGTGCGTAAAGTTTGTCCATTAACCACCAAATAGCTTCAATGCAAATGTTCATAGTTCTGCAGGGGTATCTTTAGGTGGCACATCTTGTTCAAAGTTTTTCAAATACCTAAAGTTCTCTATTTAGTCAATAACGATTAAAATAAAGCATGTTTTGTTATTTTCAATAAAATCATTTTGATATTGGACTGGATACATTGTATAAGTTAGCCCCTCACGTAATACTTTACTTTTCTATCGGAGACATTGACAGCAAATAGTTGAAATTCAAATATCGCAACCTTTTCAAAATAAAGAACTAACGTCACAAAGGGAAGAATATATTATTGGAGTAGGAGGAGAAAGATATTGACTCTCTCGACCACAATTGCTCGAATAAGTTTCCAAGAAGGATTAGCCAGTCATAATATATACTTCTATTTACGTATGTTTATAGTACTTTTCTATTTCCGGAGTTAACGGATTTGATGCGATATAAGTTTTTCTCCATGATACATATTACTTTCATCCTGTAATTATTATTCGAGGATTTACCGTGGATAAAGAAAAAGTTGTAGTGCTTTAATTAATGAGATGTTATCTCCTCCAGCCTCAACTTTCATTTTAAATATCCGCTGTTTCTGTCTCCAATTTCAAGAGGGAAAGAGAATTCAATATATCAAAGAAAAGTTGATATAAGTTATTGATTTTTTCGGGAGTAAAACGTTTTCAGATGAAGTCAATATTAATGTTAATAGGGTGATTTCGGGGGGTCTAAACAACCAAGTTTTATAAGAATATAACACCCTTTTTCATTAATATTAAGGAAAATGCTGAACTATTTAATTTCAAAATGAAACCAACAAATAAAAGGACTTAAGCCTTTAATCTCTATCAAAAACATATCCCTCTAATGCCTCATTTTAATATGTATTAAAGATATGATTACTATTTCCGTAGAGACAATAAATTATCTATTTTAATGAAAAAAATTAAATAAATGTGATCTAATTATCCTACATTTCTCGTCTTCATTTAATATCTCGTGATTAAAGTATCATTGTTTATCATTGGCATCAAGAAATATTCAATGGAGATGTTAAGTCTTTTTTTTTTTTTTTTTTTTTTATTTTTACATCCATTTGATGAAGTTTGATCAAGATTTATTTTGCTTCCGAAGCCTTAAAAGGAATAGAAGAACCAATTTTATCAACCATAGTAAGGATGGTTAACTTTTTTAAATTTTGAAAAAAGTGCTTTATTATTTTAAATAAAATTGTCCATATCCTTTATTTTATAGAGTGGGAAATTTATAATAAAAAACTATACTTAAAAAAGGCTGTCAGTTTCAAAATTACACAATATAAATATGTAAATATAGATATATCAACAATAAATAATACTTTTCAAAATTTAGGGATTCACAGTAGAAAATAGAATTATACATTTATATTTTTTTTAAACCAATTGCATGAATATTAACAGATTTAGTTCTTCATTCTTATCATAGATATTTTCATTATGTAATTAGTTAAATTAATGAGGAGACTGTACTGAAGATGAAATACCAAGTCATTGCATAAAAGAGATATCCTCATAGAGAATACTTTTCAACCTTCCCAGTTTACTTATATATAATATGTTTTAATATGAAAAATTTTATATTCACATCTTGAGATATACATACTCACTTCTTTTATTTGAGATGTGAGTATATATAAAATTAAGTGAAAAGTCCATGGGGCGGATCAAGAGCTTTCATTTCTGGGGGTCGCATAAATACGAGCATAGACGGGTGGGGTCTTGGATTAGCAAACATTGAAACTATGTGAATAGTGGTAAACTTTTTTTGGTTTACTAAATTAAGGAAACACAATTATTTCTGGGGCATGCTGATCAAAAATAAGTTCAATAGAGAAACAGAACATCCTGTTTATGGGAGCATCGGAATTATGTTGGGTGATAAAAAAATCGTTCACTATTGAAAACAGATGTGTAGGTCATGGGAATAGGAGACTTTATCCCCACCTTAAAAAAATCAAGAAATTTTTATATTGATCAAGAAAAACTATAGCTTTGTAAAAAAAAATGATGGGAAAATAGAGGAATTTTTTAAATGGAATTTATGATGTCAGTGAAAACGCTCTATAATCTCCATTACATTGTACAATTGTGATATAAATGTTATGGGTGTAGCTTTATTGGAGAACCGAATATCCTCTTTGGACGACTAACCCTATTTTTACCCCCGTACGAGCACAGTCCTACCCCCTGGATGACTTCTTCTAGTCATTTTACCCCCGTGTGAGAACCTCCCATTCTTTTACCCTCTAGGGTTTTACTCCCCTAGCTATCTATCCCCAATTATTAATATTATTATTATATATAAGAAACGTGAGTAAATGATAGAGGATCAAAGTTTTAAATTAATGGTGTTGTGCTAAGGGACGGTTGTTGGACAATGAGTTAAAGTGATAACTTTTGAGTTCGAATCAAAAAGTAAATTGCGAAATCAACTTATTCCGAATCTGAGAGATCCCATTCGTTAGAGAAGCTCAAGCAAAATATATAAAGGGGATTGAATCCTTGATTATTAGGGATAACTTTTTTTTTTAATCCTATACAAAGATACGTTGTGGGTAATTATATTAAATCAAATCATCAACAGCCGAAGTTTAGGAGACCAACCAAATCTTCACTGCCTTTTTACCGCTTATATATATAAAATGTGATAATATGATAGTTTTACCTAAATCTTTGGATAGCTGTTAGGATAAGCTGCTCTCTGCATGTTACAGTACCCTCCACAGAGACGAGCTTTTCCATGCTCAAATAGATTAAAACTGGAATGAAATATGATGTTTGTAAGAATATATTGATTGTAACATGTATGAGCCTTGTTTACTTATATTAATTTGTAAACAAGTCGCCAGAGAGTGACGCCGTGTCGCTGCAAAGCAAGAAACTCCCTGAGTGATAATATTATTTAAATTTATTTATTATTAAAAATATAAGTGTATATGACTCACATAGAGGGGGCTGTGAAATTTTTTGTATGAATGCACCATTTTTGTAGCTACATACCTTTCAAATTTTACAGGCAAGGTACATTTGGTATGCTATATTTTTTTATGTTTGTACACCCACCCCGACCATATATTTGCTGTTTCAGCTATAAAGTATGTTAAGTTTGGTTGTAAGCGGCATAACAGATAGAAGTATTTTGTGTGGTCGGGAATTTTTTGCTCCTAAAAAACATGTATCAAAGAATTTGTATCAAATTTTGTGTAAAAAATGAAATTAAGTACTCCAAAACACTTGATATGTTGACAGTGACATACAGTGAAACTGTTCTCAGTAAAAATATATGTTTACTTGTGGTACAAAATCTTCCGAGATTACGGGAAGATGCCAATTATATGCCTCGTTCTGATGCCCAAACACGTCAACAAATGATTAAAACGATAAAGCAGTGAAGAAAATTGTTTTTCAAAACCGTCCAATAACTGCAAGAGAAGTTGCTGCGGATATTGAAATATCGGTTGAATCGTCCCATAAAATTTTTCCGAACGTTTTAGGCATGATACGAGTGTCAACAAAGTTTGTTCCAATACTGTATAATTTTGACAAAAAGAATGGTGGATTTTTAGAAAAAAAAAGGAACACCACAATCATGCCTCACCCACAATATTCACAGGATTCGGCGCCATGTGACTTTTCCTTGATCCCAAAACTGAAGAGACCTTTGAAAGGACGGATATTTGCAACGATTGAGGAGATAAAGACAGCAACTCTGGAAGAGCTTAAGGCTATACCGAAAATTGCTTTGAGGATTGGAAAAAACGTTGGCATAAGTGTATTGTCTCCTAGGGGGATTACTTTGAAGGGACAACATAAATATTGATGAATAAATAAATATTTTTTCCTAAAAATACAAAGTCATCTAACTTTTTGAAGACACCTCGTATGTATATTTCTTAATATCCTCATGCCCCAATGGATTAGAGGCTTTCCACATAACAGATGAGATAAGAATAAAGTTTATATAAACTTAATGACGTCAAGAGAAGTCCAATACATCATTAATACCTACTTCATTAAGGTAAATAAATAATTACAGTTTTATGTTTGTTAAAAGATTGAATGTTTGGTTGTATGGTTGTTATTTATTGTAATAGCTAATAGAAGGACGAGGGTTGTCATCCAAGGGGGGTATGAGCCCTAAAACCGTTTTATTGATGTTGGAAAATTATCTGAAGTCTTCCCTATACACATAAAGAGATTAATTCAAGACAAGCATACCTGACACTATATGACGTATTGTTTGGTTTATCATTCCAGGTAGATAATAAAGTAGCAAGCTTGTATTTTTTTTTCTCATGTAAGAATCTCATTAGCTTCTTTTGCACATGTACTTACAATGCAAAACTAATTGATTTAAAAAAATAGTATTTCATCAAGCATCTTAATTAGACTCATGCAAAATTAGGATGTAGATTTAGTTATAAATGATTTCGTTCTGTCTTTAATATTCCTGCATGTTCATTCCTTCACAATTTGAATGAGATTCACATAAAAGATAGCTGATAAGCAGTAATGTGTGTAAAAAATAAAAGAAACAGAAAATGAACGTAGTAATTCTAACAATTTGAAGAACATTTTAGAGGAGAGCAACTTAGCTGTCATGACGTTGTATTATATCAGCTGCAAGCAGCTGTAAGAGGAAGGAAATAAACATAGATCCCACTCCGTATATAGCAAGAACTTATAGGTTGTAATTACAGCGGTGTCGATCCTTAATTCTACTTCATCATATAAGTCCTGAGAAAAATCTCATTGTTCCTATCTGTCTTTTATGAGCACATGCACTAGTTATCATTTTTTAATTATATGCATAGATTTAAATATTAATAACTGCCAGTATTTAAAGGAGCTTATACCAAAAATTAACGTGTTAATCCTGAAAATTTGAATAATGATTGGAAGGAGAGGAGCTCAGCATGACGTAGTATTAGATCAACTGCAAACAGCCGAGAAAGAAAGGAAATAAACACAAATCTCTTCTTTTATATGGCAGGTAGGTACATTTAGTCTGGAATTTGGCCGATGTTGATCCTCAATTCTAACACTTATAACTCATAAAAAAAACCTCATTGTTACTTTCCGTCTTTCATTAGCACACACTAACTATAACTTTACACATACATTATCTCTTCAAGAACAATGATAATAGCGTTGGAAAATAAAAACTCCTGTTCAAATGATCAACTAGAAAAAGCCGTTCCCGCTTTCAAAAACATGTTTTATACAATCCTGGTTATAAGTTGATAAGTATGGTGGTTTGTTTTTTGTTTTGTTTTTGGAACTGGGTATTTAATCAGGTATTTTAATATCGATGAGACATTTGTAACTACATATACATATAGCCTTAATTACACAAAGAACAGAATAATGTAATAACGCAACTGAGTAATGTTCCTAAAAAAATACTTATGAGTGATAAGACTTCTGAAAAGGGGCCATTGACCAACATAATTTTTGAAGGATTATGACAATGAAAAGCTGTGTGATAAAGTTGTATCAGTATAGTGTCTATTTGATTTTGAAGAATATCTGTCGTTTCTTCTAATTAAAATAAAAAACTAAATTAATGTGGAAAAACAGGGGATTCCAGAAGGATGACAATGTAAAAAAGCTTGGAAACTTTGTGAAACTTTTTTTTTTGTTAAATCTTTCTTAAACTTCTATATAATTTTAGGATGTTTTTTTAAAAAGTTGTTATAAAAAACGTTATAATTATCAGTATTTTTTTAGTGTCTATTTGATGTCAAAGATTTGCCACTTTGAATTATAGAACATTAATTTCTTAGCCCGCTATTCAATCAAAATTATCATCGAATCTCAAATAGTTAACACTAATAGGAAATCAGGAATATCTGTCGTTTCTTCTAATTAAAATAAAAACTAAATTAATGTGGAAGAACAGGGGCAGGTAATGAATTACTGCTATAATGAAGAGAACCTTCTACTTTTAAAATAGCATTATTACTGAGAAAATACTATAATTAAATTTAAATTAATATAGTTAAATTGATTCTATCATGCATTTCCAAAGCAATTTACTTTTAGGATAGGCGATAATTATTCTTTCAGAGGGAGAAGTTAACAGTACAACGACCTATTAAATAATGAACTAAAAGGAGAAAAAGCACACGCATCAACCGTTTTTCCGTTTCTAATAATTAAAGATAAATTTTTCCAATACAAACTACTCCACTCTATTTATAGAAGGGAGAACCTTTATAATTTAAAATAACATTATTACATGAAAAATTTATATGTGATTTTAGAAAAGTCTAATCCTGATAGTTTATGAATAAATAACGGGTTCATTGTCAACCGCCGTTCCAATTCACAAGGTTCTCTCTAACATTATATTATAGATAGAGTTGATATTTTTGTAAAGAAACAACCTAGTTTCGAAATTAGAAAAGGAAAAACGGTTAGTGTTTCTTCTTCCTTCTTTGTACATTACTTAACAAGTCGTCATGGTGGTACGATTTTAAATGTAGAAAGTTCCCCTCTATATAGCAAAATTCATGTTCTCCCCCAAAGTTAAATTATAAAGCAGAATGTAAATACAAAAATGTAAACTCTATTCATAAATAAAGAGAGACGGGGGAAATGTTTAATTAAAATTACTAGGTTTCTTCACACAACCAGCTCAAATAAAAATAAAAAGTGTGTTTTTTGTTTTGTTTTGTTTTGTTTTTCATGTCCCTAAGTGTAAAAATGTCGGAACAACAACAAAAAAGGCAACCCGTGAGCGATTTCGTTCGCACGGCTGTTATCTCCGTTGACCAATACCATCTCCATCCGTACTGCCTACAATATCAAGAAGTCCATTACAGCTCCAAACAACCAAGAAGAACCAAAACTTCTGGAACAACAATATGACTGACTTCTGGCCTGCCTCCATGTTGTCCTCATACAGCCCTTATATAAAAACCCAGGACTTTGTAGTTTAAGGCGTTTTGGAGAAAAAAGTATGCTGCACCTCTCATTCAAATTTGGATTGGCTTTAAGCTGCCATCATGACAGTGGGGTAGTACACCATGGAGACGGTCTTCATCAGCAAGAGCTGTCAATCTGTTCGTCGTCGTTTCGAGGCTGTTATTGATTGTAAAGAAGGGGTATTGAAATAAAAAAATATATTTAAATAGAGTATTTTAAAAATATTAAAAATTGGTTTTGAGCTATCTATTCTTGATTCCATAAAAACCCCGTTTTTCTATAATCTAGTCATGTTAATACAAGTTTTGGGTCCCCATTCTATAATATTAATTTTTTGGTATACACCAAACAAAAATTTAAAAAAATGTATATAGATATTTATTTTAGCCTTATGTCCAAAATTATCCAATTCAACATATTTGCTAATATATTTATGATCATAATATGTACTCGTCAATTGCAAAAAAAAATCATTTTTGACAGAAATAAATTTTTAATACACTTGTGCTCGGGGCATTTATGAACTAGAAAGAAAGGACTCTTTGAATAAATTTAAAAATTGCTTGAAATTATTATTATTTAATATTAATTTTTTAAATGTTTACATAATCACTTTCAAGAATATTTATTTCAGTAAATATTATATACTTGTGTTTTTAATTGAATAAGGTGAAACATTATTTTGTAATAATGTTTTTAACTTTAACAAGGACGTCTGCAGAATTATAGTTAGAGAGGGATTGGTTTTGGAATTTTTTTGATAAAAAAATCAAAAAAAAAAATGTTAAGTGTAAAAAATATTTGATTTTTTTTTTTCAAAAATCGGCAGCTGTTCACAAAACTTAATTTTTTTTTTTTTTTAATTTCCAAAATTAAATTTCATATAATATATTTTTTGGTAAAAAAATTAGAAAAATTAAATTTCAAATATGATATTTTTGAAAAACAAATCAAGTATGAAATGTTCAAGAACAAAACCAAAATTCCTTTATTTTTTATAAGAGAGAAGGGTTTCAGTCCTTCCAGCCCACCCCCCTGTAGATGTCCCTGTTTAAGGATTATACACATAAGTAAACAGTAATAAAAATTGGTTATATATATGTGTGTTTAAGATAAATAAAATGAACGTGCTTTTCGAAGTTTTATTTTGTTTAGATAAAGTTCTATTTTTTTTCTTATGTTGAGGTATTTGAACCTCAAAAAAATTCCAATTACTTACCTACAAGATCAAATAAAAATTTAATTCACGTTTCTAGTATCTATCTATATGTTGTGAGTTAACACAAAAGCAATCATGAACACAAATCAGAAAAAAGAGTGAAGTAAAATACTTTTATTTTTAAAATCATATATGAGTGCTGTAATCACGGTTTTGTTATAGGTGGGGGGGAGGTCTAGTTTGGAGTGACTATGGACGAATCACGGTTTTCTTTTTTTTTATTTAGTTGCATTAATAATTTATTCAACAAATTGATTTTTAGGATTTACAAATAAAGATTTATACTTCCCTTTAAAATAGCAGTTTGAACGAAATGCAATATGGTCAAAATGAACAATTTGATGTTTACTACAAACAGGCTTGTAATCGTTCCAGTATTTTGGTGTTCTGTTCAATTATTTGTTTTGTTCAACATTTAGGCGTTATTTGTATTCCAATCAAAAGGTAGTAACACATACACTGTACGACAGCAAATCGAGACTTCCACTTTGATAGTGTCAGGGAGTCCTCAATTGAGAACTACGTTTCAATTTTTTTAACAGAATAATTCAGTGAATATTAGGGCTCAAATAAGTTATAATTGACTCATTGTCGAGATGGAGGTCAAAAGACAAAGTATGATTTATATGAATATGTTCGACAGAACATTCGTGTAATGGATTTTTATCCACCCATTGTTTGAATGAATCCATATCTTCTCATTTTGATATCCTAGAAATACAGCTTGATGTTCAGGGATCTCGGCCCTTCGAAGCAAGATCTTTGTCTCACTCATTTGCTTTCATCTCCTTTAACGGGTGGACCTTTCATTATGGAGATTCATTTTAACATAAATTCCCCATATAATGCCTTTCAAGCCCATAGATTATCACTTCAAAAATACATCAGCCGCTCAAGGTTTTTTATGGAATCCTCTTATACTGATGAATTTCTCTATAAAGCAAGAATAATCAAATAATATACCCGATAAGGAACCCGGGGAGTTGTCTTCCTCTATTCAAAGATACTTAATTGAAAATCCTGAATATATTAATCATAAATTCACCTCTATTTTGTAATCTACTCTTTTGAAGGAGACCTGACGTGTCCTTAATATACATAACAAACAAATTACTCATCTCTAACACATTGATAAGTAGTATCAATTTCAATAGATGGCTGAATGTTTAATTAAAAATATAAGTCATATTAAAGGGAAGAGTTTAAATTGAGTTACTCGGTAGTTCTAGATTATCCCTGATGAAGATGGATTTTTTCTTTGGTAAATTAGAATACAAACATTGTTCTAATGAATTCATTACTTTTCAATTGTACATATATTCTAGACACTCGCCTACTGTCTTAAATTTGATGTAAAAGGATCTGGTCCTTTTGAAGGAGAATATCATGTCTCAAGTTTTGGATATCATCTTCTTTAATTTTTTTCATTCATTATTTATGAAGATACAAATTGACATCAAGGATCATGATAATGACTTCCAACCTGTCTCAAGAATGAATACATCCGTCACTCTAAAGCTATTTGTATTTCCAATATAGGGACTATCTCCTACCCTTACTATTTTTAAGAATAATAATTATTAGTGTCTCTTAGTTTGGAAAAACTACTCCTAGCATTCTACTTCCCAGGACATCCATCCTCCGTGCTATTGATTCCTGAGACCTTAATCTTCAAAGCTCATCGTCATAATTAACCCCCTCCCTCCTTTCCATCCCTTTTGATTCGTTCTTTCTAGTTAAAGTAGCTGTTTACAATAAAAGGATCTATAGTTCTTAATCTTGAAATTTAAATAATTCACAGAACATACTTATAATATACGTCCTAGGTATATTACTAGGGTAAACCCTAGTGATTCCTTTATATTTTTCTTTCTCTTCTAGTCTATATTATAGGTGTACCTTAAAAATAATTATTTCTTTAAATTTAAATTTCTTTATTGTGTATCAAATTTCTTTATCATGTTTAAATGTGTACATAAATAAAATATATGTATTTATATTGTTTAAATCAATTTTTTTTTTTTTTTTTTTTTTTTTGTCTCTTTTTCTTTATCAAACGTCAACTTACTTTCAATTTTTAAAAAGAAACGCAACTAAGCCATACATTTAGACATACAATTTTAGACTCTAACATTTCAAGTTTTCAAGTATGTCTGGAACATTTTATTGCATAATTTTTACAATATAGGTTAATCTTTTTAAGCAAAAATATTAACTTATATCCCCCAACCTTGATACTAAATAATGGCTATTTGTTCGACAAAACATTATATATTCTTTGGAACAAAATACATTTTTGCTATTGCCAGGGTAGTGAGGCTGACGACTTCAAGCGATTTTTAGTAAATTCTTCTTTTGTCTGACACTTGTTTTTTTTCTCTACATTGTCACATTATTTTTTATGTTTTTGTCTTTTATATTTTAATATTTATATTATAAATGCATCACTATTATTAAAAACGACATTTTTTATATTCTATAAAATAAGTAGACCTTTGTAGGTATTATTAAATAATAATAATAATAAACATTTGCAAAAATGAATCAGTTATCGAGGGTTATTTTTTCAACTTTATAATATAATTATTAGTATCTATAAGTATTTTCTAAATATTTTTTCTTTTTTTTTTCATTTTTTTAGTATTGGTCATCGTAATTTCCCGCTCTCTCCTTGGCATGAGTAATGCCGAGCCCCCCCTTGCTAGTATTCTATAAGATTTCTATCAATATTCCAATTATAATATGTTTAGTCACAAGTGTTATCTTTTTGAGACTCCAAATTCCTTGTTGTAATAATTAATTTAAAAAACAAAAGATGTTTTATTAAAAGATTAACTGTGCTCATACAAATATTTCAAACACTTTATTTGATATTTTCTTAAGACTGAGACTCGGTCTTAGACCCTTTTTTAGATTCGGTCTTAAATTTCAGTTAAGACTGCAGTCTGCATGGACCGAAATCTAATTGTTTTCAAATCGTAGAAACATTTTTCATTCTCACTTTAGGGACTAATTTTCTCCCACTCCTAGTTATGCAAATCATACAATTTATGTGTCATATGAAACACTATAAAATTTATATGACGTCATTGTGCCGGTGTTCAAAGTTTGGAGATACTTTAGACGTCATCAACAATTCATATAGGAAATCGGTCTACACAGTTTTGTTTCACGTAACCAATCCAGACCGAACTTCTTTAACAGACCAAATTAGTTCGATCCGATACCCTGCATTACCTCACTAAGAAAAAATTACTGATTGTACTTTGTTATCGGCTGTCGATTTGATTCGTTATGGCTATTTCATAATTTATTATTTTTGATAAATAAACAAAGTAATAAGTTATAATTAAAGAAGAGATATGTGTAAAGAAAAAACTAAATTTAGCAATTAGACAAGTAAAAATGGTAATTACGAGTGGTCTTTTTTTTTTTCTTTTTTTTTTTCATTATTTAATATATCATTGTGGTGTTAACTTCTCACTCTAAAGTAAGCATTGTGAGCTATCTTTGAAGTAAATTGTTTTAAAAATAAAGTAATTAGGATATTTTCCCTACATTACTGCAAATTATCTACAAATTTAGAAGGTGCTCATCTTTACCGGGTGTGGCGAAAAAAATCTTTACACTTCGTTTTTGCTACATAAATCTATGTTTTTGTGAATGCAGTAAAATTGTTCCAGTCAAATACTTTTAAAAAAAAAGGAAATAAACAAAAACAAAAACTAAATCTTCTTAAGTGTCTTAGAAGCCGAGAAAATGCCATCTGAAAAAGGCCCAGAAGGGATTGGAGGACATCTTGCCTTTCTGGCCAAAGAAAATGTGGCCCCTACTCACCAGATGCCAACCCATTGAGCTTCACTTTTTAGATGCATGTTGAGTGTAAGGCCTGCATCGTATGTCACACAAATATCAATAACCTCAAAGATACCGTCAACCAGCACTGTGATACCATGTCTGAGGAATACATCTCCAATGGGTGCAAGGCCTTCTGTGACCACCTGGAAGCCATTCTTGCTGCCAAGGGGGACTACATCGATGATTAGGGTAACCAAGACATCATATTTAATGTAACTAGTTGCTGAAATACATCTTGATGAAGCTCTAGATTGAAAGTGTAAAGATTTTTTCGCTACACCCGATATATCATTAATTCATTTTTTCGCCCACAAATCATATAAGATGAAGCTGATATTAACAAGGGTCTTAATTCAGTAATACCATATATCTGGCTCTCTTCGTATATACATAATAAAATAATATGTCGGATTTTAATATTATGAAATATATTTATACATCTTATTTTAAAACTGTCGGAGAAAAAATATGATAATTATAGTCTAGGAGCAGTTTTTTAAAGATCATAGCAATTGGTATGATATACTTATTTGATTAACTACCATCTGATTTTGGGTCTATTTCTGTTTTTTTTTTAAAGAACACAAATTTAAATAGTGTAATTTTGAGAACATATGTACTATGTGCCATGTGATAAAGTTCATATAATTTTGGGGTAGCGTTAACCCCAGTTTGTTTACTAAAAGGATACTCCATCCAGGAACTGATGCATGTTGATATGGTTCGCTTTAAATCAAATATTTATTTGAACAAAGTTATAGAATGAAAAATAAAAGTTATGATTACATTTTTTTTTTTTTTTAATACGTCGTATACCATATAATCAAACCACAAGAATACATTAATTAGGGTCTGAGTGATTATAAAAAACATAAAGAAATGAAGCAATAGTTTAGGGGAAAGTTTGTTGAAAAGTTTATGCATATATCCTTATTCATAATAAAAAAATTATACAATAATCCAAATAATGTAATTAATTATTTACTAAATAATACAATACAAACATTAATAAATAAAAAAAAAAAAAAAAAAGTTATACGGCTTATTTTTTTATATTTGTTGTGAAATCAATTCTACAATCTAAATATCCTTCCCTATATAGTTTTGATCAGTGATTCGTGAAGATGCAATTCCCTTTGCGAAATATTATATTTAACAAATGGACCGTGTTTTATACCTTTATATATGTATATGTATTTATAAATTAAGAACATAGTTGATCACGTTCTCCATATGGTTAAATGAATAAATATATATTGATTCTATGTGGATTATTCTTTTCTTCTTTAAATCTAAGGTCAAGTCTTCTGAGTAATGTAGTAAATCTGTACCTTCTTATCATCAAGAAAAAATCATTTAAATTTTTTTTAAATACATCACTAAAACTTTTCAATTTGACTACATGATGAATGAAACTATACATTATAGCTTCAAACAATACCGGGCACTCCTGCTACCTAGTTTTTAACTTGACTGCAGTCCTATCTGGCAAGTCCTAATAAAATTTGTAAGTCCTAACATATAGTTACTAACTATGCCATTTGAGCTGTTCAGCATAGTCTCTTTTAAAACGACAAGATACTTGAAGTTTAAAGTAGGATGTGTGTGGCTATAAGAGTATTACTCAAGTATTATTGGTTGTAGCCATAGATAATATTTAGAATGACGAAGTCGAAGTTGATGGCGCTGCAACAGTGGATTATGCGTCAGCTGTTGTTGGGGGCAGTGATGTTATGAATAAAATCTTGTTAGATAATTACTTATCGTTTATTAGTTACGAGTATCAATTAAAATGTTTGAATATCGCCTGGTTGGCTTATGCCATGCTTATGCAATTTTGTCAAATGATTGAAGAAACATTTTGATTGAATAATTTACGTTTCAAACAAGCACTTAAAGTATTGTTTCGAGAATAGATACGATTATTCGAGAATTTAATAATACGTACTTAATGTTATTTATTTTTGTACTTCAAAAAAATATGTAGAAAACAAAAAAAAAAAATTAATTAATAGAAGTTTTAGTACATACACAAAACTAAAATTTAAAAAAAAATATTTTTACCCAGTCCAAGACAAAAATGTATGATTTGTTTGAAATAAAAAAGATACTATTATTATTTCCATATAAATGAAGCATTAAATATTGTATAGATGGTTAATGCTAGCTTTATACAATTTCGTCAAATGATAGATGAATTATTTTAGTTCAGTAATTAGTATTCCAAAGTTAATTTTTTTTTAAAGTCAATTTTATACTTATTAGTTATTTTAACCATGAAAAGTATCACCCTTATTTTGGAAAAAAGCCAAAGCAGCACAATTATGAGACATTTTGGATACTAATAATTCAATTACGGATGGATAAAGGACTTCTTTTATTATATCTGGGCAATACAAAATTAAATAAGTGAATAGATAATAAAAGTAAACATGAATGATAATTGGTGCAACGACCTCTTCATTCAAAATTATAATACGTTATAACTCATATGTACGTCATACATAAAGTTATTGTATTATTATGTAAATATAAAGGATTGTATGACTATATGACAAAGAATATATATATGTAAAATAACTTTATATAAATTCTTTGCTCCCTATATGATCACTTCAGGTTTTCTTTCCTTATAGTAATACATTTGATTGATTAACTGCCCTTGTCAAATGCAGCTATGAATTACTGCAACGACAGCGCACTCAAGCACTCTATAGTTTTCTATGGTTGTAGCAATCATCCATTATTTTCTTTCTTTTTTTTATATATTTTTCAATCCCAGCTCAGAGTGAAGAAAATAAAAAGATAGTTAAAACTGTAGAGCCTTATTCGGTCCTTAGGATGCTAAAAAAGAACAGATCATAAAACAAAGGGGATAGACTAAGTAGGAAATAAGTCCTAGGACCAATCCATGACTAATGATGACAGGCCATTTTCCCCGAGGGCAATTTTTCGTACAAGATAGATTTTATAAATGTTTAGAGAAAATTAAAACACTTAATTATAAACAAAAAATTATTAAATAGATGTCATTTTTCTTAGCATCCTATTTTTCCGTAGAAAAAGTTTATCTTAATAATTTTCAATATTATCACCTAGGTGGTCTAATAGTATATAGTTTGGGGGCGCAACATAAATAAATTAAAAAGAGTATCTATTCCTTTAAATTTCACTTTTCTATGTAAGTAACGAATACAATTTGGAATTGAAATTTCCAAATAATACTCTAACATATCTTACATAGTATTACAAAATTTTATGTGTGTGTGTGTGTAATATACGTCGCACTTAGAAGAACAATGATAAAAACGCATTTATTTCAAAAATGGAGACAGATACAGACTTTAGATGTAAAAATAATAGTTGTTCAGAATTTTGAGTTACGTACGTAAAGCATGACATGTTCCTTATTATTCTATTTTTCATTGTGAAAAAATTCAATTTTTCATGCGTTATAAAATTTATACTGCTTTATAAACATTTCAAAAAACTTATTTAAAACTGAATACGATTATATTTGTTTTTATTTTACTTGCCAAATTAATTTTTCCAAGAAGAAAGTTAACTTAGATTATTTCTTTAATAGTTCATTAAATTTTCATCTTTTATGCATGAAATTCAATTCTGCATATAGATGTGACATATAGAGGTAGTATTTGCTAAATGTCAATTTATATAATAGAAAAAAAAAATTATATGTCTTCGAAAAGTATTTTTATTTTTACTTATAAGTCAATTTAATACTTTCAGTCCTTTATAACTTACAGAGAATACAATACTTGAATACTATAGAAGATAACACCCCAACAAATCCTCAGAGTTACTCTACGTTTTTGATTAGCACAGTCACAAATAGTTTCTCATTAAAAGTGATGTAAGTCGGGTGTATTTTTAAGATTTTTTGGAGAGTTATAAGTGTAAGTCCCTCTAGGACTCAGAGTAGAATTGAGCATCGACTACGGAGTAGCTCCTGTCTATGTCCTTCCTTGCTAGTTTTTTTTCTTTTTTCTTTTCCTTTTATAGCTGTTTGTAGCTAATGTAATATAACGTCATGACAGCTAAACTGCTCTCTTTCTAATCACTCATTGAACTGTTAAGTCTCCCATACCATTTTTCGGTTTATCTTCGTACATATTCACAGTACTAAGAATGCACAACTCTAGTTATCTTATAAATAGAAAGTTTTAGTTTTATTTTAGTACGCTCAAGCTGAATAATTATAGTATAGCTTTGATAAGGGAAATATTGGGTAACCCATTAGTCTTTGGACAACTTCAACAGCCAAGAAAGTTTACAAATATTTATTTCCCGAAACATCTTTTTACACCGTTGCAAACAATGTAAAATTTCCTTGAAAATGGGTGCCAGTTCATTCTACATGGCCACCATTTTCGGGAAATACAGCTCTCAGACGCCTCAGAACTGCTTTGCATGCTGTACAGATGGTCTCCTCTGACAAGTTGTCCGATGTGATTGATATAGCAGTCTTCAAGTTGTCGACGCTGTGGTAAGAACACTAACCTCACTCTCCAGAATGGACTTTATGGAGAAGTCCATTATGTTGAGATATGGGGAAAAGGGGCAATATGTCCATACACAAAAATAGTGTAGCACGAATCTTGCACAGACTTTGCAGTATATGAAAGTGCTTATTCCTGCTGGAAGCAGTAAGACCCTTTCCAGTGCTGTTCTTGTTTAGTGGAATATCTTTGATGCTCCGAACAAGCACCCAGTCATTGTGGCTGTTGTAAGATATTATCCTCAGTCCAAATGATTAAAACGTCCGTACAAGAATTGAGGAATTTCAGAATCACCTTTGTCTGGGTCAGTCTCTCGGCAGTTACGGCCTCGTTGACAAGCTGGTACTTTTTGTAGACGATACAGCTTTATCCTCAGATAATCTCTGACCACTCTAAGCATGGTTTTTTGAGACACACAAGCCTCATCAGCCATCTTTCTCATGAAGTGCTTCTTTTTGGAGATGACATTTGACATCGTTGCCTTGACCACGGGCGACAACTCTTGGACCTATCATCGACACTCCCGGCCTCCCTGTACCACTTGATCGTGTAGTGGACCAATGACTTAGACCCATTGAGTTCTTTCAGGCCCTACAACTCTTCCCTTTCGAATGAAGCTAAATAATGCTACGCTTAGGGTTCATGATGCCGTCGTTAAAGGCTCAAGAACACGTTTTCGAAAAAAAAAGTTTGTTTTACAACAAACAAAGATGGTGGTTGCGTAAATCATATGCATAAAACAGAAATACAATAAATATACACCCGTATAGAACAAATATTAAGTTGAAGTTGCAGTCATAAGACTTATAGGTCACCCACACTCGAATATCTTTATTAATTATCTTAGTATGACGATAAATCTGTTTAGGTACAATGTAGAAACATTCTAAAGTCATTATTGTATAGTTGACAGTATTATGACTGCAAATCGGTAGATCAGTATTTACCACAAAAAAAGGTTTTATTATGTTAGTATTTTGATTATATTGTAAATATAGGAAACTCAAAATGTGGATTCCTTCAACTACTATTGTTCTATGTACACTTTTAAACACCTTTTTGTAATTTTAATCCCTATTCATACATTTATAAAGAAAAATGATATAACATCATATGTTTCTAAGAAATAAGGGTTATAATTTTTCACATTTTTTATGCAAACTAATATTTTATTTTATTTTATTTTCAAATTTAATAATATTACAAATTGGTCGTTAGTTTTTATGTAAACTTAATTATTTCTCCGTTAATAGTGTAAAATGGCAAAAAATAAGTACAAGGTGTTTAGATAAAAGGAATTCAATAGGAACACCCCTTTTAATTTATGCAATGTGCAATAGCATGACTTCTTTTTTTCTGAAGGACAAAAAAACAATATTTATAAATCTGAAAAGTTTTACCTAGGTTTCATAATGATAGTACACATTTAAAGTTTTATTTTACAGAGTTTTAACAATCCTATCAGATGGTTGACGTCCTCCATCGTTGAATTAACAGAACTTAAGTAATTTCATAACCGGTGACATTTTTATTTTTTCACTAAATAACTTTATACAGAAGATGCTCAATTTAATTAAAAATATAGTTATATTTCAAAGTTACCCATAATACAAAAATGAGTTGAAAAAAAGGGTTTATATAAATAAAAAAACTCAAGAACTAAATTCCATTTTTTTTTTTTTTTGTGTGAAGTATTTTGTGAAACCATTTGTTGGCAAAAGACATAATATTCGTCATATAATATATTTCATATAGATCAATTAATGAGTGTTCATTTACTGATTAATATTTTTTATTTATTACTTAGACAAAATCTTATACGGCAAATACTAAAACCAGTAAAAATTATCCGCCATTTTTGTTGATAGTGGCCTGGATAAGATCTATGAAACTTGCTTAAGCCTTTATAACAATTTCACAGTGGAGAAGATGATATTGTTCTTTAATGACCGTGATTAGTGATGTATTTTTGTTATGAGAGACAATAGTTAATTAAGTTATTCCAAAGTGGTACATGTCATAGATAAATGTTGTTTAATAAATCTTAAACGGTTAATGATAATACTAAGTTTGAAAAAAAAAAAAAAACTGCACTCAAAATGACTTTCTTTATTTTTGATTACAGCTAGAAAATCTTTTTTAACCGTGCCACAACTTTTAAGAACAATTTTTTGGTATTCTCACAAATTCAAATGTCTGCATTTTAGGGCGACCAGGGTACTGATAAATTTAAAGCCGTTCCATACTAAAATGATATTGAAACCGAGACATGTGTATCCACTACGTTAGAAAAGAAATTGATCCACTGATTACTTAACCTCTCAATTTTTTTATCATAAAAGGTGGCAAATTTCTAAGCTGCCCCCCCCCCCATCTCCAACCCCAAACAAAAATCTTGGGAAAGCCACTATAAGCGCATGTAAATCGCCCTTGCCGACATTTTTGTTCAATATTTTTAGTCGATAAAGTATGGATAAGTACCGAAATACCAATATCTTTATTGGAACCTAACCTGTACAAAAATATTAGTATTGGGACAACAGTACTCTGAACTATCCGTAAAAACCATCAAAATTATGAATTATTCTATTAATAATCGTCTTATTTAGCCCTGCCCACGCATCAACGTTTTCAAGAGGATGTGTATTTCTTTTATTCGGATTCGAAAAGTGTTGCATCCCCACGACGAAGTAATCTTCTTAATTTGATCATGCTAAGAAGGTTGATGTATCTCATGAGCAAAGTTGAAAATCCAGTGTGGAATGGGCATGTTAAAAAAAAGAAACCGAAAATCAACATAGTAACCCTAACAATTTGAAGAATGTTTTGGAAGAGAGAAAGAATAATGCTCATGACGTTTTATTAGATCAGCTAGAATCAGCTGTAACAAGAGATGAAGGAAACAAGGGCATTTGCTGGAATTACTCCAAACTCGATCTCTAATTTTACTTTAAGTCCAACAAGGACTTATAATTATAACTCCACAACAAATCCTCAGGGTCTTTTATGAGCACACACGAATGTTCAATCTGTTTTTGAATTTATTTAGGAAAGAATGTTCACAACTCAGGAATTAAATAATAATGACTACTGCTAAGGAAAATATAATTCGTTCTTTATACTACCAATTACAAATTAACAGGCCAGCTAAAAAACACACAGGATGCTCATGAGTAAGAATGTCTTTTTGTCACGAAAAAATGAGCACGAGGAGAAAGAGGGAGCGAGACTTATGTTACTACTGAATTGAGACCCTTGTTAATACCAACTGTCCGTTATATGTTGTTGTTTTTAGGGAGAAAATGAATTACTTGTATACAGAGAACAATCTTTTACATTGATAATAACATTTGTACAATGAAAATATTGACATTTTATTTAAATTCATTTATATTTCTTTTGATGAATTTTATAAACAATTTATACCAAAGATAGGGGATAATTCTTAATTCAAAGGGAGAAATTAACACCTCCACGACCTATTAAATAATGAGTAAAAAAAGAAATAGCACAAAAAACAACCGTTTTTCCTTTTTTAATCCAACAATTTAGTTTATTCTTTACACATTGTCATTTTTGAGGAAAAACCAAGTACAATGGGCTGGAGAAAGACATATGATACACCTATTCTAAGACCCTTTTTACTATCATCTGCTTGCTTTATAATTTTGGAGGGAAAAATGAATTACTGCAATAAACATGAGAAACTTGTACATTAAAATAGCATTAGTACAGGGAAAATATTGTAATTATATTTTAATTCATATAAATTGATTGTATTATGTATTTTTAACCCAATTTACACCAAAGATAGGCAATAATCAGAGGCTTACATCAGAAGGAGAAGTGAACAACACGACGACTTTTTAGATATTGAACAAAAAAACAAACAAAAAAGAGCACACGCAACAGCCGTTTTGTTTTTTTTAAATTTATAAACTAGGTTTTTTGATTACAAAAATCACATCCTTAGTTGTTAGTAACTAGGAATCTTACTATTAGATAAGAGAAAATGAGCGCAGTCAGTGTTTAAAAATTAATTCCTCCTCTTAATTTGAACAATTTGGATGTACGAGTTATATATGCAAAAACGGCGTTGTCAGATTATTCTACTCTAGAAGCCTTTTTCAAAGAAATATCATTTGAGGGGAATCAGAACGCTGGCTTCCTTTGAATGCAATCCCAAAATGGATAAATATTTTTTTTCCCCTCAGAAAACGTTTCTATGCAGACAGGGCTATGTATCGACGCAAATATTTTTTCATATTTCTTTCTTTGATTTAATTTTGCAGAAGAATTTTTTCCTCACGAATTATTCATTAAAAAATGGGGGAACAGATATTATATAAAGAGTAAAATATGAAATAAAACATTTTAAAAAAGAAAAACAACTTTTCCAAATACAGAAATAGTAGTTTTATATTCCATATACAATAGCTGGAGTTGATTAAATTATTTACAATTTAATAAAAGAAACTTTCAACTACTTTTTTCTAATCGAACATATCTTGATGAGATTTCTTCTTTATATCTCTCAATATTTCCTCTGAAAAAAAAAAGATTAGGGATGTATTGACACTTTGGCCAAAATTAAAGTGTCATTCTTTTTTTATCGACAGACCTTTACTATAAATTGGTTTAGACTAAAGTTGGGCCAATCATATTTAAAATAGTAGCACTAAATTTAAGCAGGTATTCAATACTCCCGAATAATTTGTAGCTATATAATCTTAGTTACAAATAATCTTGTATAATAGAGAATAACTGATAGCTAGAGATATAAATCGTGTTTATTTTTTAGCGACATACATTTTTGGAATTACTAATCAAAAGAATAAATTTTCTATTCCTTAACTGTTGTCATTTTTCTTGAATTCTTGAGTAGTGAGCTGATTTTCTTACTCATTTCTATTTTATTCAAAACTTGATGAACATTCATGTGTGCTCATAAAAGACGGAGAGTAACTCTGAGTTTGTGTTGTGGAGTTATAGTTGTAAGTCCTTGTTGGACTCGGAGTAGAATTGGGGATCGACATTGGAGTAATTATTGCCCATGGCCTTGCTTATTTCCTTCTCGTCCCTTGTCACAGCTGATTGTAACTGAATTTATGAACGTCATGACAGCTAAGCTGCTCTCCTCCAAAACATTCTTCCAACTTTCAGGATTATCATGTTGATTTTCGCATTTTTTTAACAGTCCCAAAATAAACACGATTTATATCAATTCTCAAAGGTGTTAGTGCAGCTAAAAGAAATTTACTCCTCACTTTTTCGAAGATAATAACAATAAAAAATAGTGGCATCATGTTAATTTTTGATATAGGACGTCATTTCTAAGAAGCTTCTACTTCATATTACTCCAATTTTAAACGATAAATTGTTAATTTTTTACCCATGAATTACAATCATTAAGCGTTCATTAATCAAAATTAATTGATTCATTGTCAGAATCTTCCAACAGTTGGCTCGTACCTCTATTGGAGCCGTTGTAGCAAAACGTATAACAATCAACCAATAAATCCTCGCTTGTACAAAAGAATGAGTTGTTTGGATTTCTTGGGTGAATATTTTTTGTATTGCTTTTCATAGGTAGTTGTTTTCTTTATTTACAAGCAAATCGTGTAGAAATGTATACGTGACTGATATGAACGTTTTATGCAAGAACCGTAAGGAGTAGAAAGTTGAAATTTTTTATTCAATTAAGTATATAATTTTTACAATTAAATTTCAAAATGACCCCCATTGACCGCAACCATGTCCTCCACCATAGGTCTGAAGCTGGAACATACCCCGGCCACATACTCCTTCGACATGTTAGCCCACACATTTTCAACAGAGGCCTTTAGAACTTCAACACTTGCATGAAGCGTGCGGCAAGCCTTTCTCTCCACATAGCCCTAGATCTCATTGTCCAAAGGCCAACAATCTGGAAAAGAAGGCGGCTACATTGATCAAGGCCAAAATCGTCCAAATTCATCTCATATCACTTATGAATTTTAGCAGCCTTGTGGGCTGGTGCTGAATCTTGTTGACAAACATAATCTCCCTGAGGATAGGTTTTGTCCAGCAATGGCTTTACAACCTCGTTCATGACCTTCAAATACTCCTCCGTGTTTTTTTGTGCGCATTGCCTTGTCATCAGATGCTATCACACTCAACAATATGGCCCCTGCCGGATTCATTTTCAGGTCTTGTCAACAGTCCAAAATTTCTCATCATTGAAGTTACTAACAACGTTAGAACTTTTCTTTATCCAGTTCAAAAGTTTTTTCCCTTTGTCACTGTCATTGCCATGATGGCCTTGGTAATGAGCTGCAGATGCCTTCTCTTGTGGCTTTTGAGCCCTAAGTTCCTTACTCTATAAATTATAGTCGTCTTGGACAACCCTGGGGCTTTTCCCAGGTTGGCCATTTATATTTTTGGGTTCTCATGGATTCTGGTCTAGATTTCGGCCAACTTAGGCTTTGTTCGCTTCCTATTGTGTCCACTACTACCTTTTTTCCTCTGAAGACAATTTTGGGACTTGACCATGGCCTTGACTTTATAAATAAAAGTTCTGGAGCACTTCTCTTTGTCCATGATCTGTGAGATTGACAAATTGTATCCTACAAGGACTGCAAATCTTTCCATCTTTGCATCCATATCTCTAGACTGAAGCTAGATATCAATAAAGATATGAAAAACAAAATCAATGTCTTGATCTGTTATAAAAGTTGAAATTAAGGATTACTCATAAAATAATAAAAATATGGCTCAAGAACTCGATATTTGATTTTTTTGACTATTTGAACTTAAATAGAGCTGATGGCCATGACTATTGGCCAAATTAGACAAAAACGGGGGCAATGTTCAGCTAAATTTTTACTTGCTAATATATCAAAGGAACATTACTAATTTAAACTCCATAGAGGAGTACTTCTCAGCCCAAGACATACCTATCACAAAAAAGTAGACTGAATTTTGGACAGGAGTTCCTCATTAACAAAGCATTCCATATAAGCTTCAAGGTAATTTTCTAAAAGCTACTTTTACTTTCAATTAAAAAACATAAAAACGTTGAACTTGTAATTCTAAGGGTTCTCACACAAGAGGCACATATCCGTCAAGCATACATTTGTACACGATTTGCTCCACTGCACTTTAGTGTAAGTTTCTCATACAATAAAAAGCCTATCTTGAGAATTATAGAGGCAGAGGCGATAATTAATTAATGAACACTTAATTATTTTATCTTCTCGGCAATTAAAAAAGTGCTTACATTACGGTTGAACTGGAACAATTCCATTATTTTATCCAAATTTTTAATAATTATCCTTCCAGATTGTTGTGCTTCTTTGACATCAAAATTACCTAAAGGGAATTGACGAAACTAAAATATCCTTGATTGGCTTTTACAGTATAGTTTACACTATTCACCATTTCAACCACCTATTTGCATGTTTGTGTTTATCGAAGAAAAACTGTAAAATATCGCGTATTTTCTCTTTTCTGGTGTCCATCTTTGACGTGCACTCAAACAATATTGAGTCAAATAATCACAAATCTACAAACTCTTATCTCTCTAACACCATCTGGCGTAAACTGATTGTACTTAAACAATGCAAGATGTACATTACTAAAAAACAACTATTGTGAAAACAACAGCTATTATATACTCTTTTTTTTTTTTCAAACTATTTGTTTGGAAAAGGTGTCATTCGGCAAAATGTCTGTTCGGTAAAATGACTGTCGGCAAAAAGGTTTTCGGCAAAGTGCCTTAAACCTTTTTTAAAGTAAAATAGTTGTGAAATGAAAAAGGGAATTTTATTAAACAATCATGTTAAGGGAGTTTTTTTTTTTGTTTTTTTGGGCTGATCAATTATATTGTATTTTATTGGAACAATAACCAGTAAAAAGACCTCTTTTAAAGCCTTCAGACAATCATTACACAATTGTTTTAATTCCATATTTTATTTTACTTTATATGTACTAAAAAGCATTTTCGCTCATGTAATAAATTTTATCATAATTGTAGGATACGCCACCTTAAGGGTGCAAAATTAATATTTTTACTACATAAAATAGTCTTTAATTTGGTACCACGCATCACTGCTCCTTTTTTATATTATTTTTTACAAATTTTGTTATAGTTATATTTATTCAATGATTTTCAATTTTTAATAAAGAGTTAAATACTTGTTAAATATAATCACCTAGTGATGAAAACAAACTTCATGCTTGATATAAGAATCCATTTAAAATAATTAATCTATCCTTGTACGACGTACAAGAGTTATCAACAGGCACAAAAATAGTTCAAACCTTGTTGTTAATAAACAACATAATAGGTGATTCAAAAGGAAATTGTTAAATTACAAAAAATATGTTCATCCAAATGAAAACAATTTAGAATAATGGGAGACCTTCATTGTAGTTGTAACTTTGTATTTGTCTTTTTATAAATTATATTTGCATTTGAGCAAGAAATATATGCAATTATTTAGTACTTTCTCAATGATGGGCATTAAAAACAGTCATATTGTTGCTATTAAACATTAATATACATATTTATTTATAAAATGTATGTTTTTTTGCAAATTTACATGCAAACGAATCTCCAGACAAATTTCTACAAAATTTATTCTCTTTACGAATCCCATATTCCATTGAAAGTTCTTTTTTCACCTGAAATAAGGTAATTGCAATTTTCGTCGATTTATTTTTTAGCCAATAACTTTTTTGATTTTGAATAAATTATTAGAAAACGTAGTAATTCGTATAGTTGTTTTCGAAACGCCAATCCCTTATTGATAAGTAACTCAACCTCCTATCTAGTCTCCTTGAGCTGCAAAAATGGTTTTTGGGTATAGCATAAGCTCCCCTTCACACACACACATAATCTCTCTTATATATATATATATACAGAAGATGAATACTATGTATCTTTAATTGGAATAACTCATGATTACATTTATCACTCAATGTAGAGTAATTCACCAATTAAGTAATAAACAAACTTATTTCTTGTTCAGTTCTGTAATTATCCTTTTTATTTGAAAATCCTATCATGTATTGCTGGAAATAATGGATATTTTTTCATAAGAAATTAATTGAGATAGATTGGAAAGGGTTTGATTGAAGCTATTTTTCTAATAATTGCATCTTGTTCGGTAACATTCACATAATTAGTCTTCAAAAAAGCAAGTAATCGCTCTGCAACCACTAATTACTTATTTCATTGAGTAAAATCTTATTTGCAGTATTCCACATTTTATATTGCAAGTCTCTTTGAATTCTTTCACTAAATACAATCTGTACAACCTAAAATGAACTAACACTAGTTATCTATTATTAATTAAATAAAAATATAGTTATTAAATCGAAATAATAATTAATTAGCTTCTCAATAATTTTCACAAATTTTGTGTGTTATGCAAAATACATGAATTTGCTATGTATATAAATTGAACTTCATCTTCCATTCAATCTATTCTTATTTTTTTAGGCACACAATTAATATCTTCTTTTTTTTTTTTTTTTTTTTTTTTTTGAGCTCCTACAAATTTGAAATATCTTCTCTTAAAAACTTTTGTGATCTTAATTCTATTTCATCACTTTTCTGTTTATACCTCTCATCAGCCATTGACAACATTATACTGGTCCCTTGTTTAATTGTCACTTTTTTTTTAATCCTGAAGATGGTGTAGCATTTTTTCTTAGGATACGTCTTTTTGGTTATCATAGGGACATCTCTGCAACCAAAATCTTCATGTTTAAAATGAAGAGATTATTTTTTTTCAGAGCTATCAACGGATTAACCATTTAACATATATAAACAATAATAATTGTATATAAACACTCATTAAGTATCACAAAAATAAATATATAGTATTTTATACCAGGTATCCAATTTATTGGTATAGCTGATTTCCATTAATTAAGAATTTCCAAGTTTGTTGTTGGAAATTTATGGAAAGAAGTTATTTTTTTATTATCATATAGCTTTCAATCAGATGTTTTACAAGTGTGGTAACTAGGAACCACAAAATTTGAAGGCATATTTCACGTCTAGAAAGAAAAATAAATTCATATGTAAAATAATATTTACATATTTATAACTAATTAATGATAAAAGAATATATTTATTTAACTTATTGAATTTTTTTTTAAATACTTCGAATAGAGAGGTTGCGTGATTTTAAAAGCGAATAGTTTATCCAGGTGTTAAGTAATCCATGAATAAACCAACGATATCTTTAAGAAAAAATCCTAAGAACGATAGGACCTGTACCTTAGACTGGGCTGAAACCATGATTAAAATTTATCAACACTTAATTCTTCAAATTATGAACCCCATCCCCTTCAAGACCAAAACTGACCTGATTAAGTTTCTTATTTTCGGAAAGACAAATATATGGACACCCTAATCAAGTTAAAAATACTTTATGTACATATTGTTTTGTTAAATTAACGTTAATTTAAACATCAAGCATCAGTGCATTACTTAATCAAACTAGTGAACCAAAATCATTGATTTGCTAATTATATTACGTTTTGATTTACGTCATAAGTAACTAAAATAATTAAATGCATGATATTTATAGTGGTTCGCAGGGAAAAATTGACATTGACTTTGAGACATGTATTGAATTCATTTGGGAGCACAAAATTCATAACGGATCCCAATTATTCTCTTAATGATCTGGTTTCGGAGTAATCCAAATCTATAGTAATTCGTGACTAATATCGTGCAAAGCCATTTTTCAACTTAAAAACAATCTATAGCCCTCCAATTATCCTCATTGAGTCCACAAAATTTAGCAAACAGAATAATTACGTCATTATTATTAATTTTTAGATAAGACACTAACATTATCTACTTCTGAACTCACTGAGAAATGAACTATGACGTATTTATTTCAAATATTTGATAATGTTTTGCTAGCTATTGAAAACCCCTATTAACGTACTGAGGTTTCTCTCCCAGTAGAGCGGGATTTATTTTACAAGACTCAAAAAAGAATCAATTCATTGTAAAATAACACTGGGATATAGCTATAAAACCGATGTACAAATATACCAGCACTTAAGCTAAAAGCCAATTGGCAAAAATGAAGACTAAGTAAGTAATATTTGCCTGAATTAATGCGACAACATTTTATCACTTAGAGCTTTGAGAAGATCATGAATATTACCCTATGAGTAACAACTAAACTTCTATGATTTTACTCTCATAATTGATTAATAAAGTTGATTCTACGACAAGAAGTATAAATTGCATACATTTTGTGGGAATTTTATAGAATAACGTCATCTGTACTGCAACATCTTGAGGGGGAAAATTTTTCAAATAGCCTAGAAAATCCCTCTAGGTAACAGGCGCGTTTTGTCACTTTTGTTGTAATAGCTAGAATGAAATAAATTTTGAGATTTGGTTGAGCCAAAAAAAAAAAATTTAAAGAGCAGTCGGTTAATTGTCGATAGTAAGTAGCTCATACAGTGCCGTGAACCCCAACCATCATGGTGATGTTTGAATACATAACTCATGTATTTTTTTTAAGTAAACTGTTGAAATTTAATATGAACATTCACAAAGAGTTTTTAAATCTTATTTTTCAAAATAACTATCATTGGGATCTGTATATATCTCCAACCTACTCTTGAAGGCAGAGCACACCCTCTGGACAATGTCCTTCGACATGGTATCAGACTCCTGGCCCTCGACAGCCTTCTGTACATTAACAGATGGGTAAGGGGCCACGCCATACTTTATTTCAATAGCACCTCAGATGTCATAGTCAAGAGGGTTGAGATCGGGGGAGCATGGGCCCACATCCCAGAAGTTGGTCAGGTTTTCAGAGAGTCACTATTGTGTCTTCTTCACTCTGTGACTTTGTGCTCCATCTCACGGGCAGACATAGTGTCCTAATGGGTTGTTGATCTAAAGCTAAGATGTTAACTTTATTCTATTGACCAAGAGGTACTTTTCTGCCACCCCCCACCCTGCCGGTTCTAGTAGGGAACTGGATGGGTGAAATTCTCTCCAGAATAATAATCTGGCGTTATCTTACACTTAATCTGGCATCATACTGTACCAAAGTCTGGGTTACGGTACTTGGGTGGACTTACGCAGTTTTAGAGATGGTTTTATTGTAAATGGGCACAGCGAGAATCGATGATCCTCTGTTGATTGGCCTCTTCCATCTTTCCTATTGACAAAAGAACAAAAAAGCCAACTCGTAAAAGTTTATTCCCTCCCTTCGACTACCTGATTCTAAAATACCAACAGAAAATATCATACGGTTGTCATTCTACAGCTGTGCAAAATAAAAAGGAGGTTAGGGTTCACCATACTGTAAAATGAAATAAATAAATAAGATAGCAATTGCAGGAGTGCTCACTCGCCTCAACAAAACTTGCAACCCTACTTGTAATTTTGGATTGCTCGTAGGCGGCATTATTCTACTCTCTACTTACATACATTTAGAATGGTTTATACTTAGCATTTACAATGTGAGTGAATTGTGTGTTGTTTTTTTTTACTTTCCAATGATATAATTTTTTTTTTTTCATTCTTGAGGAGAGAACATCTGAGTATAAAGTAATTCTTAGGCTGTGTGATCATGAATGACGGATTCACTGAGGATTTGTAGTATATTTTTGTAAGTCCCTGTTGGACTTATAGTAAAATTAAGGATCGATATCAGAGTAATTACATGTCCTAGATAAACAAAGGGCGGGATTTTTTTTTTCACCCTATCATTGCTGCTTCTAACTAATTTAATGAAACGTCATGACAGCTAAACTGCTCTCCTCCAAAATATTTTTTAGATTGCAAGGCTTACCATGTTATTTTTCCTGTCAATTTTTTTATATACTAAAAATTACTTACGATTTAAAACTCCACCAAGAGTTTTTTATCGGCAAGCAAAATGTTTACTGGGTAACTAAAAAATAACCCTTTCTAATTAAAGTAAATTTTATGATCATTATCAACTCATATTTTTTTCTTCTTGAATTTACACTCTTTTTACTCAGAGGACAGCAACAGTAGAAAGTAAGACTATAATGTCATGCCTGCGGCGAAATTGCAATAGCATTTTCTAATTTATTTCCTTTATCTATGTAAATATGTACTCACATTGTAAGTATATTATCATTTAAGAAGTTTACAGGGTAGTCTATAAACTAGTTATGTAACAGATCATTAAATTGAAGTTCCGGGTTCTTTGCTCTAAAGGTTCCTGGATACTTAGGAATCATCGTTTAAATTTTCTGCTACGGCTAATTATGCTGGAGGTGCATTTTTTTCTTAGCATATGTTCTGTAATATGTCCTATGCATAAGCGCAAGATATTAAAAGAAAAAGATTTTGTGTGTCCTTTTTTTTCTACCACGCCAGGCAGACTTGACGTATGGAAGATAAATATTACTTACTAATTTAATAATTAATCAAGGTCGAGTGATTGAAATTTATTCATATTTCGATATATTGAAGCATGAAAAATTAGTTACAAAAAAAAACAAACCTGAGCTCTCACTTGAACGTGATTCACGAATTTCCATTCGCGCATTTCAAGCAGTTGGGTGTCTCTTGGACGATCGTTTACCCTGTCAGCAAGTCCAAAAAATTGGAGAGGAAGAAAGGCTCTGTGAAAAAGGTCAAACCGGGCCTAGAGGAGTTAAAGAAAGCAGCCTGGATCAATCCCCTCAAGTCTATGAGGTTCAATGCAAGAGATCTCGGGGTTTCAAACCAGGCTGTCCAGAGAGCTATAAAAAAGTGGATGGAAAGAGCCTTGTGAGGGGGGAGAGGCCATGTGTGAAACCAGCGATGAAAGCATCTCCTCGTAGAAAAAACTATTTTTGAATTAGTCTTTTGAACTTTTTGGCTTCCTTTATCCCTGATGTCACCCCATTCACTACTCCTTTTGGGTGCATATCGAGGGGAAGGCCTACAGTGTCCTTCATCTAAACACCAAGGCCCCCTGTGGAAGAGATCATTCCCGCTAAAGGGGGAGGGGTACATTAATAATTAAGCTCAGACACACATCTATTTATACTATTAACTTTGTTCAAATTCTATTGTTTTCTATGTTTAGTTATTTTTGAACCGGTTTGGATCTATGACATCACTAGTACATACTATGTATCATGATTATATTTGTATATTTATTATATGGTTCATATTAATGGAAAATTTATTCAAATAACCATTCTATATGCTCATATATATTTAGAATAATATTTATAAGATAAAAACAACTATGTTAGCAATAAATAGATATTAAATAACCATATCAGGTATCGTATTGTTCCCACTAAATATACGTATTTATAAAGTTTAAATTGTTTTTCTTAACCTTTTCAATAAAAAAGATAAAAGACAAAAAAAATGACTTTTAGACACAATTTTCTTTATGTTTTAATAGTAGAGAAATACAGAGTTTTGCTAAGGATTCAAAAAAGTGTTGGTTTCAATTAACTTGAATCAATCTATTAGAAGGAAAAATAGTGGAAATGATTAACACGGCAATTTAATAATTTGAGAGCAATTTAAATGGTGAGTTTGTAACTCAAACATATAAGTTAAGTAGCAAAACGAATACCACGTGATCCTTATTTCTACCATGTAGTCGACATAGCAAAACTTTTTTTGTCGGCTAGGAGCGTAAAGTATACGTGAATATTACTCTATAACTAACTATACATAGGCATAGGACGGGTCTTGGAGCCAGATCTAAAGTACCCAGGTTAGTAATTTTGTATTATTCAAAAATATATGAGATTCGAACTGGTTTCTAGTACCCGAACTTTTACGGGTCATAAAAAAAATACGAGGGATTTTACGGATCTTGAAAAACTTATAGTATTTATTATTACTTAATCCTAATATTAAAAAAAAATATACCATGTATATGGAACGTAACTTTTCTATTAATCTCGATTAGTGATTGTAGCCACGTCTACATACATGAACAGTTGCATCAAGTTGTTATTCTACACATAATTGCACATTGTATTTGGTAGTCAGCAGTTGATGTTTCTTTTCCTTTTCTTATTAGTATTCTTAAGATTGATTGGCTGGATAGGATTAATTCTTATTGAGCTGTGAACAATTATCAACTATTATAGAATAATTTTTCCATAATTTAAAGAATTGGCTAAGTTTCAATTCGGAAGAGAGGTTGCAAGATACAATAAAGCTAATCAATGTTCAATGTTATTATAACAATAATTTAAATAATTATGTTCTAATGGTAATAAACATTGAATTATTCATTGTTTCGCCATCAGTATTCGGTAAAAATGTAATCTTAATCCGGATTTTATTTTATTCAGAACTGACCCTTGGCAAAAATGCTCATAAAATTATTTTTATTTTGGTTTTGGATCAAAAAGTTTGGGTGCCCGTTATTTACTCGAATATTTACTTCTAAAGATCCGATTTGCGAAAATATGTGCCCCTACTATCTTTAAGTAAGTTATCTTCATGAATTCATTCTTTTAAATGAATTAACAGTTTGAATTCTACAAAGAGAAGAAATATTTGCATATATCATTAGAAAAAATGACATAATATGATAATATTGTGATTTCATTTGCAATATAATTAACCGTGATATCTAGCGTAGGGGCAATATACATATAAGTATGACAAGGAATCTACTCAAGTTTGCTTTGAAAACTCTACAAATTTATGAGTATACTCACGATTTATTCTTAATAGATCTTGTTTAATTTTGAGTGTATTGAATTGTAAAATCTAAGTTTTTTTGTGACTTTTTATTATTTTATTCTCGAGACAGCTCAATTAATTATCCTCATATGTCGTTCAATAGAACAGAAAGAAAAATATAAATATTTAACTATATATTGCAATGATTTTTTTTAGAATAACTTTGAGATCCTACTGGAAGGTTAATTACTGGAAATTTCGAAATGTTTTTAAATATTTAATTAGTGTGTGGTAGGGGAAGGCTCGAATAGTAATTAATCTTTGTCCTAAGCGGAGGATCAGTAATTAATCTCAAGTTATTTGGTAAATTTCATTATTTTTTTCATTCTTTTAACTTTTTTTTTTGTAATGTTCATTTAATTGGTGATATGGAGTTTCACTGATTAAGTATGAGTAAATATTATAGTATTACTTTTTCTACCATCTTACTGATATCTGGTATCTTCTTTGAATTCCACATACATATGTGGTCATTAATACTTCTCTTGGAACGACCGGGTCCGCGAACATACACACATTGACTTCAATATAATAATTTCTCCCGGGCACGTTGTCCATTGAGCTACCTCGTTTAATTTCTTTCAACTTACATAATATGCCTAAAAGATCTAGCGGTGTAACTAAATTTACATATAGTATCCTATACGAATAAATGGCGTCTTTAAACCTTTTGGAAGGTATAATTGTCGTTTTTTTTTGTGTGTAAAAACTCTTTGCAATGGGGAACTAAAACTGTGTTGCTGCATATAACGATAGGATGGATCCATATGTTCTCGGATCGGTTACGATCTTTATACTAAAATACACGCCTAAATTATGGGTACCGAACTTACGGGTCCATATCCGAAACTAAAGTTAGTTGGAAACTTATTAAGAATTTTTAAGCATTTTGCCCGAAGTTCAGACATAAATAAAATAAAATAAGGATTAAAGTTACGTTTTTACTGATTAATGATGCCGAAACAAGATATTAGCGAATGTTATTACTATCAGAATATACTTATTAGTTACTCGTAGAATTATTCTAATAATAATATTGAACATGTCATTAACTTTATTGTGTCTTGCAACCTCTCCTCCGAAAAGAAAACACAAAAAGTCCCAAATCCAGTTGGAAGTTGTCTAATTCTTCCAACTATGGAATTACCATTGAATAATAGTTAAAAACTGTTCACAACTTAATAATAACTAATTCATATCCAACCAATCAGTGTATTTTGTAGTCAACTATTGATGTTTTTGCTTCTTTCCCCTAATTAGTCTTCTGATTGTTGATTGGTTAAATATAAATTTGCTCCTTCTAAACCGTGAACAATTTCTAAACAATCATTGAACAATAGTTCCATAGTTGAGAAAAATTGGAAAATTAACAACTGATTTTTAAGCTCTTTTTTCTGTTTCTTTTCAGGGGAAATTTTTGTGATACAATAAAGGTAGCAAAGTGTGAGTTAACGCCTTGTGAATAACGATGTGATGTAACTGTATATTAGGATGTCCTTCTATAAGCGGATCTTTTTTATGACCCCGTAGAAGTTCAGGTATAGGTAGCCGGTTCGGATCTCAGATCCTTTCGGGTGATACATGTTTACTTATACTATATGCCCGGGTACTTCAGATCAGGTTCCTAGAATCTTCTTATCTCTAGCTGCATATCCTACATCGTGGATTTCATTTCCACACTACTACCCCGTGTCTACTAATCTTTATACTTCTCTTCTGATCTCACTTCTCCCATGCACATAAGCACTTCTCATATCCTGATTGTTATATGGTGATCACCATTCGTTTTGAGAAAACGCTGGTGAGAAGTTACAACACTGTACGACCCTTGTCCAGTCTTTTTTTTTTTTTTTAAACTTGGACTTCATTCATATTCGGAGCTTGTGAACTAGTAGTTGCAGTTGTTAAAAGTTCTCAAAATCGTCTTTGGATTGCTGTCATTTGGATACTTCATATACTTTATTGATAAGGACTAGGGAGTGTTCAATATACGAACAAATCCTGTACTAGGAAAATTGCTGGAAGGAAATGGACCAAGGTGGAATATTGTCACCTAACGAGCCTCATTTTTTGTTAACCTTGAATATATGGAGTTTGCAAATTCAAAATTGAGAGAAGTTTGAGACAAATAATATTATAAATTCGTGAAAAGATACATAGAATGAAAAAAATAAACTGAATAAACCTGTGTTTCAATTGTCTTTATGTTCCGAAGACTGTTTAGCTTAAGATTTTCTGCATTCCAAATAATTTGTGAAAGTATTTATTTTATCTTAGAGCATACAGATTGTAATAAACGAATATGGCTTTTAAAAAATAATAAGTCCCTGTATAATTTTTTGAAGGCTATCTCGGAACTTTGAAGTACCTAAGTATATTTTGGAAACTTTTTGAAAAATCAAATCACGCTATTAAAAATAAGGCTTTGAATATTACATAATTTTAATTGAAATTATCCAACATTTGGTTTTTTGAACGGATTCCTAAGTTGAACCAAAAAATTTAAAATGTTATATAGGAACTCTGAAGGTTTAGTACAGATTTCAAATACTAAATTTTTGGAGAAAAATTTTTTTGGAAACATAGAAAATGTAATCCAATGAGGTTCTTCCACTTACTATTTTTTTTTTTTTTTTCGAAATCCATATTTGTTTAAAATTATATGTGTTCTGCCTTGGAAAATATTCCTTTCGGCAATATTCATGGACCATCAAACCTACCTCAGAAGATAAAAACTCGGCAAGGCTTCGTAACATGAGGACTTGGAATATGTGGGCTTGAATATATGTATAGAGCCATGAGATACTGCTCGTCTAAAATAAACAACCAAGAGTCCTAGGTGAACCAAAATTTGAGTCCGATAAGAAACTTAAATTACCAACAAATTTAGGGTTCGTATTAGCAAATGCATTCATAATTTTTTACAGGTCCTATGTACAACTGACCAATGCCTTATTCAATGTGCTTACCGTTGACTTAAATAGCTTGAAGGAGACGCATAATCACTAACTTGTAGCTATAACGAGCTATGTCTTCCGTAAAATTTTGCCTGCGACTGCTATCAGGATATATTTGCTGACCCTAAAAACTGCATTGGCCTCCCCTTTGACAATAACTTACATAAGTATTGTGCCAGTCCTTATTTAGGACAGAAGATTGCAGTCCAGGTAAATCTTGGTCCATTCCAGCTCAGTCCTACAATCAGTCCTTGATAACATCACTCAACTTTATTTCTTCTTATTTAATCAGGTTTTTTTTATTGAGAGTCCGAAGGATTGTTAGTCTTAATGTACAGTCCTAAGGACTGATAGGACTAATCTTAAGACTAAAATGCACCGAATAAATAAGGTATGACCCAACATTACCGTACATTGATAAATCTATGATATTAAGAACAAGGGAGGCTAAAAGTGTGAAAACGATTTCCATCATGAAGTTCAAATTTCATGATATGGATCACAAAACGATTCTGAATACGGGAAGATTCTATTACCCTCTGCAGAGATCACCAAAGTGGTATCTTCTACTTACTCCTTGGTATCTAAAATTTAATTATGAAGTTTTGAAATTTCCTGTTGTGTCACTAAGGAATACCTACGGAGCTAAGATCTCCCTCAAACATGGGAGAGGAGGATTATGCATTCTCTGAAACGACGATCAATGACGGTTGGAAATTCACCTCACAATTTCATAATTCGACTAAGTTGATTAGTTTGTCACTATATTGTAAAAACTGTGGAAAAATATAGAACAATGTCAAACACGCTTTTGTTTCCTGTCCACTTTTGAAAATAATAAAGGATTTAATGTTACTTAATTTCAAGTATATTTTGAGTGTTGAGGCAAGATATCGAAAAGCATTTGTGCCATTTGCTATTCCTTCAAAGATGAAGCAGAGTTAAATTGAGGCAAAAGGAATTAGTGGGGATGTCAGTAGTTATATAGCTTTTATTGTTCAACAGCTCACAGAGGATAGAGTGATTGACCAAAGAAATCTAAGGACTATCTTAATATCGGCTGCACCTAGATACACCGCTTTATCCCTTAGGAATCCCCAATCGCAAGACTCAGCTTGGAATTATTCCACAAAAATTTAATTAAATATTTTCCATCGAAATCCCTTCGGTATGAATGTACTCTTAGGATGATTATTCGGTGATATAAGAAGTATAGAAAAGAAAATACTGATTGAGTTGGATTTTTTCTTTTCCTGTGTACGTAAATTTCCTTTTATGTGTTTATTTTTCGTTTTGTACATCTAAATATTTATAAATAAAGACCTTGCAGTTGAGAAAAAAGTTTTTGTCAGAAAAATGTTCAAAATTGTCTTTGCACTAGTACTGCTCTTCATTTGCAGCGAGGTCCATCCTGCAATATTTCTGACTTCAGTAACGAAATCACCACAAACAATATTCATAATTTAATGACGTTGAAGTGAATTTGAATTCTGGATCACCCTGTATAACAATAATTAAACCCTCGTTTATCAAAGTCTTCAATCTTTAAAAAATAATGTACAAAAACTATTAATTTAAAATAATATTATGTAACGAATAGAAATTATATTTTATTTAGATAGGAGGAAATTATTAATAATTAATTATGTCATAATGGTTTATTGTTTATTTTTTAATATTGATTTCTTTTATTTTTTCAATGTTAACTCCCAAATTGTCAATGAATAAACATCGTTTTGATGTGGTTTAATGGTAGTCTGCTATTAATAATTTATTTCATTGAAACAATAGTCTGTAATAACAGATAGGTATAAATATACTATTTTGTGATATCATAGATATCAAATATATTCACATTTGCTGATAAGGCAGTAAGTACATGTCCCTTAACAATACCCTTGTAACGATTAATGTTTTTTGTAGTAATTGTTCTTAGATAAAAAGTGTGTGGGAAAAAACGGTGTGAGATAAGAACGTGACCCTGAAATGATTCTAAGAGTCATTTAAGATATTAAATGTCATATGAGATACTTTCATACGTATATTTATAACTAAATGTAATATCACAACTTTTTAAGGCAATTGAAGTTAATGTAACGACATTATAACTTATATTTGATACATATAATGTCTCAATAATATAAATAAATATGTATAAAAGAAACTCCTTTGGGAAAAAAGTGACTGGGTGCCAAATTTGGTGTTCAACTCTTTTAAAATAATAACTTGTAAGTATTTAAAAGTTTTTCATCTGAACTTTTCATAAATACACAGAGTTGGGACCAAAACTTACAGTAGCATTTAATTGCGATTTCACTTTGATTATTTTTAATTACGAGGTTTCATTACGCAACACAATGACAGCTGAAACAAAAATAAACAAGTTTTGATTTTATTCCATGTCTCTAAGAGTAAAAATGTCTGATCAACAAGCTTTTGATTTTGAGTCGTTGTCTTTTCTTGATTCCTTTAAAAATCCCCTTTTTCTTAATTAAGTCATGCTACAGCAAGTTTTGGGTCCCCAATCTGTATTTATTACCCGTTTCTAAAAAAAAACTGCATTTGGGAAAATTCCTCGTCATGTATAAGAAATTTAAATTTGAATAATACTTTCAAAAACATAAACATCGAATAATTAGATTTAAAAGAATCCCACCTTGCATTTGCTTTTATGGTTAACTTGCCACACTGACATTTTCAATTTTTTTTTAAATTAGAACCCTTGCTCAATTTTAAGAACAAAAATAATTTTTTATTAGGTAAAAATCAAAGATTATTGATTTTTTAAATTACTTCAGTTTTTGATTAGAAGTGGAGAATTTTTTTAATTCAAAGTCACTGACTTATTTTTTTTTTTCTTTTTTTTTTTTTTTTGCTTATATGTTTATAAAATAAAGAACGATTCTTTCCCAAAGCAAGTTAAATTCGTATTTCTTTCAAAGAGACGCTGTTTGAGATTTTTTTACGATGAGCCAATACGTTATTATTTTCATATTACTGGGATAACATTTACAAATTCAAGAAATTTGCCATAACAGTAAGTATATTGGTTCGTATTGCCCCATTTTCAGGAGTTATCAAAGGACCCCTAAAATAATATATTCACAGTTTCCCCAATCAATTTTTGTATGTTTTTCTTTTAAATAATATGCAAGAACAATGGTCTCCAATTACGTAAAATATATATTCAAAACCGACCTGCTTGAACACAGGGTCCTTAATATGAGACTTAAAATTGGTCCCATCCCCGCTATTTCTAATTGAAATACATCCCATATATTAAAAGGCCCTCTAGAAGGCATCATTTTGACTAATATTAAAGTAAAATAAACATTTGGTGGAGTAACTGTCAAAGTAGATTTATGCCTCATTGCCCTATGTACCCTCGTTTGGGGTTGATTCTTTAGGTCAATTTTTAATATTGGAAACATATAATTAACATAGGGTATTATCTCCTTAATTTTCAGCTCCTTTTTTTATCATACTAAAAATACTAAATATTTACAACTCTTGTAGAAATAAAGTCATAATCTTCTTATGTCGTTTAATGTCTTTGCTAAAAATAGAAATAATATTGTTAAACCGCTTAGGTATGATAAAACAAGCACATTTATAACAAATACTTGTACAAATATTAACATAATAATTGATAAAACCATTGTCAATGCCGGTTGCAAAAAAGATTAAGTCGTATTACTAGAAATGCATAGCAGGAAAATAATATTTTTGTATTGTTACAACAATGGTATGGATAATACATACATATATACGTAATGAAAAATAAGTAGTATTTATATTTCAAAAATAAAACCGCGAATGAATCTCTTCATTCCTCAAATGCAACCTAAATAAAATGATTAGGCTCACTAAACTCTTCAGATACTTACTGTTAATGAACAATACAAAATGACTTAATAACTCTTTTCTATATATTTCCTAACAGATGAATAATATATGTATATTTTTCTATGAAATTATCCAACCAAGGTTGTTGAAAGAAAAGAAAGAATGAAAAAAGAAACTTTTTTGTATAAGAATATTGATACAATATGAAATATTTAAGACATATGGTTTCATATTTTATTTTTCTTATACTTCATTTTTTTTTCTAAATGTTTTTTCTTGAATATGATGAAATACTTTAACCATAAATAGCTTATGGTCGAAAATTTATATAAGCAAACTTTTTTAGCTTCTGGAAATAATCCATTTATCACTTACATCGTGCTTTGTATTTAATGTTCAATTGGTTTTTTAAAAAATATGTAAAGAGATACATATTTAATATTTTGTTTTGGGTTTCGGTCTGAAAATCTTAAACCGGTCTGGGACTATTAAAGAAGTTCAGTCTAGAGGGTTGGCAGCAACACGGGGACTTGAGAGGTACCTGGCCTTCATGACCTTTGTCAAAACGCGGTGTGGGGTCAACGTGCATGAGGAAAATCCAAAGTCGTATTTCACAGCCCTCCTGATGCTCCAAGGAGCCACGGATAAGTCGTTGGGGAGGCATTTTGGTGGGCTCCTCCTTGATCTTTTTTTCCATGCTGGACAGGAACACCGAATCCCTCTTTAAATGGTGTTTTACACTTCCTGCTTTCCTGGAGAGATATTTTCTATCATTCTTCATCTTGGCAACCTTGAAAACCAGTCTTCTGGAGCACTTTACAATTTTCATAACCCTATCCACTTCAACTGCAGTATCTAGGAGATTAGAGATGTGCCGCCTTTTTGCTTTTTTCTCTCTCATGATGACAAAATTTTTATTAGAATTAGTTTATGTAGAAAGTATGGCAGAACTAGAATATCAAAAAATAATGCCTAACCCAATGAGAAAATTAACATTAATTAACAGTCCACGTTTTGCTGCTCAACCCTGTATATCGGTCTCATTTAAAATTCAGTCTATAACTTTTGTATAGATGAAATTTGCATGAGGTCAGGTTTGTTTCAAAGATGTGAACTTTAACTTAATTAACCATAATATAAAGTTAAATGTGTATCATTAATCTTTGACGAATAATTCAGGATAGGAAAAAAATCGACCAATAGGTTAAGACTGAAAAAGTCGGCTCAAGATTTGAAAACGTTGAAATTTTTAATCTACGGTCTGACATCGCGATCTATACCGAAATATTGGTTCAAGTCATTCTAGAAAAAAAATTACATAAGATCAAAACCCGAAAAAAGTCGGTCTTGGGCCGAGTTTCAACACTAATATTTATGTAACGTCTTTCCCACGAAGAAGGCTATATAGGCTTTTCTTATTTAATATAATAAGGACTAATTGGGGCATCTGCAGAATCATGTTTTATTTTTAGTTTAGTTTTTTTCCGGTTGAGGGCTTGATTTTTGGAATTTTTTGGAAACAAAAAATAGAAAAATTTAAAAATTTCGGTAAATATATTCAATTTTACGGGAAAAAAAATTAAAAATTCCGGAGCTATTCATAAAAAATTTAATTTGCTATAAATTTTTTTTTAATATTAAGCTTTTTTTAAATTTTATAACATTATTCAACTTGCTTTGATCTTGATCTTAACAACGAGAAGGGAACATTAATGGATTTGCACTTTCTTCAAAAAAAAATTGGTAATGAGCACCCTATCACTGTGGGGGGAGGCTTATTTGCTGTTTATTTTTAAAATAAAAACAGTTCAAATGCTATTAGAAGGAAAATTAACTTTTTAATTTTAGAAAAACCAAATTGAAGGTGTTTATTCTAATGCTATTGTTCAAACTTTTGTCTTTAAATGGAACCTTGAACATGGAAAACTTGTAATAATAACTATTTATAGTTAATAATGATCATTGTGGTATTTCATATTAAATTAAATTTCAATATATTATGTCCCATTTTCGAAAGAATCTTGTCTCTCATGAATTTGACTATCAATTTATCCGTAAGTTTTGTTTTTGAATATTTTGTATAAACTTTCCAAATAAGATAAATCATTTTAATTAGGGACATTATCCGTAATTAAGATTGTACAAAAATTAAAAGGATATTTCCGTAAATAGGTTAATATTATATTTGTATGTCATACAAATATTTGTTAAATATATATATGGATTTGAATACTTCAGACTTATCTCCACAAAAGTTGAAATACTTCAGATTTTACATTAATTTTAACATCAGTGACCAGAATCAGATTCCTTTGAAACTCATTGGATAAATGTAACCAATGAGTTTCCCTTTATTTAGTAGTTGTACTTCGTTGAATGTCGCAATGGACTATTCCTAAGCTTCTTCATGAAAAGCGGACAAACGGATAAATAATTATACCGGTCAATGATTTTTAGAATTAGTCTTTTTTATTATTATCATTATTAAGGCAATCAAGCACTAAAAAATGAACGGCACTCATTTTTTGCTCAATCTCCATTCCTGAATAACATTTATATGGACTTGAATCAAACATGGAGCAAAATGAGTGACTTTTTCCAGCCTCTAATAAATATAAAATTGTATATTTCATATAATATTCTAAAGAATTAATGTAAATACACAACACATATGTGGCCTGTCAACACAAAACCAATTTAGAATTATTTATTTCAAAATTGAGTATTGATTACATATGTATATTTTCTAACGAATTGTTGACAATTTTTACCAACAAATAATTCTTTAGAGGCACGCGAATTCCACTTAAAGTAGCCAAAATTAATTATCGCAATAAAAGAATGAGAAATTCATAGATTTTATGGTTAAAAGAGAGCATATCAGTATCAATATAATTATCTTAAATCAAATAAATGTTATAAACGATAGCTAAAATTCTGAATTATCTTAACTGATCCCAGAATGGCTTAAATACAAAGCCCATAATTAACATAAATATCTTTATGAAATATTGGGTTTTTAATAGTAAAAAAACTTTGGACTTTCTCCTTTTCTATATTTTTGTTCAAGATTACTTTTATGTTAACGCACCACCTACGTAAAGTATATAAAAATAATAGGCATAAAATCCTTATTCATAGCTAAAAAAGATTAAGTTTATCCCCACCAAATCTTAGATAATAGAAAATATATTCATATGCATATAAAATTACTGATTGAGGATATTATGTTTTCAATGAATATGTTGTGTACAACTAAAAACGTTGAAAAGGTTAAAACTTGTACAAGCAAATGACCTCGTCTTAAAATGCATTATTTAATTATAACCTTAGTCATTCTAATTACCAACTATTAATTGCTACTATCATTTCATTTTGATCTATTAAATAACTTTGTTAATATGCATTTATGAGTAATGTCACTGTGGACAATTGAACTTTATAATGTGTGAAAGAACACTTATATTTTGGTCATTTTTATTAAAATAGTCAAAAATTGTACCATTTTATCATCCAGTGAATATTCAATTATGGCAATATCCTCATCCCAAGTACAGTATATCCTTCAGTAATATTTAGTATTTGAAAGTATTAGCAATAGGGGGAATCCCATTTTCACTGGCATTCTCAGGGTTTTACACCTACAAAAATTCCCCAAAAAAATATTATTTCCAAGAAGTTGAATACATATTGAAGGTTTACTTTAAGAACTAAGTATAAAGTACGAACTCATGTTGAAAAGAATCAAAAACCTTTAGACAAAGTTTTTTAAAATTTATGTTACAATTAAAATTTTATGGGCATTAACAAAAAAATCAAATGATGCCCAACGAAGGACAAATAAGTAACAATCCAAAAAGTGAATGTTTAATTATTACTTCACCTTCTAACGAAAGAAATATGAATTAGTCTTTGATCTTTGACAAATTTATGGGTATGGCTTGTTTAAAATTATTTTTTTCCTCTTAATGTAAATTACATAAGCTCACTATCTCATTTTGGAATTTCTAGGTCCCAAAAAATTAAAAATTTGCTTTTCCGAGATCCCATTGGGAATATCAACACCCATTTTAAATATTTTTTAATATTCTTTCCCAATTTCTCAGTCATATAACAATAAATGGGAGATCGTTGTCTGTTGTCAAAAAAAACTCTGTATGAAAGTGATTGACTTATTAGACCCTTTTTCTTGATTAAAAATATTTTTTTCAATCCTTAAGCAATCTTGTTAATGACAGTGATTAATTTATCACTAATCTTTCATTCTGTTTAATTATTTTTCGAATGAAAAGAACACCTAACACAAAATTATTTTTAAGTCGTTATTCCAATTTCAAAGTTCAAGTTCTGAGTGTTGTTTTTTTTTGTTTTGTTTTTTTCTTTGTATCCAAATACAACTATATTTCAACTTATTATTCTTTCACGAATCCCATTTAATGTAAAAACCTAAATATCTAAGAGTGGTATTTTTAATCATGCTCAAAAGTTATAAAAACAGTACCTGGGTCCTGTTTGTCTTATTATTTAAACTTAGCTTTTTCTAAATTATCTCTGTTTCCAAAAATATTTGAAAAAACAATCTCCTTGTCGAAGATTTGCCTACAAAATATAAATTCCTTTTAATTGAAGTTTCCGTTTCTGAATCTTTTGTATTCGGGCACAGGTTCTTGCCATTTCATTATAGTTTCCAATTGATTGTAGCATTATTTTTTTTCCCAAAAAATCTCTTTTATTCTGAGATAATTCAATTATTTTGTTGGGACTTTTACTTCAACCATTTTAATCCCAATGCTTTCTATTGATCTTTTTTCAAAAATTTCTGAGCAAATGGCAAATAACTCAAATATTATTTTCAATCATTTCTAAAGCAGTTTCTAAAAAAATTATAATTGACAATAATTCTACACCACCGAGTTTTCTTTGACAAATAACTCGTTTCAAAGAGTTATTTAGTTATTCACATTACCTATCAAAAAAATATGATTAATGACTCAAGAATATGTAAATATGAGTACATTAGATCTACTTATATCAATCGGAAGGATTCCTTTAGATTTTACATTAATAAATTATAGTGAATGACAGATCCATTAATCATATTAGCAGAAGTTCTTTCCAGGATCCACCAAATCATAATTAATGTGCATTAAATTATAGATCTTGCTAAAAATGACATTTGGACATAACTTGATATCACTTGCATAGCAATTTGTACACAACATTATATGTTATTTGTAATTTGTGTCAGCAGATTGTTCAAGATGTAATTTCTTCGTCTTATAATGTCTTATTTGATTATAATACTAGTCATTTTAATTATTAAATAGTATTTGATTTCATTTTAATCTATTAAAATTACTTATTTAAAAAATATCTATTTGTGATACAACTGTACATATTTGAACTATATAAATCCCCACAGAATGCTTATCAATAAGTAATTTTCATTAAAAATCTACAAAAATTACATCATTAATCTATCAATCATCAAAAGTATATTCAACTTGAACAATTTGCTTATACAAGTTATAATTTTTACACACATTATTAAACCTTTTTGGGGAATGGTTTTTTTATGATTTGGAAATCGGGTAATGCAGGGAAAACGTTAAAAACAGCTGCATTATATTGAAGTTGATCAAGTTTTTAATTTAGTCATTTGTAGAAAAACTTTGAAGTATCAGTAAGCTAAATTTCAGATCGAAGTATGACCTTAACTTTTGAATAAAGTATTAAAAGTCTGATAACCATCTATGTCCTCCCTACATAAGCTTTTAAATATGAATAGTAAGAAATAAAGTTAACTAAGAACTTGTCAATTTTTTATTCATTTATCATCAGGTACATTTTGATTCCGACTTATTGCAAATTCATTGGGGATGTCAATACTTTTGAGTACTATTGTCCTTTTCAATCTAGATTAAACCTACTTGTCATAATGATGTAATTGTTACGCTTCTCGTTAAGCACGGATAATAGTAGGACGTGTGTTAAATAATTTCGCGCTTCAAACGCACATTGTTCTTCATAAATATGTGTGTGTGTGTGTATCTAAGTATGCAGTTGCTTATATGAATTCTTTTTTAAAAGCGTGTAAATTTGAAATAAGGTCATTTTTCGAGAGTTTCCGTGTTAACGAAAACTATCTACTTGCTATTAGTTATAATCTCAACCCTCTAATATCAACATTGAAAAATATATGGAATTTATTCTTGGATTAAAGTGCTTAAAAATGAGATTTCTTGTTAAAGTAACTAATCCATTGTTTTATTAAGATGTGTTTCTATGTCCACAATGGTACATTATGTTTTGCATTATTTTTCTTTACAGACATCATTGCTCTTACTACTTATGATAAATACAATAGCTTGTGAGGAATGGCTTGGATCAGAAGATTCTATGGATCTATCAACATCAGAATCTGCACTTCACTTTAGCCGTAATCGACAACCTCCTGCACATCCGTCCTTTTTTCGAAGGCCGCATTCAAGTAACCAACAACGATCAAAACAGGATTTATTTCAGCATAGAAAAGGTACTCAGCAGTTGCAACAACAACAACAGCTCCAAAAAAAATGGAGACGCACAGCAACCGAAGGCGGAAGAGAGGTTCTTTTTTGGTGGAAGACCGAAGGGGCGTAGACGTCCTCATCCTTCATCATATGGTCCCCCAAAGCGACACCCACCAAGGCGACCCCACAATAAAAAACCTTCTTACGGAGGCAAACCTCATCCTCCCAGAGGTCACCCTAGCAGAAAACCGGCATATAAACCTTCCTATGGAAAACATCCTCAAAATATAAAATATAAACAGCCAGCTACTACCAAAAATCCAACATTCGCAGAACCTATAGACTCTTATGGATCTCCAAAGGCTCCCCCAGTGGATATAAATGATTCTTATGGATCTCCAAAAGCTCCCCCAGTAGACATAAATGATTCTTATGGTTCGCCAAAAGCACCAACTATTGATTCTACTGATTCATATGGATCACAACAAGCTCCTCCAGTAATTAATGATTATAAAGCCCCTCAGACTCCAGCACCAACCAAATATAACTCAGTTAAATCTCTGACATCAAACAATTATGGAAAGCCAAAAGTTCCCACTTCCAATAAGTTTCAACCAGCCCAGGCTCCTGCATCAAATTCCTACGGCTCACCCAAGCATCCACCTTCTCAGAGTTATAATCCAATAACAAACCCTTCTTCTAATACTTATGGTAGCCCAAAGGCTCCCTTATACAAGCCAAAAAAACCTTCTAATAAATATAGACCATCTCCTGTTTCGAATTCTTATAAACCTCAAAATGCTTATAAGCCAGCCAAAAACCCAGTCAAAAATAGCTACGCTTCACCTCTTGCTCCAGCCTCCAATACTTATAAACCAGCAAAGGCCCCAGCCACTAATAGTTACAATCCACCACAAGCTCCAGCTTCAAATACTCAGAAACCGGTAAAAGCATCATCCACCAGTACTTACAGCTCACCTCAGGCTCCTGCTTCCAATAGCTATAATCCAGCTAAGGTACCTAGCTCAAATAGTTATAATTCACCCCCAGCTCCAACATCTAATACTTATAAACCAGCTACTGCACCTAGCTCGAATAAATTTAATTTACCCCCAGCTCCTTCTTCTAATAGCTATAAGCCAGCCAAGGCACCTAGCTCAAATAGTTATGATTCACCCCCAGCTCCAACTTCTAATAGCTATACGCCAGACAAGGCACCTAGCTCGAATAATTATAACTCACCCCCAGTTCTAGCTCCTAATAGCTATAAGCCAGCCAATATACCTAGCTCAAATAGTTATAATTCCCCCCCGGCTCCAACTTCAAATAATTACGGCTCTTCTCAAGCCTCAGCCTCAAATACATATAAATCCACTTCAAATAACAATGGTATATCTTCAACTAACGATTATGAACCACAATTGACTTCGGCTCCAAATAGTTATAATTATCCTGACGTCCCTTCTTTAAGCAGTTATGAATCAGCCGAGGCTCCAACATCATATGGTGTATCCTCTACAACAAAAGCACCCGTAACCACAGCTCCTCAATATGAAGCACCATCCTCAGGATTTGATACTTCGTCGTATCTAAATAACGACATTAGGGATTTCCCAACATTCCCAGCTCCTAACTTCCCAGAGCTATTCCCAAACTTTGTTCCAAATTTCAAATTTGATTTTCCCAAAATAAGTAGGGGTATGTAATTTATTTTTTTATTGTGATAATTTAATTTAATTTTTCAATTATTAGGACAATCTAATTCTAATAAGGAACAAAAAGGGTCAAATCAACCATCAGATAGTTATTCTGTAGACCAAACAACTACGTCAACTACCTCTAGATATAGTTACAAAAAAGTGACAACCCAGAGCACAACCACTGTTACTGCTTCGACGTATGTGAGACCATCTCTAAACACACAAACCATTTATAGAGGACATGTTAACTCAAAAAAGAAGAATCCAAAGCCTTCAAAAAGTTCCATATCCTCACACAAACCAGATAATGAGCCGATTAATTCTTATGAAGTAACTCAAAGTAGACCAAGTTCTTTTGTAATACCATCTTCGACCAAAAAGCCTATACTTCCACCCAAACAAAATATAAAGACTAATGATCGGCCATATAGTCAATCTTCTTCAACAACTTATGGAAGCCCTTCTAACTCCCAATCGTCCTCTTACAGTAGCCAACCCTCTTCTTCATCTTATGGGGGCCCTTCCAGCTCTCCATCATCCTCTTACAGTAGCCAATCCTCTTCTTCATCCTATGGAAGCCCCTCCAGCTCCCCATCTTCCTCTTACAGTAGCCAACCCTCCTCGTCATCCTATGGAAGTCCGTCTAGCCCCCCATCATCCTCTTATAGTAGCCAATCCTCTTCTTCATCATATGGTAGTCCTTCTAGCCCTCCAGCATCGTCCTACAACAGCCAATCTTCATCATTTCAAAGCAGTTCTTCACAAAAAAATAATCCATCATCATCTAACCAAAGTCCCTCTCGTCAACCATCTTCCTCCTATGAAGGTAGTAATCAATCTTCATCCGAGACCTATGAAAGCCCTTCTAGGGAACCATCAGACGACTATGCCAGCAATCAATCACCTTCAACATCCTATGTAAGTCAAGTAAATAAACCAGAATCAACCTATAATGCTGGTTCTTCCTCTTCTTCATATGATGTTGATCCAACTTATGAAACACTTCCTGCAAGTAAACCTGTTTCTGGATACGGAATCCCCTCAGCTAACATTATTACGTCTTATGAAAATCCTGTTCCCAAAAATGAAAAAAAACTAACATCTACAGGATATAGCAGCTCATCAAACGCAGCTTATCAAGCCATGTTCATGCCTTCGCCTCCTGACAGTAGTGATAAGAAATCAAGTTATGGTACATTAACCCCTTTATTGAACCCAATTAAAGTACCTAGTCCATCGTCCTACTCTCCTCCATCAGTAATTCCCCCAGTTACCTACGAAGTAGAAGAACAATCTTTTAACCCCCAGTCAGATTCTTCCCCGTCATTTCCTAGCCTTACTTATGAGCAAGCATCAGTGCTTAGTCCAACAGATCCAGAGCCTACGCCCTTTGAAGTTAAAGACACTTATAGCCCAAGCTTCAGCATACAGCAGGACACATATGCCTCTTCTTACTCTGCTACTGCTCCATCTTTCACCGACGAGTCTTTAAAGAACCCTTTTTCGACCTCAACCACCTATGGTAAAAGCTCCAATGAGGACAGATATGAAGAAAACAATGGATTAAATGGATCAAATAACTCAGGAAAGGACAAGGCCTATGATACTTCAAGAATAGATGAGGCTGGTTTTTATGAAGATCAAAGCTATTCCTTTCCAGCTAATCTAGCTTCCCCCGATATTTGGTCCTTATTTGATGACCAATGGGGAAAGAAAATAGATGTATAATCAACTTTAGGATTTTCAATCAATTATTTACATTTTTGTATTCAGATTTTAGTTCCCTAGGATATTAATATTATATTATAATTCATGTTAGTATGTACAAATTTACATTCATTTTTTTTTCTTCATAAATATAGATAACCTCATTGAATCAATGATGTTAACGATTAGGTGCAATAAAAATTAGATATTGTTAATACATCCCTAACTCTATTTACATGTTAATCCATTTATATTCAGTATTAGTTACATAAGTAATATAACTGATAAATATCACAAAAATAGGGGTTTACTCTCATCAGAGAAGAGGTGTTAAGGAAATTTTAGCTGTATATAGCAACAACAACGTGTCAAAAAATTGTCAGATTTTCAAAGCTTTAAAGAATAGTAATGCTAGAAGATTTTGATCTATTCTCAGGTTTTACACAATTTAAAAAGTTTGAATGAAAAGTACCTCAATGAACAACGTGTTTGGGATAAATTGTTCTCTTCCACTCAATGTGAGTAGGTTCGTGTCTCTGATAGTTCCTAGAGAAGAAAATATACTTAATGTATTTGGACTTCAAAAGACAATTTCTAGGCCTGACGGAGTAATGTAATACTATAATTTTTACTTACAATTAATCAGTGCAACTCCATCTCACCAATTGTAGGAACATTTAAAAAAAAAACACTGTCCTAATTAATTGAATCAATAATCAGTGAAGGGGAACAAATATTGCCTAAGTCATGATAAAATGATTCCTCTCTGTTAGTAACTGACCTAAATATATATACTTTCAAAGTGATCTATTCTAGGAATCCGGGTTTTTTCGGTAGTGAAATAAATCTCCTTTTCCCGCTAACACAAAAATGTACTCTGTATTTTGTTGTGAGATATCAATCTGTCTGCTTCTTTTCAGCTTATCAGTTTCTGAACATTGATTGGTTGAATTTGAATGAACTCTTTTGAAGCTATGATTAATTTTAAACTGTTATTTAGATATAGTTTAATTGTTGGCAATAATTATACATCTAACTACCAACTGATTTTATCCCTTAATTTCGGTTTCAGAAAGATTGCTAGATATGTACAATAAGGGTAACAACTTATAAAGCTAACAGATGCGTTTTGTCACTCTTTTTTAATACATGGCTTTAGTCATAAAACATTTAACAAATTTTATTTCTAGTAGGAAGCCCCTCTTTCAAATGCATAGATACTACATACGAACATAGTTAGATAATCATGGAATTGATCATTTATGAAACACAAAAATAAGGAAACTTATGAATGATTTATATATTCTTATATTGCAATTAATTTTTACTTATCGATGAGATGTTTATCGTTTTAAAATAATTGCAATTTTTGACAATAAGGGTATTCAACCATTCAAAATATAACAATTGTACCTATACACGCATGAAAAAATTGCAAAATAGGTTTGTCAAATAAATTTCAAAACATTTGAAGTCAGTTTGAATATATTATTTATCGCTAATGGCTACTTTTTCTAATAAGAAATGTATAAATTAGTTTGATCAGAGTGCAGCTATACTGTGACGGGAAGATTCCCCCAGGAATTTCCACCCTGGGAACCTTTAACCTCATATTTATATTCAGAATCATCTGCAGGATTATATTTTGGGAGAGGTTTTAGGATATTTATCTTTCTTTTTTAATTCCAACAATTTCAATTTTTTGGAGAAAAATTGAAAAATTAAATTTTTTGGAAAAAAAATTCAATTGTTAAAATTTTTGAAGAAAAATTTCAAAAATCCATAACTTATCTCAAAAAAATTCAGAATTGTTCACAAAAATAAAAAAAATTCGAAAAAACTTTAAAAATCCAGATCTTTTCACAAAAAAACTGAAATTTTTTGGAAAAATATTCCAAAAATTAAATTTCAAATATAAATTTTTTTTTAAGAAAATTTCAAATATTAAATTTGTCGGGGAAAAATTTCTAAAATCCATAGCTATTCACAGACAATTAAATTTTTTGGAAAAATTAAATTTCTAATATTAAATTTTTTAGTAAATATTAAAAATCCCATAATTTTTGGGGGGCTACAGGCCCTCCAGCCCTTTCCCTGCGGGCGTTCCTGATATTATAGCATAAATTTATATTTTGTTTATTTTTTTGGGCTTAAAATAGGGTCTTCCTTTACTTGAAGTCCTTTGTAATTCATTTTTTACATGGAATAGCTTAAAATGACGGAATTTTAATTCATTTAGGATATAGAGCAGTCATATTATTTTTTATTTTTTTTCTTATTATAATGAATTCGAACCGGGTTTTTTCGGGTGTACTTTACCTCAGGGGAAAGAGGAAGAAAGTATACGAACAAATAAATTTGAATAAATACAGTCTGCTACTTCAACTTTTAGGAATTTTAGTACTCCATGGAATACTCCATCAGCAATCGTTGGCAGTCATTATTTCTAAGAATTGAGTTTAATTTCATGTTTCCTTGGGCAGTGGTTGAAAATACTTTTATGTTAAATAGTGCAACATTCTTGTATGATATTTTCTTGTTCTTCAAATATATTAAAATCGAATTAAATGCGTTCATTTTACGTTAACGAATGCAAACACGCATTACAAATTACTTTATGAAGAGGGAGACCCATTTTAAACCTTAAATTATATGTGAGAAGATATTTTTTTTTTCAAAATATTTACTTGTATATAAGGGCAAAACTTTTGCAGGGTGAAACTTCATTGAGCAAAACATCCTTGAACCCAGCTATACATAACACATGCCAGGGTTTTTTATTTCCCTCGAAATTATGCTTGAGTAGGATATGAGGAAAGCTATATTTAAATTTTGGTATCCAGGGAATTCATAGATGGATTAGTAAATAATAAATCCTACTATATTATTTGAGTAATTTATAGAAGAAAACGTAAACTTTATGCACGTCGTGAAAGATCCCTAATTAATCAGCATATTGAAATTTATAAATTAAATACACTCAAATCTTAGTTTAAGGGACTTTTCCGTCAAGTTAATAATAGTCCTTTAAATCGATGGAATGTAAAATAGTGTACCCAATAAATCTTATAATTACCTGCACCAAGGAAGTTTTTGCCTCTGTTTGTTCGTTTGTTACATATCTATTAGGATCACACTTTATACGAAGAGATTACATATGATCACAGTGTGAGGTCATTAAATTTTGAGGGGTAAAAGTCAAAGTAACTCAAATCGTAAAAAATGCATAATTGACCATAACTTTGAAACAAATCGAGATAAATTACTCAATTTGATTGTAGACGGAGGTTTTGCGCTAACCCGAGGGCTAATTCTAGTTTCTAAACGTATTAATGCTGATAAAGCAACAATATTGTTTATCTTTCATTTAAATATAGTGATTAAATTTCAAGTATTAAATCATCTGCTCTGATTTTAACTCAGTAGGTGATATTCATACTACATTTTTAACTAGAGTGTTACTTGGAAAATGTTAAACAATGTGTCCAGCTTCCTTTCTCAACAAAAGAATTCACCCACCCAGGTCCAATAGTTAGGAATTAACATCTCTAGTGATCTGAAATTTAAGAAACATATACTTGTACATCACATTATAGGGATAGCCAATTGAAAAATGGGAATCATTAACTGAGTCCTTTTGGTACAACCAACAAAAATTAGTAAAAAACCTTAAACTAATGAAATCCTTATTTGTCTTAAAATTTGGTGTCTTCAAATTAGTATTAAGTAAATTATATAAAACAGCCTACATCCCTAATTGGTTTAGTATTATAGTTAATTACCGTTATTACAGAGTTGATCTTATCTAGAGGTAAACATTTTATTATTTTCAATACGGGATAACATTGGTGCAAAATCAGAGAAGAGGGCAATACGACATCTTATCTCTGAACAGAGGAAGATGGGACAGTTGGAAAGACCAAAGAAGATTTTAAATTTTCTCAAGGCCAACAAAAATTTAGGGATATATAATATAGCTACCATTGATCTTCCAGGTTGTCTTTAGTCTCATCAATAGCTATGAAAATATCCTTATCTCCAATTTTCCCTTTAATTTTGGAGGTTGCATCCTTGCTGATAACCTCATTAATCTATGTAGAGTCCTTCTACTAAAGATGGTTTTATCGGCCTATTTCTTCATAAACTTTGAGAAAATGGGGTTTTCCACAGTTAAAAAAGATATATTACAGGAAATAGCATCTTTAAGAGGTTGGTGTGAAAGTTGTCAGACTCATCATGAGTAAAATGTTGTTCGTATGTATTCATATTCTTGATGTGGGACGAAGACATTAAGTGTCGTTTGACCCTGGATGAAGGTTGTAAGAGTACTTACATCGGCATATTCGACAAATATTTTGTTATCGTCCGGTAGGTAGCTCCAAATTTCATGGCCTCCATTTAATTTCAATCTAGGCGTAGCGAGAATTTTTTTTTGGCATTTCACTAATTTCATTGTAGAAAATCTAAGGTACTCGGCGTGCAATTGATTATTTGAGGAGATTTTAGCACAACAACAATTTGAGATAGAATGAATAAATAAGAAAAAAGGGAAATTTTACCAACTGTTTTCCTTTTCTAATCTCAAAACAGTAATAGAATTGACCAAATAGCACAGCTTTAGTTATACCCTTATATAAAATAAAGGAAGGGGATTCCTTTCCCGGCGAGCTTTTCCCCGTGGCAAACTTTCCAAAGGCAAATTTTACAAAAACGAGCTTTGAAAGATCCCCTTTACAATCATTATTCCCATAAAATAACAATATCTGCACCGACGGCATGTGTTTTGAACACTTTAGTTTGTGTTCAATTTGTTTTTTCTCAGTTTTCGAGCATTTTTTATCATAAATGATTTTATTCCGATATTTTATCAAATTAAAAGACTCAAGTAACAAATAGGCAAGGCTGTTTTTATAAATTGACGAATCTTAACGTATTTAATATATATATATATATATTTTTTTTTCATAACTTAGAAAAGTAATATATAGTAATACATGGACTTGGTCTTGGTAAGGTCTTGAATCGACACTGGGATGTTGGTGTAGACATTATCTTTGACGTGGCCCCAAAGGAAGAAGTCGCGAGAATTGAAGATCTTATCCACAACAAACATCCTCTCATCTTTCGTATTTGCTGATTTTTGAGAATGTTTAAAATCTGCTGGCATTTTTCGACTCGTTTCTTTTGTAAGGTTGTCTACATTTGTATTCAGCTCTTCCCAAGGCTTTTTAAACCAAAATATTTATTTACGAAGTAAGTTATAGTCTTTTTAGCGATTTTATTGTTTCTTGCAAGCTTCATTAAGATAGTTGAAGGATTAGATTTATTAATGAAGTTTATCTCCTTGATTTTGGCCATGGTACGGACTGTGAAGGGTGTTACACTGCTCCTGCTGTTTTTAAGCTTTCAGTAGCTTCAAATTTCTTTTTTATGTTGGTGACAGTGTTCACATTAACTCCAAAGATCTTGGCTATGTCAATATATATGTCTCCAGCACAAATCTGCGCATATATTTTTTAGGCTAGTTTGCACATCCTCGATGAAAAAAAAGAAAAATAAAGAAACCACTTCATTTACTTCAAATATTAATTTTTTGTTGTTGTTTTAAATACCTCGGTTGTTAAACATTGGTGTTTATCATCAATATCTGTGAAGTGAAGTGATTTATAAATAATACGTAACATTAAGAAATATATCACAAAACCTGGTTGAAAATTTTATAACATTGGAATCAATCGATAAGAAGCAAGGAGCTTTTGAATTCACTCACTAGCCATTATAACGCATACAGAACATAATTTATAAGAATGGAATTCTAGAGACCTGGAATAATCACGCAAGATTTTTATTCCCACGCGAGGAGAATATAAAATGAGTGATTGAAAAAAGAGTGAACGTTATTCGTTACTCCATTCCTTCAATAGGGTAAATAAAGGAAAAACAAGCTATGCTGCATTCGTGATTACTGAATGTGTCAGTAATTCCATGGTTTATGGTCCGTCGTTTCCAAAGTGGGGGTCGTAGGACAATACGGAGGGGTCGCGAAATAATTTTCAAAAAAGAGGAATATAATTTAAATTGATATTACTTTAAGTGACATCAAAATTTAAGTAACGATAATTGTAATATTTTTTTATAAGTTTCTTCTGGATAGTTTTAAAAAGTATTTTTTCAGAAGATAGTGCTCCACAAAAATATAACTGGATACGTTCCTTTTACTGACACAGTTAATCATCTGTCGTCTTATATGGAAGATGCGTTTATCGAATTTTTCAGTAAACAATCACTAAAATCAGATTTTTTTTTCTAAAATACTTGACTAATTCAGGATTTCTATGAGGAATGAGTACCACCTACTGACTGTAGGAGCTTTTGATTTACTTTTATTATTTAGCTCAACTTATTTATTTGAGAAGATGTTTTCCATACTTCCTCTTGTAAAAAAAAATACAGATCGCTTCTTAACGAGTTGCTGTGTCTTAAAATTAAACCTTGAATATACCTGGTTTGGTTAATATACACCACACATCCGTCAAATTTAGACATTGATTAGTTTATAACCTATTTGTACATCCACAGACTGTAATGCTATTTGTTTGTGAGTCTCAATTTTGACTTTATTTACCGATATTTCAATATAAGTAGAGTCTGTGTATCTTTATTTTTGATCAATATAGTCAAATAACTTATATATTTATAGGTTGATACCAATAACCTTTAACCAATCCATTTACATAAAAGGCAATCCAAATTTTATAATAATCTCTCAATTAGAGGTATAGGGGTCGCACATTATCTAGCAATATATTTTAAGGCTAGATACTAAAAAAAAGTATAAGTTATCATAGAAATAGGACCAATAAATATTTTCTTGTTATAAAAAAAACCTGATGATAATTATTACAGACAGCTTTTTTCCTTCACGGTTTAATTTCAAAATATGTTATAATAATAACATAAAATTTAAAAATAATTTTTTTAGAGATTGTAAAAACAAAAAAAAACATAAATAAATATTTGTATATATATATATAAAGATTATTCCTTAAGGGGGAGAAAACAATGGAAATGAAAATAATACCACCATTCTACCGTCCAACCATTCTACCTATCATATTATTATTAGAGTATTTTTAGTATTATTTTTACTCACGTAAATTTATTAGCTGGTGTTTTTATTATCATTATCGAATTTCTAAAAAAAGAAGAAGGATTAGATCCCTTCTTTATATAAAAAAAAAAAAAAACACATAGACAAAAACCATTCAAAAATAATTATTATTTCTACTTCTACGTAAAATCAAATTAAATAATAATCTATATAATCCGAATTTTTTTTATATAAAAAAATGATCAAACCTTGATGGTGTATTCAAGTTTTAAAATTATACATGTGTATTTTAGCTATAGTATAGCCTCAAATGCATAAAGCAGTTCCTGTCGGTATGTAAAAATAAAAAAAACACAAATATGAACGTGGGAATCCTGACTCTTTGAAGAATGCTTGGGAAGAGAGAAGCTTAGACATCATGAAACTTTATTAGATCAGCTGCAAGGAGCTGTTAGTGGGGGGACATAAACACAAATCCTACTCTGTATACATATAGAAAGGACATACCGGGTAGTTCATTGAAATCTGAACACTTACTAATTCAATAATTAATGAAGGCTGAGTGATTGAAATTAATTCATATTTCGATATATTAAAGCATAATCAATTAGTTATAAAACAAACCTGAGCTCTCTAGCTCACTTACAAGCCGAGGAAATGATACTTGAAAGATATCGACGAAGTTTCATTTGTGCAATCCAAGCAGTTGGGCGTCTCCAAGACTACCTTCTACGCCGTCAAAAAATCCGAAACTTTGGAAAAGTTGAAGGGCTCTGTCAAATAGACCAAACTGTGCCTGGAGGAGTTAAAGAAAACAGCCAAGGTCAATCAACTCAAATCCATGAGGGACCATACAAGAGATCTTGGGCTTTCACACTAGACTGTCCAGAGTGGATAGAATGATCCTTGTGAGGATGGAGAGGCCACTTTTGACACCAGGATGGAAAGAAAACAATCTTCTCCGTTGCAAAACTTTTTTGAATGAGTCTTTTGAGTTATTAGGAACATTTTTTTTTGACGGTGTTGGCCCTCTCGACTACACGTTTGTGTATGTCAATGGGGAAGCCTGCAGTGTCCGTCATCCAAAAACCCAAGCCCTCAAAGCCACTGTCAGCCACTAGGACTCCATGGCATAGAACTACAGCCGCAGTGGGTGCCTGGTCCTTTTCCACCTCTTTGAAACCATCATTGGGGCTAAGGGCGGCTAAATAACTATTAAGAGAGCTCACACACACACACATCTACCTATTTCTGGTATTAATTTTGTTGAAATTCTATTGCTGATTAATAAATTATAACTTGTGAAAGTTTAAAATTCAAAGTGTTCAGATTTTAATGGATCTCTCGGTATAGTTTCTTCACGACTAAATAAACTAAAACACAATAAATATCATTTTTTCTTTTCTAAAAACGAATGTTTTTACAGGAGTTTCCAATAATAGGTGTTATTTTGAATAGCCCGTTATTTCGGTAGATGTCACTTTTGAAGCTCTAATTTGTTTACATTTGACTGGTACAAACTATGCCATTAATAAAAATGGAATGATACACGCTTCAACAACGCATTGAAATTATTAAAATTCACTATAAAAATGGGAAAAACCTGGCAAAGACGGTTCGTAAAACGAAAGTAATTTTAATGGCTACGTCAAGAAGCAAAACTGTCACATCTGGGGCTCGGAAAACCCAAAATGTATTGTTGAAAAACCTCTTCATCCTCAACATGTAAGTGTTTGGTGTGGCTCATGGCCCGGCGGGGTCATTGTATCTTACTTTATCTAAAGTGAGGCTGGAGCAACAGTTACTGTGCTATTGAGAGATGATTAATGATTTTTTATGGCTGGAATTGGATGGTATTGATCTAAACAACGTTTACTTTCAACAAGATGGTGCTACGTGCCACACAAAAAAAAAAAAAAAAAACCCCATAGTTCTCTTACGGGGAAAGTTTCCAGACCGTGTTATCTCTCGAAAAGGTGATCGCAATTGGCCTCTGAGATATATGTGACAAAGTCCAAACAACCTATAAGAGTCATGATGTTTGGTCATGTTGGCTCTGATGGAAAAGTTTTCCCTCCCATACTTATTGAAGACACAGTAGATGCATTCACATACTGACCATCCAAAAAGTGATGCCACTCCTTGAGGCTACCTATGGCGAAGGTAACTTTTTTTAGATGCAGGATGGTTCTTCCACATATAACAGCAATACAGTTCAAGCCTATTTGATGAAAAAAAAAAAAGAAGTCAAGTGGATTTTGGTCGAAGGATTATGCCCACCATCAAACCCAAACCTGAATCCACTTCACTTGAGTATATACCAGCATGTGGAAGCTAGAGCCTATCACACTTATCATCACAATGCCAACAGCCTTAGGTCCTTCATTACAAAGGAATGGAACAAAATATCAGAAGAGTATTTCTGAAGAGTATACAAGTCCTTTAGGCCTAGATGGGAAGCTTGTATTGCTACCTTACAGGCATTTATTAAATAAACAAATCAAAACGTTAAAAATATATTGGGATAATTCGTCAAACCTTTTTGCAAGAGCTTTGAGTTTGAATTATATTTATCCCTCACAAGACATTATGGCGCATACTGTATATGTACATATATAAACTATATGTATAAGTTCAAAAACATTTTTAGTTTGAAAATACCTTTTTAGCATACCAAAAAAAGGGAGAAACATGAAGAAAAAATACATTTTTGCACCATGTAAAGCGTGCATTATCCTAATACCTCTTTTCCTTCATATTACATTCTAAATTTATATTTACAATACAAGATTACTAAAAGGTATTATTTAAAAACTTCAAATTTAATTTTAGCTTAATTTTGTAAAATAATCCTTTTAATTAACAAACATTCTTATTCTAAACTATGAAATAACTTCAAAAATACGATTTTTTACATATCATGAGTAGAGAAAGGACGGCTATTGGACACGGGTACGGTATAAGTAAACTTGTATTATCCAAAAAAGATCTGATATCCAAACTGACTTCGGCTACTTGAACTTTTATGAATCTTAAAAAAGATCCAAGTGATTGTTTGGATCTAAAAATACTTATAGTAATACTTAATAAAGATTGGACGTGTCTTGGATCCGAATCAGAAGTACTCGGGTACACTTTAAGTAAATTTGTATTATCCGAACAAGCTTTGGGCACTCCAAGTATTGTAGATAAAAAAGTTTAAAGTATTGCTTAATACTTAATACTAGTTTTAAAAACAGATATTGTCTATATCGAACGTAGCATTTCTATTTATCTTGATTAGTACTATACTCAGCCCTTATTTTACTGTTATGAGTTACTAGTGGTAGTGCCCTACATTTCCTGAAGTAAATAGGTGATGTGGCACAGACTAACATTGCTTTAATAATATAGAAGAAGAATCCCCAAGAATTCCTTAGTGTTATTATTAGACTTTTATGATCACACTCACGCGTAATTACTCAACACATAGATGTTTTCTCCTCAAGAAGGAAAGAATAATAATAACAGTTTGGGAAAATAAAAACATTGTTTAAGTGGCCAACAGTAACAAAAATACACGCAGAAAATTGGTTAGCATTTACATGCTTAAATGTCCTCCTTTTTCTCTCCTTTTTTAATATGATGCGCTTCTTGTTAAAAATGAGTTCTTACCAGGGCAATTAAACAAAAAAACAGACGGACAGACTAAATTAGCTATATTAATATAGATTATTTTACACTTTAAGAAAAATTAGTCGTTTCTATTCCAGATATAATAGAGTTCCATACGTAACCCTGTAAGTCGAGGGAGGTGGATGAAAAGGGTGCTACAGCCGGATAAAAAGGTTTTTTGTAACATCCTCCTCACTCTTACCTCCCACTTCCTTGCCAAGACAAAAACATTCATTTGCAGGATCCAGACATAGGGGGAATTTGCAGGAGGGTTAGAAGGTCAGCCTCTTCTCTTCTGATCCTCAAAATGTATTGTATAAAGGTACATACATATAAAGAAGTACTCAAATTAAACTCTTACTCACCTCACTCTTAATTAGAGATAAAAGGGGTCTTGAACCCGGATCCGAAGTACCCTTCTACTGTGTAATTAAACTTGTATTCTCCAAAAAGATCTGAGACCCAAACCGGGTTCTTGTATTTGAACTTTTACAGAATTTTAAAAAGCTAACAGCATTGCTTAATAAAGATAACAAGGGTCTTGAATCCAGATACGAAGAACTCGGGCTCGGTATATGTAAACTTATATTATCCGATATACTAATAAACTTTGGGTACTTGAACTTTTACGGAACTTAAAAGTATCCAAGGTTTTTTTTTGTTCTTTTTATCAAAAAAAACTTATAATATTTCTTAATACCTAATCCTAGTTATAGAAAAAAGAGATATTATCTATATCGATTGTAGCATCTCTATTTATCTTCCTGTGTACTTGAAACAACATTTACATAAACAACTGTATCGTGTGGCTATTACAATGGGATTGTAACAGCAATTCTAATAATAACGAATAATTATGTACTAATAGTAATAATATTGGGTTATTCATAGTTTCAGCAGCAATAAGTTAATAAAAGCAAGCATGTAACTTTAAACAGTATTTTATGTTGTTTAGGTCCGAACTTCGGGTAAAATGTCCTTGAAAATCGAGACAACTATCTTTTCAATTTTGCTAACAGATCTGTATTCAAAAGTGAAGCAGAGATGTTCGCTGGACATATACAGGGAAAAACAAGAGAAACCCATCGTGTGTATATAAAAAGTGAGAAAAAGTTAACGTATGGCAGTAATATACTTATATCTTAGATGTTGTTTTTTTTAAATTGTTTTATATGATGATTAGTTTTTGAAAAAAAGAAAAAAAATTAAAAATCCATAGATACTCACAAAAATTAAAATTTCCCCTCTGCTGCATAATTTTCTCGAATGACAATAAAATTCTAATAAAAAGAAAAGATTCCTTAATTTGGGGGGGGGGTGCAAAATTTAATCGAACATTTAGGTATTAAGATCTGAACCGACCGTATCCCAGAAAATGTGAATCCCCCATATCTTTACCCTTAATCTTAATTTCAATATTCACCTATGAACCAAGAGCTTCAAAAATTGTTTTTAAGAACTAACTACATCACTACCATAAACATCATCATGTCCCTGAGATATATTGCAATTAATGTATTAATTGCATGTGAAGTCCTACTGTTCTTAAAATGATGTGTAATGATTATAATTCATTCTCTTTTAAATTTGATTTCATCAGTTCAATATTCTTCATTCTTGTGCAATACACTCAGCACTCAGATTAGAAATAAATATAGTGTGAAATACAACTATGAACAAATAATTAAATATTGAATGATCACGATTAACAATCTCACAAATCTGGTCCATCAATACAAAAGCAAGTAGAAATGATTTTTTGAGATATCACAAAACGCAATTGGTGAAATTTTAAGTCCTTCATGCGGTTTTTGACAAGGTGTGTGTACTTTAAAGATGAAAAAAGTGCAAAAATGGACAATTTTCACAAGTTTCGTATTATATAAAGAGAAAAAGGACTAAATATTTTGACTTTTTGTTGTATAAATATAATCATTTACTAGTGAATATTGACTTCAATAAATAATAGGGGAAGTAAAAAGTTCGGCTATTATTTATTCGATTTATTCTGACAGTAAAATTAATATACTTGGGATTATCCGATATAAATGGTTCCAAACAGTTTTCTGACTAATCTTCAGTTTCTGGGCAATAGAATAAGTACTCACATACCGGTTCAACTCGAGCATTTATTTTATTTTATCCATATTACTAGGACATCATTGTTGGAACCACCACTTAACTGTTGCATTTGATACAATATTGGGTCCATAAACAGGAAGTAATTATTTTTTTTTTTTTTTTGCCCCCTGCTCCGCTTTTTTCATCTTGGTCGTATTGATACTAAAGAATGTATCAAATTGTAAATGAACTTGTTTTAAGTGTACGCTTAACCTTTAAGCATAATTTAATGTAATGTATTAATCAATACATCAAGCCAAAAAACGATCAGTACTCTTTACTTAACCTGATAATATAAGATAGTATGGTATCCTTTGTTGACTTAACCATAGAGGATATCCCTCCCCAACATATAAGGATCCCTATAAAAATTGAAATGTCCAAATTTGAGGATTTTAAGTTGCCATTTTTTTAAAAATACGTTGTTTTTTTATGGATTTGTATTATTTACAAAATAATATACAAAACATATATAATATCATCAAATTATAAACATTGCACATTCCATACCTCCCATTCAAATTTGGATTCGCTCTGAGCTGCCATAATGAAAGTTTCAAAAAAAACCGCTCAATGCTGATTTTCATCGCAAAACTTATCTAGTGAGGAAGCTCATTTTTGGCTCAATGGCCTAGTTAATTAGCAAAATATGCGTTATTGGTCGGGCAGCAATCCACAAGTACTTCAAAAGACATCATTGCATCCCAAAAAAATTACTGTTTGGTGTGGACTTCATGCTGCAGGGATCCTTAGGCCACATTTTTTTTGTTGATGACAATAATCCCCATGTTACTGTAAATCGAAATCGATATCGCACCATGATAACTGTTTTGTTTTTTTTTACCTCAATTGCAAGGTATGGACATGGCAAACATATGGCTTCAACAAGACGGTGCCCCTTGTCACACAGCAAACATTAAATCCATTTATTGCAAAGCAAAATTTATTGGAAAAAGTAGTCCAAAAAAATTGGGTTGAGTGATTCGACTTCCATAAACGTAATCGCGGTAGTCACGCTAGAGAAATCAATTTTCATACATAAATGTATAATTTTTTTATCATTTGTACTGAAAAACAACAAATTTGACGAAATCTTTTAACATTTGGGTTTTACAAATAAAAAAAAAGTTAAATCGCTCTTAATAAAAAAAACTATTTATATGGTCACAGTGAGAGCTCATTAAATAAAGAAAGGTCAAGGTCAAAGTAACTTAAATCGTAAAAAATGTATAATCTACTATAACTTTGGAACTTATTGAAATACATAACTCAATTTGATTGTAGGCAGAGGTTTTGTGCTCAGCCAAGGGCCCATTCTAGTTCTTCTAGTAACCTTTTTAATAAAAATCACACAAATACACACAAAAAACAGCAAGGGGCTCTCAGTAGAACACAAACCTCCACCTAGGATAATTTTTCCTAAATATCATTTTCTTGCTATGGGAAGTTATTTATTAAACCTATACAAGGACAACAATTTGAGGGTTGTACCTTAATACATTTTTAATTTACAGTAGACTATGCATTTTTAAGGTTTTTTGCCACCTTGACCTTTGTCCTTTCAAAATACAGCAGTCTCTTACTGTGGCCATATATGATCTTTGTACTCAGTTTGATCTACATCGATTTTAAATTTTGATGTAATCCTGGTTACCAACAGACAAACTAACTAACAGAGGCAAAATCATAACCTCTGTTCAACTTTGTTACTGAGGTAATAATACAATTTGGTTAATTGCGTCCAATATCTTGAACAGTTGGGTTCAAAACCATTTTTTCCGGACTAATAAATTGAAAACTGGTAAATTTGACAAAATTTTCACATTTACTTTTACACACGCATAAATACAAATATTGTTACATCAAAGTATATTTAAAAAAATTTTATCTGATTATTTTACTTGCACAATATCTAGGTATGCCTTATTTTACAACATTACATATATTTTTATTGCATGTTTAAAAAAAGACAAAATTATTAGATTTGTGCTGTATGCAAATTAAGTACTATAAAAATATCATAAAAAAGAAGATTTCTCTAATAAAAAAATTTATTTATTATTTTTAAAGGTAAGAGGTTCGATGAAAATCCGTTGTTTTTTTAGCTAGCCCATTTTTTTGGAATTGGTAATCTGAATAATATTTTTTTTTCCTTAGCAGTTGTCATTATTATTAAATTACAGAGTAGTGAACATACTTTACTAAATAGATTAAATTATATTCAAAATCTTATTGAAAAATCGTGTGGCTCATAAAAGACGGAGTGTAACCCTAAGGATTTGTTGCGGAGTTATACTTTTAAGTCATTTTTGGACTCAGAGTAGAATTGGGGATCGACATTGGAGTAATTCTGGCAAATGTCCTTGATTATATCCTTCTTCCCCTCCTCCCTTGTCACAGCTGATTGTAGCTGATCTAATGAAACGTTATAGGTATTATTATTTATCTCTTCCAAAACATTCTTCAAAATGTCAGGGGTACCATGTTGATTTTCAGTTTCTTTTTTTTAACATGCCCATTCTACACTGGATTTTCATCATTAGGTATGAGTTATATTAATCAGAGCCCTATAAGAAGAGTTACGTCACAAGATTTCAGAATGTGAAGACTTGCAACTTAAAAATTGTATATGGTTTGAATTAAATACCGAAGAGAGGCCCATTTTTAAAGACTTAAACTTTGATTCTGTGTCCCAACTCAACTCACCGTGACTCAAACACATGAGGAAGTCAGCTATCGTCAAAGCGGATAGTCCGGCGACATAAATCTACTTATAGAGCTCTGATATTAATAATTAAAGTTGATAATTCTGTAGAGAAAAACGCGTGCAAGGAGAAGGGGGGAGAAAGACTTATGGTATCATTGTTTAAAATACTGATGTGATTATCATCTGCCTGCTTTATTATGATTTTTGAGGGTATAGCGAAAGTATTTATTAGCAAAATGTTTAATGAAGATATACTACATATAATTGACTTAGACATTTTTTATCCGTTACAGTAGATTTGAAAACGTCACACTCCATGAAATTGTAATTCATTATGAACCATAGTCTCAGAATGATAACTAATGAAACGAAAAAGTAGAGTACTTCGAAATATATTTGAAGTTCCAAATTTAAAAAGAAGGCTTAAATTAAATATAATCTACATACTAAAAAATAAACCATCATACATTTATGTTAAATATATCAAATTAAACAATTAAAATCATATAACTAATAATAACAATAAATTATAAATACAGAATATTGAACTAATAGATTGATCCAAATAATATTTTCTTGTTCTGAAATGAATTCAGTTAAATATGCCATAACTTTAAGTTGTTAAACACAAGCCAGACATGGAGTTTAATCAATAAGATCATCACCCTTTTTTTAATAGTAATGTAATGAATTTTTTATCAGCATGTTGTAATGACACATAGTTTATTGTATCTCACAACCTTTCATCAAAATAAAGACAGAAAGAAGGTGCAACATCTGTAAGTAATTCCGGTCCTAATAAAATTTATCAGTCCTAGGACCTATCCTTATCCGTCTTTTATGGTAATTACAACAGCTATAATAACATAGTTATTAACTACCTCAATTCAGCTGTTGAAGTTTTATCATAACCTCTTTCAAAGAGACGAAATACCTTAAGTTTAATTTAAATAGGAAACGTGTGGTTAGAAAATATAATACTAAAGCATCATACGTTCTAGGTATCATCCATTATTTCCTTCGTTTTTATTTTCTTAAATTCTATCTAGAAATGAAAAAAATAAAAAGATAGCAAGAAAAGGGGGGGAAATACCGTGCCGATTAAAAAAAAAAGACTGAAAAGGAATGCAGTCTAAGGACCAAACCACTGTGCTTGATTTAAAAGAAAAAACGGCACAGCCCAAACATTGATATTCTTTATTTATGTTTTTTTTTTTATTTGTTTTTTTGCATACATCCAATAAAAAGGTGTCTATATTTAGTTGTTTAGGCTAGAAAAGCCATTTAATGAAGAATAAAATTGTTTTTTATAACTTAATACGAGAGTATATTATACTTATGAGTATAATATATAGTATAATCGATTTAAAGTTTAAAGGCTATTAAGGACTTCGTACACAATTTTAAATAAAAATATGTGAATGCGCTAGTTAAACATAACTATTTTACAGTAAGTTTACGTAAATCTTATATTTATCCATTATATATATATATTATTTCTTTTTTAAATTTTACTATTTTTATGATTTAAATACGTAAAATTATTTATATTCTTAATGTTTTAGAATAGAAGAATAAGCAAAAATAAAAAAACTAACTGAGGTTAGTTAGATACATCATTAATGAAGAGTATTAAATTTAAAAAAAAAAACAGAAGCAATTCATTTTATCCACCTAAAATCATATAACAAGCACCTGATATCAACAAGGGTATTAATCGAGGCGTATCATAAGGTATGTTTCGCTCTCACCTTCTCTCGTGCTCTTTGTTTGATTGTCACTATCAACTGGTATATGCTTTTAGACTCGTGATTTTTAAATGCTCAATTATTTTATCTAATGCGATCTTATAATTCTAAGATATTTAGGACTGAGTCTCTTCCATTTCAAAAAATTTCAGTCATAATTAAATTTGCCCTATAATTATTGAGGATTTAGGACTCGATGAAGATGTTCAAGGAATTGGGCTTGTGAGAAAGGACTTGAGACTCGACTCGGACTGTAGTATACATAAGGACATATTTCCCACCTTTGCCTCTAACAGACCTTGATTCAATTTTCAATCCACTCTTTCATTAAATAATAGGGATGTAGCCTCCCACCAAATTAGGGAACTTTTGGTTTTTACTAGATATTTTCTTGTAATTTGGACAAACTATACAACAGAGAAAAAAAAAAATTTTGCAAATTTTTTTCCAAATAAATTATCTCTCTGTTAACAGCTATGGATTTTTGAATTTTTTTTTAAAGTCAATAGGTGTGGTATTTGGAAATTTTTTGAACTTTCTGGTTTTTTGTCCATTACATGAGCAAAAGTGGTTTTCACGATGGAGTCAAAAAATTAAATATTTCCATTTTTTGAGAATAACTATGGATTTTGGAAAAAAAATTCAAAACCCAGCCCCTCCCCCCAAAAAAAAAAAAAAATATATATATATATATAATCCTGCAGACGCCCCTGGTTCTAGTAGAATAGATTTTCAATTATGTATTGGTCGTCGAAACAAATTCCACACAACTTTGTGGCCTTATCTATTGGGTTCTAGATTAAGTAGAGAGGTTTTGTGAATTTCTATAGACATTTTGTGGATTCTAAATACTTTGTTGGTTTTTTTTGGTTTTTTTTGTCCATTACATGAGTGCAAGTGGTTTTCACGATGGAGTCCCGATGAGAAATGATCTAAGCTCTCCTCGTTGCACACGTTTCCACCAACATTAATAAGCGCATGGAAGCTGGTCAGGACCTTAAACTCTGCAGTGGAAGTGAGAGAAAACAAAAAGGGGATCTGGCGAAGTACAAGTAAGTAGCGATTGCCTACTTGAACTCCACGTAAACATATCCCTTCCCGAGGAACCATCATTAAATTAATGGAGGATGTTGGTACTGATGTCATATATAGAAATACATATAAAAATGTTTTGAGTCATCCACACCAAATGACGATCAAGTTATCAGTAAAAAGTATTTACGAATATCGAAACCACATCCAGAAAACTCATAAAAGGCAAAAACAACTGTTTAAATGGTCACAACAACGAGGGTAGTTACATGGGGTGTTGCATTATAATTAACATCCATTGCAGAGGATCTCCGGGTGGCAAGGTCGACTGCATCTCTCTATAAAAATAAAAAAAAAAGGCTGTAAATCCCTTAGAAGAGTTAAAATGGCCTTCTTGTTGCAAAAACAGCGGGGCAAGAGGCTCGAGAGGGCTAAGAAACTCTTGAAGGTGAGGAAGCGAAATCCAGCTAACAGTGTTGTATTTTCAGATGAGAAGATTTTCACGGTTAATCTCTGTCTTTTATGAGCTAAAAAAAACAGTGAATGTGTTAATCATTACTTATAACTAAAGCTTTAAAGCAGGTAGCGAAACGAGCACGAAAACAATAGACACGTGAAAAATGTCTTGATCGAAATTTACTTTTTTTATCCGCCAGGGGCACTAATTGGCTATTATTTCTATAACTCTAGCAAGAAACTACAATGTATTTGCGTATTAATTAAAATAGCTAGATTTGAGTCACAAGTGTAGAAAGTAGAGTACTGAATATACTCTAATTTTAGTATTAATAAATAACTGAATATACTCTAATTTTAGTATTAATAAATAACTGTGTGGGAGTCTTCCGAGAATGGTCGGCTTTGACAGTTCTACAACTTGCTTGCCCGATTTATGTTATTGACATGCCTTGTATTTCCAGTTACTTTGGGAGCGATTGGATCACTTTAAGGAAACACGGAGGTCAAAATTTATGCCTTCAGGCATATTGATGTGTAATTTTATCTCCTCTAGAGGCCATTCTCCTTGCTCGAACCTCCCATTCGAAAAAAAGATGCCAAACCCAGACGTTTAAGCATCAGTATTAATTTTAAAATATGGATATGATTCCAGGAGGATGAAGAGCACGAGTAAATTTAACTATCATTTTAAGTAACTAAGATGAAAATCTGATTGATAAGGAACATGAAAGTCCCCATTATTAAGATCAAATTGTGAAGCACACATTGTCCACAACATAACTAAACATTATATTGCCTGGCTTAGTAACTAAGACACATGAGTTTAAACTAGCTTGCTTGGAAACAGAGGCCCGTAATAACAGATCATCATGATAGTTGCTGACACTTGTATGAAGTTCTGATTTAATTTAATTAACCTCCGGTCTCCTTATTTTTTTTTTTGTAATAAAAATAATTTTAGTACTATAATTAACTAAATAAATAACGTTTTAAAGACTAAAATATGATGTAATAATGATATAAGATATTGAGGAACAAAAATACGTGTTACCGTCTTCAGTACAAATAAATGAACGAATTTACAGGAAAAGTGAAATCTAGCGAAAAAATATAAAAAATACTGACCATACTATTTTCTCAGGCTAACTATCGCGTTTCGTTAATTAGTTTAAAGGTTTAGAATGTTCCATTGCCTTCAGCTGTTCACTTCTATACGCTTTAGAAGTAGTATTTTGCAAACCATAAATTGAATAGACTATTATTTTTTCTCCGGATTTTAACATAATACTAACAGTATTGCAAACAAAACAGTTGTATTCAATTTATCAAGATTAGATATTTATTCTCTGTCTGCCAAAAACTAAGCTAAAAGTTCTTGCTACTTCTATTTATTTATATCTTTAACAGACATATTTCGCTATATTTCCCATCCTGTTTAGTTTGAAAATGTTTTTTTTAACAACAATAATATTTCTAAGCGCGTAACAAATTTCAATTCCAGAACCAACAGTTGTATTTAACATATTCCTTAAAGCCCTTTGTTTTTTATTGGATAAACTGGTATTGTATAGGTGTTTCCCTACGAATCTAAGCCAATCAAATATCCCCGTATACATACCAAGTACACATGTAGTTTATATTTTGTGGTATTCTGTGAAATAAAATTTTTCACAGGGCTAGGAAAAAAAAATGAGTAGCTCTGTTGGCTAATTTTAATAACTTTCGACCCCTAGTTATAACCCATTACCCGGACTGTTCGGCATGAGTGAATATCTTCTAAATACTATACTTGCGTGTACAATATACGTACATATACATATAAATGTATTTAACAAATGCTGGCTAAATTTTTACCCAGACATCAGTAATTGATTCAATAGACAAGTCCTAAATCCAAATATATATATTTCTATCATATGAAAAGTCACTCGATTTTCCAAATGTCTATATCAAAGGAACTGAAGAAATTCCTATTAATCATCTCGTATAATAAATTTATAAGTTTTGAACTTGCTTATTTGAATCAAACACAAAAATATCCTTAGTAGTTCACATCACACATTGAGAATGCTTTTGAGAATATTATTTTTAGATTGAACTAGTTCAGGGGCGTGCAAAAGCCTGGCCTCCTCACTTTTTTGGCATTTACAATTATCATACACTTGGAATACAAATGTATGATTTTTTGTTCTTTTTTATGCTAGTTATTTGTCATTGGCCCCACTTCCGAAAACAGCACTCGTAGCGGATAAAAAACTAATTAATCGATGTTAGTTTTTTTTTTATTTAACCATTGAAAAAAAAATCGGACAAATGCCAAATTTGATCATTGTATAATTTTCGTCATCATTGTAACAACTATTGCACCCCTTTTTTTGATAATTCTTAAAATATCTATTAAGTTTTATTTTATTGATAGCTGGTGTGGCAGTTATGCAACTTTTTTTTTAGTTGTTTGAGAGTAAATGCTCATTAAGTTTTCCAAGAATCATAAAAATTTTAACATTTAAAGGTGATGTTACGTCAGAGGCCAGAAAGACATCTTAATTGTGAAAGAACGTTTGGGTTTTCAATAGTAGTTGAGTAATGAAGAACTGTAAACTTAAGTTTTTGTGTAGGAAAAGATAGTTTGATGTTGTTTTTTCATTTAAAAAAATAGAATTTTGATTTTTAGAAAAACAAAATATCGATAATAACCTTTAGCGGATTATTACTCATAAATGAAAAGTTGTCTGAAACCTGCGATTTAACATGATATTACATTTATTGTATAACGCAATCTTTCCTTACAATAGCAAAAAAAAAAAAAAAAAAATCCGAAAATTTAAGCAGTACAAGTAATTTGTCACGTTGAATAAGCTCATGGCATTTGCAACTATTTCTGCCTTTTGCAGAATCTACCTTATTAATTAAAAATGCGCGTTGAAGGTGGTTGCATAGTTAAATAATTATTATTCGCTTATATTATGAATTTTTTTTAACCAAAAAATTTAATTTTTGTGTGAATAGCTTTGTAATTTTCAAATTTTTGCCAAAAATTTACTTTCTCAAATTTTTTTGTGAATAACTATGGATGTTTGAATTTTTTTGGAAAATATTAATTTTTGGATATTTTTTTCAGAAAAATTCAAAAAACAAGCCCTCCCGAAAAAAAACAACATATAATCCAACGAGCGCCCCTATATCGGGACTATAAAGTACATATTCGACAGACAGATCTAATGTGTTGCTTAAGAAGACCCAAAAAATAAGGAAAGAAACTTTGAAGTTTGAAATAAATAATAAAAAAAACATGATAGTAATACAATGATATTTAGAAATAAACTTTATTCAATAAAAAATACTCTATGCTTAATTTACTCTTTTACCAACATGCCATTGTAATATATAAAATAAAATTAAAAAAATTAAAATGTATGAAGAGAAAAAATATTACAAAAAGGTGGATCTGCTTTTTTAAGTAATTAAAAAAAATCCTTTATTTTTTTTCTTTTCATCATTTGTTCAGTTCTTATTTCATTCAAATACAAAAAAAAAAAATCTAATTATTATCATATCGTACAACATTGTATGGATAAGAAGGGAAGTGGTGAGAGAGAGGGAAAATGGATTCGAATGTACCTATGCTGAGTATAAATTTGGTTCCTCAGCATTATATGTAATATATCAAAATCATTATTATAATAATAATTATAAAAAATGTTCTTGTTTTTTGTTCTTAAATGGGTAGGGATCTTGGGGAAGGGGGGCTTGGGTATAAAAACAAAATTATTATATGTCTATTCATTTATTAAATCTTTCTATTTTCTTCTCGTATCACTATCTTTGAGAGAAAATGGATCGATTCGTGATTTATGTCGTAGATACTTCTTCTTCTTTGTCATCGTCGTCAATCTCCTTTGCCTCATTTTTTGTTTGTGCTTTCCTTATAATTAATTACTTTACGTGACACAACACATCACACAAATAATTAATGAGTGTGATCAATCTATAGACTCTTTGAAGTGGACTAGAATTGAGGGAGTCGGGTGAAAGAAGAGGCGGCCTCTGGTGGTAGTTAGGTAGTTAATTAATAGTGGAGACGAGAGAAAGAGAGAGTAGTTAGTACAACATACACTCCAACCCAAAATTGATGAAAAATAAAGGGAATCCAAATCTATTGTATAATTTATGGATCATATTCATAATTAATTAATGAATAATCTACAATGGATTATGTGTGAATCTATATAAAAAGGAGGGCAGTGTTATTAAAACGCGAGTTTACCTACTCAGTATCATGTTATTATACCTATATATGCAATACATATCCTGGAATGACAATTATATATTTATGATTAATTCGTTCTTTTTTTTTTTTTTTTTTTAAATGAATGTATAAAAAAAATATATATAATAGGTATAAAAAGAAGAAACGCGGTTCGAAGGAGATGAAAGAATAATTAATTAAGGGAATTTCATTCTCTACTATTAAAAAAAATTAATAATTATTGAAGTGTCTCTCTGCGTGTGATGTTGTTATAATGATCATTAATCAATAATTGAAATATGAAAACTAAAGCAACTTTAAAAATATATTTTAGAGGAAGAGCAACAACATCAGCTCTGCTCTTATTCACTAGCGTTGTTTACAAAGGCCGATTTGTGGATTATTCAAGGAGAATATATGTATAATTAGTAGTGGTTCTTCATGACGTATGTAGTAATTAGGTAGGTAATTAAACTTATCTCTCTTAATGACGTTGTATGCAGAAGTAGTATGTCGTATATGTATTTAAATTAAAAATTACGCGTTTTGTTTGTTTTGTATAATATGTAGTAATCATTAATATTTTTGTAAAAATAAAGAAGAGAGGATATCATCATCATCATCGTTATATTGCACCCGACATGCGAGATTTTTTTCCCTTTATCTCTCAAAATGAGTTGTAGGTATGAAGTAGTAGTAGTATTTAATAGTAGGTGTAGGTCTAGGAGTGGTAGAAGTCGTAGTAGAATGGTTTACCAATTTGACATTCCGGGTTTATTGAGTGTCATAAAGTATATTTGGCATGAAGAGCCACCTTTAGCAGATGAGAAAAATACTTTATCATTCCTTTCGCAAAGGAACTTGAGTTTTTGAGCTTTTTTGTGCATAAAAACTCCATCAAGGTGGCCAGACTCGACTGAACGAATCTCAATTGCCTTATTTCCCCATCCCATGATTTGTCCAGTCCCAATGTAAGCAACACTAGTGGGTAATTCTCCCCATTGTAAAACTATGTTCTTTGCAACCTTTCCATACGTGTTGACGTACACTCCTTCATTATCATAGCAAAGAAGTAGCTGCATTCCATTAGAATTTGGCAAAGTGACAATGGTATGAGGTGTAATAGGGCCTTGGGCATGTTTTGGAATATAGATGTCATAGACGGAAGCAGAGTCTAGGTCCACGGCGTGGAATCCAGACGTAGACCCATAAACAACTTTTAAACGTGTACCTTCTTCAATTGTCAAATCTACCAAAAGTGGTCGATGCTGAAGTTCGCTGAAAGACTTGAAGGCCATGAACTTATGATAAGGCTTAGGAGCCCAAGCATAGATCTCTATAGAATCACGTAGAGCTATGACCAGGAACTTGATACGCTCGTATTTCACAATTTTAAAATGAACTGCCCCTTGAAGGTCTCCCACATTAATCCAGCCTGCTCTCCTCTCTATAGCGTTGTCCGTTCTAAGAATTTTAGATTTGAGCCACGACAAATAATATACGCGGACTCTATTCTTCTTTCCACTCACTGTTACAAGGATATTTTGTCCCTCAAGAACTTCCATTTGAAGAAAACGACGACGGGAAATGAGTTGATACACTTTCCCCTGCCCTGATCGATCTAGTAGCATTAATCCTGTGTCGGTGCCGATCAAGAGATTCACTCCCCAAAGAGCTGCACAGAGAATTTCAGAGTTGAATCGTTTCTTGTACTTGCGTATTTCTGGAGTATCTGCAACAAGGTCATGAGATGATGGTGCAACATTGACATTCGGAACGTGGGATGATTCACGACGAACCCCACCGTTGCCATTATTAGCAGCTGCCTCAGCCGAAAACCCAAACGACAAGAAAGATTTCTGCTTTTCATGCATCCCTCCATGCGGAGATATTCCCTAGAAAATAATGGATTGAATTAATAAAATAGGTAATAAGGATTATATATAGGATTTGTATAGCTTTTACGTATTCATACGTACATATTATGAGAAGTATGTAAATTTAAAAATAAATGATAATTACTTGACGTTGATCTTCGGACATCCTACTAACTGGAGTACTGGGGCCTGACAAATTACTAGATTGCTGAGGTAACAAATCAGGCATCACTTGGGCATTAATATCCCGATTTTGACAATTTTCATCATCTGGAGTAGGGGGAAGAGGCCGACCAGGGGCCTTTCGTTGAAGCTCGCGTAATGGTTTGGGCACGGGGTCATTCACTTGCAATGTACCTATAGTACGAAAAAAATTAATAAATATAAACTTGTTATTGCTAATTATATTTAATTAAAAGAATAATTCACCATCTCTCTGTACTGGTTGATCATCATCATCGCTGCTGTCGTCATCTTCTACTAAGGGAGGTGGAACGGCTGTCAATCCATTCCCATTACTTGAATTTTTATCCCCTCCACTTGGCTGTCGCTGCCTTATCCTTAGTAGATTCCTTGGACTAGCTGCCAATTCATTTAATTGAGCAGCAAGAACGTCTAGATCCTCAGGCTTGCGCTGTTGCTGCTGCGGAGGTTGCTGTTGTTGTGGCTGAGGCAGAATTCTTGAGTTTCTTTGATCCCTAGAAGGTGGAGTCGCGGGTTTTGAGGATTCTGTTCTACGTAATTGATCATTATTAGACTGTTGTCCTGGTGGTGGTGGAAGGGGTCTTTGGGGAGGAGGACCTGGAGGAGTGGAGGAATTACTTCCATCCAATCGATGAGGTAGCGGTGGTCTTGAGGGAGGTCCTGGTTCAACTGGAGGGGGCTCTTCTTTACGAGAATTACGATGTTCCTTTTGAGCCCTCTGTTGTTGCTGTTGTTGAGCCGCGGCGAGTGCTGCTTGTTTTTGAGCTGCACTCTTATTATGCTCTTGAATGGCTTGGAAGTTTTTCCTCAACTGATTTTCTCCAGGTGCTTGTAGGATGGATGAAGGCTCGCCAGCAAGAGGTGCCTCAGGGAGTTCATCATCAGATCCAGAAAATTGGAATTGATTCATTTCTTCCCTTTGTTTCTCTTCTTTGTGTTTCTTCATGCGGTCCAACATATCCTTGATATGGATTCGGACTTGTCGCTCTGTAGGTTGATCTCGGACGAAAGGATGTTTAAGAAGTTGATCTGTGTATGGCCTTTGATGATAGTCCTTCACAAGAACGGTTTCAATAAAGTTTTTAAATTTAGAACTCCAACGCTTAGATTTCAGTCGTGGAGGAGGATTACGAGGGATGAGGAATAAAGCTCTCATGGGATGCATATCGCAGAGCGGTGGCTGAGCTTCAGCCATTTCTAAAGCTGTGATACCAAGGGACCATAAGTCTGAGCGGTTATCGTATGTAGCTTCAGGATTTTCATCACAGGCAATTACTTCAGGTGCCATCCAATAAGGGGTTCCAATAAATGTATTACGTCGCCCAATCGTCCTATCCAATTGAGCACTGACTCCAAAATCTACTAACTTAACTTCCGCATTGTCCGTTAAAAGAACGTTTTGACCTTTTATATCTCGATGTATAACTTTGCATGCGTGAAGATGTGTGAGGCCCCTCAGTACCTCTCTGTGGACAGTGGTAAGGAAGAACAGTTATCAATAATGTACACAAATATTTAAGCAGGGAATAAAATCATTACCTGCTGATATAAGCGATCCAATCTTCTTTTAGACTTTGTCCTTTGGTGGATTTGACGAGGTCCGTTACAGATCCAGCTCCGCAATATTCCATTACTAGCCATAGCTGATCGTCCTTCCCTGCTGGGCATTTTTTAATAAACGCCCCATAATAGGTTGCTATATTTCTGTGATGCGAGTACTTCTTGAGAACGTTGATCTCAAGTTTAATTTCTTCTTCTTCATCTTCCGTTACGTCCATGACTTTAATGGCAGCTAATTGCCCTATAAATTAAAGTAAGTAAGCAAGTTAGTAATTTTTCAGTTAGAAATGAATTAATAAATTATCCTATAATATCAAAACAGCCAGTCAAAATATATACGATTTTGATATGCATAATTTATATGTAACTAAATTTTTAACTTTTTACACATTTTAAAATACAAAATAATAATAGAACTAATTGTTAGTAAACAATTAAATTGTTTTATTTAATTGAAGTATGGCAAAGCTAACGTAAAACTATTGAGATTTCCGCACCCCTCTGCGTGGGATTGCTTAGAAAGGAAATTTATTAGCAGAATAAGAGCCTCTTAGTGGACCATCTACACTGTCCAATCACCAGAAGATCGGAAAATACCTCAAAATATTCTGGGATAGCCTTAGTCTAAATCTTCTGGGCTAATGAATTTTGGCCTATGCAAAGTCCAGATCTCAATAAACTTGTCTTTAATATGAGGCACACTTAGAGTGCAAGGCGTGCAAAGTTTGTCACTATAATTTGGACGACTTATAGTAATCCCAAATATATACAAAAAGTATGCCCTCTTAAGGTCCGATCATTTTTGCCAAACGTGTTAGTTACATTCACTAAAATGTAATACTTTACCTACTTTAAGTAGTTAAGTAATATTTAATAAATAAACGTAGTTATACAATTGCATTCCCTATACTATCCTATATAATATCCTACTATAATATCCCCTTTTATAATATTCTAAATGATATTTGCTATTATTAAAAATATTTTTAATCTGGATGGATAGAATTGTGTAGATACATAAATTGAAAGGATTTTAGAGAAAAAAAATATATATGTGACAAACAAAGGAAGTTAATGACAACGATAGCTATAGATTACTGATTGTACAGGGTGCGTGCACAAAAACTGCCGCTTCAAAAAAAACAAAAACTACAAGCTTATTATATAATATTTATTGATAAAATAAAAACGAATATCTTTATTAGGATATAGAAAATCTATCTATTCAATGTAGCCGCCGTCTGCGGCAAAACCCCGCTCAATGCGGCTACGAAACCGAGAACAGGCATTTTGGACCTGCGCTGCTTCTATCTCACTGAATTTCTCCTTGATGCAGGTGATGAGAGACTGCTTGGTGTTATAGGAGGAGCGGTTGGTCATGTTCTCCACGTAGACCAGGATAAGTAGTCCAACGGGTTCAAATTTGGTGATGAGGGAGGCCAAGAGGAGAAGGGTACGAACGCTAAAGCATTGTTTTTCAGCCATTCTTGCGTCGGCTTAGCTTTGTGGGGCGGAGCCGAGTGTTCACCCTGAGGTCTGTCTCGAAGATGAGGGAGGCATGACATGACCCTCACTTGACACGACCCCAAAGAACATGACAGTGGCCAGAAACATGTTCTTGGGGACGTCTCCGTTGTTCACGGCAATACAGCGATGGTTCTGGGAGTTGTGGATTTGATCCTGAACAAAATTCTTCTCATCAGAGAAGAACCAGAGCATGTTCGGCAACTTTAGGTTCTTCAAGATGTTCAGCAGCCTGAAGCTTTTGAGCAGCCTCAACCCTCGAGTATTTTCTGTCAGAAGTTGGGCTGTCTGACGCCTGTAGGACTTGCACCTTAAGTCCTTCTTCACACAAGCCCTCACGGTCCACTCGGTCATTCCCAGGTCCCTCGCCATGGCTCTCATGGAACGCTGGGGGGTCCTCGTCGATGATGTCACTGACCTTGTTGATGAAGGTGACGTCCCGGACAATCCTGGTGCTCTTCTCCTCCTTCTTCTTCCTGTCAACAACGTCCATCGGATCCGATGACTCCTCCAGCTGCTTCCTGAGACTTCTGACCGTTCTAACTGGCATTGACAGAAGGCCAGAGATGTCAGCATTGCTTAATTTCATGTGATCACTAAGTATAATCTGTATGGCAGCGCACCTACGATCTGTCTCATTGAACAAAATGACTTTTCTTGGTCACTTAAGATGATACTATCGCTACAAGTGGTAAACAATAACTGAAGTCTATGACCCGGGAAATTTTTTAACACCAAAAACAGACAGATCAGACATCAGCTGATGGAGTAATGTCGTCCTTAATATGCGGCAGATTTTGTCCACGCGCCCTGTATAATAAATCAATATGCTGATAGATTTTTAAAATAAAAATCACTAGACGAGGGGTTATCTGTTTCAAAATTGCAGCCACAATGAAATTTTAAAAGGATAACATTTTTTTCTCATTTTTGAGTTTATGTACGGGGTGTAGCAATGAAATTTGGCACTTGAGATTTCCGAATTTTTCCGGCATACATATATGATGATTGCTCAATGTTTGTTGTTGTTGTTTTTTTGTGGAGAAATATACATATAAAACCTTTCATTTAGACGCCAAAACACTACCATGGAGTCAACAACCGGAATGCAAGCCAATTAAATTTTCAGAAGCAGAACGCAGGTGCGCTATTGTGCTACACCTCCAAAACGACTCATTATTAGCCCCAGGAGCACTTCTATGATTGGGTGTCCCTGGATACTTAGCTTCCTAGCTCCCCCGACCTGAATCCGATTGATCATTTATTTCAGGACCTACCTAGAGTCAAAGGATAACAGAGGTATTCACACCATCAAGAAGTCCTCGAAGAACATCATCGTCCTGGAATGCAAGAATTTAGATCAGGTTCCAGTTTCAAGCGCCTACACACGGTTCAGGATCCTAATGGGGGCCGTTATTGAGACCAACAGAGGCTACATTGAGTGAGATATTTACTAAATTATTGCACTTGCAGCTCATTCTTGGTCTTTGAATCAATCTTTAAAAAATGGTCATTGTATGTTTATTGAAAATAGAAAGATCAAGTGCACCGTATTTTGTTGTTATACCCTGTAGATAAATAATATTTATGTTAAAGATTTTGGCATTAATGGAAGATGTGAAGATGGCATTTCATCGTTCTTGAATCATTCATATTTCATTCCGCCTTTGTTGAACGATTATTAAAATTTAAAGTCGAATAAAAGCCTGAACATGGATAATTGGATAATTGTTATTTTATAAGAAAATTACTTCTACACCAAAAAGACCCATAAAATTCAGTTGTAAATATAAACACGCTCAAGGGTTGTTACGAGGAAAATGCGAATATATTTATATTTCCTAAAAATTTGTCGACCAAAAATAATTGAAATTCAAAGTCGATTAACAACTTGAACTCAAAGTGCATAATACTTATTCCTTTAACGAAACTGAGAAGATGCTCCATTTAAAAATCCACCGAAACTGTAATTCTGAAAGAGTCACAATGTACATAAGCATGTCTGAACAGACTATTTTTTCTAAGACAATTGCAATTACAGTAATATTCGAGAAAAAGTAAATAATGTAATTTTTTAATTATCATATAACTTATAGAGGAGTGGTTCTTAACCTTATTAGAGATACTGAACCCTTCAAGCTTCTTCAGTACATCCACCGAACCCCTTCATGATTGGAAAAATAAAATATGACTTCTTCAAAGAACATAGGTATATATTTTAAGAGTGCACAAAATGAACCACTATTTTCAAAGAACAAGACCTACAAAACATTAATTTCACGAAAAAACTAAATCATTGAATATTAGTTGCAAATTAATGTGTCTTTTGCTGTTGCCCTTTCAGACACAAGTTCAGAAATGCGTGGCTTCACCTTGTCAAGTGCCACTCTCATTTCGTTTTCGCAAAATAATCTGTTCATTTTCTTTGTTTTTATGTCCGCCATCCTCGAAAAGGATTTTTCAAAAAAAAAAAATCTCTTGTTACAAACGGTATGAGTATATCCAGGGATTTCCTTACAATAAGTGGGTATGGTACGATTTCCTGACACCAAAACGTTGAAAGTGTTGTTGTTCTGAAGAGTTGCCGTTGAAGCTGGCTCTGCTGAAGTTCAATGATTACATCGAGATATTCATCGTTCACGTTTGCTGTCGCAACACTAAACGTGAAAGGATGTCTCACCCATGCTGGATATGACCCAGTAGTGGGGAAATATCCCTAAAGAGGCTTTGTAAGATCTTCTAAGTGCATGGCAATTACTTGCTTCAGCTCTACAGAAGTACTTCGAATTCCGAGGTACATTTCCTTAGACAGCTCTTTGAAGATACTGTGCTTCATAGACTATTTTCCACGTAGTTCACACATTCAACAACAACTTTTAATACTTACACTACTTTAAGAGGCAAGGTTTCTGTTGCCAACGAATGCCTGTGAAGAACACATTGAGTAATAATGATGTGTGGGACATCAGATTTCACCAGCATTTCAAAACCAGAGTTTCGTCCCAGCATGGCTGGAGCTCCGTCCGAACAAACTGCAGAAACCAAATTCCATGAAAGATTGTTGCCTCTCAAGAAGTTATCCACAAGTTTCTTCACATCGACTTCCCTGGTTGTTGTTGTAAGAGGCTTACAAAATAGAAAATCTTCTTGTATCACGTTATCTTTCATATAGCGCGAAAATACGAAAAGCTAACTTCGTTTAGAAATGTCAGTGGTCTCATCGAGTTGGAGGCTGAATTTTACAGGGCTTGAATAAGATCTGCAACTACTTGAGCCAATATGTTATTGTTTATGTCGTTTATTCTCTTGCTGATAGTGTCATTTGAAAGAGGAATTGAGATAACTTGTCTTCAGCAGCTTTTCCCAGCATTATATTCCCCATCTTCAACGTGGTTGGTTTTATCTGTGTTTCACCAATTGTGTGTGATTTGCTCTGCTTTCGATGAGTTAGGCAACTTCGTACGATGCTGTGAGGATTGGTTCGTCGATGGGTATAAAGCGGAGAACAGGCAGAGTAGCCTTTCCATCAAATTTAGGTCTCTTCACCTTGAATTTAGAAAGTGGTGTGTTCTTTCATTTCCCATCTCCATGGAGCTTTAGGAAGTGTTCCTTCAGTTTTGTAGGTGCTAGACTAGAATTGCTCAACTTGGCAGTGCAAATCATGCATTGAGGACACTGAATCCCATCACTTTCCTTTATACACGTGAAACCATATTTTGTGTATTCATCAAACCACTTTTTTTTGCTGGACATAGTAAGAAGGGATTGAAAGATTATCCATTAAGACCGAAGTGAAGAATTTTCTACATAGCTATTTATACAAATTTGAACATGTAATATCTCTATGAAAATATAATTCATTTGAACTTTTGTTCTTGCCAAAGACACTCATGATGATAGAGATAATACCTTATTATTATATATTTTAGATATGAAGTACTTTTAATATTAATATTTGTTGCTATATTTATAAGAAAAACTAAAAAATGGCGCGCCTGACATTTTTAACGTAGTGTGACGACATTGTTTCCTTTCCATACTTCTTTTTTATTTCATACGATACATAAGAAAAATAACAAGGGGATATATTATGTACAAATTTTGAGACTCGAAAATACATTTTTAATTCAAAAAATATCATTTAGATATGAGGGATGCTTAATCAAATTTCTTCTTGTTTAACAACCTTTAAAATAGTCTCTTCTATAATTACAGTCTAGTTAATAAATGGACATGGGGGGCGCTTGCCGAACCACTGAGTGTCTCATAGAACCCCTGAAATTCGATCGAACTCAGGTTAAGAACTTTATAGCTTTATAGAGCATTTTCACTGACGACTTAAATTACATCATAATTGAAGGAGACGACAACAACTTACGGGCTCAAAGTTGATATTTTTACTAAATAAAATGCACAAGTTTCCAATAAATTTTGATGTAACTCTATCAAATGGCTTTATGAAGAAAAAAAGACAGAATAAACTTGCAAATCAAAGTAATATGTATTGAAAATCCCTGCAAATGGCTTGATTTGTACCTTCTTTTTTTTTTTGATTGATTATTGACAATAAAAATAGGATAATTAGAGATAAATATATTATTATTTCTACTGTACAGGGTGATCGATATAGATTGAGAAAATCTTTTAAGGATTATAACGAACGAAATAGACGGAGAAGAACCATAATTCTTTTTTACTATTTGAAAGCTACATTAAATGACATTCAATTATTCATAATGAGATCCGCCTCTCTTGATAATTTCAGCCAAACAGCGCCGGAAGCTTTAGTAGGCCCGGGTGAGCTCCTGTGAATCCAGCTTTGACTTTGTAGTGGTTCTGGTTTCACAATTTTAATTTACATTCCCTGGATAGATGGAGTAGCCCAAAGAAAAAATACACCTTCCAACAGTACAGTGTACCGTTCCAAAAAACAGCAGGATGTCTTTACCACAAAATGTCCTCATTTTCAGTGCCCGGATTTTCGGCCTACTTACGGCTACCCCACCCATTTCTTTCGTTATAAGCCTTTAAAAAATTTCCCAATTTATCTGGACCTCCCTGTAATAGTTAATTTATTGTCTTCACTACGTATCTAAGATTGTATAACCATGCATCAATATATTTTAGGCTTTAATATATAATAAAACAAGACAATAGAGGGATAGATTTTTGATAGACAGTGAGGTTTAAGTAATTTTATTTATTGGTCCCATTTTGACATCCTATAGTTCAATATTTGCCCTAATTTAGAATAAAAAGGTTTTTTATTCAAATAAAACTTGGGTTATTTATCCCCCCCAAAATAACTGACATCAACAATGGAAACGACGTTCTATTTAAGAAAAAATGGGCCTTTATTGACTAATGAAAAAATAAAATTCTTGGCGTAATAACGACATCGAGAATAATACTCTTTGTGTAGTTGTAACACTCCTGCATAACTACTGCTCCTGTCTTTGTTATATCCTTCACGAATAGCAAATATCGTACAAATATGTACATAAATGATTGATTTAAGAGTACCTCATTTATTTCTTAAAAGTATCATTTTGTAAAATGATTCATACAAAGGCAAGTATGAATCAGAAAATGAAAAATCAATAGGATTAGAGTATATAAATGTTATTATATAATAATTGAATTTTAAAAAATAACCTAATTTTAAACTAAAATAATAAATATATGTATTGTGTCAAACATGATGCTCTACTTCTCCTCCTTTGTATGATACACATATATGGTGAGTTAACATTAAAACAATCATGGACAAAAATCAAGAAAAGGATAAATGTACAATTTACTTTTTACATCATATTTCATAGACATATTCCGGTTAATTATGAGTTTTGTATTCAAATTTCAGGAATAATTTGAGACACCTAAGATTGTTAACTATAGCCTTCAATTGATTTATAAGACTTAATTTGGCCCCATTGCAAGAACATAAAATTCATCAATTCATAACTATTTTTTCATTGCAACGATGAATTTTACTAATTTAATTTTCAATTTGAGGCGCCTCCAAAAGATGAATCAGAAGTATCTCTGTTGATAGAAATTGAAGATAATCATTTTATCAAAGAAATATATTAGGTTGGGTAAAAAGTAACTGCGTATTTCCCGCTCGTTTTTTAACTAAGTAAATCTTGTTCCTTATTGATCACTTAGGATCATACGATAAAGCGTTGTAAACAAAAATTTTACAATCACTGGCACTAATATTTTTATCGTCTATGCGCTTTTTTGTAAAATCATTACATCTTAAAATTGAGGATTTTGAATATTTTACTTTTTAGCTTCAACTAAAGTAAATTGGCCCGGACATTTAGAAATTAAAATTAATTACTAACTCTTTTGCTAAAGATAAATAAAAAAATAAAGACTAAAATTTTAGGAATTATTCTCATGATGGTTTTATGAGATGAGTATTTAGTATACAATGTACAGGGAGGGACTCTTCTTTCATGCGATGAGGAAGTGGTTGTTTTATCCTGAGTCAAACGCTTCTCTGATCATCGAGGAACCCTCTTATATCCCAAAATACACCCACCTTGGCTTTCAGGTTGTACAAGGTGAAGTACTAGGCCAAAATATATTTTTAACTCCACCGCCGACGCAATTCTAGGCACAAAGGAACTCTTCTAATATACTATAATACACCCCAGTCCAAGGGTTGTCCAGGTAAACTGCAAGGACCGAGGTAAGTTAAATTTCTCAGCCACCCCTTACCTGAGCATCTAGGAACTCTCCTAATATCCCAAAATACACACCGCCTCTCAGGTTGGAGCTGAAGTACTGGGCCTCAAAGCAGTTGAAACTGCACCACCACTGCATTTCTAAGCCCCAAAACCCCCTTCTAATAAACGTAAATATTTAGGTAAATTTCAGTTACCAAAGCTTTTACATCCAGATCCGAAACAAAAATTACACAGATACTTGTCTCGAATTTTAAAAATTTGTTGGTAGTCACCCAATCTATGGAATTATGATTCAATGATAGTTGATAATTGTTCGCAGCTTAATAAAAACGGAACCTATCAAAATTAAAAACACTGATTAGAAGTAAGGAAGAAAAATCATCGACAGCTGACAAACAAAAACAGTGTAAATTTTTGTGTATTTTTCTTTCAAACTAAGATTAAACAATACTATTTTTAGATGCAAAAATCCCTTGGATCTTTTTATGCGGTGTATTGTCGTCTAAATGAATCGTTTATTTTTATTTTTTACCCAAAAAAAGTATTCCAAAATTTTTTCAACATATATCCCGGAAAATCCGGAAATCTGAAGCGCCATATTTCGTTCTTATACCTTATATATATTTTTAAATAGATGATTACGAATAATAATTTTATTTGCACTTATTTAAAAAATATACTTGTATATAACACTATTATAACATGATTCTTCTGTATATAGGAAAATTAACTTATCTCAAACCAATCATCATAGTAAGAAAAACAATATATATTTATAGGAGCTGCTAAGAAGAAAACTAACTTTATATTGAACAGTAACATCTGCTTTTCCGGTTATTATTTTCTTAGTTAGACGTTCCTATTATTACCTTCCATATTTTCATTATAACTATTATCATCTAATGCATGTAATATGCCTATGTACGAAGATAAATAAAAGACAATTTTTGAAAAAAAAGAAGAGAAATGATGATATTTATCGTCGATTTTTGAGAATGTATTTCACAAAAAAATATTTTTATTTTATTTACCATACTTCTGCACTATTCTGCGTTTATTTTTTCTTCTCATTTATACAGAGAGTATTATATTATAGGTATGTATATTGTTCTATCTATTGCCATAGCAACTGTTGAGTTTATATATAAAATATATTATCGTCTCATTAATAAGAGTAAATTTTGTAAACTGCACCGGCAATAGATTTTCTGCAAGGATGTAATTTGTCTTGATATATGAAGCATCTCATGAGACCGTTTTTAAAGCCAAAGTAGGGTAAAAGTTTCATTTACAAATGAAAATGCGACCCATAATTAAGTATTTTTAAACGATTTAATGTGTCCTATTTTATCATTTGGAAGTAGGAAGATCACATATTGCATTTGACACAATTATAAGAAGCGTTTTCGGCTACGAGATGCCAAAATTTGGTAAAACATACTTACAAAAGTCTACTATAGTTTGGATTTATTTATAGATTATAAAGATCAACGCAACATAACTTCATTTTCCAATAGGCAATAAAAAAAGTTATATTTTTGTTTCATAATGATAATACACAATAAGTTTATTTTTTACACAAACAGTTATGGAAACGCACCCCATTAAATCGAACTTGCTATTTTATTACTTTGTGATTTTTTGTTTTCGTTTTTTTGTTTCTCTTTAAATCAATTTTCATTGAGAGTTTTTAGAAGGATAATTATTGATACAGTAAGATGGAAAATTAAGATGACAACAATCTTATTGCATAGGTTGTGGATTATTAGTTAATTAATTATTGGGGATTCTGCGAAGGTCTTTAAACTTGTTTTTTCCGGAAAAAATCTGGCTTCAATTACCTTACTATAACAAACTGCATAAATTTAAAATTCTTTCATAACCCCAAATCTGATGGCATCAATTATAGCTATATAGCATTACTATCCGTTGAGTTATTTGCGTTCAAACAATTTTACAAATTTTAAACTATGAAAATAAATTACAAAAATCGTTTTTTGTATATTAGAAATTAAAGGAATTAACTGATTTTAATAAGCCGTACGAATAAAACCACAAAGGAGCTAAATTGCAATTAGATAAATTATTAAAAAAAATTATCAAACCATTTTTTGACAGTATTCTTCAAGACAACTAAAGAATTTCGCCTTTCGAATGAAAACATACCCAACCCGCAACTACTTCTACAACCTGATTGCAAAAGAAAAAAGGAACCTGTGTTAGTAGGCAGGTTTTTCCACAAATTGTCTTCTAGATAAATGTTACAAGAGTTAAAAAAATTAAGTTTGACTCAGAAATTAAGAAAAAATAGACTAAATAATATTTTTTGATGAATAAATAGCTAAAGACTTTTAGCTCTCAATGTATTATAGAAGATTAATATACAATAAGAATTATATTACAGGAAGAATGAATTCGCTCTCACAAACCTCTTCAGATCCCTACTCTGTGAACAAACATGCTTGATGTGAAGTAAAAAAAAAGATCTACTATATTAATAAAGCTATCTATTAATCAATAAATTTTATCTGTACGTCGTCTGTCTGTTTGCATGAAAAACAGTCACGGGGTACACTGTATAATTTATCTTCAATGTGTGTGTTCTGAATTTTAATAAAATTATATCAACTGTTATTGCAATAATCAATCCTTCAAATAATTGTATGTCAGAGAAAAAACAATGAAAAACTGACTGAATAAAACAATGTTCCTCCAAAAAATTAAATTTACTCCTCAAAATCAGTTTTTATTCAACATTTCGAAAAAAAGTTGATTAAAAAATAATCAAATGTTTCCACAATATATGAATTATATGAAAATGTTAATATAAATTTTATGGCAGTAGCTTTTTAGATATTGGATAATAAGGGTATTTTGCAATTGTCCCAGTCTTCCATACTTCAATAAAATCCCTCTAATTTGTAGAAAAAACGTTAATAATAGATTTTCTCCATACTTCAGTAAAAAGTTGATACATAAAGTGAGCCTAAATATAAAAGGCCTAGAAGAAAGTTCTACAAAATAATCAACGAACTAATAATTTTATTCGGACTTAATACTCATTTTTACCAATTTATGCGCTTCGTTGGTATTGCATAATTTGAGGGATTCTTTAAAAAAATTGATGTACAAAATGAGATTACTTTTTAAAAATAGTCTATTTTGTGAAAAGAACTGTTAATTGTTTATATAAAAATATATCCACAATATAGAATAAATTAGTGGAACAGATCGGTAAATTTCCTTCATCTGATAGTTTCCTTATACAAACAATTAACTGTTATTCACACAAAACCTCCATTTTTTAAAAAGGAAGGAGTGTCTGATTACGTAGATTATATTATTCATTGACAATAGATAGTATAGAATAGGGTTACTCAACTATTATGAGCAAGGGTCATGTTAGACTAGTTCCAATGTATGCATAAAAACGGTAAAACGTTTAAGAAAACTAGCTCAAAAATGGATAATTTTTTTTACTACAAGATTTTTTCTTCTTTCTTTGGGTTCAAAGCTAGAATTGCTTTGTAAAGAGGTACTAAGTTTGATGTACAAGAATAATCACTAAGGTACCCTCTATTCAGCCAAAACATGAAAGGACCTCAAAGTTTAAGTACTAAGAGGAAGTCGAATTTCTGTCGAAAAATTCAAATTACTCCGTGGGTATCTTTTTTTTTTGGTGGGGGGGGATATAAGCATTGCTTCGAGCTTGGATTTTTCACATATCATATTGTTTTCAGTCATAATTATTGTATAAAATCCAATCTATTGAGATGATATTATTATTGAATGTAGTGTCATTACGTCAAAAAACAATATTGCTCCGACCATGACGTAAAAAAATTAAGGAAATTTTTATTTCTACTAATAGTAATTCAAATCTTGTAAAATTCATGGAACTTCATACTGAAATAAGCCACTCCTTCTCGTTACGCCATAACTTTTTTTTTCTCCAAAAATTCAATATTTATATGAATAGCTGTGGATTTTTGAAATTTTTTCCCGAAAAATTTAATTTACGAAATTTATTTTTTTGATTTTCAAAGAAAAAAATTCCAAAAACCAAGCCCTCCCCAAAATATAATCCTGCAGACGCCCCTGATATGCTATAATGACAGTTGAATCAGTTATTTTATAATTTTGTCAATCAGTTATAAACTTAAGGATTTATTATCACGGTAAGTAGTAGTGTTGAGACTCGGTCCGAGACCGATTTTTGGTCCAGTTCGATCTTAATTCGTTCTTATTTGCGTGCAACCGATTTAGACCAAATTTTTCTATGTGACCCGTACAAATCAGATGTTTTTGAAGTACAGAATGAGTCATTCGACCCAACAAAAGTTATAACGGTCTCAGATGGGTTTAAGACATTTTTCAGATCGAATGTAAAGGTAAGCACATTATTATTTACGATTATTAAGAACTGGTATTTACATAAATCTCCTCATTGTTGTTTAAAAATATATTTACATGTCATCAAAAAGTTAATTGATTTCTTACTTAACATAAAAACACAAGACGATTGAAAGTGTGTATTGATGGAATTTCCAAAGTCATAACTATAATGGTTCATTGACCTTTACAATGAGTGATATTAATAATACCACTAAAAATGGGCTCTATATATAAATACATTCATTCATCTCTCCCCTGTTTAAAATCTAATATTATTATGCCTAGACTATTAGATATCGACATAAATATTTACAGTATAAACATATATACTTAATTATTTAGTAATAACTGTATGTAAAGAAAAGAAAACGTATTTATGTATATACAGAATAATACTTAAAAAGGAAATATATATTTGAAAGATGACGACATGTAGAGCATATAAATTACATACACTTTAAAATGATATGAATCTAAACCACATCATTTTTTAACAAAAAAAAAGTGATTTATTACAATTTCACAATGCAATTATTGTTTTTCCTCTCTCTTAAAAAAAAAAAAGAAAGAAAGAAGAACAAAATGAAACAGAAAATATACAAATGATAATTTAGATACATGGTCCGAGAGCAATTCTTGGTCGAGACAGACTGTGGATCGAAATTTAATCGTTTTCAAAACATTGACCAATTTTTTTGGTATCTGGAGCCCTCTGACTGACAAAATCACAAATTTTAAACCCCAAAACGAAGTCGAATTTCTGTCAGAAATTCAATTTACTCCATGGCATAATTTCCTTATGAAAAAATTAAGGCAAAAAATATGTCAATGGAGCTCTTCCCCCGTTTCATTAATTGGACTGATTTTTTCTCACCCCAACTTAGTTACACGAGTGTATGGGATAGGATAGTGAATGTCCTAGGAACAATTCATCTATACAAATAGTCAATACCAAATTTATCAGATGGATCAATACCAGACTTATTTAATGGACACGAATTACTCATTCGGTCCAAAAAAAAAAAGTATAACATTGTGAGTCAGTTCTAGGGCGATTTCCAAACCGAAACCCAAAATATGTTCTGTTTATGTATATATTAATCATCATCAAACACCACTCATAATAAATGAGGTCGGGAACCGGATTGCTTTAGAATGAGTTTGTACCGTTAACTAATAAATAATAATAATTATACAATAGATTAATGGGACTAATAATCCCCTTAGTAATAACATAAGGATCATGAGACAATTTTTAATCCAAGTAATTAGCATGAATAGTGTATGCACACCTCCGTTCCCAACTATTTTTGAGAGTTTTATTAGAAAGGCAAGCCCCTTTCTTCCTTTTTCAACAGTTGTAAAATAAAATTAAAATATTGAACGTAACGTAAATTATCCAACCACATTAATGGACTGAAGGTGGGGGATGGTATAAGTATGTCAATAATAATTTATGGACTCCTCTTAATTATAATTACTAAATAATATGATCATTATGAAATTGTAATTAAGAAAAAAAAGACATAATATTATTTTTTTCAAGTAAGATGTTTGTTCATGAAAAACAATTTAATTAAATTAATTAAGGTACATAAATACTCTATATATCATGTGGTCAGTCAACAATAAATTTTCCCAAAATGGAGTCAGGATTACATTTGTATTCTTCAACGAATTATCTTCCATTTTTGTAAATAAAATATTTGTGTTACGCCTTAGAAGACACCGCAAATTACACTTCCTGGTCATAATAAAGGAAAATAGTACGACAGATTCTATTTAAATTACTTTGTGAAAGCCAAATAAAGCTTCAAATCAAAGGGATGTCTTAAACCAGTGATTCCCAACCTTTTTATCAATGCAGAGTCCTTAAGCCATTTTGCTCTAGCATTTTTTTTATTTATTATTCATGCAATTCTCGCTAAGTCCTTAACGATGCACTAGGATTCCAAGGAGTCCCGTTATATAACTACAGTCTTAATCTATAGTAAGGATTGTTGGATATTTCAAATCATACCAAAAACTTGTATATAAAATAAATAATTGATCGGAATATGTTAATGAATTATTATGTTATAGACATTTATGAAGTAAAAAAATTGTTTGGGAATTTCTCCCGTTCTTGATATTTATTCAAGATTATTTTAGTATTGACGTAATGGCTACCTATATTATTAACGTTAATAATAAGTCTAACCTTAAGCAAATCAACCTATCATTATTACAAGGAAATAATACGATAGCAACTCGAATCTTGAAATAAATATAATTCATATTCAACTTTTCAAAATGTTAATAATTGACTTCAACGTAAGGTATACTCGTAATTACTTATCAAGAAACAATGCGTCCGCAGGGAGTGAGCTGGAGGGGCTGTACCCCCCCCCTCCAAAAAAAAAAATCAAGGAATTTTCCCTTTTACTAGAAAATTTAATTTTTTGTGAATAGATATGGATTGTTAAAAAAAATTATATTTTTAATTTTTTTCCCAAATTTTTTTTTTTTTTTTGAATAGCTGAAATTTTTTTTGAAAAACAAAATAATAATAGCTTCATATTTTAATTACCTTTTCTTCCATTTTTTTTTTTTTTTTTAATGACTTTAGTCCCTGAAAGTCACGTTCATCTTTCCTAAATCTCTTTCTATTTTGCAAAGAAATTTCCCAAAAAACATTATTAAAAGCTGTCTTTTGACACATTATGGTGTAACTAAGAGAGTATTTATGCATAAAAAAATCTCTAAAGCTCATAACTTAAAATTATTTATAATAGAACTAAAGTATCCAAGTATCATCAATGAATAAAAACATTAATCATGCCATTTGGATTACTATTCTTTAGATTTAAGCTCAGATTTGAGACTATAAGGGGGATGAATGTCTTAATATATGTTAATAAAAAAATTTATCCCAACACGTTTGGTTTATAATAATGAAGTAAACATTTTCAATTATTAGTCCTGCGTCAAATCCATAAACTGTATTAGTTAATACTAATAATATAATATGTAATTATAGATAAAAATAGTTCTTTTAACGACTGAATCCACAAATAGTTGTTCCATGGATTTTAATTATTAACGTACACACATCAAAATTTAAGAAATCATATGTTGGCAAAAATTTAAGATCAGAGTGACTAATCAAATTAAAATGTGTCCTCATTTGAACTGCATCTCTTCAAAATGAGTGAAATATATTATTATTCGTTGGGGGTCTATGTACCATGAAAGCACCTCAAATTATATATATATATATACATACTTTTTGACTGGACTTGTGTACATAATAATTAATTAGCAAAAAGGAACATTAATATATATTTTTTAAATGGAATTTGAATCATTCATGAAACATGTACACTTATTCTTCTAAGCCAACTTGAGCATAGCATATTGTGTGTTGAGAGCCAAATTATCGTAACTCAATATTTACTTTACAGAGTCAAGCTTTGAAACTCCATTCTTTCATTAAGAATAAGGGTGTTCTTGAACTGAGTAAGTATTTTACAGATTCTGAATTTCTCTGTTGTTAAGTATAGACAATAATACACGTTTATTTTGTAATTGTGTAATTTTTGAGATACGAGAATTTGTGAAAAATATGTAGAGACTTGATTGCTTCTAGAAATACACAGTGGGAGAAGTGGAATTCGAAGCAATGTCTAAATACAAATTCTCATGACACGTACATGAAACGACTTATGCGTTCGAGAGGGGCTCTTCGGGGAAATTGGGGAAGGAAGAGGAGTATTAGGGGGCTTAGGGCGCTTAGGGTCTTGGAAGGAGAGTCTTTAAAAGAGAATAAAAAACATGCTGACCAGTCATGGTGTGCCGTCCTTTATAAACTTGTCCATAGGTCCCATTCCCCACAATTTCCATTAAATCGAAAATCCCGGCAGGATCCTTGAGTGAGGCCAAATCAATATCATCTAGTCCTGAATTATTGGCCATGTTTTCAATGATGAGATTCAAGCTCACTCTTGCTAAGTACGTAGAAAAGATGGATTCACACTCTATTTATTATAGATTGAACTCACGAAATCCACTTTTTTTAATTCATTCTTCTTCTAATGTTATAAATTAAGATTAAAATAACTTCTACTCTTTGGAATGAGATCTCCTTTTTCCCCAATGCCTTCTACTTCTTTTCACATTAAGCTAAGGGAGTCTCACTGCTGCTACTTCTTCTGTCTTCAGCTTCTAGCTAGCTGCTCTACGTCTAGCTCTTCCAGCTTCAGTCATTTCAATTCTTTTCTTTCTTTCTTTCCTTCTTTCTTCTCTTTCTTTCAAACATACACGCACGCACACGCATCAAATAAGATAGAAAGAAAAGGGAGTGCGCGCGTCCGCCCTTATCTCCTTTTCCTCCTCAACAATCATACTAAACACCCCTCTCACATCTTTCTTTCTTTTTCAAACATTCCCATATATCCACACCAAAAAGCGGGTAACGAGTCGCAGTTTTACATCTCTCATAAAAAAAACTCTACTATTATCAACCCTATACGAAAATCATACTGACCCCCATACCAATAAGTAAATATATATAACTAACACTCATATATATATTATATACATTATAAAATGCTCAACGCTTACATATAACTATTCATCATATCCAAACAATCCCCCACTTTTTAATATAGAAGGATCACCTTTCGTGTATGTATTTATAAGCTGGACCGTTTGCGATAACGCATAAAGCAGAGCCAATCAAAAAGAACATAGGGTTAAATATAATATTAACTTTTTCGATGTGACAGAGAATCTAGGCTACTCCACCCCGCACAGGCGCAATTCTTCGTATTCATAAAATAATGGTGACTCTTGTTTTTTATTGTCTCAAATAAATAGGTTGTGTGAGTGATGTTCAATAATAAGTTTAAAGGGTGCCATTGTTGGAAATTTTCTTTGAAAATGAGTCAACAACGTCTTTTGTTAAGGATTATATTAAGTTTGCGAAAAAAACTCTTGCGGTTTTTCCCTAATATCATTCATCTGTATTGAGACTTACCAAAATGGTTCCCTCCCACTTGAAGCATGTTTCATATATTATTTGACTAGAATATTATATATGAATATGCGTAACCCCTTATAAAAGCTGTGACGTCAATGTATAATAAATCGTTTTTTTAACTGATTAAATAGTTATTATTTAATTATGATTAAATCTTATACATCATGCACTTAGTCCATTGAATTTTTCATTTAAGAGTTGAGCCTTAATACACTTGAATAATAATGTATATTATTAAGATGCATAATTTTCACCGGCAAAAGTAGGAGGGTGTTTAAAGCGACATTTTGCATAGCGGAGAAAATTTCAACCAACATTTTCATATGACTTACGTTTGTGCCTGAATTATTATTTAGTATTTACTGACTCGGTAAAAAAGTGGCTAGACAAGCTTTTAAAAACCTTCGAAAATAATTATTGATATACTGATTATTAATGAATAACAAGTATTTATCATACGATGAAATTGTTTTAAAAATTCCTACTTCCCCGAAACTATTTATACGTTGTATTTTCCACACATAAAGGATTGTCCTGTATCTTATTAATTATCTTTAGGCTATATATGTCTCTCAATGAGTCAAAATATATAATATTAAATGAAACGAAGAAATTTGCAAGGTTGTTTCGGTTTCAACATATGATATGCTTGTGGATTCCATGTTCAACTGACTAATTTTTATAACTTGTTCATGAAATCAAATTTATTTATAAACAAAAGGGGGGAGTCCTGATACAGCAAGTCCCCTCTTCTGTTTATAAAGTATCACTCAGATATGAACATTAGTAACATTGTTAATTGAATGCTATCTAAGATAGAACATTATAACATTCATTTCATACTTAGAAAACAAATTATATTTAATTTATACATAAGAATCTTACTGGCCACACAAGACGAAGATGATTAGAATAGCTTTTTTTCAAAGAAAGATAGATTAATTTACGTCAATTTAAAATGATTACAATAAAAAAATATATCAAAGATAACTAATATATTTAGTAGTACTTTATTGATACATTAATGACGAATCTGCAATTACGTCAAGTCAAGTGTTTGATTTCAAATTTATCGTTATTTTTATTCATTTTAAGGTTAGTTAGAGACATATTTTGAACAAGACAAAAATATTGAAATACATAGTATTTAAAGTATATAAATCTTATTGAAAAAAATTTTTAGCATTATTTATATAATTTAAGTAAAAACTGATAAGTATTTCTATTGATTAGGATAACTTATCAGTCCGTTTAATTTTACTTAATTTTTTTAATACAAAGCTTCATTATTCAAATATTTTAATTATTCATTTATATAATTACAATAGTATCCAGAGGTTGAAAAAAGTTGTTATACTGCGAGTCTAAGTATTTGAGTCTTTGAATATTTTTATCGAGTTCATTTGGAGTCTTTCGATTTATTTTGAGCCCATTTCAAGACCATAATTATAATATAAGGTACACAGTGTAAATGTTTTTCGAATTTAGTATAAAATAGCTTTCAAGTCGTGAGTCTTAGCTAACGAGTTCAATTCAGTTCGTGAGTCTTTGATTGTGTGATCAAATTGAGTCGTAGGTCTTCAAAATATGAACACATTTCCTATTTGAGTCGCAAGTCTCAAAGTCCAGCCCCAAACTCTGATATTATCATGAATAATTTACTATTAAAAAATATTTGGTTATATCTTATATTGTGTACAAACCGTAGTTATTTAGTTATGGTAGTATATCAATTTTTAATTTCATTCAATTTTTTAAGATTTTAATTTAGCTACATTTAAAAATTTGATGAAGAATCGAACAAATTAAGTAAATAATTGTTCTTGTCTTTGAAATTTATGGATAATGTTGGTAAACATAATGAACTCCATTAGAAATGGAAGTTTCAAAAATCATAACTACCCAAACGACGCAATGACTTGAAAATTGATTAATAGTTTACACTTTTGTCCTTATTCTTATTAATAACATATTCATGACTTGATCGCAAATAAAAAATATGTTCAAATAATAGGATAAAAATTCAGTACGCCAAGCTATACAATCAAATTTGGGCAAGAGTTACACCCCGGTTTCAACGACTCTTATCTCTGAAATACATCTAAAACTCAATTTTAAACAAATATACTTGGATGTATATACATTTAGTTCATCATTAAAAATTTGACATATTTATACTATGAAATAGGTCATTAGTTGAGTTCCTTTGTTTTTACTAAATATTAATGAAGTTTAATCTAGGATTTTCCCCCTTCCCAACATTTCACCTAACTGTGCAATTATGGTGTAAATATTGTTCAATATTCTAGTTTAACTATTCAGACTAAATAAATCTATGTCTCAATTAAAAGGACGAATCCCCTGAAATCTCCTCTGACGTCAGTGTTTTCATATGAAGAGGAGCAGATGCAGATAATTTTTTTTTCTTCTTTGCAACCAAATAAGCGAAGATGTGCAAAATGTTAAGATAATTATCTGGAAAATGAAAATGTTGCTCTAAATCAGTGGTTCTCAAACTGTTGGTGTTACGTGAGCTCCCTCTTGTGGTACGTGAAGGAATGTCATAAATAGGTCCAGCATCCCCTATTTATATTCAATTCTATTATACTTAAATAAGAATCCTATTTTATTTTATTAATCCACAGAAAATATGTATATTATATATAATACAAGTTTAAATATAGAACAATAATACCAATATGCTATAAAAGCAACTCTATATAATCTAAATAATGCTCTTGTTGGAAGTGATCCCATTAAGATCCCACTCTGAATTTTAAATATGTTTGAAAACTATACTGATGAATGTTCTACGAACATTAAAACAAAATCAGGGGCGTCATTTTGAAGGCTGTACCAGAGCCCAAACTTTTACTCGAGTTAAAAGTTTAAACTCGACTTATTTGGACAACTACCACTTTGGAGGATCTTGAAAGAAGATGTAAGGACTCATTGTGTGGCACTGTGGTGAGCGTGTCCCTAATGGAGTATCGATAATGGGGGGAGGGCTCCAAAGTGGTAATTTTCTGAAAAATTCAAACTTGTCAAGATCAATTCACTCCTACTCCAATATGCAATAACCATAGAGATAAAATATAAAAGAGTGACGATACTGAGCAATACCAAGGGAAATTCATTTGACGCTGTGACACCAGACAAGAGAAAATTGATAGTTGACCAAACCATTCGAAATCATAGTATTTCTCGCAATAAGATTAAAGGTATAATTTGCATCTAATTATTCATTACATCATATCAACTCACACATCATTATTACAGACGTATATCATTTAAATAAGATATATATATATCAAGTTGAACATGCCGACTTTTGTGGCCTATAATTGTACCTCCAGAGCGGCAACTTCTACGAAATCCTCCAAATATAGGAACAATTCTCAGATAAATGATGACAGGGACTAAGTCTACTGTATTAATTTAATATTTTACTAAAAGCGTATAAATTATATATAATTTTGAAAAACATGAAAATGTTCCAGGGACCAAAGATTGGAGAATACTTACGAATCATATTCTATTTAAGAAACAATAATTATTGATTTTTGAATTGAAGTATAGTCTGAATAATCTCCCAAATCCACTGATAATATTGTGCAATTGCTAAATAAAATTATTTAAAAATTGGAATAAAATATTAATATAATTCATAAAATAATCGGTTCAAAAATATTTTTTATAGCCTATTGAGATATCTAAATTCATATAATTATGCTGTTAAATTAATTATTATTACTACAATAAGCATTTAAAAAAATAAACAATTACAATTCGAATGTTTTGGTTCAATATCTTCTTTTTTGACAGCGTCAAATACTTCTTCACATCAATACTCTATCCAAGGACTACTTCCTCTAGCTTTGTATTTTATCTCTATGACAATAACATGTAATTTTCCTCACTTTGCTTGACTTATCAAAAAGTTGCGATCATTAATTTCAACATTGTGTAAACGTAGTCTCCAATTTCGATATAAAAAGAGAAAATATGACGTACAGGCAAATTTGTAAATATAAATTTGGCTCAAAAATTTACAATTCGCAACAAGAAAAATACAGAATACAAGCTATCATATGTTTTTTGTTTAAATGTTCCTTTGGCTTTTGACAGTCGAGGTTGAGCGAATGGATAAAAAGCTCGTTGTGTTTATTAACAAAATAATATTTGAATTTTGACGTCATATGTAAGGAAATAATATAAAATATTATCTTAAATATCCTTATTTATGATAGCTACAAATATTATTTGTTATTTGTGTTGTAACTGTTGATTCTTCATCTATCTTCTATTCAAGGACTGACTTTGTAGTCCACACCACTTAAAGAAAAGTCTAAGCTTCAAAGCTTGAAACAAATGGAGTATTGATGATATGACCGGAGATGATGCCAGGAGGTCATGGGAATGAAAACCCAAACGTCAATTATATGAATGGTCGGGGATTTTGGTGCTTTTATGTGTCACTGATTGGGATTGTTCATTTAATCCTCCTTAGTATTCCATTGGACTCCTTCACTGTTCCGTGGGTATGGACGTTCACGAATATTCTACATAATGGAATCTCATTTTGTTTCCTTCATTGGGTAGTTAATAATTTTATTATTATTTGAATCTATTACTATCTCATTTGATGGCCAATTAATCTATTCATTATGTTTAATTTCAGACCAAATCTCACCCTTGGCTCACAAATGATCAAGGCAGTTGTCGACGACTCACTCATTGGGAGCAGATCGATCACGGCCTCCAATACACTCCCACAAGGAAATTTTTAACCATTATCCCAATCATTTTATTCATTCTTACATCGGCATATACCCATTACGAACCAAAGCATTTTAGTATCAATTTCATTAGTCTAGCATTGGTTGTCATACCAAAGCATCCTTTTTTTCATAAAAGAAGACTCTTTGGTATTAACAAATACTGAATGATGATTTATATAATGTTTAAGATTGATACAAACTTATTTAATTTTTTGTACAAATTTGTTTTTTTGTGATATATTTAGTTAGATTTTTTTTTCTTTTTGTTATTCGTCACCTTCTACTACTATAAGGGTTGAAAATATTTTTTTGTGTGTAAGTTACTATTAGAAGTCTGAATTCATGAATATTTTAAATACAAGTTAGAATATGCTCAACAAAGCAATCTTTCCAATCAATCAATTTAATAGTAGTAATAATTAATTGAAAAATGAGCTTTATCGAAGTTTCGCAGTATAGCATTTATATTAATTCATGTATTATATTGGAAATTGGGTATGCTCAAAAAATGAATATATATAAAATAGTCTTTATTCGTGAATAATACTTAAATGCACGGGACATTACTTATTTATCATAATCTGTAAATGCGATAATACTTCCATTAAGATGCATTGACTTGTTCAGTCGATTTGATCCTTTTTAAAGCTACTATAACAACATCAGTATCAAAATCTGGCTTCATTATAGATTCCTTCACCAGTGCTTCATGAACAGTAATCATAGAAGATTCTGCCCACCGTTTTGGTGAAAATAAATTCGTATTGTAGTGACCCCCTCCAATATCTTCATTTATTAGATAACTAATTGTACCAAAAACTTCAAAAAAATCACCCAAAAACAAATTCCGTCCATCTCGAAATTCCTTGTCTAAATTGAGAGAGTATAGATTTAAATCCTTTTTGTCTCTTTGAACTTTAATAGAGCGATCAATTTCCACAAACAAATACTTGATATCATTATTCATCAATGCTGGCGTAACTGTATTACTGACTCCACAAACACATCTTTGAGTAAAAAGATAGTTCTTTAGAAAATCTTGGAATGTACCCTTAGGAGTCTCAGATCCATCTAGTCGTATAACATACTCCTTTGTTTTCGTAACTGAGTATCTGAAACAGGACTTGCATTCAAACTTGGACTCAAGAGATAATTGGAATGCCTTATTAGAGGATCGCTCTGCTTCAATTTGTCTTTCAGATAAAGGATAGCTGTAAAATAATCGTAATCATTATAATTTTATAATGATTTTATTATAAACTAAATACTTATGGACAATTTCTCTGTCTTTTTTCAGTGTTAAATGAGCCCAAAACTAGCCTTAAAAAAATCTCCCACGTCAACTGGAAGTGAGTATAGCCCAAAACTATAATAATTATTTATCAAATTATTCGGGAAAAAAGTACGTTTCTTTAAATACGAGATTAAGAAGTTGAGGATAATACATGGAGCCGCTTGGCACGTTTCAAAACTATGCTTGCTACACTTATTTGAGTAGCTCAGTGATGACAATCTCTCAAACAAATCCGTGCGAGTTAATAGCTGTAATACGGAAAAGGCAAAACAATCTGAACCATTCTCGTTCTTCAGACCCGTGACTTCTCTAATAGAAAAATCATCTAATTGTTGCTTACGATTTGGAGCTCGTTTACGCATTTGACGTAATTCCAAGGGTAGAGTGACTTTGTGCTTAGATATCAGATGTGACTTGAAATCACTTACTGCGAACAAATATGTGAGATTAAGAATGTGAGGACTTTATTCAATATTTTAATCATTGTACCTTCAGAGGAGCTGCATTCTATACATGAAAGATTGGCATCAAGGTTATTTATGATAATTTCGTGACATTTTTGTAGATGACTTAAAAGATTTTGAGAACTTTCAAAAATAGGACTATTTCCGCAACACAGATAACACAATTTGTCACTATGACATTCCACAATATGAAATCGGATATGACTAGAAGGACCCATCAGAAAGCATAGTTTACATTGATCGAAGTTGTGAACTGTAAACATGTGCCTTTCTCGTTCATGAACCTTTTAAGGAGAAAGGGATGAACATACCAATAGATTATAATTTTGAATAAAAAATATGTAAATCTCTCCCTATACTAAATACTAACCTCCATAAAAATAAGAGTGCATTTGAAACATTGAATGACTTTCTGCCTTTTATTGGACTCTTTTCGTCTTTTTGCATTGTTCTCAATGATCCCAGTATGAATATTTCTATAGTGTTCGTTGTAAGCGCCTTGAGATGGAAAGACATCTGACCATCCCTTGTCATCCAAACAGAACATACATAAATGAGTGGAAGGATGCTTAAGCAAAATATGTCGCTTTAAATCCTTTTTTCCCCATCCTGGATCACTTGTATCACAAACGGGACACGCTCCAATGCTTTGGCTCATTAGTTAGTAAATTAGTACTTATTGATTAATAGTTAAGTTAAAGAAGTCCAGTCTACGGATCATTCGGCTACGCGACTCATTCTTAGTAATAAACATCGTATTTTTCTTTCAGCTGTTTTGATTTATTTTTGTATTTAGGATTTGAAGCAGCTGAGGCAACGTACGTACATATAGAGCATTTTCACTGACGTCATAAATTGCGTCATAATTGTAGGTGAAGTCTTCTTCGGGGATTAAAGTTGATATTTTACTACATAAAATGCACAAATTTCCAATAAATGTTGAATCAACTTCATCAAATGACATAATGAATAAAAAAAAAGAGTTAACACTTACATTGAAAACTACTTGATACCAATGATAAATGGTGATATTTGACGTAAATCAAAGAGATATGTAATGAAAATCACTAAAAATGGCTAGATTTGTAGAATTTTTTGTTTTGATTGATTAGGTATTAGAATAATAGGATAGTTAAATAAAAAAATCATACTCTTTCCATCATAATTGTTAATTTTATCTACAACACGAAAATAATATTGTATAAGGATGTAATAACGTATTTTGAATGCATTTTAGGGTCATATCTTTATTAATAATATTAATAAAGCAATATTTTTCTTTTTGTCTGTCTGAATGTATGAAAAGGAGTCGCCGGGTACACTGTATATAGTGCACCATAATGTATTTAATAAACATATTTTGATCTAAGCAATAACAATTTAATCTTAGTAATGAAATATTACTAGGCGTGTGCATATACAACAAGCTTTTGCTGATGGTCTCTTTTTTATATAATAATTTATGTGCATTTTTAGTATATGCTAAGATTTGAATTAAATATATACGCTGGTATGTTAAAATGAATTTTGTTTGTTTTTATTAGTGGGCGCTCTAAAAGATTAAAGTACACATCAGTCACTACCAGGCTTGTACCCGTTCACTATTTTCCGTTCAATCGTTCATTTTGTAAAAACTTTCCGTTCGCCGTTCATTTTTGAATTTTTATTTTTTCATTTTAGGTTTATCTTGTATAAAAAGTCCATTCTAAAAAAATACTCATTAATATAAAAAAACCCTTTTTGTTACGTAATACATAAAAATAAGCCTCAAGGGCATAGCTTACTAAAAGCAAATCAGGCAATAGTAGGTGTTTTAAAATGATACTCACAAATTTGATAAAATGGTGTCCAATTTCTTCGAATTGTTTTTTTTTTAATATCCTCATATCCTCAGAGGCAGTACTTTTATTCAAGGCAACCTCCAATTTTTCTTTTACAGACTCCCTCCTTTAAAAAATAGCTTAACCGAGAAAAATTTTTTCTGAGTTACCTAATTTAATGGAAAGTTTGACCCGTGACATAGACAATATAGTCAAATGGAAAGTGTGCCGTTCATTCAGGGGTACCATAATGAATGTGAAGAGAAAAAAAAATGTGACCCCGAACTTAGCCCAACTTTCGGGCCGAGGTTAATTTTTCCAAAATTATGGTGGGCCAAGTTGCACCCATAAAACTAAGGTCTGGTCGATCTTTAATTGTCAGGCCAATTCGGATTTCATTTTTACTATTATTTTCTGGCTGAATTTTTTTGTAGAGGTCTCTGATTGGTTTTAATTGACTTGCTAATTTTTTCAAAAGGTTTTTAATTCCTCCTGTGAGTTTATCTCTGATAAACCCACAGTGTTCTTAGTTAGTTTGTATATAGTGTTAACCTCTCCTGACAGGTGGGTTCAGTTTTTATTATTATTGTTTATTGTTAGATATATTAATGCAAGATTTTGGGGTGGGCGGGAGATGGGTATTTGCCGTGTGAGCCGTCCCGAATAATTTGCCTATATTTTCAGCTTCAACCCGACCTGATAATAACTGAATTTCTTAATATGAAAATAATAAGTGCGGATCAACGGTTTAAACTATACTTATATTCGTGCAGTTGTAGTATTTTTATTTTCTTACACTTATCTACAGTTTTCTTTTTGTACATAGTTCAATCTTATATTTTCCATTGTCATGAATGTCTAAGGCAATTAATATATTCACCTCTGTGTAACAGTTTAATATTGAATATACATATTATTGGCTAATATTTTGCATACTGCGCCTAATTGATTTGGATTGGCCCGGTTCGATGATCACAATACCATATATGTGAAATTGAAATACATGAAGCAAGATTAGGGAGAAGTGTCGAACGTCATCAATTCCCTTTATTTTATTTTAATGTAGACAAATTCTTAATATTTCATCCAATTTAATTTTTTTTTCAATCAATTGCTTCGTTAAATTGTAGCATTTGCTGGAAAATAAGCCATCTCAAGATAGTCTTCAAAATTAAAAATGAGGTGTAGTCAATTTACAGTATTATAAAGGTGTGTTATTCAAGACTTTTATAATTTGACAGAAGTAAGCATCCTATTTTAGTGATGTCACATATGTGTGGAAATCGCTAGCCCGTACTTGTATTTTACTCTAAGATTACAAGGAATCTAACTCAAAATGTAAAATTTTCTACTTGCAAACTCGGCCTGGCACTATATAAAGCGGGAATTATATTTTATTTTCATACTGTACCCTTTTAGGTATGAAAAATAAAAAAATAGGTGAGCATCTATCTACGTTTATGAATATAATACGGTAGACAACTATTACTATTAGTTGTAAGTTTGAACAACTGCATCTAAGCATTTGTGAATATTATTCAATTTTCTTTGGATAGGGGATATACACCATTATCTTAATATTAGGCATAGTTTTATAATAAAAAACGATCATTATATCGAAGTAGAGGTGTGTTATATATTTTGTAAAACACATAATCACTTAACAGCTCCGAATAACCTTAGAGACAAGGTAGGTCAGTCATCATTTTTTTAACCTCGCCAGGCAGATATGACGTCAAGTCGATAAATAAAAGCGCTCCATAGCTGAATAAATCATAATATAGCCAGCTATGAAGCGCTTTTATTTATCAACTTGACGTCATATCTACCCGACGAAGCTTCTTGATCTTCTTAGGAACCCTTTTTGGTTCCTCAAACACGGGTAAATATCACAATTTAGCAAACTATTGCACATATTTGATATTAGGATATATCTCTTACACCTATTGACTATTGATATTATTAATAATTATAATTATTATTAACCGTGTTTGAGGACCCAAAGAGTGTTCTTAAGAAGACCAGGAAGCTTCCGAAACAAATTTTCTAGCGAATCCTCATTGCGTCGAGACGTTATTATAAATTTTACCTCATATTAGAGGGAGCAGGGAGACACATGAGTTTTTTCTGTCGCAGAAACTTATAAGCCATCAGAGAAATAAACTTAAAATAAGTAAAATTATCATCAATAAAATGCTTGCCACAAATTCTTGATGTCTTTGGTTTAAACGACTTTTTCAATTCGCACAAATCAATCCAAGTCTGTCTAAGGTAATGATTGGATGGGAATAAATTGTAGGAAGTATCAATTGGATTTGGACAATTAAGGATGGCATAAGATTTTGTGGAGTATTTAAGTCTTTCCGTAAATTGATCAGATTTAGAATCATGAATTATATCTTCAGTCTCCAGGATATTTTTTGATAAGTTTGAGGGACTCATTATCACAATGTATACTTTACTATTTATTATGTTTGTATATTTAATATTATAATCAAAGAGTGAAATTTGCCATGAGAAATTATATAAGTCAAGATGATTGTTTATGTTTATAAGATTTAGATATTTTATCTATATGACGTCACAGAATCGGGCTTGTTTATCAATAAAAAAATTATGAAAATAGCGTCTCTGACCTACCCTTGTCTTTAAGTATCTTGCGAGTAACTATTTATATGTAATAGGAGAGTATAATATGTTTTGCAGACTAAAATATCGAGAAAAGAGAAGCAAATTATCTTTACCAGTCAAGAATCATGTTCCACTTATTTTCAATGTGAAGTCACTCATTAGTAATAAAGCAATCAGACGTGAGCTTGAATGCCCAGCTTATATAATTATCCGTGTAGACCGTATATCATGAAGTCCAACTTATAAATGGAATTGATATAAATATGATAGGGATGAGTATTTTCTGCGTTATATACATCCAGGACACTCAAGGACTCTTTTTAATGGAATAGTTTTCTTAGAGTAGGAGATGAAGCAGAGTTGACTTTTAATAATTTTATGGAACTCCTTAGTTCTTATATGTAGAAGTATACGATGATTCGTGGAAGATCTGAAGGAATTTATGTAAATGGAAAATTATTAACGAGATCAGAAGTCAGTAGCCACAAGTCGCCTTGATATGAAGAGGTACCTGCACATTGCACCGAGTGAAACACTTGTTCATGGGATCTCGCCTTAAGTGTCGAGATCCCTTGACAAGACCATTACATTGAAGAGATTGAAATCATCTACAACCTTGATAAATTCTCAATTCACGCTGTTATATTAATTATAATTATTTTAATTTTTGAGTGAATACAACATATGTGACGTCACTCAGCTCAGCCAATCAGAATGCAGACGCTAACCGACACACCTATATAATATGATAATAGTAGTATATTGTCCTACTATTTGTTCATCCATTTGGATTTTTTTTTTTTTTTTTGGGGGGTTAATTCTTGAAATGAGCAAATTCAACTTTAGCCCAACTTTTCAGTTGCAAAATGATTTTTTTAAGCACTCTGAAAAAAAAGAAGATTTTTTACTTATATAGTCATTTAGAAAACTGACTTTTTTAACGACATTCTCTATTCGCAAAGGGATTCAGAAGTTTCAATTTTAAAGTAGTGTTGTTGAACTTCGTAAGTTTCAATTTTAAAGTTATGTTGTTGAATTTAAAATGTGTCATTAAAGTTCCTTTTTTCAAGTATTTTTTAAGAATATAATTGTAGCCAAGAAATACTTCGGATACTTTGAGTAATAAGGATCGTTAAAAAAAAGTAATTTCCAAAATGGCTAAAGAAGTAAACAAACACCCTCTGAAGACTGAAACTTTAAAAACATAATTTTTTGTTATAATAGAACAGAAAATCGAATTAATAGGTTATGCTAAAAATTGGATACCCTAGTTCACACGCTAAAATAAAAATTTAGAAAAGGTGACCTTTTTTGTGACCTTAAAACTGTACATATAAACTTAAAATGTTATATAACGATTGTTTTAAGCACAAAAATGCATTAATGATCTCGACATTCGCGAGTTTCTTTTTATTACTTTGAAAAAATATTTAAAGAATACGTATTCATGTGTGAAAATATAAATTATTTTTTTTTTTTGTTTTTTTCAGAGCGCATAAAAATCATTATGTATCCAAAAAGTTGGGCTAAAATTGTATTTGATTTTAACATCCCCCCCCCATTTTGATATCCAGTAGTACACTAATTTCCCTAATATTTAAGAAAAAAAGGTGTAATTATCATAAAACTTGGTTGTTTAGGCCCCCAAAATGGACAGTATCAAAATATTATGAACTCAAAAAAAGGGATTAGGTGCATTGTTGTTTTTTCGAAATGGAATATTACAAAAAAAAGTTCAAATAAATGTGACGTATTTCCTTATATGGACTCAGATCAAGGGTATTCATATCACAGGTTTCCGAAGCTACAAAATCTACCAGATAAATGTATCAAGGCTTGTCGTAGAGGAGACACATTGACAAAAAATAGACAGAAGAAGACATTCAAAGATCATTGATTTTAAGGTCCCTCTCAAGGGGAAAAGCCTATAACTATCTTCAAAAAAATTGTTTTCTCCCTTTGCCCGTGTTGTCAACTTTAAGAAAGTGGCTTTCAAAGTTAAAATGTCCATTGGAGTTTAACACAAACTTCTTGATATTTTACAGAAAAAGTGGAATGTAAATTGAACAGATTATTAAAATTAATAAACAAATAATTATGAAACGTATTTTTACAGAGTTTTCCAAAACGAATGATCTATTGAAATATCTGGGAGTTTTATCTTTCGATGAAATGAACATCAAACGAAGCACCGATTATTCACACTCTTTCAGTCAACTATTTGGCCCGAACATGAAGGTTCAGGTGGCAATGTTACGTGGACTTTGTGATCCATGGAAAATGCCAGCATATTTTGACTTTGACGTTCCCATGTCTATCAAAAATGTATATGACCTAATAAAAGAGATGGAAATAAGAAGAATATCTGTTGTGACAGTTGTTTCAGATATGGGTCCGTTAAATATCAAATTACGAAGTGCACTTGGTATTAATGAAAATTCTCCAAATTTTTGGAATCCTTCTAATACATAAGAAAAAATATATTTCTTCCATGATGTACTTCATTTGATTAAACTTATAAGAAACCATTCCTAGATAAAGGGTACCTTCTACCTTATGGATCCACGATAAAAAAAGAAGATTTTCTTCAATTGATGACTAGATGTTGCCAGGAATTATAAATTGTGCACAAGATTAAAGATCTCCACTTGGAGTGTCACTGTAGTCAAAGACAGCGTTTTGTTTGGCAACACAAATGTTAAGCCATACAACAGCCTCAGCATTCAAGTATTTATTTGCAGAAAACAAGTCACGATCTCAGCTTATTGAAATTATAGACTCATGTTTCGATGTCTTTAACGGTCAAAAGCATTTTGATACTAAGAAAAACTCTTGTGGATTTGGGATCCAGTTCAATGAGCAAAAGGAGGTCCTTGAAAAGATGAAATAAATGATCAAGAATATGAGATCGATTGGGAAAGGACGGATGCTAATGCCCTTCCAGCAAGGGATTTTAATTTCTATTTCATCTTTAAATAACATGTTTCAAGATTTGAAAGAAAAATTTAACATAAAATATGTAGTAACATCTATATTAAAGCAGAACTGCTTAGGAAACCTCTTAATACGTTTAAGGGCCCTTGGAGTTGCTAACGACAACCCCCGACCAGTGTGGACTGTATCAATAGACTAGGATTAGTCATTCTTGATCAGGCCGACAAAATCAATATGAAATCTTCAGCAGTTTGAATGGAAACTATTGAGTCAAATAATTTACTTAGATTTCTCGTGAATGATCTGGAACCCGAGACATACGAGTCAAGGATTAATGAGGAGGAATATGGGGATGTTTTTTTTAGGAAATAAACTAGCTTTGCACTTAGATTTTGAATATGAAACATCATCATTTTCCTCCTCTTTGGAGTACCGAAGTACAGATTTCTATTATATTCCATGGATATCAACCTTGTCAAGTTGAGGCCTAACTAAGCCAACAGAGTACTTTCTAAACAAATAAGAAAGTTTGAAACGATCTTATAAACCTTTAATTGTCCGGAAATATCAGGCCAGCCTCAAGTTATTCAATCTTTTATATCTGTATTTCAAACGTCAACTCCCCACTTTCCTCTTTACGTCATTAAAAAGGTTGCTCAATTAAGGACATTCATAAGAATTAAGGAGTTACATGTAAAAATTAATGTTTTAAAAAACTACGGAAATCGCAGGAAAATTCAGAAAGTTGTCACATAATTTATAGTTTTACGAAAATGTTTGTTTATTAAATTAAAAATCATATAAAACCTTCTGAAAAAGAGTTTCTTTAGTTATTGAATAAAATTTATTATATAAAAAATATGACATTAATTAATATTATAATTTGAAGGTTTTAATAAGGATATTTATTCTATAATGGCATTGAGCAACAATTAGGCTATTCCAATATAATTTGATAATCTGTACACACCTAGTGAAGAAAGTTTGGGAAAAAAATAATTCATTTTACCCTTTTTTCTCAATGGTCAATCGCAATTTCACATTATAATGACGTCATCAGTTGTACCAGTCGGCAAACTCCCTTGATACGCCTGGAAAGTTCTGAAGAACATACCTTCTATTCTATATACCTTGTTATACACTATTTTGTAACTTGTAAGAGTGACATATCCATTTCCAGAATTTCTCGTGAATTAGATTCTTTGAGTTTCTAAACCACATTTCATGGACTCATATTTCTCATAGCGTAACTTTCTCGAAAACTTTAGATATGTTGATAATGTTATGTCTCATAGTGACACCGAAGATTGTATTAATTCAAAATTGCAACACTTTCGCCGCATATTACGCAACTAACTTTCTATAAGGAATTACTTTACTCTCCACTTTTCATTGAAAACACGACACTCGACGTCAATTTTTCTTTTTTTCAGTAACCATAATGAAGGGTGAAGAAAAAGGGATCCGAAGAAGAAAGAATGAGAAAGTTGCATAATTGTGGGATACCCAAATAAAGATGGAGGAAATTAATCTTCTCCTGTAGGTTCTACGTGTAGTTGTACATTGAATATATATTACTAGAAATGTATGGAACAGGACACAAGTACTCTATAGTTGTTTACAAGATAATACGCATAAAATACACTACAACAATAATAAATTTAAGACACAGGAACTTCTAGTATTCTAAACATAATATTCAAATGGAAATTTTATCACAAAGTTTCGTGTTTCATCCGTTTTATCAATCAAATTCAAATACAGTCGGTGGAATGGATGAACTTACATCGTAGGCCTTATCTGCCTCCAGGCCGTTGTTTGCTGACCCCTGCACTGGATAGTGGTCTCAATAGTTTTTGATCCACCTTAGAAACCACCTGTCAAACTGCACAAGATAAAAATTCATCTATAAAATTGAATTAATAAGCTATTTACTTCTAATCATTTCAAGTTTCTCGTCCGTAATTGATTGAAAAATAAATTGTACAAATCTAGGCAAATTTAGGGATTTAGAGTGCATATTGTTCTGATTAGATTATAATATCAGAGTTAATTATTAGCATCATGTAGTATTTAGTGCAAGTGTTGGCTCTTTTTTATTCATAAAGCCATTTGATGGAGTTTTATGAAGGCTTATTGGAAATGTGAAAATTTATATTGTAAAATTATCAATTTGGAGCCCCAAAGATGACACTTCCCTCAATTACAATGCAATCTGTGACCTCAGGGAAAATGCTCTATATTGACTGATGGAAATCCGGGGTATTTTTTAGCTCATCCGTTTTATTGGGAATTGGTAATCTAGATGAAGATGAATTTTCTTTCCCTCAGCTTCTGTAATTTTTATTAACTCCTGAGTAGTAAACTTCCTTTTATACAACATTCAAAACCTGATAAAACCTTTGAGTGTGCTCATAAAAGACGGAGCGAGAAAACCCCTTGTGGAATTATTGAGGAGTTATAATTGTAAGTCCTTGTTGTACTCAGAGTAGAATTGAGGATCGACATCCGAGTAATTCTTCCCAATGTCCTTATTTATTCCTTTTCCTCCTCTTCACAGCTGATTGTAGTGAATCTAATCAAATGATCTCCAAAACATCCTTCAAATTTTCGAGATTACCATGTTGATTTTTGGTTTCTTATTTTTATTATGCCTAAAATACACACCATTTTCATCACAGCATATATTCAAGAAAGAGCCAGGGCCGTGACTAAGATTTTTCTTTTTGGGTTGACTAGCTAGAGATTACATTTTTATTTATTTAATTTTGAATCTTTATTATTATTTTTTTTTTTTTTTTGTGAAAGACAAAAATTTAATGTTTAGTAAAGACTATTTTTTTTTTTTTTTTTAATATTTATGTATTTTATTATTATTACACCCCTCTGTAGTCATTATAGGTCTGGAAGCACATTTAAAAATAAATGAATTTTGAGCATTATCATTTAGAATGAGCTCATAGTTCTACAGTTTTAGTGGAATTAAATTTTTAATCATGTTAATATAGATATTTCATTTAGGTAGAGGGGCACAAGTGACGCCAGTAGTTGCAGCACTGCTCTCTCCCAAACAAAAATCCAAGGTGACAATATATATGTATGGTGTGCCGATAAGAAAGTTGCAACACAGTGTAGTTGACGTTAGCTGATAATTTTTTGATGACGTTACCACGGAGACAAGTTCAGTGTTTCTGACTAGTGTTAAGTGTTAACTCATATTATTCTAAGAGTTATGCCTTCTTCCAGAGGTTCTAGATATATTCATTTGAAAAGTCAGAAAAAATTCTGACCTATTTTTCATTAAAACAACTTTTATTTTTATTCTAAATAATTTACACTAATAGTGTTGAGAAAATAAAAAACTATATTATGTATTAATATAATTCGTTTTATAGAAGTTCCTTCTAAATTGGCTAGTTTGTGACGTCATCAAAATAGCCTGTAAACAAAATCAAGGAAATCTCTTATCGACTCACTTTATATAATTTACTATATATATAACACCTGCCTGTATGCTAAAAAAAAAACGGAAAACCAACGGATCCTGTCAATTTGAAGAATTTTTTCAAGGAGAGCAGCTTAACTAACATTACGTTACATTAAATTAGATACAAGTTGCTAGAAGATGAAATAAATCAAAAAAAATCCACACTTGAGGCATGAATAATGTATCCTCAATTCTACTCTGAGTTCAACAAACATTAACACCTTTAACTCCTCAACAAATCTTCAGTGTTGCTCTTTGTCATTTACGCACAAGAGATTAATTTATATCTTGATCTTCTTTCTTCAAGAATAAAATATTATTGATAACAGTTTTGGGAAAATAAAAACACTGCTGGAACTAAAAAAAGTATTGAGGTCATCTAATGTCATAATTTGTACAACTCTATACATTAATGAGGACAGTTGATGCAAACAATATTTCCATAAAATGGATTTAGCTATAACTAAGGATGGTAGAATTGTCGAAATTGCGGTGAGCGTAAAAATACACCTCGAGAAAATGTTTTAGAAAATATGGTAACTTTGAGAGCCGACATATCTGTTGAAAGTGATCACTATAGACCAGTTGTTCTCAAATGAGGGTACCCTCATGGTGTACTTGGAGCCACTACAAGGGGGCTTGAGATTTTTAAAGAATATTTTACAAGTGGTACATAACGCCCCAGGAGGTGGGGTGGAGGGGCTATAGCACCCAAATTAAGGATTTTTTATTTTTTTCCAAAAATTTAATATTTGATTTTTTAGGACAAAATCTCATTTCATGGGGAACAAAAAAAAACTTAATTTTTGGATTTCTTTACAAAAAAACCGAAAACCCAGCCCATTTCCAAAACATAATCTTGCGGACGCCCCTGTCACTCAAACTAAAAATACTTTGTGCTGGTTAGGGGTTGGGTACTTATTAATATTTTACAAGTTGTACATCATTAAAAGAAATTAAATCACTTGCTTATAACATATTTTAGAATGGGATTGTAATTTGAATTTATCTCATTAGTACTATTAATGGATCATCCTTGCCTAGTAATTAGTTAGCTCTACTTCATTGATTTTAAACTGCTTCAGCAATGATTAATAATCTTTAAATAATATTTTGAAAATCTGTCTAATATTTTGATTTTTTTATAAAATGAAAAAGAATATGATAGTGGTTTTTCAAATCTTGATGTTCCAAGATATTTTTTATTTTAAAATAATTAATTCTTTGTTCCTTGAAGCCTCTTAAGTAGCACGCATACTTCTTCTGAACATAACTATTTTTTACTTCGAGGATATGTCAGTTTTCTTGGATTTAAAAAATAAGTTGTACACATTTTATCAATTGATTACGCAAGATTTCCCTAGAATAAGTTATCAAATTTAGAACTTAATGTCCTTAAACGACTAAAAAATGATAATATTTTAATTGTTAAAATACAATTCACGTCAAGTTTGGTGAGTAATTTAAAAACACTATTCCCAAAGAATGTAGAGATCTTAGACTCCGACTAAAACAAAGTTAAAAAATACAAATTAGGACTGGATGTACATACATATATACAGTAGAACCACAGGAATTGGCCGCCTCGGTAATCTACATTTTCGACGCAAAAAGGTGAAAAACTATATTTCCGAGTAGAGCTGGCCTTAGGCATTTCCAATAGGTAAAAAGGAATTTTATACTATATAAAAAGTCGATTAAGAATAAAATTATTTTCTAAAATATAGTAACTTGACAAAAAGGAGAAATTTATTTGTTAAAAATAAATTATTCGAAGTTTCTTCTCTGAATAAGGCGGACATTTTATTTAAAAAGAAAAGATTATAAATTAAACTCTTATTTTCAAAAGAAAAGAGCTCCTCATATTTATTTTTTCCCTGGGCCTCCCTCACAATAAAATCACCCATGGCCTCCAGGGGCGTCTGCAGTGGGGGGAAGGGGTCTGGAGAGGTTATGGAAGAAAGAAATATCATAATAAAATATTTTTTTTACAAAGAAATTAAAAAACCAAGCCTTCCCCCCCCCTTAAATATATATAAATATAATCCTACAGACAACCCTGGCCTCAGTTATTATATTTAAGATTAGGATTCGTGCAAAATGCAATCCGTCTCGTGAAGAGCTTGTATAGTTAAGGTCAGCTCTGCCCCTAGTCACGAACAAATCTAAAGAATCTGACCCGACTCACGTGACTTTTTTAAACAAAAAAACATTTCGTGATTTGGTGGCATGGCGCTAGTTTGGTGTTGTTAACAGGGTAACCTTGTGCTTGTTTTTTATTTTCAGTTATTACTGCTCGATACTCATTCCAAAACAAATTAACCGGGGTTCTACTGTACTTTCAATCACTGTTTAATTGATTTCTCACTGTGAAAACATTTTGCTGTAGGATCCGTAACTTGTTTGGGAAATATGCCCGTGCACAGTCTTTTTTCTTTACGACTTCCTTTACAGTTACGACCACCGAATTGAAGTTTTGATGTACTACAAAATCTGTTTCGAACATTGTTTCCTCGGTCACCTATACAGTCTACTGAGCACTTGGACCATTGTGTCCATTCAGAGAAACCATAATCTATAATAACAAATAATTATTATTGTGGTTGACTCTTACCAACAATAAGCAATATCAACCGATAGGACAATTATTAGATTCACAATTTCGTGATTGATTTCTTGATCCAACGCAGAGTTTACTGTTGTTGTTTGGACGATGACTTATACATTGTCTAAAAGCATTTATATTAAGAACATTTGCATATTTTTAGTTAATTAATCATTACCTTTTTCTCCTTTGAACCCCTTTTCCACATGAGGGTGAGCAATTGCTCCAATGGCTCCAATTTCCCCAGTGTCCCTCTAAAACATAGATTTAAAGACTCTAACTTACATAAAGGGCGTCCCCAGGATCATATTTTTTAAGGGGGCTTGGTTTTTGAATTTTTCTTTTGAAAAAATATCCAATGAATTAAAAAATTATGTTTAAAAAATTCGAGAAATTATTTAAATTCAAATATAAACTTTTTGCATTTTTTTTTTCAAAAATCCACTTAGGACTTAGGAAATTTTTTAAAGGTTTCACAGTAATTCACAAAAAGTTAAATTTTTAGTGAAAAAGATCAAAAATTTACCGCTATTTACTACAAATTAATTTTTTTTGGAAAACAATTCAAAAATCCATACTTATTCTCAAGAAATTATATTTTTAGGGGGAAAAAAATCAAATATTACTGTTTGTGTTTTTTAATCCATAGTTATTCTATAGAAATTAAATTTTCGGGAAAAAAATTCAAAAATCCATAACTGTTAACAAAAAAATTTACATATTAAATTTTTGCGTAAAATGCAATTTTTTTTGGGGGGGGGGGGCTGGCGGGGCTTTAGCTGCAGACGCCTTTGAGCTTATGTATGAATTTCTTTTGCATTCTTTCATAATAACTTACCGGCTATGGAACACAATCCATTTGAACAAAAAGTTGAATCTAGGGCTCTGCCTTGGCAATGGTTCCCACCATTCTGCAGACTTGGATTGTTACATAATCTAAGGGGAAATAAATACATTTTTAATGGGAAATATTCGAGTCTAACACTCCAATAAATAAACCTGGATCTACTCTTTCTTCCTCGCCCACATGAAACTGTACAATAAGTCCACTGAGTCCATTTTCCCCAATTGCCATCTAAATATACATAAATGATTTATTAAGCCAGTGTTTCTCCAACTTTGGGGTGTACTATGTAGGAAACAAATCCTGGGGGCTCCAATCAGAATTATACAAAAAAAACATATGCCTTGTTTATATGGTTAAAAAAAAACCCGAAAAATGACGTAGTAACTCTAACAATTTGAATAGGTATTTTTATTTAGTTTATATCGCAAGTAATTGTTGCGTCGGTGCAATTTGAATTTTGCGTCGGAAATTCAATTTCCTCATAGTATTTAAAATTTTAGATCCTCTCAGGTTTTGATTGTTAGAGGGCGTCCCTGTGGCTATTAAGTACATCAAAGAGTCCTTATAGACGTCTAGCTTTTTTATTCACCCTCAACCTCGACTGTCAAGAAAGAAAGGAAAAATAGAAAAAAATATATAATGGTATATTCCTTGTTTCCAACTGTTAATTATAATTTATGGAGCATTATTCAATTATTATCAAATTGAATTTTTTTTTTAAATATGTATCAATGACTGAGTATGAAATGAGAGGAGTTCTAAACGAAGGCCTTTGATTGATATAAATACCTTGCGTTTATAATAAGTAGAGTCAGCTGCTTGAAATCATGGGGGAGTCAAATTATAAAAATGAATTAAACGGCTAAAAGAAAAATACACTCCTTCCAATAGAAGGTTAGTGCGTCATATAATGGGTCTTGCTAGAATTTTCAATTTGATGAACCGTACCGACTGCTGTGCAAGACAGACAGATAGAGTATAACAGTAACAGTAAAGGAGAGCAATATTTAGCTACTCTTAGAAACATTTATACTCTTTGATGTCAATATTAAAAAGCGTGGTGAAAGTCAAGCATTAGTCGGAAAAGCGTTATGGTATAACCTTGTATTTCAATTAACCTTAGCTCATCTTTATTTATTAAACAACGATAGCCGTAATGGGAGGGGGAGGAAGGAAATAAACACAAACTTCAATCCGTATCTAGCAAAAACATAGGGAGGAATCAAGGTTAATTGAAATACAAGGTAGACCATGATGTAATCGGGCTTGCTAGAATTTCCAATCTGATATATTGTACCGACAGCTGAGCAAGACAGGCAGATTTTGACAAAATACGCAACCACTCATAGTTTATTACGTCAATATTGCTAGAATTTTCAATTTAATGTATGGTAAAGACTGCTGGGCAAGAATGAAATGTTTTCACAGAACACGTAAGAACTCATACACTATGACGTCAATATTAAAAGCGTGGTGGAAGTAAAACATCAGTCGTAAACGCGTTATGGTATAACCTTATATTTCTATTCGCCTTGGGAGGAATGAATCTGATGTGTATCATCACTAAGCAGGGGATGTGTGTAAAGAAAAAACTAAGTACAGGGATCAGAAAAAAAAAAGAAATGGTTGTTGCCTGTGGTCTTTCTTCTTTTTGGTCATTATTTCATCAGTTTTGTTTACGTTAACATCTCACTCTAAAAGAAGAATTATCGCCTATCTTTGGTTTAAATTGATTTAAAAATGCATAATAAAATAAATAAATATGAATTTAAATATATTATTTTCCCTGCATTAATGCTATTTTAAATGTGGAAGCAATATATAGCAGCAATTTATTTTTTTCCTCCAAAATCATAAAACAGGTAGCTGATATTAACAAGGGTCCTAATTCTGGTGTAACATATGTCTCACTCCTGCCTTCTCCTCGCGCTCTTTAGCACATCCCATCAGTAATCATCAATTCTACTCTGAGTCCAACAAGGACCAATAAATACTTGCAGTAATTTTTGTACAAGGAAATATACAGAAGGTATCCCATGCACCCTTCTGTGGCATAAAGCCCATCAATATCTTTCATGGTAAACGTAGTTTAATTTTTACTTAGATGTTTTCTCCTCAAAAATTAAACAATCATGTTTTCAAATTGTAAGCATAAAAGAATTTACATGCGAATAAAAACATTTTTTTACAATTCTGTAAATAATATCAACCCCCCAAAAAAAAAAAAAATAATAATAATAATAAATAAGGAATTTTTGTTTTTTAGAAGAAAATTTAATGTAATTTTTCAAAATGTTTTCCAAAAAATATAACTTTCTGAGAATAACCGTAATAATTTTTTTTCAATAAAATTAATTTAATTTATTTTTTCTAAAAAATTCCAAAACCAAACTCCCAAAAAAAAAAAAAAAAAAAAAAAATAATAATAACAATAATTTATAAATATATAATAGTGTTCACGCCCCAGATTATCGTTATTTAAAAAAATAACAAAATTGAAAATTCCCCTTCTTAGTGTGAGAAATGGTGTACAGATTTTCTAATACTACCAGAGGAAGGTGGATTTGGGATTGGATGAAATGTAACTCATTTTTTTATTTTTCTAAATAAGTAAAGTGAATTATTTATAATACTTTAAAATTTTACTCACGGACTGAACAAGAGGCTTCATTACATGAGCTCCGTTGCAATTTTTGTCCAGCACATCGATTGGTAATACAAATTCTAAAGGAAATATTCATATCAGCATTTATTTGTTCTTATCTTTTTTTTTAACATAATAGGTTTGATTCATATGTGTATTTACCTATTCCTTGTACGACTTCCATTTCCACATGTATTACTACATTCACTCCACCGAGTCCATCGCGACCAATAGCCAACTACAAATAAATGATTATTCTATCTATATCTTTTTGTGATATCGATGTGAAGAAGGTGGAAATCCTAACGAGTGTAAACATTAATAAAAATGTATATGTTGGTAACTTGCAAGATTTTTACTCTCTTTAATTCCTTATTGATTTCTATTTTGGAAATTCAAACGTATTACCAGGTAAGAGAGCGCTTTATACTGTAATGATCTCTGTTGTTACATTAAGCCTGGGGATTTAGTGGAAAATAGTACTGTCTTTGCTTTTCTTTCATTTTTGATCGCTCGAGCGCTTTAATAGCAAAAAAATGAACTATTTACGGAAATGGCGATTATTTTTTCACCCTTTTGTTACTTTTCTGGAAAAAAATATATATTACTCCAGGAAGAAAGCTAAACCAAGGACTAAACCAAGACTACGTGTTCAATTTTTTTCAAAAATAAGCTGGCTACGAAAATAGTTTTTTGACCACCAAGGTTGTTGAGGGTATCATGAATTACTCTTTAACACTATATAGGACTGCATGTAATTCTATAACCATGGAACCATAAAACATGTTAAATGTGTCAAAAAATTAATGCGAAAATCCTGACAATTTGAAGAATATTTGGGAGGAGAGGAGCTTAGCTGTCATGACGTTTTAAAAAATTAGCTGGTAGCAGCCATGAAAGGAAGGAAAATAAAAACGAATCCCACTCCTTATATTGCCAGGACATATTAGCCAGGAATTACTCCGATGTCGATCCTAAAATCTACTCCGAGTCCAATTCTAACTTTCGAGCAATATATTTATATTTCCATTTTTTTAAATACCTTGAAAAATGGTCGATTTTGATTGATTTTTTTCTCAATTTAGTTTTTGATATTTATTAAGAAATTTAATAAAATAAGCTAGTTAGGTTGCGTAAATATAGAGTACAATAATATTCCTTGAAAAAATTGAAACAAATCGTGTTCTACGGCTTAAATAGCAATAATAAATGTGAGTTTGAGCCTGCAGGTGAAAATCCTATTGCATGGTGTTATAATTCAACCAATCAATATTCAAAATACTGATTAGGGGAAAAGAAGTAGAAAATCGACAAATGACAAAAAAAAAATATAGTTTTGATTTTTGCTTTAGCAAGGTAATCTTGTGTCAAGAAAAAATAAATATATCAAATGGAAAAATGATAAATTTACGTAATCTATGGTACCTCAAAAGTGACATTTGCTGAGACAAAAGTTGTATTTTTGGCCAATTAAATTTGGATGAAAAGTGAAAAGTTGGGCTTCGTTTTGTTTAATTTGAGTTAATGAACGGAAATAAATTACTGAATGAGCGACTGAACGGAAATTGATCAGAAAAGTGCGAATTGGTACAAGTCTGCAGCTGATGTGTTATTTTTCTGCCTTACCATACTTTTAATGAAATTCTTTTAGGTTTTGCAGTTTTTATGCTCACTGGAATATCGACATTTTCCACATCTTTCGATATTGTACTTACAAATATGGCATTTTTTTCCTTTGTTGCAAAAACTTACTTCAATCTTAGATCCAGAGCATGATTTGCCTCCATTATTATCCATTGAACATACTCTACGCCTACTTCTTTTTCCACCTTTACACGTTTTTGAACAAGAAGACCATTTTCTCCAAAGAGACCATTTTCCATCTAAAGTCCCTTTAAAATAGTTCTTAAATTTAATTGCTATTTAATTGGTATATTACCAACGGAACATAAAATGTTATTGCATTGTCTTTTCTGGACTGAGCGTCCATTGCATGGTTTCCCTCCGAATCGAGGAGGGGAACAAGCTCTTTCTCTATTCTGGTATCCTCCACTACATATGGTAGAACAAGTCGACCATGGATTCCAAGTATTCCATTTTCCATCTACAATTGGGCCAAATAGGAGGAATAAATCGATATATTATAAACAGTCAAACCTGGTATACCAAACACCTGTTTCAAGTGTGTCACTGCACAAAGTAACTATATCTGGTTTTCAAATTTAGAATTGCTACTTAATATGAAACCTGGTTTAAGAGGTAACCTGCACTCAGAGATCAGTTTTTCAGTTTCCTCTGTCTGACCACTGAAACAGGTTTGACTATACATAGATTGATAGTAAAACATGATTATTCAAATACCAATTGTGCAATCCACATTACTGTTGCATTTTACTCTATTAATTGAACTGCCATAACACCTTTGTCCTCCAAATTTTGGAGTTGGGTCATTACATTGCCTTTGTTGGGTTTTGAAACCCCTTCCACAACTTGTTGTACATTGAGACCAAGAACTCCATGTTGACCATTGTCCATCTATGCAGTAGTTTTTTACCTTTTTACATTTATAAGCGAATCTTTTTTTTTTTTTTACCTATGACACATTCGAGTTGTTCCCAACAAGGAATACTCTCCTGCTCTATAGTTGGATTACTAATATTGGTCCAGCCTCCAAAAAGACACTTTGAACATTCTCTTATTCTGTGTTGTTGACCTTGTCCACAAGTTTTACTACATTGAGTCCAATTACTCCAATTAGACCATTGTGCATCTTTTTTAAATGTCAGAAACACAATAAATTCAAAAACTGATTATTTATATATGTGGTCTGTTAACACAAAAACGAGCTAGAATGATATTTCTAAAATTTGAGTCTTTAGTAGATTTGTATTCTTCGACAAATAATTATCGTCAATTTATATTAACAAATTATTATCATTAATTCTCTAGAGTCGCTGAAAATTGTACTGAAAGTAGCAAAAATTGAAGATCACAATTTAAAAAATGATAAATTGATAGATTTTATTAAAAATCATATCGAGGCCAAATTAAATCATCTATGTATTAAATACAATGTCAGTGTGTGGGTGTGTTTATCTGTCAATCTCGCCCAGACTAATGAATGGATTTTGCTGAAATTTTTCATGTAGGCTCTTAAGACTTAAGAAATGGTTCTGGTAACATTTTTTTGCCCTTAAAATTATAAGAATTTTTCTTGCTGCATAAGTATATTTGCAAACTTTAAAAAAAAAAAAAGATTATAAGCTTGAGAGAAAAAAAGAGAGAATAAGACAAAGGATTTTTGTAGAATAATATGGAAGAAGACTTGAATATTTTTATTCTTTAAACCTTATAATCTCCTTTAGAAAAAAGTGTGCAAGTGATCAACATGCAATGAGAATCATTCTTAAAATTTAAGGGTCTTTATTTTGTGTTATATATGAAGCAGAAGAATTCAGAATTAATTTTGATTTCTTAATATCCCGGGAGACGCCGGGCAAATATAGGTTCTAAACTAAAGCTAAAATTCTTGGATACTTTAACTTATCCAACAAATTTGAACACAAAGTCTAAAATTGACCGATAACTGTCTATGAAATATTGGGCTGGATGTTTATATGATGTAAAAAAATTAACTTGGATTTTCTGTTGTTTTTTAATTTCTGTTCATGATTGTTTTTATGTTGGCGCACCACATATAGTTATAAGTATATTATAAGCCTACAAATTGTGCATTCTCTTTGATTACAGGAACTCCTTTGACCACTTTTCCCCAAGCACGTATTACCTCCATGGGTTGGTGTTGGAGAATCACATGATCTAGACCTAGACCTTGTACCCTCTCCACAAGACACACTGCATAGTCCCCAGGATTTCCATGGGGACCATCTTCCATCTAATGTAAAAATTCAATAATATTTCCTCATATAACAAATTAGTACCCAACATAATTTGCTTACCTACTGGGCAATGTGAAGATAAGCATACAGATTTTTCGGATGAAGATCCATTGCAAAGGGTTCCTTCATATTTGGGGATTGGATTTGAGCAAGTCCGTTGTCTTATTTTATATCCAGTTCCACAGGATTTACTACAAGGAGACCATGAAGTCCATATTTCCCAATTTCCATCTTGTAAAATTCCAGGAGGGAATAAATTTAATAATAGTCTGTTGAGGGCCAGATTAAATGTGAGTGAGGCCTGGGACAAAGATAAAGGTGCAGGCCCTTTTTTTATTACCAAAATATCAAACTTTTAAATTGGTCTTTTTTAAAAAGTTAGTATGCATATTTAATCGAATGACTTTTATAAATAATATGGTATGTATTTTAAAAAAAATAGGTCAGTCCTTTTTAATATTTGTATGCCCTTTCTTAAATCATGTCTTCTCAACGTATAATTAAATTTTAAAGAGAATATATGCAGGGAGGAGCCCACAATCAAAAACCTGTCTAAGCATGTTAGAAACATCATTAAAATTTCCTCACCCATTCGACAATTTTTCATAAAACACTTTTTGGTCTGAAATTTTTCTCCATTGCAGTGGCTAGTTAACCCTTGTGAATATGGAATACATAACCTCTCCCTCCTTTGAATACCAGTATCGCCACATGATTTACTACAAGTTGACCATTGATTCCAAGTAGTCCATTCATAAACAGGATTTCCAGGCACAGGAGTATCACTATCTGAACATGTCCATGGAACATTATTAACACAGGTCCCATTGCATCCAGGATATGAAACACACTCTTCACATTCTCTTCCACTCCATCCATTGTGGCAAATACACTCTCCCGGTTGATCACAATATCCATTCACGGGATGACAGGGGACACGACAAATGGGTTTGGAGCAGTCTATTCCTTGCCATCCATCATAGCATTCACATTGAAAAGGATGGGTTACACATCTACCATTTTTACAATTACGTAGAGTTTTGCACTCGCTGCACTGAGTTCCTGTCCATCCAAAGTCGCAACTAAAAATGCATATACGAAAAATATATAATTATTTTCAAACTGTTTTTAGGTTGTATTCGAGTTAAAATTTTAGAGTTCAGTCGAATTTGAGTTTTCGAGAATTTCCACATAATATGTAAGGTAATGTCTCCTTTTTAATACATCCATCGTTATAAGAAAAAAGAGTCTGGAATAGTTTATGACTGTCCTTTTGAGTGATACTATATATAAATTTCATTAATTAATACTACAGACTGCCTGCAGCCAAGGTTAATAGAAATGCAAGGTTATACCATTACGCGTGTACGACTGGTGTTTGACTTCCACCACACTTTTAATATTGACGTCATAGACCAGGGGTCGGCAACTTATGATACGCATGCCACTGCTGGCATGCGGAGGCATGTTCACTGGCACGTACAAATTAGAACATATTCCCGTAGTTTGTGTGTATTTTTACCACAATTGTAGATAGAGGCACACTCATTCATTAGAAATGTTGTAGTTGGCACTCCATGTCTCAAAAGTTACCTACCCCTGTCATAGATTATGAGTGGTTGCGTGTTATGTTAAATCTGCCTGTCCTGCCCAGCAGTCGGTACAGTTCATCAGACTGAAAATTCTAGCAAGCCCGATTGAATGATGGTCTAAACTTGAATTCCTATTAAGCTTGGCTGCAGCAACATAATTTCCCCTTTTCATAAAGTAATAAAACAAGCCTTATTATCCCAAAAAGTCTTATTTTTATTTCATAATGGTAGTAAAAATTTAAAGTTTTGTTTGAAATTGTTTTAAAAATCCCATCAAATAGGTGACGTTCCCCATTGTTGAATAAACCAAACTTCGGTATTTTTATACCCCAAAATGGTTTTTTTCATTGTTTGGCAACATATCTGATAATTGTTAATAATTAGCTTATTAAGGATTATTAACTTATTGGTGATTCCGCAAAAGTTTTAAAATTGTGATAATGAGGAAACCGATTTTTAATTGCTGTTCTTAGTTACTGCAGAACGATCCTCCAATTGAGAAGATAAAACTTTCTAAGAATCAATTCTTTAAGTTCTCTTTGCAAATCTTGAGTTCAAGTTAATTTTAATTATCTATAATAAAAACTATGACTAGTTCGGAAAATTCTCGAATTTAACAATAGTTTTGTGGATCAATTGCTCAAAAGTCAAATAATTTCTTCTGTAACGAAGTTGAACGGAAGTTATGTTTTTGCCTCGTTTGTTTGTTAGTTACCAGGATTACAGCAGAAGTTGCAGATTGATTTAGATCAAACTTGGTACAAATATTATATATGGTCACAGAAAGAGGTCAATAATTATGAGAATTCAAGGCTTCACAACATGTTTATTAAAAATGCATAATCTACTATAACTTTGGTGTCCTTATGTATGTCTGACAAAGATGCTTTATATAACAAAAAATCCAATTTTTTTCCCCAATTAGAAGGAAAAAGTCTAGGAAAAATCACCATAGGCGTAGGTTTACATTCCACCGAGTGGATTTTATAGTTATTTGATATATTCTTTTAAAAAAGAATATAAAAGTACTTTTTAAGTTATTGAAGGGGGATCAAGGGCGGAACTTCATAGGGTCTGAAAATTCCTTCATTTTTTTAATAATCTATGTTTAGGAATGAGATTTCTTACATGCATTTCTTTGGTTCATAGCAACGGCCATTTACACAACCATCACACTCAGGTTTATTACATTGGCCTCCAGTCCATCCTGGAATACAATTACATTCCATGGGCCGATTACAACGACCATGTTTGCACCCTCCAAGAGGAATGCAAACTTCACAATTAGGTCCATCCCATCCGACGTCACATACGCAAACATTGGGAAGGACGCAATTACCATTAATGCAATCCCTTCCATTTAATTCACAAGTGGGAACACTACAAAACTTTGTTGGATCAGACCATCCACCAATGCAAATAACGTTACCGTTGAGATCACAGATGTAACGCTCTGTTACCTATAAAAGAATTTGTTGTATGGATCTTTTTTTTCGAAAGTAATATTTTATATACTCTCACTCTAAGATTTTCAGCAATACAAGCAGGATTATTAATTTGAAGTAAAGGAATGATTCGACCAGTTGCTAAAATGGTTGCTTCTAAACACAAAAATATTGCTGCACGGTTATATAGCATATTCACCGTCAATGTATTACGTAAACTAAAGTTTCTTAAATTACTTTTAACAGCTACATTGTGCATCAGGTAACATTTAATTTATTAATTCTTTGATAGAGATTTATTTGTTGTGTTTTGATGATGTTGATATCCAAGAAATGAACAACAATTAGTGTATAATAAATATTTCTTAATTATTCAAAACAATTTATATTTCATAAATTAAATTGGTAATTGCTTTACAAAACGATGGACTTGTTTGTGAGTAGAAACCGCGAAGTGTCAAAATATTATTGCTAAGAAATAACATCAAAGAACTGGAGCTGCATAACCCCATTCATTCATTTAAATGCAAGATGATATTCGACCCATGGCCTATAACAATGTGTATCAACAATTCTCCTACTTAGACTTGGGAGAAAAAAAGTAAACAAAAAATATAATTCACTCCTTCTTGAGAGCCTTTTCAATTCTAATTCGTAACGAATTAGAGTACATAAAACCAGCAAATATCTTGCTCTATTTTTGAATAACAGGTACTCATAACATAGTACTCTTCTTTTTCCTTTAGAAAAAGGGAACGGGAATAGGTCAAGTGGGGCAAGTAGTTGCCTCATGATTTCCTATTTAGTCCTGCTGTCTTTGTGTTGAACTTCTGAATCACTTCCAATAGCATATTCTCCTCTTTTGATGCAATACACATGTCCTCTCACTCTGTCTTTCAATCTACTTCCTGTTTGGCTTACATATTGGGCTTTGAGCAATTAATGCAATATACTTCTCCAGCTGTCTGGCATTCAACCAAATGACTAACATATAAAAAAGCTTTTGACTCGGTGGCACATACTTCTTTGTTTATGTTTATCAAATTGTGTGGCAAGAAGAATAGACAGGTGCAGTACCGTATGCCAGGAAGATATTTCGGTCCACTTTACATGGGTGAATGGTTTATTTTCAGAACTATACAGATGCAACATGGAATTACCTAAATTATCATCCGGGAAGTATTCTCTGCTCAGGCATGACAACTTTATCTTTTGGTTTGCTCCATGACTCTAAGTATTTATTTTGATAAAAAATTGGAAGAATATTATAAAAAAGACTGCAACCTGTTAATTGAGATACTCTGATGTTAACTCAATGCAAGGATACCATTGTTATTATATATTGAATTTTGTCCGGATTTATCTAGGCAACTCTGTACATATCTCATATATCTTATTTGGCTTAATATTCCATCTACATTTGTATGAAAAATTCCAAGGAACGACAATTAAGGACCGGTCCCAGGACTGGACCGGACCGTATAAATAAGAACCTACTCAACACTACCTGCAACGCAGGCACCCTCTCCTAATAAATAATATTATTTAATAAGTTAAACATAAGATGAATAAATCTCGCGATCCTCAGTAAATGTGTCATAATTAAATAGCTAATTATTTCAATATAGCGAAATGACCTTAAAACGATAGGATAGGCCAGCTTTTTTAGGATCTATAACATTCAACAGGGTGAAGTTTGAATACATTGTTTTCATTAATTACAAAAAGGTGTACTACTTCAGCAGCAATATTTTTTTCAAACATAAATTTATCGCGGTTAAGAGCTGAATTTTTTTAAATCCCGTGATAATGCTATAAAAAAAATTTAACTTTTTATTTTTTTTCAAAAATTAATCCAATAACCAATCCCCCTCTAAAAATAATCCTGCGGAAGCCCTTGACACCAGAAGTTAGTTTAGTTGCATAAAGAAACTTTTTAATTAAAAATAACGTAGATTAAACTTTGCACAAACATTCATCCAGTAAACTCGACTTTATTTATATTGATAAATTGCAGATGTTAAAAAATATGTAGAAATGAAAGTTTATATTAAAGAAAAAAAATTCAAAATATTTTTTTAGAAAAAAAAAATGATTCAAAATATATTTTCTGGAAATAAAAAAAAATAATCTATTATACTTTTTTAAAGAGTCTAATGTACATTCTTGATCTCTTTTAATATTTACTGGCATGAATAACAAACGTCCGTTCTTCCATCCGTACCGTTTATTCTCCTCTTGAGTTATTCACTTATTTAGTCTTATTTGATCTTTTAACAAATAAACTACATGTCTGTACTAATTCCACGTCTACAACTCTTTCCTCTCCGTTCAGTGACTCTCATTGACTCGGTTACTTTTTGATCTTTTAGGTGACTAGAATATAATATATCTTTCACTATCTTTAATTACATTTAAGTAAACATCACAATAAGGACAGCCATTGTAAGGTTTAAAAAAATCTATTATTATCATTTCTTTGATCAAACCATATATTCACACTAATTAAATATATTTCAAAAGTTTATGCGGGCTTAAAATTATATAGTTTGGGAAAATGTGAAAGTCAGAGAATTCAGAGGACCAAAGTTCGGAGCATTATCACAAATCTTATTCAATTTAGGAATCAATAATTATCTATGCTGTCATTAAATTATTGTCAGAATAATCTCCCAAATCCATCATTAATATTTAGAAAGACTAAATAAAATTATAGTTAAATAAAAAAATTGGAATAAATATTAATATACTTAATAAAATGATCTGTTTAAAAATACTTTATTGACATGCTTAAATTTATATATTTATGGTAATACATTATCATTACGACGTATAAATATCATTTACTTATATTTTAAGGCGAAATATCCCAAGGCAAAATATTTTTAATATTAAGTACTGGGCAGCCTTCACATCATCACTCTGTATTTTATGCACCGATTTATATAATAATTAATAACTTTTTTATTATATAGGTTAGTGATTTTATCTCTATGAGTTGATCTGATGAAACGTCATGACAGTTCAGCTGCTCTTCTCCTAAGCAGTCTTCAAATTTTCAGGGGCACCATATTGATTTTCTGTTTTTTTTTAACATGCCCAAAATACCAACAATTTTCATCACTACCAGTTATTCCCTCTTGTAAATTATATATTAGTGTTGAAAATTAGTTTGCTGAAATCGAATTATATCTTGTTAAATTAGTACTCAATATCATGCACTTCTATTAAAATTTAAATAAGTAACAGTCTATCAGTTGGAGAGAGTGTGATCTTGGCAAATTGCCAACTGATTTTGGCCCTTTTCCCTTCTTCTTTCTCTGATTGGAAAAAAAGGAAAGGTTGGGAGATACTGGGAAGATCTTCCAGATTAATAATTTTAGTTGTGAAATAATATAAATATATATTCTTAAATAGTAAAATATTTTACAATTTATATCAATGAAAATGACGTCTCTACTATGTCAGAGTATTGACATTTATTATAAGTACAGGAAAGAGAAATATTAAATTGGGGATAAGAAAGAGAGAGAGAGAAAAAAAAGAGAAAGAAAGAAGAAGAAAAAGAGAATTAGTAATCGACAATCGTATAGCTACACAGGGAATACTGAAAACAAAAAGGAACAATATCTTCTTTTGGCGTGCGCTTATTTTGACTTAAGTGCAAAAGAATTTTCTTATATTCATAAATTAAAAGCTGTCATTTGAAACTTGAACAGTTCATATATTAACCAATTTAAAAAATAAATTATTATTTTACATTGAAATTTCAACCATTTAACAATTATTATAACAATGACATCATGTATCAAGTATTTTTAATTTGATTTGATTTTTAACAATGAAACATATATATTATGAACGCTATTAGTAATAATTAATATTTTGTTTAATAATTAATAACACAATATGTATGTAAGCCCATTTCTGCAATTAAGCAAGAGAAAATCAATTTCTTAACATGGTTTTAAAGATTATAATGGGTAATGACCACATACTCAGCACTTTTTCAATCCATTTGTATCAAAATTCTTCCATATCTAAGCCTAAAACTATGTTTCTGAGGCAAACAGCCTATTTCATGCAAATAAAAAAAGGAAAAGTGGTTCAAAAAATTATTCAACTGCTAGTATTTTTGTAAAAGTTTAATGCAATCGTGCATTAGTTTTATTTAGTCTTCCGTTTCAAAGTGTATAATATATGTATTTCATTATAAAAATGGGGCTAAATTAAAAATATATAATACATATTGAAATGATAATTGCTTAATGGTTGAATTGTCTCTAAAAGCAATGTAATGAAATATTGAAATGAGTAGGATATGAGGTGTTAAAGTTTTAATTGACTGCATTTACTTTATGAATATGAGAAAATAAAGTTGCACTTACGTGAAGTATAAAGAAAGAGTGTGTTCCTTGTTTATTTGGATGTTCCCTGCGTTAGCACAGCAGGCTATAATAGCCGATAGAAGGAATAAGAAACAGAAAAGCTGAAAAGAAGGAAGGAACTGGAAAGGGATCCTGGTCGAGGTTGTCGCGGAGAGTAATGATGTCTGAAGATATGATAGAGCGGGTCCCTCCACCTCCTCCTCCTGGTTTTGGGGATGAAGAATACTATCGGCTGTATGGGCGACCCGAGGAATATCATAAATACAGGCAAAAGTTGGCTCTAAGCGTTAGACATCATCACCATCATGAGAGAAAAGTCCTTGAACCCCCAGGCCACTCCCACAAGCGTCCACATCACCACCCCCATAACACCCCTTCCTCCTCCATGTCTCAACATAGGCGTCCAAGCCCAGGTTCAGCCTATCCCATCCAAGCAAGAGTAGAAGAAGAGCGTGGCCCCAACGTCTCATCGCGAAGTGTGAAGGGACCCCCTTTCAATAGGTAACGCAATTCGCAATTCCATCAGAGTCCAAGCTCCCCTTATTTCATTCATATTAAACTAAGTCCATGTCTATCAAGATTAATAATATTTATCTAATTACATCAATATATAATCGTATTTCCATATTGAGGATAATTAATTAACTATTAGAGTGGGGAAAAATAAGTTATAATAATATTTCTAATTGTCCTATTTTTATCGTCCATAATTGATCCAAGAAAAAAATGTACAAATCTAGGCATTTGCAGGGATGTTCAGTAGATATTACCTTCATTATATTCAAATACCAGTGTTTATCATTTAAGATGCTGTCTCCTTTAGTTATCTATGAAGCAATTGAGGACGTCAGTAAAAACACTATTTATCCTAAATTCATTAATAGAGGCTAAAATTGCCGATGAATTCCAAAATTGTCAATTTCGTGTATTTTATTACAATTCGTCATCTATAGTCTAGTCTTTACTTCGTCTAGAAAATAAATGATTAGTCTTAATCAGGCGAAACGTTAAAAAAATGTTTTGTTTCGTTATCGTTATTCAAAAAACAGCCCTCGACGAATACATTTCATTTCTTCATGACTGACAAAATTAACACTAACTCTTAGATAGCCACACTTTCTATAATAAAGTATCATATATATTTTTCAACTTTCTTCTGTCTTTCAGTTACGAAGAAGAATACGAACATTTCTATGGGAAGAAAAATAAAGAAACGAAGCTTCTTCTTTCGGACAAAGAGGATGATGAAGAAGGGACTCCTGAGCTGTCTTCGTCCGAAGAAGAAGACGAAATCAGTGTAGAGGAACTTTCGGGTTCAGATGATGGCTCAGAAGGAGAGGTTTTTGACTCTGAGGAAGAGGAGGGTAGCCGCCGACATCATCGGAATCATCACCAATTAAATGCATCTAGAAGGCCGGAAAAGGGCCCAGTACCCAAGAAGAAATACGAAAATTTTCGAGTTACTATTCATAATGAATCGGATGAAGGAACTCCAAGTTTAAGTGAGGATGAGGGTGACCGGGATCGACGTCGAAGCCCAATGCGATCCAATAAGCGTGGGAAGTCCATTAAGGATAGGTTAGGTGTACGTGCACGGCCTCCCTCTCCCCCTAGTCCTCCTCCTCTTCTTTCGCCACCATCTAGAAGGAGAAGACATTCCTCTTCTCCATTGGGAAATCATAGTAGTAGTTCAAAGAGAAAACGTCGCATGAGTAATCACAATAATAATAATAATTACGTACATGTCAGATCCACTTTGCACTCCTCCAAACCTCCCCGAGGGATGACCAATTCTATTAAAGAAATTAACAATTCATCATCCAGTAAACAACGATTGTCAAGGAGAAAGGTAATTGAAGGAAAGTCAGAACCAGATAAGATAAACTCATCATCTCGAAAGGGAACAGTTAGTGTAGTTAGAAATGGTGATATGAACAGACAGTCCTCGCCTTCTCGAAATCATCGCCGACGAAAAGATACTTCAAGAGAAAATGGGGGTTATCATAGAAATGGGAAATATTCATCACTATTATCATCCTCAAATAAAAAACCTCGACCCGGACTGGAATCTCGAAGAAGAGATTATAGAAAACGTAGGTCTCCTCTTCTAAGAGGTATGGAATCAGAAACACATCGTCGAGCGGATAGACTACTCACTCGCTCTCCTGAAGAAAAAAAGCAGGATAGAAACCCAGGCCAAAAATGGCAGCACGATAAGTTTAGAGACCTATCTGGAAGTCCAATTAATGTCGAAAACACGGTAAAGGAATTAGAAGGATCTCATTGGAAACAAATTCGAAGTGAAAGAAGCAAAGAACGAGATAGAAAGGACAAACATCGATCGCGATCTAGATCTCACAGAAGACGAAGAAGAAGAAGAAAGAGTAAAAGACATTCTTCGAGAAGCAGCAGCCGGAGTAGTAGCAGTAGTAGTGGTAGTCGGCGTCGTCGATCGAGGTATTGAATCCATCTATTTTTTATGATAACAGTTATTATTATTACTTTTCATTTATATAGGTCGTCCAGTTCTTATTCACGAAGTTACTCACGTTCAACTTCTCGGTCCAGTCGTTCGATTTCTAGTTTTTCTTCGAGCTCCTCAAGGTCATCATCTTCTAAGTCCAGCTTAGATTCCTATCTGCGATTACGCCGAAGACGTCGTCATCATCGACAATCGTCGAGTCCTTGTCGTCCTATGGACAAAATATCTAGTGTTCATGAACAAAAACTACCCTCACGTCCATCCATTGTTCTTCTAGACATTGACCTCGTCGATGAGAAAGAACAGCCCAACTTAAATATTACGGGGAAATTAGCACAAGATAGCAATACTGTTAATGGAGTTGTAGTGAAGTATACTGAGCCTCCCGATTGCCGTCGTCCTAGAACCAAGTGGCGTTTATATGTTTTTAAAGGAAACGAAGAACTACCTATTTTATACATTCATAGACAATCTTCGTATCTTCTCGGTAGAGATAGAAAAGTTGCAGATGTACCTTTAGATCATCCTTCATGTTCTAAGCAGCATGCTGCTCTTCAATATCGTCTTGTTCAATACAATAAGCCGGATGGTTCCATAGGAAAACGGGTTAGACCATATATAATAGATCTTAATTCTGCGAATGGAACTTTTATCAATAATAAAAAAATGGAGCCTCATAAGTATATTCAAGTTCTAGAAAAGGACGTATTAAAATTTGGGTTCAGTTCGCGGGAATATGTTCTTCTACACGATCAATCCAATGATGCTGAAGATGAAGACATTGGCGTGGATAATTAATTAATTAACTATTCAATTATTATTATGATTTATATTTATTTAAAATGTATTTATTCATTGGTTGTCTATATTAGTTTTCATATTTCATTTCGTCAAGATACCTTACTTTATTATTTTACCTATGTTGTTGTAAATCTTATTGACACTTCATTTTCGTCATTCCCATTTGATATGATTTATATCTCTTTATTAGGAGATAGTTGTTATAATTTTATTTTAAAAAGCTTAAGGGCTAATGTTTTTTTATTCATTGTCAATGATATTAATAATAAGTTAATCAATGAACTTATATTTTTGTCTTATATCCTTAAATCATCAGAGGTTGAGAACCATTTTGTTCAAAGTACTTCATATTCGAATTAGAGCAACTCGTCGGTTCCAAAATAAATTATCCTCTTATCCTAAGTATTATAAGAAATTTCTACTTTTTGATTAATTAAGTACATTGATTTCATAGTCACTTTTTTGTTATTAATGCTATAGAAGATTAATTATTATTCTCTTCAATTTAAATAATCTTAGTTCATTTGTCTATTATATTATTAATTGTGTAGGAATATGAAAAAATGCCAGAGGGGATTCAAAGAATATTTGTATCTGTCTATTTGTGATTTTTTAAAGTAAAAATTACGTCAAAAGTTACACATATCCGGATTTTGTAGCATCATGTTTATGGGGTAAAATATCTATATCTGAGATAAATTTGCTTATAAGAGAATGTTTCTCTTGTCTAAATTTGACTAAATGTGAGGGTGTACCTCGCTAACACAAAAATATAATGTTTAATTTGTTGAGAGCTGTCGATGTTAATGCATTTTTTTAAAATCTTAATCAGTGTTATGAACGTTAGTTTAATGAATTAGAATTAGCCCCTTTAAAGTTGTGAACAATTATTAAATAATAATTCTATAGTTTTGAAGAATTGGTTAACTGCTAACTAGTTATTGGCCTTTTTTCTGTTCCTTTTTGGAAGAAAAGATGAGTGGTATAATAAAGGTAACGACGTTAGGTATTACCAAACCGAGGCAACACTCATTTTATTAACACTAATTGTAAACCTTCGTGTTATATTATGTAAAGTTATCATTAAAAAGTGAGGGGGGGGGGGCGAGACATATAATATAAATGGATTAAGGCCTTTGTTAATATTAATTGTCTATTATATGATTTTGGAAGAATAAAATGGATTACTGCTATAAAGAGGAAAACCTTCTATATTTAAAATAGTGTGGTGAAAATATTATAATTATATTCAAATTCCTATATATTTATTTTTTAAATAATTTACACTTTCTTGCACCTCTGCAGTCTCCTTTCCTTCTGAGTGTCCGTAAACAGGTGGCGTGGGGTCCTTGTATAAGAGGACAACCCCAAGTCCTCCTTTACAGCCCTCCCGATTGTCCCATCGTCCATATCAAACTCGTTAGAGAGGCGATTCATGGATTTAATGGGGTCTTGATCTTCTTCTTCAGGTCCCCCCGAAACTCAGAATTCCTTTTCAATTTGTGTCCCCCACTTCCTTCTTTCCGTGGGAGGTATTTTTCATCTTGGCCACCTTGAAAATGAGGCTCCTGGAGTACTTCACGATGTCCTCTGCCTTTTTACTTCTTGCTCACCCATAATGAAAGATTTGAGAAATGTTTATAATTGTTTACTTATGCATAAAGGACAGGAAATTCAGAATATGCAGGGGGAAATAACAGAACCTCTCTATTTTAATTATATAATTAGCATTTACGAACAGTCCGCTTTTTGCTTCTGAACCCTGTATGTAATTATGATTCCCATTCATGGTACTCCAATTTCAAAAGATAAAAATTGTATTAATTACAACGAATTGCAATGATTAATTAATAATTATATTAAATAAACTATTTCATTATGAGGATGTTTCAACAGTTAGCTGGGACCGCCATTAAAATCGCCATTAAGAACAAAAATCATGATAACCACTCAATAAATAAATTTCATAGAAAGAGAAAAAATGTTTATGAAGATAATGAGTCAGTCTATCAATCAATTATTAAGACCCAATGGATAATTTTAATAAATCAATCGTTTGGATCGAATGTGTTGGAGCATTTATGTACTTAGTCAAGTCCTGATCGACACTCCTTCATCCTGAGGTCGTCTTTGAGTCTATAATTATCAAAATGTGTTTGTCATTGTCTAGTAAAAAATTACATAGTTTTGCAGCATGAATCGTAATCAATTTCGGCCAAAATGAACAACACACCCTTTATGTAGTAAAATTAAGACTAAAGAAGACGTGGCACCGCTTACATCTAGTCCAGTTATAAATAATTTCTTAGATCAAATTCTAAACTCAAAATTGACTGTACGTAATACATACCCACATACATACAGATGGACTTTGTTTTATTAATATAGATGAAGGCGCCGTTAACAGACATTCTCTATTAATGATATTGATGAGTAATCAGGCTTGGTCCCGTTCACCCTTTTTCCGTTCATTCGTTCCTTTTCTTTAAAGTATCAAACCATTGTTATAATTAATTCAGTCAGACCTTGTCCATCGACCAACTGTTTAAAGCATGTCATGGCAAAAACTGACCATTTCGCAGTTAATTTTATAATTAAATAAAATAGAAAATCTGTTTTACCTCCACTAAACGGGGTTTTTTTTTTTTTCAAATTTTCTTATCTAACGGCTCATACATATGAGTTATGTTCTTCAAATGCATTTAGTTCAGTCTTTTGTATGAACTTAAATCTTTCTATTTTATTTAAATCAGATTTTTTAATTTAGGTATATTTCATTTGTATGTCTAAATTAACAACGTTAAATTTAATTTAAAATAGACGTCTATACTTATAAACAGTCAACATTTTGCATTTATCAACTTTCTCCCTGGTCTCTACAATGTAACTTTTAAGACACTGAATTGTCGGAAGGAGGTGTCCCAAAAACATAGCTTCATCTCCTTGCAGGTGTTCTAAGGTGTTTTAATTACATTTACCCATTCATCCAGGAAGTTGTACTTCTGGGGCGTGAATGGTCTGACATTGGCAGCAGCCAGGACGGATTGGAAAGAGCTGGGATCCTTGTCCTTCTTTTTCCTTATACGTTGGAGAGAATCATACCCACTGTTCCACCTTTTTACTGTAGGGGTTATAATGGCCTTAGAGAAGTTTTTGCTGACGGTGTCAGATAATTTTGTGGATTGGTTGTAGTAATTCCGTATCTTTTTTGTCAGCTTAGAAAAGGTAGGATAATATAATGTTGTATATTCTCCACTTCTTGGCTTCAGAGCCTTCTTGCAGTCATTTTTTGCTACCAAATTGAGCACATCTGCAAATAAATTAATTGTCTAAATTTTATCCCTTTATATGAAAAACTGCTTATATATTAATTTAAATTTGCTTGGTCAGATTATTTAGACATAGATTTTGGTATTTTAAAAAAAGGAATTAAGATATGTTTAACTTGTATTATGAAGCACATACCTAAAATTCATTGGAAGTCCCGAAGCTAATTTTGTGGTGTCATTCAGGCTAAAAGGTCGTCAAGGTCTACACCATCCTTGTTTTCATCTTCCACTTCTCCATATTCTTCAGCTGGAAAGTTCGGAGACTCATAGTACAAAAATTGTTTGCCGTAAAGACGAAATGCTTTTTTAAAGTTTGAGGTGTTATCAGTCACCATAGCAATCGTCTTCCATTAAATTCTCCATTCTTTGAGGATTTTAAGGATAGCTTCGGTCACAATGTGAAAGGTGTGGGATCCTTGGATTCTTTGGCAGGCCAAACTATAACTTTTTTATTAAATGTTTCAGCGTCAAGGGTATGGGCAGTCATGCCTAAATATCTTTTGTGTCCACTGCTCCAGATATCGCAGATAATGTGTTTGGCTTTCACTAGGTCTTCCTTAATTGTGGTGGTCATTTTTTGAAATTGCCTATCTAATTTTGCCATGAGTACCTTCCTAATCATGACTTACTTAGTAGGGTTCATGATATTCAAAAGCTCAATAAATGCCAGATGTTTCTACAATTCGAAAAGCCTGTCCAGTTTTCACGATGAATTTCACAACTTTCTTGTTGACGTTAGACTATGAAACCCAGGACAATTTATTGAAATTACTTTCCATTTTTTAAATATCTAAGAACAGAGGGTTGGGCATTCATTGCTTGAGTATTTTAAGATCCTACCTTTCTTCATTGTATTATTTTCTAGAAGATTTAAGAACTCGGCCACAATTTCTTAATGCTGTAATTTAACGTGACAGTCAACGTTTGCTCTTGAACTAGTATTAGTCTGATTTTTTTTCTCGGCTTGCACAGAATACAAGAGTATTTTATATTGGAATAGTCCCCCTTCTTATTAGATCCTTTTGTCAGAGAAATAAATTCGAAGTAGTTCTTAAGGGATCTTTACACTCTTGGGACTCTTTTTCCTGGTTTACATCCATGGTACTTTCTTCTTGATAAGATGTTAAGACAGAATTATTGCTGTCGTCCAAGATTTATCGAGAGGTGTTGGATTGGCTGAAGAGATCCATTATTAATTCCTATTACTCAGAAATTTAATTATTATATGATTTTTTTCGGTTAAACCAGCTACTTTTATAATCATATGACTCGTAGTGGTATAACAGAAAAGAGCGAAAATAAATGAAGAAAGGAGCACGCGGGGATATAATCCTAGGAAATGCTAAAATTCAAAAGTACTAGTACTCTGAACTGGTGGGTAGGGACCACTTAAAGCAGTTGATAATTTATCAACTTTTTCATGGATTCCATTCAACGTTTTAAGTACTAATGTTTGAGTTTTAGAGGACACTGAAGTCTTCTTTTTAAACAATATTTTTGTATTTCCTTCTTGCATTAATATATATAAACCCTTTTTATTATCAACTCTTGAGCATACAAGATATAACTAATCATGATAAAACCATTTTTTTATAAATCCAATACAACAACTCGAAATGTCTGACCATGAACCTTATTAATGCTCATAACAAAGCTTAAAACATCTATAAAAGTTATATCTGTATGATGTAACTTTTCTAGATGAATAAAGAAAAAAAAACTCAAAACACAAGAAACTAAAGTTTCATAAAAGTTTTAATTAAATGGTTTAATACGGTGAAGGGATGGATAAAAAATATATCAAGCTAAGTGTCCCATAATTATGCTTGCTTTTAAAAGATTAGACATCATCTTTTTAAAAATCAATCTTTTATCATTACGAAGTTTGGGAGCATTTTTTATCCCGTTATAATTATTATAACACCAAATTTTAATGACAACTTATTTGGAAGCATTCTATGTAGCTACGTAGAATTAAGAATCTCGGTTGGATAGTGTAATGTGTCATTTGTATCTATTACCTGGTCAACTGATTGATATGTTCTTAAGGAAATTTCACATAAAAGATCTCCAATGATTTTATTAACTTATTGATTCCTCGGTGCTAGAATGGCTCCTTCTCATAATCATATAATTTATTGTACTGCTGAAAAAAAGAAACTTCTCTTACACTTCTACTAAACAAAAAAATTTATTTCCATAATACTGTATAACGGTTTCAGACCGGCTTAGGATTTCCAGACCGAAACACCACACTAATATTTATAATTTTTTTGAGTATTTATATATTAATAATGTGTACAACAAAAGATTTTGTATAAGATGCAACTAAAAAATGAGATGAATAATTTTAAATGAAGGATTTACAGTACTGGGATGTGGATTATTAAATTATATATCAATGATGTAATCTTTGGCTATTTTAATACAAATAATGAATAAGAAGTACTTTATTTTTTTTAATTAATAAAAAGCGCGCTTAGTTACAAAAAAAGCAAATATGAAAAAATAAACTTCTTCTGGGATCGGTAAAATTGAATATTCCCACGACTACATGGCAACAAATCTTGTAAAGTCAGAGCTTGTAAATATAAATGTACTAGAGGGTACTGTACTGCATTGTTCAGAATTATTACTTATTAGGCGTATATGGAATTTGTTTTAAAAAAACATGCTTGGTGCTAAAGTCACATTCATTTTTTTTAATATATAATAATTGTCAATTTCTATCAAAAATTATTATTATTAATCCTTTGGGTGTATTGCAAATTGGACTTAAAGGAGCAAAAAATTATCGTCATAATAAAAATTGACGGATTTTATTTGAAAGACAAATCGGGACCAATATATATCTTAAATCAAATGAAGTATAACCATAGCAAAAATTATGAAGTATCTTAGTTCATCTCACATATTGGAATACAAAGCCTATATTTGTTTTGAATATTTATTTTTTAAATATTGGGTTGAATGCATATTTGAGGTAAATAAATAAATTGGGATTTTTCTATTTTCTTTATTTTGTTCAAGATTCTTTTTATGTTGAAGCGCCACAAAGGTACTTATTTTTTTTTTTTAAATATGAAGTTCTGAGCTTTAGCTACAAATGTTTGTATAAAATGAGTCCTTCAAAGACAAGGAGACGGACAAACTTTGCTTGATTTTCATATAGATAGTATTTAAATTAAAGAAAGAACCTCCATTATCAATTTAAAAATAAAGTAATTAAAATTCAAAATATAAGTTATCCTTTTGATCTATTTTTACTATCAGTAAATACTTGAATTAAATCAGCCAATCAACGATTAAGAGTTCCCTTAAAATTAAGGAATTTTGGAAATAGGGTCCTTTGTTGATTTGCATTATGTTTATAATCCTCAAAAGAAACTACTTTTTAGAATTTTTTAGAAAATAGGGTTCTGTGTTGGAAACTGTAGCAACTACTATTATATTTTTTTTAATAGAATTCTGGAACTGATTGGTTACGTCCAGAGTTGATATCTCATAATCTTAAATAGAATAATCTTTCGTTCAGACTTCAGAGGTAGATCGGAAGTAGAGAAACCAAAAATATCTTTTTTTTAAATTATATAAAATTTTGAAACATTATTTATTACGCCCTCTTTGGTCCTAACAGCATAGCACTGAATATACAAAATCTGAGATAAATCTTATCAGGGCACGAAAAAATGCTACCTTACATATTATTTATAAGGATTCCCATGAATGAGTTTGACATTACACTACATTGACTACATTGTATTAAATTATATTAAATTTAAAAAAAATATTTACCAAAAGAATAAAAAATGAATGGGTATGTAGAAAATTGCACTCTTACCTAACCCAGAATACCTATTTCCTACACGACCATTCCATAATCAAGTGATTTGCAATTGGTGCGATATGAGATATTTCATAGAAAGTAATCAATGTACACACAAAATCAGGTTCTTAATTTTTTAATATAAATTAATTTAATTTAGGGACCCCAAGACAATAATAATTATATCCATAATGAAAAAAAAAGTAGTAATCTTTATAAAGTAATAATTACATAATGACCCCTTAGAAACATTAAACAATGAACACCGTTCATTTTTTTCTCCGTTCATCGTTCATTTTTTCCCCATTCATCGTTCATTCGTTCAAAAATGAACGCAAAGCTTGGACGCCGTTCATTTTTCCGTTCAATATCCAAGTGAAAAATGACTCTGAACGATAATAGTCCCGAGTTACTGTAATCCTAGATGACTGTGAGAATCAAAATCTGAGATCTGTTTTGGATTATGCGCTCAAAGATCAATTTAATCCTTGGTTTCAATTCATTGGTGCGAATTTCCTGTTCGGCGCCAGTGCTCCATTCCTCTAAGAGAAGAATGAGCTACATGCATGATTATTTCATACATCATGTATCCAGAATTCTATGGGTATCCTTTAAAAAAACTATGATTATACGATATTATAATTTGAATTCAAACTATCACTACAAAACTACAGTCAAATTAAAGAATGAATAAGCTTAACAGGATAAATTAAAATTTGGGCGGGGGCAGGAGGGACAATGTTGTGATTTCAATCTTTAATGTTCTTACCTATGAATGTGTTGTGAATGTTTTGTTGAAAATGACAAACGATAGACCCTTATTCATTAGGTTGGTACCTGACTCTGGGTTACGTACAGTCTACCTTGGAGTACTTGCTTGATGATGATAAAAGGGATGCTGAGGTGCTGAGAGCCATGACAGATAACTCAAGAATTAATATAAATAAGAATGAGTTTGATAGTTCAACTGTATGTGATCCAACAGAGATTCAGCATTCTCATGGATTTAGACGATTTATGTGCTCTGTTCTGATGGAGATTGACTCATGAGGTGGCTGAGGATTTAAAGGAACATGAGACAGAGCAGGCTCGAAAAAGACCTCAAAATTTTCAAATAAATTTAATCAGTTAGTTTATGTGTATAGAACGTTTAGCCTCCCAAAATGACAGACATTAACAATGGGGACGTCACGTGAAAAAGTTAACTATTACAATAGAAAGAATACGATATTTTTATCTAATTATCCTACTTTTCTTGTCCCTAATCGATAAATAGGAAAACAATGTACAAATATTTCCCTTTTTGGGAATTTTTACTGCATATTATTTTAATTCTATTCATATATGAGTGTTGTATCATTTGTATTAAGTAGTATTCAATGCAAATGTTTATTTTTTATTCATAAAGCCATTTGATGGAGTTAAATAAAGATTTATTTGGAAATGTGTGCATTTTATGTAGTAAAAATATCAACTTTAAACCCCCAAGATGGCGTTTCTATCAATCATGATACAATTTAGGACGTCAGTGAAAATGCTCTATACAGGGGGCGCCGGAACTCATTTTTAAATGGAGAATAGCTTCATAAAATGACGTCACACATTGATTATATGACAATCATACAATTTTTAATTCTTATTTAAAAAAAAGTGATTTGGGGATAAGTCTTCCAGTTCTAGTGGCACTGTGTACAACTATATTTTGGATACGTTTCGTACAAGTTTTAATTTTGTATAAACCGATTGGTCAGGTCGCAATTTGTACGTCTTACTTACTTATAACTGTCTTTTTAATTACCAAAGTTATAAAATATATTGATGCTATCATTTCATTTTGAACTATTAAAATTACTTATTTATTAGATATTAATATTTCCTAGTGATGTAACTGTGGCCATTTTAATTATTAAATGCCTCACCGAATATTTATCAATTATAAATTTTCATTAAAAAGTCGAAAAATACTGTTTTAATGAAGGACTACTATTAGTACTTTCCTAAATATATCCAACATTTAAAGCAATTTCATTTTAAGACGTTGGTTCTGCTAGCTGCATTAGTTTATATTAAGTAAAATAAAAAATTATTAGGAATATACCTTAAAATAATGTAAACAAATAAAAAGTATCATTCTGATTGAACATGAGCAGGACTAACTAAAAGGTTAGCTGAAATAAAATTTTCAGGATTGCTGAAAGTCAGGGAAAGGAAGAAAACTAAAGCATATTTTAAACAAGTATGGATTCCTCAACTAGATATTCACGAATAAAGATTCTTAATTTACAATATAATACTTAATATGAAGGGTTTCTCTAATTTTTGTATTTTCTAAAAAAATTGAATACTTCTTATTGCTATGCACCTCCTCTTGAAAATAATTCTGACGTTCCTGATATCGTTACATAATATATTTATCACAAGTTCTAAAAAATCTTCATTTAAAATAATTCATCTCTTGTTTGGTTGGTACTTGTACAAAATCCTGACTCGTACCATTATACCCACAAGTACAACATATACCCAAATAGAAATGTTAATATATATATCTACCAGTTTTTCCAAAATGGTGCCGGTCAACGTGACCGGTAGTTTATTTAATTAACTAGACAAGTGTTTGAAATTTTGGTTACTCTGTGGGATTTTTTGTTGTTAAGAAATTAGACTATAAATACTATTTTGACACATGATATGATCATGTGAAACCCATTTATTAATTATCCCTTTTGATTGTTACAGGATGAACCTCCAGCAAAGAGGATAAAACTCTCTATGAATCAGCTCATTAAATCCTCATTACAAATATTTGTTGAAGCAAAGTCCAGGCTTTATTCTCAAATGGACGTCTTATGCTATAAAATACATTTTACTAATAGTTTTAAGAAGACAGAAGGATATCTTAATTTTTATATTGTGAATTTGGATGATGGAAATGTGTTCAATTTTTTTAACGATTATGAATATGTATTTGATAAGTTTGTATCGTACTATGGTTTAAACTCTTATTTTAGATGCAGTGAATGCCGTGAAAAGCATCCTTTTTAATTATGTAATTGGTATATGGAAATTCAAAAGCTTCAATTTTGTGTTGCGACGATTGAAAAATTATTGTGTTTTGTTATTTAAAGATAACGTCAACATAAATTTATTTGTGAATAAAAGTATTTTAAATTACTCATACTGACAAAAGTAACTAATTATTTATCTTCAATGATAATGAAAATCGAGTTCAGACCTCTGATTCCAGATAACATGACTGAATAATTCCTATGTTGTCCATATTACTCGCATTACGTATTATATCCTATGTAATTAGGTTTCTTCCCAAAAGTCTCGAGAATATAGATTTACTTTTGTAGTCATAAGAGTTATTACAAAGTACAAAAATGATTTTTCTTATATTTGTAGATATAGGATGTATTTTACTTGATTCAATGGGTTTGGAAGACATGTAATTGTTGGGTCCATTGTGGAAAATCATCTTATCGAGATATATTGTCGGATAGATTTTTAAATTTGATTTAAAATAATTATTTATTTGAGATAATTTTCAGGTAATTTGACCATAATGTCTAAACTTATTACTGCTAGGAATGTAGTTTCAAGGTCAAATAGGAAACTTCGTCTTAAAAGAAATAATAAAGTAGAAATATAATGTTGAATATCTACAATAGAGGTCCTACTTAGATTTTTACAGTTAATTGCTAACTTGATCAATGCAATATAGATGTCGTTTGGTTGTGGTTTATCAGTTACTTATTAGTTATTATGAGTTATCACAAATTTACTCTGTGAACTGATAATAGTTGGGTTTTTTGAAAGTTTTAATTATGGCAAAGTCAATGTTTAAATTAGCCTTGATTCAGTTAAAAGTTGGACGTGATAAAACTCTTAATCTCGCTAATGCAAGTAAAGCCGTAGCAACCGCTGCATCTAATGGAGCTAATGTCATTAGTCTTCCCGAATGCTTCAACTCTCCTTATGGAACTGGATATTTTGCTGAATACGCCGAATCAGTGCCTCAAGGACCCAGCTGCAATGCCCTTCAGAGCATGGCAAGCAAGAATAAAGTATTTCTCATAGGTGGCTCAATTCCAGAGTCTGAAGGGAACACACTTTTTAATACGAGTACAATTTGGTCTCCAGATGGAGAACTTCTTGGCAAGTACCGTAAAATGCACCTCTTTGATATTGACATCCCTAACAAAATCACATTTAAGGAGTCCCAAATTCTAAATCCTGGAAACTCAACATCCTTCATTCCAACTCCTTGGTGCAACATTGGAATAGGTATATGCTACGACATCCGTTTCCCTGAACTAGCTCAACTCTACGCCGAGGACTGCAGACTCATAATATATCCAGGTGCTTTTAATATGACAACTGGGCCAGCTCATTGGGAACTACTGGCTAGAGCTCGAGCATTAGATAACCAATTATATGTTGCTGTGAATAGTCCTGCACGAGATCCTGATGCAGAGTACGTAGCCTGGGGTCATTCTTCTATTATAGATCCCTGGGGAAGAGTTATTTCAAAAGCTGGAGTGGAGGAAGAAATTATTTATGCGGATATTAACCTAGCTTATGTGGATGAAGTACGCCAATCCATCCCTGTCCATACACAAAAGAGAAATGACATTTATAAACTCTCCAGGGCATAGAATTGATACATTCATACTTTCGCAAATATCATGTATTTAGTCTTTCTTAATTACATAATATTATTCTTTTGAAACTCGTAGAAATTTAACATTGAAAAATAAGTGTGTACATCCTATTTATTAATAAGAGAAGTGTCAACATTATTTCTTCATTAGTACAACAAAGAATCAAGGATGAAAAATAAAAATATAGATACAAAAAGTATTTTAGTACGTAGCAATGAAAAAGTCAGAGCCTTTTAAGTGCCTTCTTATTTATTATTTGGCTGTTATGTAATGAAAGAAAAATTTATAATATAAATGCTATTATATTTATATATAACAAAAAGAAATTCAGAGTTTCTGTTTTTCTTTTCTTAATTTTGTTTGTAGAACATTTAATTAAGGATGTTTGAGGGGATGACAACAGGGGTCAAGTTATTATTTTTTATTATGTTGGTTATAAATTTTTTGATAATAATTTGGGAAAAAACATCAAGGCCATTGGAAGAAAGATTGTAATTGACTTAGAGAAATGATGCAGCAAATGATATATAATATTTTTTTTAATAAAAAAAAAACAAGCCAATTTTGCCTTTTACTGAACGAATTATGAATATGATGTATACCCCCTCTATTGACGAGTGGACAAGTGTGATATTTATATATATAATATAGTTAGAAATTAAAAATTTAAAAACTTTATAGATATTGTATATGTATAAATGTATAAAAAAGGTGGATGACGAGGCAGTGCATTTAGTATTCCCATTGAGTAGCTTCATCTATATCAGTACTTGTAAGAGCAAGACAACCATTCTTTTCTGAATTGAGATACTGTCCGTCCGATGACTTAATGCACATTCGAGTAGGGTCTCTGAGTTCTAGATAGAAGCCACTAGGAGAGTCGGAATCAGCAGAGAGTCCATCATTCCGTGCATTTATATATTTACCATTTTGTCCTAGAGGATAAGTGAAAAAAAATAATCATAGTCATTGTCAAATTATGTTACAAATTATAAATTTGACAGACCTTTAAAATGTACTAATCCTTTCTCTGATCTTTCAACGATAATAGTTTCATAGTTTGCCTTATTACACTCGAGTTTAGTTGATCCAGTAGATTTATATCCCACAAAACCTTGTTCACATTTGAGAACCAAAATGGGTCGGTTCACAAGGTAAAAAAAGTATTTTGCATTTTCCTCAATTTCATCAGTATTAGCAAACAGGTGTCCGGATTTCTTGATACCCACATATTTTCCATTATTAGCTTTGAAAGAAATTGTTCCGTCAGTGTGCCATTCTACATCAAACATGGCATTGGGAGATCTGTAAATTAAAAGATGTTAGCAGATTAGCCAATACTTATTAATATATGATTACCTCTTATTCTCATTGGCTTGAATTCCTCCACCTGTTTGTACCGTGAAGTATTTATCTTGCATTGTACGGATGTACCAACGTCGAGAGCCTTGTTCATATTCCATTTGAAATGTTTCATAATCAGAGATTTCATCTTGATTAGCAGTAACATCCACACCTAACAAAATAATAGTTATTTTATAAATATACATTAAACAATCTAAATTTAATCAATTAAAGGAAACAGGGTTGGGACTGAGAACTTTCGCCAAACATTCAAATTCAGGAAAACAAACATGTTTTCATTATTTAATAACAGACAAAAACTGAATCGATTTTATTTTCAAAGAAACTTGGTCACTACGACCTTTGGTACTTCATGACGATTCACTTGTTATTCTGTTGATTGATTTTCTAGTCTTGGCAAACAAAATTTCATTTTTACAGATAAGATTATTATTTGTTATTTTGATATTTTTGTATTGACCACATTGATGAAATCATTGCTCTTATGCTTTTCCTGGTAAAAATAAACCCCTTTCCTAATTTATCGTATTTTGACTTCATGTTGATGAATCGCTAAATAACTTACTTTATATATCAATATACTTTTTATTTGTGCATATGTACGTTAGTGGTTATGTAAAGCGAACGTTAAAAGAAGCCAAACCCTGTAAATGGGATAGCCCTTGTGTACTAAATAAATTAATAAAGAAACGGCGTTCAAAACATATCTACAATGTAATTGAATACGTTTTATATACATATACTGGGTGTCAGATAACTATTTCCCATGATTAAAATGACTATAACTGCAGATTACGCTAGTCAATTTTAAAAATTCTGCTACTACTGAAAAGTAGACCAGAAAAAACAGAAATCCCACTCCTGGGGATTTATCCCAAGATCTTGGTATATTGACGTTACATTATTTGTATCAAAATATTGAAATCTTGGGAATTTATACAAGCAACAACAGTTGATTAGATTCGTTTAATTATATTAATCATATATTCACAAACTTTGTTTATCTGAAGAGTTAAAAGTTGACTACTCGTTTAGTTGTTTTCAACTCGTTCAGATTTTAACTGAGCCTAAAAATATATAGTAGAAAGAACAGTAGAACATGTTCGAACTGGCAGCCTCCTATAGCCTTAATAACGAAATTTGAAACAGGGAATGTTCATCAATGATAAAAAAAAATAGCTTAAAACACATAAAAAATACACTCATCAGCAGTTATTATTAAAGGTGAAGAACAATATGAAATATAACTGATTCAAGCTGAGGGTCAAATTGTATAGATATTCTGTAAACTATTATAATTTTCTTGGGATTTTTAGGGGGGAGGGAACTATGGATATTATAAAATTTTGAGTGGCATCCCTGTAAACAACACTTTATTTGAATAAAGTTTCGATCTAACAAGACCCTAGAGAAAATGGGGATGGTCAGTCTCATAAAAGTACCAAATTGATTAGTGTGGACAGAAAGACTGTGCACAATCTTCTTGATGATAATGGTAGTCCTGCAAAAAGATGTTGCTCCTACTCACACTGCCAATATGACTCAGCCGTTCCTTAACAATCGCATTTTTTTTTCTTTTTGGTACAATACCAAATAGCTACAATTTTCACTCGATAGCTAGGCATAGGACAAATGTTTCTGGACACATGTTAATGACAAAAATAATGCTATGAGAGTTTATCGATGCAATAGACAAGGTCATGCTGAGAAAAGTCTGCATCGCCTTCAGGATCCGTTTAGAATCCATTATCTAGGTGTAAGGGGTTGTTACATTGAGCTCGTAATTATAGGCAATTATACTTTCGTAAGAAATCAAATTTACCATTTGACTCATGCCAATTAAGTGCACTGGATATATTTTGATGGGCGATGGGGAAATATGTAGTAATTTGACAGCCGGTACATAGGTGTACATATCTATTTTTAAGAACAATCCAAGAAAGAGATGTTCATAATTTACTTACAAAGAAGAAGCAAAATATATTCTTAATAAGACTCATGTTTGCGGTATGTTACTTAGTTAATAAGAATATAATTTGTAATATCCATCATTCTTCTTTCATGAATTATTAGAATCTGTTAGTGATTGAGGGGAGCAAATTTTCTCTTTTATCAAGGCACACACATATGGTGGTCATAATTATAATTATTTACATCTACTTTCATTTCCCTTTTTTTCCAAATATTACTATCCTTTAAGAATCGAAAATATTTTTACATTTTTAAGTACGTATGGACGAATCATATTGTTTATCTGCTAAGTATGTTGTTGTATACATGTGACTCTCGTAACGGTGTAGTCAAAGGTATGAGATGTTTCTTAAGCATTTGAATTTGCTTTTAAAATAAACAAATATATTAGAGTGGATATTATTTTTTTTAAATTTTCGAAATGTTGGATCTGTAAGGTTTAAACATATCATTTTTTAACTTAGAGTCGTTTAGAAATACATTCAGTGATGTTAATCAGGAGCATTTTGGGCATTATAAACAAAAAAACTGAAAATCAACATGGTAACAATAACAATTAGAAATTTTTTTTGTAGAAGAGGAGCTTAGCTGTGATCACGTTTCATTAAATCAGCAATAAGCAGTTGTGACGAGAGGAGAAGGAAATAAACAAGGACATTGACAAGAATTACTCTAATGTAGATCTTCAACTATACTCTGAGTCCAACAAGGACTTACAATTATAATTCAGCAACAAATCCTCAATCCATCGGGTTTTAAATATAATTGAATTTAGTAGAAAAATAAGTTCACTCCTCGGGAATGAAATAATCATGACAACAGCTTAGGAAAAGAAAATTATTCTTCAGTTTACCAACTCCAAAAAAACGAGAAAGCTAAAAAATACACCCAATTTTCATCACTAAATATAATAATTTAATAATCATCTATTTACTAGACTTTTACAACTTTTTGATTAAAATTACAAATTAAGTACAACAAAATTGCTATCAAAAAATATTTTATTTGTTGGTATGAGTTTCTAGATAGTCTTTACTTATTCAAAACAACAGCAATTGTAGCTAAATTAATAGTAGTTTTCCCGCCAATCTGTTAACAAATAAACTGTTGAATATTTATAAATATTTGTCGAAACGACTCAAAGTTAGCGCTTTGAACCAAAAGAAACATTTCGAAAATTTAAAAAACAAGCTCTACCCGTACATACACTAATTTTAAGGAAAAAATATATACTATTCTTTAGATCAAGGTTGACTTAATTTGTATACTTTTTTTAACAACCTCTAACAATACTTTTGTTTTATTATTAATATACATATTAAAAATCTTGCAAGGTGTTATTATTCGTCTATTCATCAATTTTCTTAATGTATATCTCTTTCAAGGAGTATTTATACTTCTTCAATTGTTAGGAAGAAGAAGTAAATCATAAGGGTCCAAGGATACATATTATTTTGCAATTCATATAATATGCAGTTGTTAACGCAAATCAAGAAAGGGAGAAATATTCAATATACATAGTATTGCGCCGATCCCTATTTAGAACAGAGACTGCAATCGCATCTAGTTCAGTCCTAAAACAGATACAAGTTCGGTCCATCATGACGTCACTCAACTAATTCTTTTTTTCTTTTCTTTATCAGTTCTAGACTAACAGTCCAAAGAACCAAACAAATAAGGACAGATACAACCCTAAATATACATATAGCCAGTGCAATGCTTCATATACATATTTTGCTCAATTATAGAATAATACTTCTTCTGTGATGAGTTGATATACCTAAGAAAGAAGATTAACTTTATTTGATTTATTGGGGACTTAAATATGTCCCCAATATTAAGGCCTTTCAAATAAAAATAACTTTTCATTGTGACGATAAATGTTTGCTATTTTGCTATTTTGTAATAAGATAATGGAACACTCATTTTGTACGAATAAATTCCAAGCCACAAAATGAATTTATCTTGGACCGTAGAATCCAAAACTGATCTAATTTTCTCTCTTTGTCATCTTAATTATGAAATATCTAAGATTATAGTAATTCGGGACTATTATTGTTTTGAGTGATTTTTAATATTAAAACAATCCCCAAATTAAAAGTAAGACTAAAAATACTTATATAAAATTCGTGTTTTTATTGATTCTGTATCTTGTTCTGAACTCGATTTTTGTTCCACTTTGTATTTTTTAAGTGATCCCATTTTGAAATATTAAAATTATCTACTCATCGTGAATGGATCACTTTATTGTTTCGAGCCTGGGATATCATTCTCAAGGAAGGAGTTCACTCTACCCCCTTATGAGGTATGGTAGTTTCCCTCGGATGAACTCTCCTCCCGTGGTCCCTCGTAGAATTTGGGATCCGAACATCTCTTGAGAGGGATGATCAAGTTATAAGTATCTTCCTTCGATTGCCTCGACCTTCCATTTACAAGGTATGACTTCATGAAATTGGCATTGAAATCGAAAAAAATATGATGATAATCTTGATTATTTACTAGTACAGTCCCATAAAAAATGGGATCACTACAAAATGGAACAAAAATCCTTGGGGATGCATATTATTTAAATAGATCTTTTTTTAAATTATACATTGAATATTTTTCTATAAATGTATTATGTTTAAGTTATAAGTGTCTAAAGAATAGTGTTGTTTTTCATCATTTTTAAGCCTACAAATGGAAACATATCAAGTTCAGAACAGGATACAGAATAGACAAAAACACTATTATATCAGTTTTATTAATCCTACTGTTAATTTGGGGGATTGTTTTAAGGGTAAAAAATAACTGAATGACGATAGTTCCGAATTACTATAATCTCAAATATTTCAGAATTCAGATGACTGAGAGAAAAACGGAGATCAGTTTTGGAGTCTACGCTCATAGATAAATTCAATTATTGTCTCAATTCATTTTTACAAAATTTCCCCCTCCTAATCGTTCGTGTTATCCTTTTTGAATGAAATGGAGAATGATATAATTCTATTCTGTTTCTGTGTTGACGGGCCACATGTGTAAGTATTGTACAAGTAAATTATTCTTCATCTTAATTCTTGATAGGAACTTCTTCACCTCACACATAATTGTATGTATTCAGAATGCTACATTATATAATTAAATTTACCTTGCTTAACAGAAACATGCTTTGAATTAGAAACAGCAACAAATGCAGCTTGCGGTAATGAATCCTCCAATGAAAATAGTTCATCCTTCGTCACAGAATTAGAACGAGTCTTAAGTACTGCACGGGATCCGATGGGAGAAAGATACTGTCCATCATAGTCACGAAGCGCAATGTAGCCACCATGATATTCAACCGAGAAAAAGCATTCCTAATGAATAAAAAAGTAAAATAAATACATAAAAATGACTCCTATCAACTCACTTTATTAAGACCGGAAGTTAATTTTCCATCTCTTTGCAAATACATGTTTGTGCAGGTATGAATTGCATACTTATTTTCACCTTCTCGGAACTCCAATGTGAATAAGGTATCTTCTCCCCAGGGTACATTTTCCTCCACATGGATTTCCTCCTGATTCTCAGACAAATGGGCAAATCTCTTGCGCCCTATACTCTTTAAATTAACTTGGGGACGGGCAGCCAAATGAACAAACCAGAGCTCAGCGTCACCTGGTGATTTTGCAGAACAAATTAAATTGTCTGAGCTTGCTCCCAAAAAATATCCTCTAGAAAGACTCTTGAAGGCCCATCGTCCAGACTGATCATCGCAAACTGAGATTTCAAACTTGGACGTCTCATCTTTCTCTTCCTAATGGAAAAGATCAATATAAGACAATAAAGGATTATCTACTTATATATATATATTTAAAAAAAACTCTTACCTGATCACAAGTAACATTTCCAAATTGATCAACGGCAACATATTTATTCAAATGGGATCGAAGAACAACACTTTCTCCATTGCCTGAGGGTTCGAGTATCCACACTTGCTTCTTTTTGAGAGCTTTACCATTCGCATTAGTTCTAAATCCAAAGGTTTCAGCACTGAGGTATTTATACTTGGAATTGATGAGTCCAATGGTCCAACAGCCCTTATCTGTGGCTGAGGTCGTACCATTGGTGTTTGAACCGTTTGTATCTCCATTTACTCCAGTCATGGCAGCAACTAAAATAAATAAAAAAGGAAGCAATGTTATTCAACTGTATTATCAAAACTAGACCTTGATTAATGGAGAAACAGTATAAATGATTAAGTATTAAGTTAACTCTACCCAATGCGGTTTTTCCATAGCACCCCACTACGCTCTCTTTTGAAACACCCTTCTCATCCGTTTCAATTCCTTCAGGAGGTAACTGAGGACGACCCCAACTCTCTAACTTGTACATGATTTCAAAGATCTCCTTTACTCCCTATCATTCATTCACAGCATGACTAAAAAACAAACACTCACAATTCTTCAGAATGAGCAGCACTTCTTCAGGACTTGAAGGATCATCACTCCCTGCTCTTTGTTGTATGTTTTTATTTTGTAGTTTCCCAAAGAAATTTGACAAATTGCCAAGAGTTGTAGTAGATGAAGAAGCAGAGAGCTCATGAACCAAAGGTGTGAGATGCTCAATTTTTTAAATATGTAATTATGAATACTACTTATATTTCAATACACCCCCCTCTCCTCTCCACACACTTTGACTATTTTGTCCCTTTTAAAAGTAGGTTTAATTATTCAGAGTTATTAGTAAGGAGAGAGCAGCTTCACAAATTAATCACATAAAATAAAAACACATATTACACCAAGAAGAGCCATAAAATTTTTTTCTTGTAAAAAAAAAAAAAAAAAATTAAGCCTTTTTTATTATTTCCTTTTTTCACTAAGTTCTACATATTATGACAACACAATCATCGTATTGCTCCTTCGTCGTTGAGGAACATACTACTACAGAAATTAAAGTACGTATATACAACCTGGATTAATGTTTACTCGTCGTTCAAAAATTATTATTATTATTATTTTTCAAAGCCATTTTCTTTTGTGATATTTTTATTATGTGTAGTATGAAGAGTTATACAGCTATAGAGTATGAAGTGAGGCATTGTTTATTTATGAGTTAAAAAAAAGCGAACGACAACATCAGAGTAGATTAAATCCACATTTAAACATAATATTATTCAAAGCATTAGGACTGGTCCTTATGCTTTGAAATAATCAGAGTTATTCCGCATGAGAGAACCCACTTATATGTACACTTGCATATTCCGTATTCGTCATGAGACGAAATAAGAAATATACATACAATAACTTTTCTCTCACAATAAATCATCTGTACTTATTACTACATCCATTAAAATCAACAAGTCATTGTCATCTCATATTTTTTTTTAAATCACATGAACAAGAACTTGTATAACAATGATTTGTAAATACATATTTTCTCACGATAATTCGTCCTGAATTGATTTTGGCTTCAAATATCAATGATGTATCATGTGATGATGAAATCGACAACTCTGGAACTAAAAACTAAGCTTAATAGTATTTACAGCCAGCTACATCCCTTCCGGAATTAATCTGTTCGTGTTAGACTATAGAGAGTTTTTATGCAACGTCAGCCATTTTAAGGCTTAAAAAGCAGTTTCATAAGAATGGAAACACTTTTCCCTTATTATTAAGGAAAATAGGGAACTTTAGGATGTCAAAATGGCACTCACCAAAAAAAAAAAGAAGACTTTTCTCATCCCTGATTGATCTAAAAGTAATTGTACTAATTCAGAGATTTCGTAGGGGTCTTCAGTACATATGACTGATGATATTCAAATCTTCGCTGTTTATCATTTGCATCAAGTGGTATTTAATGGAAGTGTTAAGTCTGGGTACACTGTATAAGTTTTCTTACAGGTCATACTTTATCTTTCTATCTCGAAATTGGAGACAGCGACAGTGGAAAATTGAAATTCAATATTCGTAACCTTTAAATACTAAGGAAATAACTTAGCAAAGCGAAGAATATATTATTTTCATAAGAGTAGGAGGATAGGGACCTCGACTGTTTCGAGATATTCGGACAATTAGCACTTTGGAGGATCATGAAAGTAGATGAAGGGTCTTATTAAGTGGAGAAGGTTATGAGTTTTTCTCTTATGGAGTATACAGGGGGAAACGGGAGGGGAAAGAGGAACTCGGAGTAGATCCATAGAGTGAGGAAACAGGCTGGAGGAGATCAGATAGTAGAAATAGTCGTAGTACTTTACATAATGTGATGTCATCCTCAGTCAACAGATCGGCTCATAGTCCCTCTCCTCCTACTCCAATAATATAATTTTCGCGTTGCTTCATTTAGCAAAATTATTTCTTTATTATTAAAAGGTTTCGATAATTGAATTTCAACTTTCTACTGTCACTGTCTACAATTTTGATAAATTAGAAGTATAACATGGAGGCAAACTTATACAGTGTACCCCTTTGATTGTTTAGGTCCCCGAGATGGACAAAATCAACATCGCTGAAGTCTCATGAAAACACTCCATCCTACAAATTTTATCTTAAGCTCCTTTTAGTTATACAATCTACCATTTAAACTCCAACAAGAATAAAATGTTCGATTATAGTACTAGTTCCAACATTTATGGTTGTTCGAGTATTGCTGTATATGGTAAAAAAATTATCTTGTTACTTCATGATATCATCCACAATGATTGTCAATACGTATTTAATAAATGAACCACTCCATGGCAATTTTAATTTAAAACACAGATGAATTCATTCACCAAAATTGCTCAATGAGTAATGACGAATAAGATATTTCATAGATATTATTTAGTATGAATCATTACAAAAAGATTCATGTAATATAATGAATATGAGTAAGTTGCATCGAACTTCCAATTTAGTAAGTAAGCAGACTACTATTTCAACTCCCATGTGGTGGATTTCAATCAAAGTATCAAAGGAAATATTATATGGTGTATTAACATGGAGATAAGTCAAATTTCAATAGGCTACATGTTAGGCCAAAAAACAAATAATAATTTGTAAATAGGAAATAATTAGAGTAACAATCCAATACTAAGAAAATGAAAAAAAAAGTGAGTCGTAGTGTTGTTCGGTAACCCGGGACCGAAACCAAAGGGACCTAAATTAAATTGGTATTAGAGCCAGTACTTGAAGTACCATTACATCAAAGATATAATTGATCCACCGATTACTAACCCCCCTCAATTTCTGAGATAATTTCCATCCCAGAACAAATTGTCCTATATATAATATAATGTTAACCTTGGTTAGAACAAAAACCCTGCGGACATCCTTGTAAGTATAGTCGTAGGAGACGAGGGGGAATTGCCCTCTTAATTATTAAGAAACTACCAATAGAGTTTTAATTGAGGTCATTAATTACATTATAATTGAAGGAGGCGCCATTTTAAGGGGATCAAAGTTGATATTTTGACTACATAAAATGAAAAAAATTGCAATAAATCTTGATTAAACTTCATCAAATGGTTTTATGAATTAAAAAAAAAAAAGACTTAACACCTGCTTTGAATATCACTGAATGCCAATACTAAACACTAATATTTGAATTAAATTAAAGTACTAAAAAATCCTAAAAATGCTTAGATTTGTATTTGTATTTTTTTTTTGATCGATTTGGGAAAAGAAAAGTAGGATAATTAGAAAAAAATATCTTATTATTACCATTGTAATAGTTAATTTATTGTTTATGTTATGAAATAATATTGTATAAACATATTTCTAATATATTTTAAGGCCATATATAAAATATTACTAGGAATTAAAAGGATAGAATTTTGATACGACAGTGTGATATAAGTCCTTTTATTCGTTGGACCCGTTTTGACATTCAAAAGTTCACTATTTTCCTTAATATTAATGAAAAAAGTGTTATCCTTGTTTTAAAACTTGGTTGTTTAAGCCCCTAAAATGACAATCATAAAAAAACTGAGGCCACGAGAAAACGCTCTATCTCATGGTATATTCGGACAAATGCCCCCCCCAAATAAAATAAAATATATATATATATACTCTCCTACACTTAAGTCTTTAAGGTAGTGATTTCCAACCTTTTCATCACTGGAGAGCCCTATGTATTTTTTTAAATATTCTGCTGAGACACACACTCTCCTACCTATTATTGTAAAAAATAAATATTTATTATTTACATATATTTCTCGCGGAGCCCGTGGCAACATTCTGGGAAGCACAAATTGGGAGCCACTGCCCAATTTTGTTCAATATTTTTAGTCGAAAAAGTATCGATTGGCTACTCAACTTGTTGGCTGCTAATTTAATAGATCTAGATTAGACAAATCATAACCATCTTTTTATTTGATAAATTTTTATTCATTCTTGTTTCAGGAGTATGATCCAAAAAACCAAAAACTAATTAAAACTGGTTAACGAAGCAAGAGAAGTAAAAAACATCATGTCCAATTTCTCCCCAATATATGTATGTACATAATAATATGAGAATGAATATAAATTATACATAATTATTATAGACATGTCCATAACTGTAAAATGAAACATTGAATTCATTATACTCGTGTTATCAAGGCAGAATAAATTTAAGAGATGAAACTCGAACCAAGGGAAGGGAGGATTTGCACTTGAATCATCATTTACAAGTGTTTAATTAACTCAATTAATGAAAGAGATGTTGGATTTCAGACTGGAAATCCTCCTAGACCGTTATTATTTTTGTAATACCGAAATAATTCGGTATTACAAAGTCAGAAACTCAGTCTTGGCATGGCACATAGAAAAATTCGGCCCAATGATAAGTATAGTTTCAAATTCGGTTTAGATCAATTGATGATGACGTCATCTGTGTTTCCGAATTGTGAACATTGGCACAGTGGGATTATTTGATGTTTAAACAGAGATCACGATTAAGTGTTACCTCATTAAAACAAAAACTGTATTTTGTTGCCAGCTATCTTTTAATTAAATCAGTAATAAGTGTTCTAAACGTAAATTTGGCTAAATTAGAATTAGCTACGTTTAAGCTGCGAACAATTCCCTACAATTATTGAATAGTAGGTACTGTTTAACGTCCGATGCAACTTGTCTGGAGAACCACAGCGCTTGTATCGAGGCAAAACATCATAGGAGTTTAAAGGATCATAATGAAATGTGAAATATCCAAGCTCAAAGCAAAGTTTATTACACAAGAAAATAAAGTCACAAGAGTAATTAAAATTTTCGAAAAAAAATAAATCAATGATTTTTTTTTTTTCAAAATGCACAGCTGTGCACAAAAAAATATTTTTTTTTATAAATTTTTTTCAAAAATTAAATATTTTAAAATTTCAAACATTAAATTTTCTAGTAAGAAGCAACAATTCCATAATTAGGGGCGGGAGATGCAGCCCCTCTATCCCACCACCTGTGGACGCCAGTGTTCAAAAATATTTCAAGAAGCAAAACTTAGAATAGACAAAAACTGATCATCAGGCAACAAAAATATAATATTATGTACACATGGTGTGTCTTCACTTCTCTCTTTCTTTCTATTATTCTCCTTGAGTCTAATAGGATTTAGTTTATTTTTAAAAGTCTGTCTAGTTCTACATATATATGTACACAAAATGAATCATATTAATACTCCATTCTAAGTAAATAAGTAAGCTTTTGTTATATGAAGGATTCTCTTTCATATAATACTAATACATAACAAAGCTGCTTCGTTGGAAAGTCAAGAAAAATTTTATATTTTTTAAAATGTGATTTATGTGTAATACGGCTTGAATAAATAATAATACATTTACATTACTGATGTGTCGTTCAAAATGAACGGCTCTTTTAAAAGAGTTATTAATTATTCCTTCAATTCAATTACTCACAAAGGAGATAGTCGGAATGAAACAGTCCTTTTTGATCTAAGAAATAACAATGTAGTTATATAAATAAACTCTCGCAGGCGTTTTGCATGTAGCATCAAGCATGTATATAGCGGTCCCTGACGTATATCATATACATATTTTTGATTCAAGAAATAACAATGTAGTCATATTAAGGAAATTTCGCCGGCGTTTTGCATGTAGCATCAAGCGTGTGTAGGTAAGGCTCAGTCAGGTAGCGCTCTGGAGACTATAGACCTTGGCTCATCAGTGATATTAATTTTTCTCTCATGCTCCTATTATTATTCTTGACGAGAGAAGAACCAAGTATTGAGTAACTACGAGTAAATGTGTCCATAAAAAACTATAAGTAACTCCAAGGATTTCTTGGAGAGTTATCTTCAATATTATTAATGCAAAACTTACCTTTCAGTCGACACCTAGTACTACGCTAGTATATTTATATGTCCAAAATACAGGGACCGCGGAAAGTTCTGTTGAATGTTTATTAAAGTACTAATGATATAAATAAGTACATAGTTTGGATATAATTATAGTCATAGACCGACACAAATTTCAACAACATGTGACATAACTTTAATTCGAAATGGTCACTCTTAGCCTTGACCACAGTCCATATCCTTGTCTGGTCTTTGAAGCCACTCAAGTTGCTCTAACACCACATTTGCGTCTCTTTGGGTGTGTGGGAGGGGCACCATCCTATTGGAAGGTGTACGGCTCATTCTGGAAGTGTTATTGGCCAAGGGGACAAGACCTTCCTCCAGGATGGTGCTGATGGCTCCTTGGTGTTGATCTTCACCCCAACAAACACCAAGGGGGACTTACCTGTCACAGTCCCCAAACCATCACAAACTATGGCTTCTGCACTCAGTTGACTCCATGGTCACCTTTTTTTGTCAAGAATCTGATAATTTTGGGGGTTAAAAGCCTGTTCCATTGTTAAAATCTTCTCATCACTGAGCACAATGTTGGGAGCTGTGACAGTCTTCAGCTTCTGAAGAATTACATTGCTTCGCTCAAGTCTTTTAGTCTTGACCTTGCTTAACAGGTGCTGTTGCCTCTTTAATTTGTAGAGATACACCACAGGATCATTTCAGATAAGGTCTTTCATTATTATTGCACCCATGTTGAAATCCTTGGCCATTTTGGTGAGGTACCTCCTGGGATTTCTTGCAATCCTTGCTTTGACGACTCCGGGTGTCCTTTTTGACTTTGGTCTGCCTGGTTTGGGTCTGTCCTGGATAGATTGCGTCTCCTCGTACCTCTCACTGGCTCTCTTGATGAACATGGGGTTGACCTCAAGGATCTTCAGGTTTCTCAAGATGGCTGGTCGAGATTTGCCCTTCATGTACTCCTTGATTATAGCCTCTCTCTTGACTTCCTTTGTGGTTACCAAAACTGCTATTTTATTCAAAACGGTTTTTTTTATCAAGTTTCAATCCAATTTGATTTTATACATAATAGCTCGGAACCTTACATATAGTTATATAATATAAAGTTAATTTAACAGTACTTTTCCTGGACTCTGAACAGTGGAAAAAATATGTATTTGAACCCTTGCTAATTTTGTAAGTTTGCTTACTGACAAAGAAAAAAGCGGTTTATAATTTTAACGGTAGGTTTATTTTAACAGTGAGAGACAATATATGAACAAAAAAAAAGAAGAATTGTTTGGAGGAAGACAAATGGGGATTATAACCCCCAAGAACATATCCCCACCATCCAACATGTGGGTGGAAACACTATGGTTTGGGGGTGTTTCTCAATGAAAAGGAAACACCGAAAATTTACATGCTTCGGGAAATCTTGGACGACAACCTGAACTTCCAGCACGACAATGACCCAAAAAATAGTGTCATGACAACTAAGGAGGGCTAAAAAAGAATCACATCAAGGACATGGAGTGGCCTAGTCAATCTACGGACCTCACTCCCATAGAAATCCTTTATAAGTAGACAAACTTACAAAATCAGCAGAGATTAGATACTTATTTTTTCAACTGTAAATAATTATAAATTTGATCCGAATTATTCAACATATAGAGTCCATTTGATTGTTTTGTTGTTGAGTTAAAGTAAGCTTAAAACAGTGCTACTAGTTGAGTTACTGACTTAATAAAAAGAATGATTGAAGACTCGCTCTTATTAGTACAAATAGTTTATTTTCCGTATCACTAAATTATATACATACATAAATATAAGTATATAAAGTATAAACATACACACTCATATTATTTTGATCACTATATCAATAAAAATGCCAGGAGCAGATTCTTCAATAATATTTATTTATGTATGTGTATGGACAAATTGCTAGGAAGACTTGCTTTTATAAAGGGCACCAAAGTCTTTTATAAGCATATTCCCATAGAAGTATATATGTATTCTATTGACATTCAAAATTAATCTAAAAGAGCGTTTTTATGTGACGTCAGCATTGTCGATTTCGGCCATCTTGAATGCTTTAACAAAAATCTAATTTTATACGCATAAAAATACTTCTAATAAATTAATATTTTGGAGACAGGAAGATTTCCTTCCATTTTAATATGTTTCATATCCAATGTACGGGTATTTATTGATAAGCTGTAAATAATCTAATCGACTTACTTATATTACATTTCTGAACTGTTCCTGCCTTTAAAATATTCATCATTTTCCAAATTAGTCAAACTTAATTCTACTTAATTTTGAAACATTTTCACGCAAAACTCACATTACATATCTATTAAATATTCTCTAAGAAAATTTAAAGTTAAACAGAGAGCCGGCGTTCCAAGACCTGAATTTTCTTGCCTTGTATGAGACGCCCTCTCCCGTATTTACAAAAAACAACGTAAAATCCGTAATTTTTAATATTTTTATTTCAAATAAAAAACAAAGTCATTGTTGGTCATAGTAGTCATTAAGGTTTACTCGATATAAAATTGCACTCATCTTCGATATGGTCTCTGAAGCGGGCTTTAATAACGAGGTCCATGGGGATGAATGCGATGTGCTCCTTGATGATGACCACTAGACTTGCCTTAGTTGTGTGGGGACGTCTATTAGTGTGTGTCTCAAGGTAGCTCTAGACAAAATAATCCATCGAATAAAAAATCGTGTCTGTTGGGGTGACCACTGGTCCTTGTTCACGAGGTCGTAGCAGTTCTCCTCATCCAAGGGCGGCAGCTAGGCACTTGGGTGATCACAGTCTGCTCCATTATTTGCAGTAAATGATGGAGCGCACCTTTTCAATAAACTCCGCGTCGCTGACCTTTCTGGAATGCTCCTGTGACCTCAAAATAATCCTTTGGGGGTCTTCGAATCCTTCAATTTCTTTCCAGTTTCCTAGATGTAACGCATTCTCAGATCAGTGATGTTACAGTTGATGATTTGTCCTTGATTATTAATCACATAACTATTGTGCATCTCCGTTCCTCCACATAAAACTGAACGTCCAGTAGCTCCGAGTATAGTTATTTTATTGTGACGAAATTATACTGAATTGATGTGATTTCTCTAGATATTACATGGGATTTAAAAAAAATATGATATGACGACATTTGGTTCCAGGGCGATATATATTTGCAATTAGAAAACTGCTCAAATTGAAGATTTGAAAACTAATGTATCAAATAGGATACATAAGGAGTTGTAAAGTCGATAAATTGATATCATAAATTGAGAGGAGAATTATCATCTTATATTCAAAATAATAGTCAACTATCAACTAAGAATCTATTAGGCATTACAAAGATACCTATTATTAGTAAAGGATCTTATTTAACAAGTCCTAACATTCATTATTAATGAAAAGATAATATATTAATAGCAACTGTTGTATTATTAATCAATATACGTCTAATGCACGAAATCCATGGAAGCAACATGATATGATTCCCCCATTACATAACAACTCCGGCACTTGACAATTTTAAATGTGTATTCCTACTCAAACAATTATTTACTTCATGAAATACAATCAGATTATGCTTGAAATGACTAAATTTAGATGGACTTACATACTATGAAGGGTTATTGTACGATTAATATAACATACTCATTATTAAATTACATCAGTGTATGCATTTTAATTGCATATTTGATGTAGTTAAATACTTAATATAACAACGAAAACAAGAAAATGTAAAATCTAATGATTGAGCTGCTTGTATTAGTAGAAGTGGCAAGCTTTTAACGATTGCAACAATTAATATTCAAACATTGCATCTGCATAATATAATACATTAGGGTATTCCAAAAATATTAATATCATATTTTTGACAATACATATTTTTGTTTATTTGATCTCAGGTACTCAAATATAAATTTATAAAAAACACTGATTATCTAGAACAGCATTGTGCGTTTAGAGGACATGGACATTCTACAGTCAAGCAAAAGGCAGAAAAAGCTCCAGTCGGAACAGGTTATTCTTGTTCCAGAGACAACATTTTTACGGTTTTTGGAAAATTTATTCATATGTGTAGCTAGAAAAAAAGGGAGTATGCAGGTCATATTTTGAAGGATAAAAAAAAATACTTTGCCGCGTGTTCGAAAAGTCTTCGAATGTTATTAAAATCAAAATTGAAGAAAAAAAAACCATGAAGGATTTATTTTCTAAAAAAAGGTCTTAAAGAAATAAAAAATCCATTTTCAAAAAAAAAAAAAAAATCATGAGAATGCCCCTGAGAGGGTCAGGAAACAACTTGATGGTGAAATTGTATTGAAGATAAACCTCGAAGTGATCGAACAAACGAACTACACAATTTGCTTCAGCAGCATTTGAAGCCAATCCAAGAATGAAAATGACTGAGCTGCAAGAAAAAACTCATCGTCAAGTTTAGTGTTGAGAGCCTTTAAAATTGCACGTGTTAAGTCCCCAAGACTTCAGAAACGACCTTTACTTAGTCGAGTAAAAAAACCAAAAAAAAAAAACCACAGGTCTCCAGCACTGTAAACACATCCTAAATGATTTTAAACATCATGGAAACAAGGTCATTTCCTTTAGTGATGAGAAAACTTTTAATTGATCATTCCTAAGCAAAAGGGATCTCGAGTGATAAAGCAATTTCCCGATTGCTGACTGAGAACATCTCCATGATGTTGGTGTGACCAGTCCAGACTAGAACGGCATCTTCCTTTTTCCACTTATGAGTATTTAATCTTACCTAAACAGCTGACTTCAGTTCTAAAACAAACTATCACGCCAATAAGTTCGAACCGGATATATATAAAAAAAAAAAAAATGCCAACGAAATCTTTTAGATTTTCATCTTAATAACAATCCAAGACGTTTCGAACACCTAGCCCAGAGTATGCCTTGAGATACCCTAACACCGATATAAGTATTTCGTCAATACAACTCAGTTATACTAATCACATAAGGGGTGCGTGAGAGAAAATCCTACATGATGCATAGCGTCTTCCGGCGACCAGGGTTCTGCTCATAGACACATTGAGTAATTTACTCATTAACTATAATGCAAAGTGTAGAACACTAGTCCTTTTTAGGATTCAGAATGCATTTTCTAAACTTAATAATGAGTTTTCCATAAATAAGTAAATATATAATGTACTCAAATAGAATTAAGCCACATTTTTTAAAAGAAGGGCTGCTCAATTATAGTAATAAGACGATAGTAAGGTATATTAGTTAAAGGTTCCGTACATCGTTTTTGAAAGTAGAGGGAGGAAGGGTAATAATTATAAATCTTTAAAACCCATTAATTTTGATTCTATGTGATAATTATAAATTCTCCAAAAGTGAGAAGTCATTGTCCACCTGAGTTACAGAGTACGCACAAACTAATATCAACAATACAAGAAAAAAACTATAGGTGTAATCAGTGCCGTAACTACAAGGGAAGTCACTGGGGGGTCCAAAAATGATGTTTGTATAAATATAATGTAAACAGTATTGCACGAGGACTGTGATCACATTCCAGAAATTTTATGCGTAACAATCTTTGAATTTTTTAAATGTGCTTCCAGACCAGTGACTAAAGAGGGGTGCAACAATGACATAAATGTTAAACAAATCGTCTTTTCTAAATACTAAAGTCATTAAAAAAAATAATTGCCAATTTGTGCCTTTTATTAAAAAATAATAATAATAAAAAAATATCAAAATGAAATAAATAAAAATGTCAGAAAAGTCCTAATCACGACCCTGGCACCCTCTATAATAGGTCTGGCTGATAAAAAATAATCTTTCAACTGAAGTCAATAGAAAGTTGTTGCCAGGCCACTAATGGAATAGACCTGGCCAAGGAGGTAAAACTGATTATAAATAGTATTTCCATACTTTTTGACTAATAATATCAAAAAAGAAATGCCGTTAATTTACATGCATTTACAGGAGCATCCCTATTATTAATGTTCTTGCATAATTTTAAAAATATTAAACAAAATTTTTATTATTGTTTATTTATTGAGGACAATTTTATATACAACTTGAGAATATAAGTATGTGATCCCCCCTTGCATATTTTCAAAATTGGCCGGCTCACAAAGAAAATAACGGTCTTTAATTTTAATGGTAAGTTTATTTAAACAGCGAGAGATATTATAGGAATCTTTCACCAAAGTGTTTGGAGAAAGAAAATTGGTGAGACTAACCCCAAGAACACCATCAAGCATGGGGTTAGAATTACAAGGATATCGATCCTCAATTCTATTCCGAGTCCAGCCCCTAGTTAGACTTATAACTCCACAAGAAATATACTTATTGTTACTCCTTCTCATTCAAGCACTAATAGTTACTTTATAATTATTGTTCTTTTGAAGAAAAAAAGAAAAATAATAACCGCTTTAGAATATTTAAAAAAAAAAACCTTTTCAGGGTGCAACTCTCTTCCATTATCATACTTTTTACAAACCTGGTTATTCATACGTGCTATGGATTCAGAACCTATGTCATATACTCGTCCATGATAATGAAACTCTAACGCCGGAACCATACCCTCCCCCCAATTACAAAATACATTCCGGTGCCGGTGTAATGAAGGATGTTTATTGTATAGCGTGAAATTTATTTTATTCCAGTTTATTAAAGTATAATTATCCGTGTGGAGTTATTTAAGACCCCATTAGTACGAATATGTTTACTAGTAAGGAATACACACAATATGAGTATTCACATAATATAGGTTGTATTTTATTGCATCGTTATAAAACTATAGGAAATGCAAATTTGATACTCTTTGTCAACAGGAAGGAATTCATGCATCATTTTGTGGGTATAATCGGAAAGCCAATTATTTATTGTCGATTTTTGAGTACTATCTTTTCCATCACTGAAACTTGATTAAGAACTGGTACTTGCAGCATTTATAACTTCATATAAGTATTTGCCACTATAAATAGATACAGTGGAGGAAATAACTATAGGATCCCTTGGCCTTTTTAGAATTTCACCCACTGATAAGATGGGATTGAGATCTGGAGACTTGCTAAACCACTCCATACCATTTAATTTGCTTTTTCTTGAGCCACCATTTGTTGCCATGGTCGTGTTTTTTGTGTATTTATCGTGCTGGAGGACCCATTACACGACCCGTTTTCAGTGCTCTGAACTGAGACACGGAAGTTGTTGCCCAAAACTCCCCGAGGATGGAAATCATCTTCGATTCGGTGACTTATTCCTTTCCGTGTAGCAGATAAAGACCCCCACAAACAATCCATGCCTATATTATTACTTGATACGGAGAGTGTGTGTGTGGGTTTTTTTCTTCCCCTCTAACATCTCATAGCTCCTCTCAGCTAATTTAAAGAAACGTCATGACAATTAAGCTACTTTTCTCCCTAACATTCTTTAAATTGTCAAGGCGACTACGTTAATTTTTGGTTTTTATTTTGTTAGCATAACGGAAAATATGATTAATCCCATTAAATCGTTTCTCTCATGTCACGACTTAATGTAAATAACCTTTTCTTAAAGACTCCTATTTACTCTTTTACTCCAAAAATATGTAGTATGTGGATACTAATAGAACAAACCATTGTAGTACGTTTAATTGTTAATTTAGTGGTACGCGAGTACTGATACATTTAAAACAGCACTATACTAAACTGGTGTTAGAGCTAGTACTAGTAGCTCCAATACGTCATAAAAAAATGACCCACTAATGACGAAACCCCTCAAATTTCAGACCCCACCCTAAACAAAGTTATTAAGAATTTTTTTTTTTTTTAAAAGTCATCAAATTTCTGAGCTAGACGCATCCGTAAGTTCATGTCAATTCCTCTGAACTAATTTATTATTTATATTTTGAGTCGAAAAAAGTATGAAAAATTACCAAAATACAGATATTTTTATTATTACCCAAACCGGCACGAAAAAAACGCTAGTACAAACTCCATTAAGTAACGATCAATTTTTTTTAAAAGACAATCAGAAAACTATATATTCTTTAATACAAATATTTCGTGATAAGATAACCATTTAATATATATATATCTTATTAATGATATTTCCTTTAGCTTACATTAAATTACTTTCAAGTATTAAAATGAACATATGTAACCCGTCCACACAACAACAAGTTAAACCATTTTCCACAAAATTGAGTCGTGATTACATTTGCATTCTTCAATGATTAATTCATTATCGTCAATTTTCATAAGCAAATAATTATGCTTAATCCTTTGTGCCCGTCCTGAATTTAACGAAACTACCTTTGTATAGGAAATAAATCCTCCTATTTTTAATTTGAAATTTTTGTCAAAAAATGCAGAGGTGTCCGCAGGGGGTGGGCTAGAGGAACTGTAGCTCCCTTCTAAATTAAGGAATATTTGTTTTTTTTTACTAGAAAATTTATTTTTTGAATTTTTTTGTAAATAGCTGTATTGACTTATCAAATATTATAACATTTCCCTTAAAACAGTGGTTGTTAACCGGACGGAATTCACGCCCCCCCCACCTAGTAGGAAATTTTAGGATGGAGGGCACGTCCTACCTATTTGTATCACGCAAACTTTCATGAAAAAAACAACTGAAAAAAAGGCCAAAAATCATCTGGTAGTTAGCCAAGTAAGTTGTTAGTCACACTGTTATTTATCTCTTAAGTACTAGTAGACTATCATTGTCATATTATTTCTCCACAATTTTAAGAATGATATAAATTCATACTATTTAAATCCTACATAGTTTTGTATTCGATACTATATTATAATACTCCTTAGTAATATTTTATTATAAGCATAGCTATAAAAATTCTATTTGTAAATACGTAACCAGTAGTTCTTCTCAGAAATAATAAAATGGCAAAGCTACGAGGGATCAACAAGAAATTGTATTCCTGTTCTTTTGGAAACGGAGCATTAGTATTTAATTAATTAATTCCTTTATTTATCACAAATAAATAAAAATTATAAACTAGCCAAGACGTATCAAGTGAGAGGAGGGAATCGACTGCTGAGAACAAAATATCTAGGGTATTTTGTTGTAAACTAGGTAAGGCTTCGCGATAGGTAAGAGAACAAACGCTATTTATTTATCAAAAAATGAAAGGTTATCACTAAAGCTATTAAAAGTATTAAATTGGATAATAGAGGCGAAAAGGTTTACTTTGACATCTACTTAATATTGAAGGAATACCGACGTAAATTGTGAAGATGCATATGATTTAATACATATGTTCTTTTTCGCAAATTATAAATGTAATTTGCATATCTTGCACAATTGTTTACATGGTATTTATCACAAATATCATTTCTTTATTAGTATTCTTCTTCTGTGAGTTTTCTAGAGTTAAGCGAGGAATCCCTTGAAAAAGCGTGGGTTTAAATAAATACATGCATTTATGTTAGATGATGGTCAATGACTTAAAACAATTTTTCGTGACTCATAAAAATTCCTAAACTATTATAATTATGATAAAGGCTCTATAACTCTGACTTTATTTTATATCCTTCTGATAACATCATTTTTCTTTTTTAATACATGAACATATGTAATCATTATTAGGAGCACCGCAGATAGTTGTAACAATGTCCCATATTAACCCATCGTCAGGGTAATACAGGTCGCCATGGTCGCATAAGTATGAATGAAACTAAATTTGATTATTGTTTGTAATTAGCTAGTAATTAGGTAATAATGCATAAACAGTATAGCATTGATAAAATGACTATGGAATCACTCATAATGTTAAAAACAAGTTTTTGTTAGGCTTCATATAGGCTACACCACTTATTTGCAAATTTTGACAAATCTATGACAAAATTCAATCTAGATGCACCTCCTACAAATTGAGGATTTGGAAGCCTAATGACCAGTATCATTTGAATAAATTATTTTTTCTTTCTTTCTGAAAAATATAAACAAAAAGATCGTAATGAGCACTTGAAATGCATTTACTAGGGCGTCCCCAGGATGTTTATTTGGTGTGGTGGGAGCAGTCCTGCTCCGAAATTTCATTGCTTTACTTTTACGATAAAATTTTTATTATTGCATTTTTTATAAAGTACGATTTTGTTTAGAGTAGGAAGGGGGATTTGAAATTTTAGGGTTTACATTATTGGCGGCCTATTTTTATCAGTATAGTAATACTAAACAACGAACAACATTACTGTATGCTGTGTTAAATTTTGACGAGTCTCAGTGAAACCAGCTCCCAGTAATTGAGCCAAAAGCAAAGTGTAACAATTACCACAAGACTATCCTACTATTATTACTAGCGGTAGTACTCGCCAATAACCTAGATTAATTAAGCATTGGCTAAAAATAAAAAAAAATATTTTCTAGTATAGAAGATAACTCCTCAAGAAATCCTCAGTGTTAATCTCCGTTTTTCATGAGCACACTCACGCGTAATTAGATCAATTCATATGAAGTGTTCTCTCCTTAAGAATGGAAGAATAAAAATAAGTTTGAGGATTATTTTTAAATATGATGGCGTGACGGATGAGTAATTTAGTCTCTAGAGCGCTCATTAACAAAAACAGCTCGATGCTACATGTAGACGCCTGCAATATTTCATTTATAAGACTACATTATATTTTCTTAGATTAAAAATATATATGTGACATAAACCAGGGAGGACTATAAACAGGGTATCCTGTATATACGCTCAATGTTACATGCTAAACGACCGCGGGATCTACATTGAATATACAAAGTGTTATGTCTTAGATCAGAAATTGACTTCATTTGGTTCAAAGATTCATTAATCCATACATTATTGTTTAATCACCAGATGGCTCCTAAGTTGAATCAATCTTATTTTTTAATGACTTTTTCAGGACAATTAGTAAGATTTTTTGTAGAGGAACAGATGTTTCACTCAATTCAGTCCAATTGTATCAACTTACTCATGGTCACATAATGAAATGCCCTAATTCCCTCAATGGAATACTCTTTTACATTGAAGGAAGTAAGAACTAATGTTATTATAAGTACTTAGGAGTGAAACTTTGTTTAATTAACGAAGATAGTTGCATCAATTAATACGATTAATGACTACTTCTTTTTAAGAGTTCTAAAATATACTAATCTCCTTTTCAAGGAAATATCTTTAATTAAATGCGTTTCGCAATTACTTAATAATAATTTCAATATGGTCAGCCTTTAGTCCTAGTTCTTGATGGTATATGTATATAGGACAAAGGTATATGAAAATGCCATAACCTTTAAAAAATGTGTACAGGCTGGAAGGGGAAATAGTTATCATAATAATGGAAATAAATAACATTTAACATAAATACCAAGTAAAAGTTAGATCATCGTATTGTCTTCCCTCATATTGACCTTTCTGTCGCAAAATCTTTTTATATGGGGAGAGAACACAATTATGAAATCCGATTCATCAAATTAAAATGGAATAATTATCTACTTACTTCAATTGACAGAAATTCAAATTAAGTGAAAATTATTTACATAGTGAGTGCAATAGAGAAATTTTTCATGTCATTATTATTATTACTTTTTTTTTTGCACTAATTAAGGTTTCAGGTGACATGTCATGCAATGTTCTGATACATGTGCAGTTTTTCTAGCGCAGTATTTCCGATAAGATAAAAATCGGAAAAAAAATGAATGAACAGGTATCAAAAAAGGATTTCGGATCTTCTCGACGCGGATGTTGATCTAAAAAATAATTTCAGACATTGTCAGCATGAGTGTGCGTGGACAGTCCGGAACATCAGGGTAGCCAAGGAAAGTGAGTCAAAAGGAAGGAAGGAAGTGGAAGAAATTGTTTGAAGAGAGATGAAACATTTACAAAGTCCTGGAGGCCAAGATCAAGGAAAATCCAATAGCATTAATGCGCCGCTTTGCTGACGAGCTCACCATCAGGAGGGAAGTTCATGATGACCTCGGCTTTTAGAGCTTCGTCAAGACTCCTCTTCACCTACAAGATAAAGGCCTTAAGGCTTGAGAGATGCGAAAAATTCCTTAGTTACTTAAAAGAGTCATCCGTCGACTGTGAAGCTGAAACGAGCAGCATCGCCTGAGTAAATTCACGTCACCTTCAGGACAAAATATCCGGCCCAAACAAAATGCTTGGGAGTCGTGGCCTCTGATGGGAAGAAAATGGGTCTGTTCTTCTTCAAACCCAATGTGGAAAATCTTGGCCTGGCTGAAGGCTAACTATCCTGAAAACTATGTGTGGACCCAAGACGGTGCCCCAGCCATACGGCCTTGAAAACGGAAAACTTCTGCAAAGAGCACTTGGCTGACTTACGGGACCAGACCTTCTGGCCCCTTTCCAGTCCTGATCTCAATCCCCTGGACTTCTGTGTGTGGAGCGTCTTAGAAAGCCAGCTTGGGAAGACATCCCACAGAAATGTACAGGAGCTCAAGCCTAGAATCAAGGAGCAATTGGCAAACATGTCCGCCGATTATATTGTTGCAACCTGCACCAAGTTCCTACCTCGTGTAGAAGCTGTGATAGAGTCTGGAGGCAGCAATATTGAATAATTCTTGCCAAGATTGACTGCTAAAAGTTTTTTCAGTAAAATTTTTTATTATACTTTCTAATAAAAACTTAATAAGGTTTTGCTTCTTGATCGTGGAAAATTTTCCTGTCGCACTCTGTAATGTTAACTAAAAGTATTAGATATTTACCTAGCTAAATATGACCAAATGAAGTATTTGGGATGGATCCTGGTATTTAAAAGAATATTTTGTCAAAAAGTGACGGCCAAAGAAAAATTCGCTCTCCCGATCAGTAATCACCAAGGTCGCTAGAACCAATCAAATGTGGATATGGATCAATATTATCATGCAACTTTTTGCTTTATCGTCGTTCAAAAAACTAAATTTGTTAATCCCTCATCAGTTATTATTCTACACTTTTGAAGGTCTTAGTAATTAAGACTATATAGTTACAAATTAATCGCTGGTATTAAAATACACAGTTCTAAAGCTCAATTACCCTGCGTTTACCCGGTTCAAAACATAAATAAATACTTTTAAATCCATCCCTATAAGGTATACTATTCAAAGAACGTCTGAAGAAGAGATACACTCTAATTGACCACAAAAATGAATAAGGTGAGTCCTATTAATTTTTTCAAGCTCAATATATTTATTGTTATTAAGTAAATTACTACAAATACAAAGAAGTTGTAAAAATGCATTAGGTTCCATTCAAGAAAACTGGTTATATTATCAAACTCTGTAAGACGACCGAAAGAAGCTTTATTTCTACATATTATAATAATATTTTAAAAAGGCAGCAAGAAATGAATGTATCAAAAAAAGAAAAAGAAAAAAAAAGAGATTATATATCATGATTAATTAATTTTCCAAATACAATTACTTGAGGCTATGTTAAAAAAATGATGGAGTTGCTATTGAAAATGATGATAAAAGATACCCTTCCTCTTCTAAAGATGTTTCATATTTGTGAGAATGGTAGATTAAATGTTTGATGATAACTTGTGGACATGACAAATTGAGATATTAGAATTGTACATTGGAATATAGACATTATGCAAACAATATTTATTACAAGAAGCATATTTGCTTATAGTGGGATATTAATTGAATATGGCCTTTCAGAGCGTGGTACATCTTTGAAATTAAAACAACTTGAACGGAATCGACGCGAGATTGGCTGTTACAGTATTAGGACCATTAACACTATTATGATTTTCAGTCGCCTGGCTTGAGTTTTCCTTTATCAAATAAAAACCGTAAAATATGTCCATCTTTGACGCGCGGACAAACAACATTAAGTCAAACAATTACTAAAGTTTTTTAGTACGAAGTGTTATCTTTCTAACGCCATCCAGCGTAAACATATCACACTGATACAACACGAGATACACATTACTAAATCTATCTATTGGAAAAATAATGTACTTATTTTTAATAAAACTATTTTAATATTGTGTAAAAGTTGTAATTTGTATATGCAGATTGTACAAATTATAACTTCTACGTCTCATTACACTTTACTTAAGTACATCATTAGTCATGTTAATTATCAACTATATTGATTGATGTTACCATTTCATTTTGATCTATTAAAATAAGCCATTTATAATATATTCAGAAATAATATAACCGTGGTCATTTGAACTTTATAATGTGACGCAGAATACTTCTCAATGATTAATTTTCATTTGAAAAAATCAAAAATTAAACAATTAATTTATTGACAATTTGTGGTTTATTCAATTATTGCATTATCCTCTGATTTAATGCTGTTCAGTATACCGCTACAGGGGCGTCCGCAGAATTATATATATTTTCAAACATCCATTCACAGAAATATATATTGTTTTTATTTTTTTGTAAAACATTTCAAATTTAAGTTTTTTCTTTTGCTGTATAATTTTTTCATCCTTAGCAAAACAAATTCTAGTAAAAAGCAAAATTCCTTAATTGGGGGGAGGGGCTACAGCACCTACAGCCCACCCCACCCCTGCCCCTGGGATAGTACAGTGGTGTTGGGATACTAAAGGTGAGTTCACTGATTTATTTCCGCACTCATTTCGCACGCATAATTTCTCCCTTTTTATTTTATTACTATTCCTCTCGACTTCATCTTTGTTTTTGGAAAATTAAAAAGTTACGATATAGGGATATTAATAATAATTATAAAAAGGAAGAAGAAATAAATGCTAAATTGCGCGTAAGCACTTCCGTGAACCCATCTTAACGCATTTAAAAAGGCACTATACTAAATTGATATTGATGTCGGTACTTACAACTCTACTAGTCAAAATAAATTAAACCACCGATGACATAACCCCTCAAATTTATGATTACCCATATAGAGATAAAATGCATAGAGTGCTTACGCTAAGCAAAATAAATTTGTTGAAGACGAAAGTGAGTTGACCAAAGCAAAGGAAATTGTTATTTATCCAATACAAATCTTGGATGCCATCATCCTATACCCCTATAAAAACTGAATAGTTCCATGTAGAAAAACATAATCAAATATAAAATACAGTGAGGAAGATAAAAATATTTGAGGCGCCCTCTATGTTGTTAACATACATGGGTATTTATTACCACTGCAATTTGAATATTTTGGTCAACTACAACGGTGTCAACTTTTTCACTATGTTTTTTATCTCTTAGGTTTCTACCCCATTCCACTCCAAACAAAATTTTCCTTTTTCTTGGCTAGACCTCACGCCACACAAAAATTCTGCAAAAACACCTGTAAATTTATCTTAACGACATTTTCGTTTTATATTTTTAGTCAAAATATTGATAAGTACGGACGCCTATATTGGTACGGGAACCGATACGAAAATATTTGTATAATGACAACACTACATATCCTTCTCGTAAGTACTCTAAACTCTTCATTTGAAAACATTCATCTCTTTCTTTGATTATAACTTGTACATGACATATATAAATAGATCAATGAAAAGGAACAATCATTAATAAATAAATATATCTAACGGAACCCATTACAAGAGTAAGGTAAGAGATCATATTTGAATGTATAGTGTTATCATCCTCACTTTTAAGAAAAAAATATGAGAGGAAGGAGCTACCTGTCAAAAAGAGGTTAATCTATGATTAAAACTAACTAGTGGTAGTTTTGATAATGTACCTTAAGAATGAGCTGTCTTGTCTTGCCCAAAATAAACTTACCTTATCGACGATATATCATGTTTAAATAAAATAATGGAACTAAGAGGAGTACAACACACACATATTCCAGTCAACCCCCCTCAGGCTCCCCCATAATGATTTTATCTGTCAGTGATAACTTACCTAAAAAATAAAAATAAATACATAAACAATTAGATAACAAATTTAAGGAGATCTCCCTATCCTATACCCCCTACCTAGACAAATACATTCCTGCATATGAAAGGAAAGGCCCTTCTTTTTCATTGCAAATTACTATAATTGTACAGTCAAGTACGGAGATATGAGCAACCGAAAATGTTGCTCATATTCAAGGTGAGGGGGGCAGGAGTGAAATCCATATCACTGAAATACATAAGCGACCACCTACACAATTTGCTAATAATTTCAAAGTACGTTTATTTCATATAGTGAGTAATTTTTCTTTGTTAAGTGCGAAGAAGGATTGATACATCATTATTATTCTCAACGTTGGGATTGCCAAGCATACTATTAATATTGAGTGAATCTTCAACCAACATTATAATATAATAAGCAAATGTGATAAATTCTGTAACAGAAGATCCAATGGAATTTTTAACACAAAATGAGTATCAATATTTGTGTTTTTTAGCATCATTTAGTTTTTATACGAAGTAACGTTTAAAGATTAAAATATTTTTGTCGATGCAAAAGTTGTTTCTAAGCTAATTTTTCTCCTATCCGGATTGATATTTTATGGATTTGAATGTAATTTCAGTGAAACTCAAGAGTGAACAACAGCCCTCTTCTTTACTCTAACAAAAAACAAATTGTTATTCTCCTTCTTGAATAAAAAATGAGGATTTTTACGAAGAAATGGGGGCTTTGAAGTGTACATGCTTTAAAAAGAAGAGGAGGAGACTTTTAAAGTCATGTGTGTATACTCAACTTGGGAGAGTAAAACAACAATCCTCACAAAATGCTTCGTAGTTCTTAAATGTAAGTGAACTGTTTGATGGAACAAAGAAATCACAACTTTTATTATTTTGAGTGATTTACCACCAAGCATATTTAATAAATGAGATGAGAAGATTATATTAGCTTATGACTAAAGCATGATGTATGGGGGGTAGATATGTATTCAGTATGACTTGAAATGCGGCTGCAATCATGTACTCTCTTTTTGAAAGAGTAAATGGGCGTAGCTCCTTTGTTTTGATTTTAAGGGAATGGACTCACCCCTGGGTGCAAAGGATGAAGTTGTATCATATTTGGAGGCCATGTTGAGAGGTAAAATCAATAAGTCAAACGGGCTAGCAGTGATGCTATAGGAATATTATTGGAATCTAGCAAATAAGAGAATAATTCACTAACAGCTCACTATGATCACAAAGGGAGTTACAATATCAATAGAAATACTAAAAGGATGTATCAAAATTCAAATGATATTAAAAAAATGCGAAAGGGGAAATCGATAAAAGAAAGCCCCCTCGGCTGGTGAAGAGGCCGGTGGAATAATGCACTCAATGAATTCCCCTCCTCCTTCTCAAATTGATAATGGAAACTTCCTTTTTGAGAAAAATAATCATCATTTTTTTTAATTCAGGAAGCAAGGAATGGATGATAGCCTACAAAATCATCCCATGCCCCTTTTTCATTAGTATTACCTATTTATTTATGCGAATCCTCTTGATTTTTCCTTTAACAAACAATAATTGGAAATATTGAACACGAATCGTTAGTCACACTGAAGATCCCCCACAGCTAACACAACAAACTCTACTTTACTAAATAAAAAAGTAGACATACATTGAGTTAAGACCGGCTCACATATTTTTTTCCCCTTTTTCTTCTCGTTATTATTATTATTGTTATCTAACATAGAGTCTACTTTCCCGGCCGACTTACACCACCTGCCCCCTTTTGACCGAGCGTGCATGTACGTTTCTCTCTCTCTTTATTCCTCCCTTAACTTATTTCCAGAAAATTATACTTCTTGTACAATTTTCTTTATAGTTTTGTAACTATTTTGTACAAAACCCCAAGAATATCACATGACTCAAGGGTCTACCCCCAAAAGCCGGTAAATTGTTGATATTTCTCCTTTTTCTTTTTTTCGATTGCTTCACAACAGTGACTAGTGGTATTTTCTACGTTCCTAATACTGAGTAATATTCAAAACGAGTTCAATCGTTCATGACGAAGAGGAGTTGTTCTGGGGTCCAGGCTGAATGGATTGCAAGAATAGTTTATATATATTATGGAATGACTCAACGACTTTGGTGAAAAATGTTCCGAGTCATGAGACTATAATTTTGATTGATAATTCGCACAAATATCATATGATATGTAACAAAAGAACATTATATATCCGGGAAATAGGATACCAAATCATCAAAGTTGAAAACGTAAATACATGTTATACATATTTACAATATCATAAACTAAAGTAGAATCAGTTATAGGAAAAATGAAAACAACTATCGGGAAGTCCGTGAAGGAGATTATATTTCACTGTTGATGTATTTTGCTTATACGAGTAATATAGATAAGGATTTCAAATCAAGATAATATAATGTCAAAAATAATGAAACGTATACTTAATTACTTCAAGTACTTCCTTCATTAGTGGCTCATTAATAATTATTGATAAAGCCCTTTCATTATGGTTATCAATTATGGGCGTCATGATATTAAATTTAATTTATCTCATAAGTTAATTTTTTGAAAAAAGTTGTAAAGTAAATCGAAAACAATCAATATGAACATATTTTGGTTAATTATGGACTTTGTTTTCAAATTTCTGGGATGATTTGAGAAACCCAGAGTGTTAGCCTTTATTTGATTTATGAGACCTAATTGGGCCCCTTATACCTTTCGAATACTTAAAATTTATCAATTAATGTAACGATGAGATTTTAGCGAACTTGAAGTGCGATTTGCAGCAACTCCAAAAGGATTCATCATAGTGTTGATAGAAATGAATTTATTAATTAATCAGCCACAAGTCTAAGTCTTTCAATATATTCATCGAGTCCAGTTTACAAATAGTATTCCTCTAAAAATAAAAAAGTACAGTGAAAAATTAAAATAACTTTTAAAGAGTCCAAGTCACGAGTCTTTGATTGTGTGATCTAGCAGTTTTTCATAATATGAACTCGTGTCCAAGTACCCACATCTGGAAATTGACGATAATTATTCGTATATGGGTATCAATCATTATTTAGACGACACAAGCAGTTCAATGACGAACTCAGAGTATGCAATGCATTTTAGTGCAAATAAATATATAAAATAAATCAACATTAGGTCTACTATTGGATATTAATATGAAATCACTGATGAGGTTGCACAAAGGTACTTTTAAAATGATAGAAATTGCTTTATATACTATAATGTATAGCTATCACTTTCAAATTACTCCATTGCATAATATATCAAATGGAATTTCAATGACTGATATACTTAATACTCTGGGCCGTGATCATACAATAACTTTATTTTCAATTATTATTATAAGGTCATAAAATAAATAGATCAAGCAAATTGAATATTTTAATTCCTAAAGACATTCATTACACGATTGTTTGAATTCAATTCCCTCTTTCATTTCATAACTATTCTACTCTATATATGTTTCTTTTCTTTGTAAGAACGCGAAGAGAAGGCGGGAGCAAGACATTTGGTACACATTAATTAAGACTTGTTAATATCAGCTTCCTGTTTTATTATTTTGAAGGGAGAAAATTAATTACTGCTATAAAGATTTGAACCTTCAATATTTTAAATAACATTAGAGGTGGGCGAAGTTGTTAATCATGTGTGGATTGGGTGTGTTAAATAAAAAGAAACTGAATGTCAACATGGTAACCCTAATAATTTGAAGAATGTTTTGCAGGAGAGAAAGAATAATGTTAATGACGTTTCATTAGATCAGCTACAATCAGCTGTGACAAGAGAGGAAGGGAAAAAAATATAAAATAGGGTATTCGCTAGAATTACTACGATTTTAATCCCCAATTATACCCTAAGTCCAACAAAGACTTAGAATTATAACTCTGCAACAAATCCTCAGGGTTACGCTCGGTCGTTCATGAGCACATACGAACGTTCAATCAGCTGGAATATAATTGAATATCTTTAGAAAAGGATATTCACTACTCAGGAATTAAATAAGGACAATAAAATTCGTTCTTTATACTACCAATTACAAATTATCGGGCTAGATAAAAAACACACCGGATTTATATATATAGAGGGTGCATGGAGAATTTAATAATCTTTATATATATATATAAAAGAGAGATTAAGTGTGTGTGTGTGTAGATGTCCTTTAAATATTCCTATACCATTTAACCTAGGAGGCTGAAATTTTGCATGGGTCCCTTTTTTGAGCTGGGACAGGTGTCGATTTTTGCAGAGGTTATACATATAAGGCAATGTTATTTTTTCGACAACAGTATTATTCAGAACTTTTTTGTTTTTTGCAAGTACGAAAAAATAGTGGTAAGTTTGTGTTTTTTTACAATTGTAATAAATCCTATTAATTATTTTTTGGAAAAAAGTTTTTTGCAATTTTCTTCGCGAATTTTGATTTGAGAATTTTTTGAAGTAAATAAAAATTTACTTCTCATCTAGACAATTTTTTGTTATTTCAAGTTTACAGAGCATTATTTTTTCTATATTCATAATACTACTACTAAGGTTACAAGATTATATATATATTTATAATTATAAGTAGATAGAAGTATTTTTTGAATATTTTCTCAATTAAGTTGGACCATTTTCAATGTGATTTCCCTCTCCCTCCTTAGCCCAAGCAACGCCGGAGAATCCTTAGCTAGTTATATATAAATTCAAATATATTTATTTTATTATGCATTTTTAAATCCAATTTACACCAATGTTAGGCAAGAATTCTTTTTTTTATAGATGGAAATGTTAAACACACACGATTATTTACTAATTAAAAAAAAAGAAGGAAGAGCACACACAACCGTTTTTTCTTTTGTAATAGCTAAATTCTTAGTTTTTCTTTACTAACATCCCTTTTTTACATATATTATACACAAGGCTTGACAATAATTAAAATAAGCCACAAGCCAAATTGGCAAGTCAACTTTTTTACTAGCCCAGAATTTAAAAAAATATATTATATTTAAAAACTACTCATAATATTTGTTGTCAATGTCTATTCGACGTATGAAAAGTTGACATGAGGGTTCTAAGTCATTTGAACCCAAATTGTCTGTTTATATGATGCATTACGTAGACAAACGTGTTAGATATAAGGCACATTGCACTAGCCCGACTAGATTTTTTACTAGCATAGGAAGTAGAATATAGTTCTATGATGCATATCATAATTCAGTTACATTTACAGTATAAGTATAATAGATGTATAAAATATGAAACGCTGTTATGTAAAAACTAATTAAATCTTGCATGCGTTTAATTCAACACATATTAAACAAGAGAAAAAGAAAGTACATTATATAAAATTTAAAAAAGTGATTGTGACTTTAGAGGTTTTAGGTGATGAGATTTAGTAACGAGCTAAAGTACTCAAGTTGTTGGGGAGTTATATTCTATATTGTTACAGCAAAATGTGTCTGTTTGATGACGCTAAATAATTCATAACAATGCCGGGTACTACCGCTAGTATATATATACAGGGTGTGACAACCTAACTCCCTTTTTTATCATGTACGGCTGTACAAATAGTAGTGGAGTGGGCGTGATTACGTTCTTGAGGCAAATGTTTTTTTTTGTAAATCCAGTTAGTTGCTAGGATGTGTTGAGAAGTGAAAAATATTGCATAAAAAAGGTTTGACCGATTTTTTTTAAAAATCAAACTAATTGCAAGTTAGCTCCTGAGTTTTTATTGGTTTGCAATTAATGAAAAACAGTTAATCGGTTCAATTTCTAAAATATAATAAACGAGTTTTTCTTTCAATTAATTTTCATAATTTGAAATTTGCAAAAACTTTTGTATTAATGAAGTAGAGCCATGATATAAGATCAAGCAGCTGTTACAATGAATTGTCAAGTACGAAAATAAACATATTATCTAGTAGTGATATAATGGATCCTTTTTCTACTACTAAAGTAATTTAATGAGATATCTTTGTAAATGATTGTTAAACAAAAGAAAACAAGGGGGCACATTGAGAAAATGAGATGAATATATATCATAAGATCGTACAGCTGCTATAACGAATTGTCAAAGAAAGAAAATATAGATATCGATTACTGAAATAATGGATCCTTTTCATAGCTATTAAAATTAATCATAATTCTATATAGAGATAAAAAGCATAGAGTGTTGATGTGAAGAAGTTGACGTCGTTGTAGTTGACCAAAACATTCAAATTGGAGTACTAATAAATCAAAGATTTGAATGTTTGATCCTCACTGTATTGTAAATTTGATTATATTTTTCTTTCTGGAACTCATCAGTTTTTATAGGGGTATAGGATGATGGCATACAAGATCTGAAGTGATTGATTTATAAGAAACTAAATTTCCATTGTTTTGGTTGACTAACTTTAGGCTTAAAAAATCCCTTGCTTTTGCTCAGCATAAACACTCCATACAATTGATATCTTTTTCACTAATTAAGTGATTTAAAGAGATACCCTTCAAATACCTGTATTAAGTGGTCAGGGATGAAAAAAATGAAAACTTAAACTACCAACTTTTCTATTTTATAACAATTATAAATTTGAAAACTGGATAGGGTTGCTTTGTTCAGTGACACACTTAAAACAGGGGGCCCTTAGACCAGATTTAACGGTATCATCAAAAATGATACGAAAAAAAAAAGAATACAGGGAGCAAATGAGAGGAACCTGAGGTAAGGGTATCTATAGTCCATACTTACAGCCGTCATTATTATTCAAATAATACATCCTTCAGAGATATACACTTGTGTTTTTATACCTATGAAAGTATATTTGACAGGAAACAGGGGATGTATACTTTTATTTACAGATATGTTGTTGAAAAACATAAAAATGTTAAATCTATGTCAATATTTTTGAAGTAATGTTAAGTACTATTGATATAAATCATGTTTACCAAGTATGCACCCAAGTAAGTATTGTACAAAAGGAGGCTTCCTTCCACAAAACGTCATGTTAAGTAGAGATTATGCCTAAATGATTTGTTAGCTTGAATCAGGTATTATCTTATATTTTTTTGTTATTAAAAAATCACAAAAAGCAAAAGCAGGGTTTTTAGAGGAGGGAGCAATGCAGACGAGTGTCTGAGTCTCACGTTTAAGTATAAAAATAAGGCTCTGCATGATTTTGAACATGGTCTGATATAAAATTAAAATATACAAGAGAGAAAAATAACCAGATCATTAAACATACTTGCTAATACCCAATAGGAAATGAACAAATCAACAAAAGATTCATGGCTACAAGATGGTGCCGATATCCAAGGTTAGTAAACAACCAACCAAGTATACAACGGGTCTACCATACATAATTCATAATTGTATAGGACAAAAAAGTATACTATTTATGTCCTGTACATAATTCATTGGACATAAAAAAACTAACTAAATATTTATAGCTGGAAGATGGCGCCGAGAATCTGAGTTTACAAAACAAATAACCAGGTAAAAAACACTAATAGCCTATTGTGTCTTTTCCAGAGGTGGGCATTCCACTAATAACATCCGCTGATCGCTAATCCACTAATAAGTGACTAAGAAAAAATTAACAGATTGACAAATTAGTGATGAGAGGAATACTATTTGTAAAAGAATGGGTTTGGGAGACTAAATTATTAAAGGATCTAAGATTTTGGTAACAAATATATTTCTTATTGAAGTTGTTCAAGAACTACACCTTAATTTGGCACTTGGACAAATTTCCTTCTATCTCTCAACCTTTTCTCCAAAAAGAGAAAGAAAAAAGGTAGGAAATTATAGAGTACTTAGGTAATTTTTCCTAAATAATGGATTATTCTTCATTTAATAGGTGGGAATTATTCACAGCATAGCAATAACTAATTAATGTTTAATCAATCAACATTAAAATAATATTGAGGGATTAAAATAAGTAGGAAATAGACAGTTGTCATCAAATAAATACGAATTATTGATATTTTAAAGATACCATTGTGATGACGTAATTCATTACCGTAAAAAAACATCAATAAAGAGTTTAAACAAAATAAGAGCCTCCAAACTGTCATATACATTGTATGCGAAGCTAGTTTTAGTTTGAGCAGGGCGGGGAGCAAGGATTAATGTGCGAGGCACTTTTTTGTAATTCCTTTTTTAAAATTTGATTTAAAAATAATTTTACCTTTTTTATAAATTAATGTGGGACCATTTTTTTTCAAGGGACCTTTTTACAGGAAAAAAGTATTCCTTTTTTTAAACCTCTTTTAATTATGGCCTTTTCGAATTCCTAAAAAAATTATACCTAGAGTGGACCTGGGGCTCTTACCCCATAAATCTGATCTTGTATATATGTCTGTAAAAAACCTTTCTGGGGGGCATCTTATTAATCTTGCATATCGGGTTTCAGACTTTCAGTTGCCCTGTGTTGTATCGGTTCTTATTATGGGATTTAAAATAGGTCCCAACCTAAAGTCCAGGACGTGGAACGGGACCGATTCTAAGAATAAGTAAACTTCCCAAATTTTAAAGCTCTCTCAACAAATATTATACTTAGAGACCGATACGGTCATTAATATGGGATTTAAATTCCATCCCTTCCCATTTTCTGTTTTGTCTCGTCCATGGGACTTAAAATCCATATCTTCCCATGTTCTGTCCTATCGCTTCCCCTTTAATAATTACTGGTCCTTGTTACGGCGTTACCTCGCTAACACAACAATTTACATTGTATTTTGTTGTCAGCTATGAATATTTCTGCGTTCCTCCCTCATATGAATGTTAATTTGTTGAATTCGAATTAGTTCTTGTTAAACTGTGAAACATTCCCAATAACGATTAAATATGAATTCTATAGTCGGGAATAATTGGATAACTACAGCCAACTGATTTTAGACTTTGTTTCCCCTGTTTCATTTTGTAAGAAAGGTTACGAGGTACAATAAAGTTAATGATGTTGATTATTCTTGATTTTATAGTAGGAAACTGTACATAACTTATTTTGAGCTATTTCAAATTCAATCAATCATTCTCTCGTCCCTGCTATGAATTCATTAAATACAACCCAAATTTTAAAGACCCTTCTACAAATCATCTGTATCACTAATATTATAGTAAATTATGTTCCTTTTCCATTTGAATTTGTTTAGTAAAACTGCTAGAATCTTTTAAATACGCTAATAAAATCTAAATTATACTTATTAAAACGATGTAATTATAATGACGTCACTTGATCTATGATGACACCATTTATCAAAGATTGTTCTCAGGGTGTTCCATTGCTAACACAAAGTTATACAGTTTATTCATTTGTCAGCTGTCTATCTGTCTTTTTCTTTTCTCTGATTCATTGAACAGTAAACCGGGGCCAGAATGTGTTTGCAGTAGAGGACCAAATTATATAATGTTGAATTAAAAAATATATATATAATCCTGCGGACGCCCCTGTGACACAATAAAGGTAACTACATTATCTATAGAACGGCGTCTCCGTCTGAGTCGGACGCGTCCGTAAAAATTAGGTTTAGACGTCAATGTTTTTTGACTGATACATCAATAGTCACTACCTCGATTGTTAAGAAGTAATTCATAGGGAATGAAATGATTCCATGAATATATTAATAACTCACTCAAATAAGGTATGAATATACATTTTACGTGGGCGCGGAATTTACTTTGAAATAAAGTACACATGATTTAGACTTTGAATTGCAAAATAAAGAAAAAAAAATTGATATTATTTAATAATTGAATTTCCTGATATTGAAAACTCACGTATTGATATGGATGGATTCATACAGGTGATTACAGTGTAAGCCATATTTTACATGAATAAGTTGCATAAAAAAAAGAGAGCTCAAAATAATGACTCATTCACCACACAAAATGAAATAGTTAATTTATCTGTCCTCATTCTTGGATAACATAACTTACAAGGCAACAAATTTGTAAATTAAAAAAAAACACATTTTTGTTTCATTTCTAATTTAAGTATTACAACTTGATGCACGGCTACAAATATGTAATTAGTTTTTATTTATCAATTACATAATTTTTGAGTATTTTTACCTTTTTGTTAATGAACGAAAAATTAATCATACTTAATATAAATTCCTTTCACACTGTTACATGAACAAGGACTAGCTTTTTTATTCACTCTCAACCTCGTCTGTCAAAAGGGACACGAAACATTTGAAGAAAAAAAACATATAGTGACTAATCTTCTGTATTTTTCTTGTTGCCAACTGTTAATGCTCATGTTCGAAATATTTATTAATTATTATGAACATTGAATCGACAATCTTATCAATGACTGAGTACAAAATGACACAAATTTTAAACAAAGACCCTTGATTGATATAAATTAGTATGAAAATTGAAATCCTATGTTATAACTTTTTTGAGTTCATAATACGTAGAGTCCGCTGCTTTAAATCTGTATTGTTCCAAGAACGCTACCTAAATACGGAAGTAACAGATCGGTGGAAGAGCTAATAAAATTAACGATTATGTACGTTATATTTTGGGGAAGACTTGGTTTTTGGATTTTTTTTAATCCAAAAATACATAGCTATTTATAAAAGTTAAATTTTTTGGGAAAAATTTCAAAAATCCATAGCTATTCTCAAAAGTTTAATTTTTCAGAAAAAAATTTCAAAAATCCACAGCTGTTTACAAAAAATTAAATTTGTTCGAAAAAAAATTCAAATATTAAATTTTTTAGGAGAACAATTTCAAAAATCCTTAGTTTTACAGGAAATTAAATTTTGAAAAATAAAAATCCAAAAATTAAATTTTCTAGTAAAAAGCAAAGATTCCTTAATTGGGGAGGGCTACATCCCTTCCAGCCCACCCCTTACCGACACCCCTGAAATCAGTTATTAGTTTATTCACCTCAAGGAGTAATAATTATTGTACCTAGAACCTAACTATGCACATATATTACTAATAGTATTTTTTTAAATGTATTCCATTTTGCTGTACGAGTGTTGAAATATTATTTTTTTTATATTGTGTGACCACCATTAAATATATAATTACCAAAAGACGTTCTTCGTGATGAAATATTTCATGGTTTTTTCGAAGTCATTAATATAATTAAAATAGACTATCCTATAAAAATAAAAGTTGGTATTGACCAATAGATAGATAAGGCTATAATGTAATAGGTAGTAGTAACTCATTGAAGATAGTTAAGAGTTTCATAATGATGATGATATCCTCTGAGTTATTATTTTGAACATCAAAGTGAAAAAATTAGTTATAACTATCTTTTGCTACAACTTCTGTCCCTTTTCATGAAGGGATGTGCTCAAAGCCTTGTAGGCACAATATAATATGTATATAGCTATACAATTAAAATGCAAGTATATTGCATCAGAGCATATGATTGTAGTATCATATGGCAGTGAGTAGTGGTTCTCCTAATGTTCATGTGATCAATGATGAAGTAATACACCGAAACGAGTTGATGCAATATGACTATATATTATATTGTAGCTAGATCGGGGATCCGCAACTCATGGCTCTTTCACGGCTTTAGAATGGGGTTCAGTAAACAGTAACGTTCCAGTTCAGTGAATTATTGATTTTCTAATTCAGGTCAAGGCTCCGATACACGTCTTAAAACGCCCAAAGGATGACAGCTAACAGCACTTTTTGATTGCAATATGTGTAAGCATAATTAAAGTACACCTCAGCGTTACTTCACTAACATAAAACTACCCTATGTATTGTGTTGCCACCTATAGATTCCCTCATTTTGCTTGATACGTCATGGCTATTTCATAATGTATTCTTTTTGATAAATAAACAAAGTAATAACTAATAAGTTATTCTTTATTTATGCTGATTTTGCAAAAGAACATGAATACAATCCCTCGTCGTTTATAATATATATATATAGTGACCATTTTATTATTTATATGAAGAAATTTTGGCTATCATATAGAAATATCCATTTATAGCTAAGCTTTTAATGAAATATTACTAAGAAATATATAATACGGTATCGAATAATATACTATGTAGACTTTAATATTACCAAATATATATAAATAATTCATTTTAAAAATGGCGAAGAAGTAATATGGCTTTCTCATACATAAATGCAGATAAACTTTGCTTAATTAATATAGATAATTGTAGGTAATTATTGACAACAGCTTAACAAGAGCTAATTCTAATTCAACTAATCAACGTTCAGAACACGTAAAACGTGTCAAGGTCCAGCATGTATTAATAAAAGAGACTATACACGACAGGACAGAATGTGGGAAGGGATAGATTATATACCCATGTTAAGGACTGTATCGTTTTCTCATTGCTTAAATGCAAAACATTCCAAGATGCCGCCAGAAACTATAAAATTGAGATATAATATGTATCACAGAAGATGAACAAAGAACACATGACAATTAAGATCAATGAAAAATTACATACATATGCAAAGTTAAATTAAAGCTTGTGATTATACTACTCCTATGCATACATATTATGTATATACTTCATCAAGGTCAGGCTCTTTTCGTCCCTTTATGATGGCACTATATAAAGATAGATGCTAGCTAAACATACATATATAATTAATTTCTCTTCATCTTCAAGCCTTGTTATACTTAACATTTATCTATTTTTTTTTTTTCGAAATGTGTAATTATTTTAATAACATGATCGTTCTAAAAGACTCTCAGTCCGGTCCTAATAAAATTTGTCAGTTCTATGACTGGTCCTTATTGCTCGTTTAAAGTAACTACAACAACTGAAATGACTCGTTTACTAAATACGTAATTTCAGTAGGGAAAATTTGATCATAACCTCTTTCAAAGAGACAAGATACCTAAAGTTTGAAGTAGGATGTGTGTTGATAGAACATATTATTATTCGGTTTAGCTATCATTAATTATTTCTTCCAATTTTATATTCTTCAATCCCTTTAGCTAGGAGTAAAGGAAATAAAAATATAGCTAGGACCGTAGGATTCACTAATCCCTCAAGATTTACCTATAGTATGAATATATATATTTTATATACTTAGTAACTAAGTTTCAGACTTCTCCCATGTGACAAGCCAATGAATTTATATGCAAGTGAGAGTAATCGTCCATTATTACCGCTAAAATAATAAAATTGATCCGAAGATTTTTGTAACTAAACCACCTGTGAAGAACAATAATTGTGATTGAAAGCAATGACAGTAGTGTGAAATAGTCTTTTAATGATTTGTTAAAAAACTTTTTATGATTGATTGTCAATTACTAAAAACTTGAATAATATTATCCCAGAACTGACCCCTTCGGCTATCAATAAAATATAACACTTCTGTACTCGATGCAATAACGAATGAAAATCCATTAAAATTTATCGAAGTGAAAATTCTAGGAAGTCTCAAAATCATAGTGGATGAAGAGCTTTGCTTTAAAAATATAAATATCGAAAATTATACATGGGCGTTCTCGGGCTTTTGTGTTATTTATTTTTTAATGTTTCAAGGGTAAATTTGAAGAAAAAAACCCGACGGATTTATCGGTAATCTTTTTGTTGTTTTTCTCCCTAAACAAAAACATCCATATCCGGTTGGGCTAAATTACAACTGATTTCTATTCATAAGAAAAAGCACTATTGTGTTCACAATACACCTTTACTACTTAGTTTATTTTATGGACTCACACTTCAGATATCGATAATAATTTCCTTAGTCTACAATACGTCGATACTAATAATGATTAATTATATGAAGGCAATAAAAAGTCATGGGCAAACAAAGAAACAATTATGCCTCTAACGGGTAAAAAGATCGATGTATAATACTATCGTCCCAGATTTGAAATTACGTTCTATTCACGATATATAAATGTATTGTATACAACTTGCTACTTGTATAAGTCGATTGTACAAGTTATCATTTCTACGTTTCTTTACGACTGATTTAATTATAGTCATTTTAATTACCAATTACAAATGATGCTATGATTTCATTTTGATATCTTATTTAATTACTTATTTATAACGTATTTACGAGTAGTATAACTGTGGATATTTAAAGTTTATAATGTGCCACAGAATATTAAAGTATCATTTAGTATTTTTTTATTAAAAATTACATCATTAATATATAGATTATACAAGAAATATTGAATTATTCCATTATTCTTATCTCAAATACTCTAAACTCTTGTATAATTTGCATAAAAAAGTTACAGCAAATGTTAATTTAAAGCCAAATTGTGCTTAATGACATTTTTTTTTCCAAAATGAGAAATTACCTTCTTATTTATTATAATTATTTATTGAAAATTCCTATATTTCAAGTCAAAAACAGCTTTTTGTGTTTAAAACTCTGCTAAATCTATGGAATTTTTTTAAAAGTTAGTGTCAATTTGTTCTACCTACCAATTTAATTACTAAAACTATTAATATGTAAATTTATTAGTATGTAGTATTATTGAAACACTGGATTCAAAGGTAGCGGCTGTGGGACGGTTTGATGTACTAGAATGCCACTAGGGCGCCCTTTACCCAATTATTATAATTGTATACCCTAAGAGAAAGTCAGAATTTCTGTTGAAAAATTCAAATTATTCCCTGGCATCATTTTCTTGTGACATAAACTTTGCTTTGAGCTTGGGTTTTTCAAATTTAATAATGTTTTTTAGCCATCATTATCGTTCAAAACCCTGTGTTTTTACCACGACACTAGCTTTAGATATTTGCAAAAAGTTGTATTGGCTATTAAACAGTCCTTTTATTGACTGTTTAACTAATCCCGCTGATTTCTGTATCCAGGATTTTAAAGGATAACTATGGCTGAAAAGTATTATTAAATTAAAAAAACCAATGCCAAGGCTTATATCACAAGAAAATGATTCCACGAAATAATTTCAACTATTTGACATAAATTAGATTTAGTGTTTAAAATTTGAAAGTCTGTCAGGTTATGTCTAGATAGAGAATGCTCTAGGCACTATTTTGGTATATCAAACAGTTCCTATATATTTCGATCTAATGTTGGTCTTTCCAGCTACTAAGCTCTATGCTGGAAAATTATATTATAAACAAAAACTTAATTTATTTACTTGACTTGACATTTATGAACATGAATAAATCATATCTGTAGAAATCAGTATTGTATGATATGAGGTAGTGACAAAAAAAGGCTCTAATAAGATAGCAACATGTTTTGATCAAATTCATCATGAAAATGATCTTAAAACTCAGAAAAGGATTGAGTTTCTCAAAAATATGTAATTTAACCTACCTAATGTTATTTTACATATTCGGATTCAAAAATAAAATCCAGTGTATAATTTCCATGGAATTACCCATGTACAATTAAACCTCTAAAAACTTCCATCTTATAATTTTGTTGCATAAATTAGTCAAATAATGAGTGGACACATAATTGAATTGATTATTTTATTTTGGTTTTACGTCGCAGAAAAATCTGAATTTAATAAAAATACGCTTATAGTCAACGTGCTCTCAAATACTAATTCTTAACCAAATAAAATTCTTCCAATAGAAGAAACATGAAGAAAAAATTCCTCATAAAGTCAACTCATTCTTCTTTTTTTTTTTTTTTTGGTTTCAACTTCATGAAAATGAAAAATTTCAATGAGATTTTTCCTTTTTATTGGTACACATCGTAAACTTTTCCCAACTTTTTTGTCCTGTATGTTTCTTTTTAACTTTATTTCACATCGTTCTTCAAGCAATACGGTACATATCATGAGTACCCCTGAAAAACAATTTCAATTTTTTAAGATAAAAATCCTGGATGATTTGTTAAAAACTGAATCTAATTAAACACTGGTTGTCTCGAAATAGGGAATTCCAAAGTTACTTATTTACATATGTATTCAAAAATAGTGGTTTTTTATATACTTCGGATATAATCTACTTTTTATCTGAAAAATAGCAGTTTCTTTATCCGTATTTGACTGTATATCTAAAATATACATTATATAAAATACATCTTTTATCATGACTATTGCGTGTAACTGTCGATATTATTTAAAATGAATAAAATACTTCTTTCCAAGATAAATATTGTTTTTTTCTTATAAAATAAAGGTCCATATTTTTTGTTCAAACATAAAGAGTATCCAAATCAATAGGATCTCAATTTTTTTATGTATACATATATATTAGAATGGGGAATAAAACTCATTAATAAGCAATTATTATTGGGGGGGTACAATTGTCCACATCTAGTTCCAAGTGCCCTGATATATTAAGATATTGGAGTATGATTGACATGCCATGCCATAAATGATTATTCTCAAGAATTCTTACGAATGTGAAATACTGTAATATTACGTCATGATGTGGTCAAATGAATATTGCCTTCAAAAAGTTCATAAAGAGGAACTATGAGGTTATTTTGATGGTTTAACCTCAATAAAAGTTAATTACAAAATATATAATAATTATTATTTCTTTAATCGTTAGAAAAACATTTTTCAAATAAAGGGAATCCTTATTAAAGCTCAAACAAATATAGAAATGATTCTTGTTAATTTTTTTTAGAAAGTTTGAACTTGTAAATGATTTAATGATAATTTCTAAAAACCTTTACTTATTTATCATGTCCCAGAGCAAAAGTCTATCAAAACATTTTTTATGGATCAGAAATGATATTTTTAGCTTTAATAATATAAAATAAGGAAATATTCAATAACTCTTGGGTTCATTCATAGACCACGTAGCCACTTGGGGGGTTGGGTCTTAAAATCATATATTTCTTCGTTGGGGAGGGAGGTAAAGTTAAAACCACGTAGATTCGAATAAAATGCCAAGATGGCATAAATAACGTTATAGGGAACAGGCGGAAAAATATGAAAAAAGAATAAGCTTTCTTTTAAAAAAATGTCATTTTAGAAATAGAAAGAAATATTTGTTTAAAAAAAAAAGTCCTTAGATATAAACTCTTTTAAAAAGGCATTAACAAGGCCCTTCTAAACAGTTTTGTCCAAAAATAAAATAAAACAATGTATTCTAAAAACACCTTTTGATAATAAAAAAAAATATTTTTATTTCTTTATTAAAAGGACAAAAATCTTTTTTTTTTTTTTTTTTGGGGGAGGGGAATAAAAATACATTTGGTTTTAGAGAGGGGAGGTGAAGAAAATAATCGCATACTAGGGGTATATACTTAAAATGTTTTTTGTCAACAGAGAGCGCTTGAAACCTGTTGAAGTATATGTCCTACCCAAAGCGAACACCATTTTGTTGGTAAGACACCCGGCTACAAAACGTTATATTCGTTTACGAGTTAGTAGCATACTTTTTTTTAGTGTTAAACATGTTAAATTTTGAACCAAATAAAGAGCCTTTGGGGCATGTAATGATTTTCTAGTTCAATCAAAAGAAAAAGGAATTGGAAAAGTCATCGGATTCTTGTAGAGACATACGGCGATATTGCTCCAGTCTTGAAGACTTGTCAACCCTGGTTCCAACGTTTCAATTTTTTTTTTTTTTCAAATTTGAGGCACAAGTACACGGTAAAGTCATTCTGCAGCATGACAAACCTCCTTCACATTCATCCAAAGGGCTCAAAGAAACGATTTCTTCGCTTGGTCGGGAACTCCTACCCCATTCACCGTATTAACCAGACCTGGCGCCTTCTGATTATCACCTCCTCTCATCGATGGGACACACAATGGTGACCAACACTATAAGACTTTTGAGGATGAACGAAATGGCTCTATGAATGGATTTCAATGAAAGATTAAGCTTTCTTTTGGAATGGTATCCATAAATTGCACGAGAGATGGATGAAATGTGTAAATAGCGAGGGCCAATACATTGAATAAAAATTGTTTTGATATTATTTTTAAAATTTTTTTAAACTTGCACACCTAGTAAGTCCACTTGAGGGAACATGTGTGGAAAAAGAACCACGTGGTTTAATAATTATCCCCATGTAAAATTTACATTATAAATAGGGCGTCTGCAGGGACTATCCTTGAGCGCCTCCTAAATATTTGTCATTAAAAACTACAAAAAATTATAGCTTTTTCAGGGACGGTTGAAGGGCCTGTAGCCCCCCGCCCCCCGCCAAATGAATGCATTTTTTGCTTTTTACTATAATTTTTTTTTTGGTCAGGATGAAAAAATTTGACACGAAAATAGAATTTTTTTTTCTTAAACAAGGATGGTCATTTTGGCAAATTATGCAACAGAGCAAAAAATTCAATATTAGAAATTTTTTTTGAACAGCTATAGATTTTTGAAGTTTTATTCACGAAAATGTAATTTTTAGGTTTTTTCACAAAAATTAAATTTTTTGAATAGCTATAGATTTTACATGTCTTATAACAAAAATTTATTTTTCAATTTAAAAAAATCCAAAAAGCATGTTCCCCAAAAACAATAATCCTGCAGGCGTCCTTTTTTGACTAAAACAACTATTTTTCAAGTTTTCTTTTTTTATAGGTAATTTGTCAAAATTTGGCTCGGCCCAAACAGCATATAACACGAAATTTAAAAAAAAAATTAGTAAATTACTAAGACAAAAAAACATTTGCAACCCTTGTTGCAACTATCCCCTTTGTTTTCTGTTGGTTGCAATATCTTAAATTTCTCATCAATTTTTGGATTTTGAAAAATGTGTAAAATTATATCATTTGTAATCAATAATTATTTTGCTATAAGTGATAGTAAAAAAAATGAAAAATAGAATGGACTACTTATTAAAAAAAATTATCCTCACAAAAAATTACATTCACTTCTCTAAATCAGTTTTTATAAAATATCTCAAATAAAAGTTGACAAAAAGGTATGGTGTTTTTTTCAGAATAAGCTATTTATATTATACAGCTGTAATGTAAATTTTGTTACTATAGCTTTATGGATGTTTGATAAAAAGAGCCTATTTCAACTGCTCTCGATCTCCTCTACACTTATTTAATGTATATTTAATAATATGCAAGAGTACTTACCCAGATCTGTTAAGCCTTCTCAAAGCAAAATGTTTGCTTCTAATGGAATAGACCACCTGCTCATACACCATTGAAAATACAATCCTTGTGTAAAAATGAATTGAAACACATATCAAACAAAATTAGTTAGCCACCTTCTTCGCCAAATCATGAATTTTCCAAAGAGGAAAGTCAAAGGATATTTTTTTGCCAAATTTTAAGTCATCTTACAACGAAATCCCAAAAAAAGATACTATGCTTACTACATGCAAAACGGTAACGAAGCGTCTTTTCAAGATCATCAAGGCCCTGACTGGCCTTTTTGAATAACATTTGTTTTTGTTTTTTTACCATACTTCAATTTTCAAAATGTATTAGTTAACGTTGTCGATTGGCTCATTCCTATTCGACTTTAAATGTAATGTAGGACCATTTAAAAAATCTACTTTGTATACGAGTATATGTACTATAAAAGTGTAATTCATCACATAATATAAAACCAAGAGACTAGGAATGATTTCGTGAAATAATAATCGTGTCAGGATTTTGTACATATTTCATAACTGACATAATACAATCTCTGTTCTGCTAGATGAATAACCATATAACAAATACATACAGACATATATTTTCTTCAATATAAAAAGACCGTAACGAACAAAAAAAATATATATTATTTTTCAAAGAGAAGAAACACATTCTGTCAAGAAATTTCTCTTTCTTCAAAAAACATATTTATTTAATAAAAATTATAATCAGTATGGATGATATCGAAAGTAGAAAACAATGTCTACCTATGTAGATCTAGAATGAACATAAGTTGAATTATTTGTCTTAATTAATATACCGGGTGCGGTATTATTATCAATCTTTACAAAAAGTTCTTTCTTGATGTTTTTTTAAATTGATATCAAAAAGTCTGAAATCCATAGGCTTCCTTGTTGTATCAGCTACAGTGTTTATTACTTGCATTTTCTCTCAAGTCTTAGATATGCACGGAAAGAGACAGCAGGATCAAGATCCCAGGACTCCTTTGTACGGGGATGAGTGTGGCAGAGACAAGAACAGGAGTAATGACAGATTCCTTGCATTAAGGAACATGAGGAGGATTCATTCAACACCAAGAAACTAGCTAGCGTAATTTCCTTGGGTATTATGGCATCTAATCACACCATGGCTACCCTCATCTGGTTCAAGACCGGTACCGCCTCACTGTGGATGACTACATGGACATAATGAAGACAAAGTTCATCCAATGAGTGAATACAACCCAACCAGATGGAATGTCGTGTCATAGCAGAATAGGCAGGATTATCCCCCCTCAAAAAAGGATTTTTTTCCAAAGATTTTTTTTGTGAAATTTAATTTTTGAATTAGGTATTTTTGTTCCAAATAATTTAATATTTGAAACTTTTTACAAAAAATATAATATTTGAAATTTTTTACAAAAATGTAATATTTGAATTTTTTTGCGAAAAATGTAATATTTGAAATTTTTTGTCAACAGCTGTGTATTTTTGTTAATAGCAATTGTTTTTTGAAAAAAAAATTCAAAAATTTAAATTTTTATACAGTTATGGATTATTTATATTTTTTTCCAAAAAATATAAATAAATAAAAAAAATATATATATAATCCTGCGGATGTTCCTGATAGGTTTCTACACACACTGTAAAGTAGTCCAGAATAAAACATAGACTTTTTTCGAAGGAGATGCGACTCTCATACAGCCTAGAGCTCTATTAATTGGACTTTTTCTTCTCTCTGTATAATTATTCAAAAGCATGTAAAATTTGTCAACTAAATATCGACAATTTGAGGGACTTTGTTGACAAATTCTGGGGCACCATGCCCGTAAAGTTCATAAGAAGTGCTGTTATTCCTTTATGAGTCAAACGTCCGTCATCGAGGCTGAGTTATTTCAATATATGAGTATAAAATTTAATTAAAAGTTTAATTAAATACGAACATGTTGTATCAAGAATACATCTGATTTAAGTTATTACATTCATTTGTAAAGATTGAAAATATGCACTCTATATATAGAGTCCCTTAACTAAAAAGTAAATGGGTTATCTACAATATTCAGAGGTATTCACGAGTCAGATTGCAATCTTTTAGTGTTCTGAAGTTTTGCAGTTTTTTTGCCAATTAAATATCAACACTATTCAGCCATCACTAAGATTAAAACTCAATAGATATAAAACTGTCCCTTAAATAATAATAATTTAAAAAAATAGATCTTTATGATTTTTTAGCATCGATCCTTATTCAAGCCATAATATTTTGAACTTTTTTAAAAAATTATTTGATTTTGAATCAAACCTAAAGTCGTAGTTACAAAGAAACATCGTTAAGTATAAACTTTTTTGTTTAAATTTATTATCTTGGATTTTTTCTTTTGTTAAATTGACTTTTTTTAAGGTGATTTGAAAATCGAATTAACGAATAAACCCGAATATTTCAAGAATTTATAAAAAAACACGCCTGGACAAAAGAATTTGTTTGATCGGTCACTCATTACTATATGTAATTTCAAATATAATGAAGTAATAAAGTTCTAATCATCACATTCAAATCTTAATTTTTTGATGGACTCGCACGGAAAACTTGACTTGTACTCGGAACCATATGGACTTGGCAAGGGATTTAGATATATCTTTGCGTGCAACTCGAGTCTCAGAGCTGTATTACTTTATTTGGACTTCAAGCCTGATGACTAGGAATGGGTGTAATCGTAGACAGCTCAGCCACGTCTTAGTCGGGCTAGGGGATTCCAGCTCTGAATAATTGTTATGTGTATTAACTGATATAATTAGCAATAGATGAAACTTCAATTTTCCCATTCAAGTCATAATCTTTTGATGAACTTGTACGGAAAACTTGACTTGTGCTCGGAACCATATGGACTTCGGCTCAAATACAGCTATGCCTTCAACTCAAGTTGTAGTACTCGAAAAGGTTAGACTCTTAGAGAGCTCAGCCACGTCTTAGTCGGGAGAAAAAAGACCCAGCTCTGAATAATTGTTATATGTATTAACTGATATAATTAGCAATAGATTAAAATATAATTATCTCATTCAAGTCATAATCTTTTTATGGCCTTGTACGGAAAACTTGACTTGTACTCAGAACCATATGGAATTGGACTCCGATTCGAATAGAACTGTGCATGTAACTCGAGTCTCAGAGTTGTACTACTTGACTACTTTTAGGAAACTACTTAATTATTCCTTGCCCATATGCTGCTCATTTTTCCTCTTAAGAACTCATAAACCCGTCACTCAAGAAGGATTTCTCCTTTTCTTTAAACTTTTCATTATCCATATGGCAGAACTTTGCTTTCAATTAAGTATTTTATCTTGGTAGGTATACAATGAAAGGGTGTAAAACTATGTACTCAGTAGTATGTAAATATTCTGGTAAGCCCATTTTAAATCCTTTTTGTTATTGTTATTCTAAATAATAACTCAAATAATATGCTCTAATTATATATTTATGGTCAATGGTTATATTCATTATAAAGTCAGTGATGCGTGACATCCTTCCTGAGTAAGGAAGGAAGAGAATCAAGGCCTGACTCGCATATATGTATATGTATCACTCCAATTACGATAAACCATAACACGATAGGGCTAAAATAATATGTTTCCTACAAAAAAAAACAAAAAAAAAAACTAGTCTTTAACTACAATGTAGGGTACATATTTTCTTTATCGTTTTTACCCTCTTTCTTACTAATAATTTCGATTACAATCCCAAATCCCTTGCCAGACTCTCAGCATGAGATAATTGAACTGGGATTTATTCCTCCCTCACCTAGTTCTTACTTAGTTATGATGACCTATGTGATATGTGCATTCTAAGTGTAGTTTCTCTCCAAAACGATACATTGCACCCTCATACCGAATTATATGATTATTTTTTTCTCTTCAAGAAAACGAATAATCCATAATATTTATCAAACCAACATATATGTATTATTTGGTGAATTAACACAAAAACAATCTTGAACAAAAATTAGAAAAAGGATATATTTCCAACTTTTGATGTACCCATCCCAATAGTTCATAAACATATTTTTCTTATTATAAGTTTTGTATTTAAATTTCTAGGACGAGTTAATATACTCATGAATGTGAATTACAATTTAAAACTTTGTTTTGATGTACTATACTTAATTTGGCTACGATATTGCCTTTGGACTCGAGACTTGCAACTCGACTTTGGATTTGAGTCCATATTTTGAAGACGTGCGAGTCGAGTTGATCATAAAATCAAAGACCATAGACTTGACTTCACCTCTATAACTAAGACTCGTCTTGGACTCTAAAGCTATTTTATACAGAACTCAAGATGAGCCTTAACACTCTAATAGGGACCCTCTAGTATAATTATGCCCTTAAAATGAGCTAAAAAGAAATTTGAGGACTTGAACTGGACTCAATGAAAATATTCTAAATCTTGGACTTGCGAGCATAACTTGGGATGTAGTATATGGACTTTTCCCCACCTCTGTTTCAAATGCATGAAATCTATAATTTTCTACTTTTTTCATTAATGAAAATGAATTTTTGCTAATTTAAGCTCAATTTTATTGCCAAGTATTAATCCGAATATTTTGTTGATATAAATTCATAATAACTGTTTGTCAAGGAATATAAATGTCATGCAGAAAGAGTATTCTAGCTTTCTTTTGCATACTAAATAATTTTCATTTTAAACGCAATTCTCAAGAAATGGATGCCTTCCATTTATAATAAGTAATTCTAATCAATGAAGAGTATACCTTCATTTGCAGCCTATACATAAAGTCAGTAATATACTTACTTGGCAATTTCCGTCCATTCCATACTTCCGTTGTGATTTCATTGAAGTTGTGAGGTTGCTCATTTACAAAGTAAACCATTTTGATGATTATTATTGTTTCACTATTTTAATTGTTTTTAAAAGTATTTAAATATATGTTTTAAATCCCCTGATTTTGACCTCCTTCACGATAAATTGTTCAATTGAAACTGCATATATTTTTTTCACTCACACAAAAAATAAAAAAATAAAAAAATTTCCATGTAAAAGAGAATAGTTAATATTAAGTACATAGAAGTGGAATCCAGGTTCATAGGAAGCAAGCATGCTTGATTTTTACTCGCACGTAACTTAAGACCATTCCACCAAGGGTAGAATCAATGTGTTAAATAAATATATATTTATTAGACATATGCTACAGCTATGGCATGGATAGAAATGTTTATATAGTAACTACAGTACATCATATGTATTATAATTTATATCTTATCATCATCATTAAGAGTTAGTATTACAAGATTTTTGTACCAAAAAAAGTATGGATACTTTTTTTGGTACAAAAATGAATAGTTATAGTAAAAGAAACATACATTAATTTCCCAATAGATGGCTTTAGTAATGCGCATCTCGCTTATTGAACAGTTTTGTGATTATTTTACTCAGGTTTGTTTAAGATCACTTCAAAGATGGACATCAACAAAGAGTAAATACCCAATATTTTATTGTTTTTATTCGATAAAGGCGAAAACGCAAGACAGGCGGCGGAAAATGGGAGTAGTGTTTATTTTCCTATACAGTAACAGCCAATTACGCCAATTCCTGAATTCTGATACGGTAATTTTGATGTCAAAGATGCAGCACGCTCTGGAAGGTCAATTGTCGAAAATATGGATGGAAATCGTCGAGTCCAACGGCCATGTAATCCCTCTTTTAATTACCAAGAAGATAAATATTAAATGAATAAAATAATGGATTTCTTTTTACTTCACCTTTTAGATTTAACTAGCTTTAGTTTCAAATTTAATAACTTCAATTGATCTACAGCAAGAATTATGAACATTTAATATTTAGCCATTATTTTTATTTATTTTTAATATGAAACCTTGAGATTTAGCTACTCACTCTTTCCTACGAGGTTATTCTTTAGATCAAGAAGTCACGCAGTTTGAAGATATTAAGCCAATGACAAAAATGAGGATCCACAAACATATAGACAGAGGATGTTTAACCTGTGCAGTTAATTGTGGCCCCTTTTATGCTTATTTGCAGCCTATTATTAATTATCACTTGAAGTAGGATCTGTTGGCCCTCCCCATATAAAAATGATTTTGAAAAATTAGAGCCTTGGAGGAAAAAAATTTAATGAGAAAACAGAAAAAAAAAAAAATTTCAAGTATTTATTTTCTATAAAATATAATTCTATCAAATTATGCAGGGGAGCAACAATTTTAATTTAAAAAAAAAAAAAAAACCAAGCCACACTAAAAAAATAAATATATATATATAATCATGCAGTTCCCCGAACAAGGTTGCCAGATTGGCCTTTTTTGAAAGACTTTGGCCTAAATTTGAAATAAATATGTATTTAATAGTTTTCTTTTATGAAATTTAATTTTAGGTTCTGTTCCCCATTATAATATTTCATGTGCCAATGAAGCCCATTTTATTAAAAGATTGGACATCCCTGATCTAGACGGACAAACTTTGCTTTATTAATATGGATTTGAAATTTTTTGCATACTGTTTAGGAATCATTTATTTAGTTTAAACGTTAATTTCATCCAGATTCTTGATCCATTTCCTTAAAAAAAAATAGACTTTTTATTCTTCAAAGTGTAAATCAGTGTTGGAGTGGCACATGGCCCCTTTTATGACGAATATTTTAAAGGGTGTCAAAAGTTAGAAGAGACAATTAAAAAGCAAAAAATAATAATAAACATTAAGAAAATTGGTTTTATAAACCCATTAACGCTTATCGTGATCATGTGAACATTGAACGCGGCAATTCTCAACCCCTTAAACCAATGCAGACGAAAAAATACTTTTTTTTTGAAAATATTTAAAAAATGTATTTTATAAAGAGTATCTCTGATAAATTTTACGAGTTCCTAATAATATCTTCCGTAGTTAATATCGATTTTTTTTCGTACTCCATTTTTTTTTTCAAAATACTCTTCTATGGTAGTACTTTAACATACATATTGTTTGTTCTGTTGTTTGAAGTATTATATTGAAAAATTAACGATGACTATTAAATATTAATAAAGCAAAGTTTATCTGTATGAAAAGCAGTGACATGTTCAAATATATAAAGTGCTCTCTGATGCATATAATAACCATATATCTAATATAAAAATCATTGAAGGAGTGTGCATATAGCATCGAACGTGTGGACTGTAAAATGTGCACCCCGATGTATCATATTTATATTTTCGTTCTAGTTTTTTTTCGTTTCGATCTTATGTGATTTTTCTATATCAATCTGCAATGGCATTTCGGTCAAAACAGTGGTGTGAAAAACAAATATATAATTTTTTTTTTAAATCATGCATAACAATTTTTTGGTCTATTCTATTTTTTTAATAACTGTCATTTTTATTTGTCGGGTCAATCAAATTTTAATACAATATCGGTCCAGACTGAACTTAGACCAAATTATTTCGGTCTTACAAAAATCTTAACGATCTCAGACCGGTCTAGGATTTCCAGACTGAAACCCATCACTTTTACAAATAGTGTCTTGTCTGGTGGAATAAATATCACAAGATATACAGGGCATATTAACATTATTGGTATGAGGGAGGGGGGAAATGCTCCCTCTGGTTCCCTATTCTTACAGTCCTTTCGAACTATATTTTAAACATTTTTTATTATTGAAAAACTAGATCAATTTGTCTCACACAATTAAAAAAAAAAAAACTTAAATTAGTCACTCTAAATCTTTTTAGCTTAATTACCCGATTTCAGATTCTAAATGCACTAATACCTTGATATAAGAGTTTAATTCGTTTCTATACCGAACTTGTTAGCTTCAAAACAGGGGACCCCTTTTTGAGAATTCACAGTTATCATATAGTAGAGAAAAAAAATCTTACGATTTATTTCCATTCAATTTATTACTGCCCTCCACCAGTGCAAGAATATTTTTACTAGGGGAATGGGAGGGGCAAATTATAGAATCTACAGTCTACAGGATACTTTTGATTTTTTTATAAATACCAAATTTGACAAATAACTTTTAAAAATTTAAAATAAAATGCGCCAAAATTATGACAATACAAAAAAAAATCTTGCGACAACTATAAAAATTCATCAAAAGTGTAGGTGCAAAAATCACTATTGTTCTGACCCATTGCCCCCCTCCCCACTTTTAAAAATGATGCTTGGAGACTGTTTAGTCCAAAACACTTTTAATAAAAGCAATGTAGCTTGTAGCAGAAATCGTGTCCCATCCCCAAATCTAAACCATTTCATATCTCAATTAAACTCGTATATCGTTGCAAAAAAAATTAATCAGAATCTACCTTGTATCTAAAAAGACTCGTAGGTTGGCACTAGAGACAGGACAGGTCGTGGATCTGGATCCAAAGTACATGTGTACAGTTTAAGTAAACATGCATAAGAATTGGCTTGAGATACTCGAACTTTTACCGATCTTAAAAAAGATCCGTCTGATTTTTCGGACCTTAAAAAATGTATAGTATTTCTTAACCCTAGTTTTAAAAAAATGATATATTGAATGTAGCATTTCTATTTCTATTTATTAGTAATTAGAGCAAAATCTATAAACATATTTGCATCGTATACCTTTATTGTAGTTGTTAGCAGTTTGTCAATTCTTCCCGACTTGTGAATTAATATTCAACCTTCACAATATTCGTTAGGAAAAAAGAAGCAGAAACATTTACAGTTGACAACAAAATACAGCGTAAATTTTTGTTTTAGCGAGGTAAAGTGGTGGCTTTAGTTATTTCAAACAGCAGTACCTCGCTAATAATTAATTATCAACTAGTATTGAATACTAATTCCATAGTTATAGCAATTAGCTATCTACAGACTGATATTGGAGCTTTTTTTTCTTTCTTCTCGGAGGAGAGGTTGTGGAAATAGAGTATGTATAATTATACGTCCAATCTCATTATAACAATAATTCAATAATTTTATCCTAATAGGAATATAATTGATATTCATTGTAAAGGTATTAGTAAAAAATAAAACCGTAATTCCGATCCAATTTTATTAACATACAAACTTTCTGTAAAATTCTTATAAAATTGGAGACAATTATTTGTTTAATTTTGGTTTCGGATCTGAATCCCAAATTTCGGGTACATGAAATTTACTTAAATATGTACGTCTAAAAATCTTAACCAACCTTGATATGATAAAGGGTAGATCCGTCCTATTTTTAGTCGGGATTTGTATCTCAAGTGGTTATTGTAGAACAGTTGTAAAACGGGGGGGAAATTGATCCAAATGGGCCGATTTAGAAAATTTTGGGGGTAATGGGAGTGGATATTATTTTCATACCATAAAGGAGGATATTTACTTCCTAGTGTTAAATTTAATAAACGTCATGCCACTACATATAAGGACGTCCGGGCTGGTGGGGCTGTGCCCCCCACGATTTTTAGGATTTTTTGCTTTCTACTAGAAAATTAAATATTTATATTTAATTTTTCAATTTTTTTTCAAAAAATTTAATATTTTTTTTTTTACCAAACAAAATATTTTTTTTGAAATTCTATTTCGTCCATTATTTGAAAATCACCCCATTTTCTCTATTTAATGCCAAAAAGGAAGAAATAGACCAATCTGGCTGAAAGTTGGTGTGAGTTCTTCTCTTACATGTAGTGCCATCTCTTAGATTTTGCACGGACTTTTTGCACATACTTTTCAAACAAACATTGTATATGTATATATAATCCTGTGAACGCCACGAGATAGTTCGTTCCAGACTGTGATCTCAGCCTATAGATCGAACTTTAATCGTTTTCAAATCATGGACCGATTTTTTCGGTCTCAACTAATGGAACCATTTTTTTGGTCTAAATTTAATGGCCGATTTTTTCCCCATTCCTGATTTATGTTGTATAATTATTATTCCTGATTTCTTTTTTTTTGTACTTTTTTCTGCAGAACTGATCTAAACTGAACTTTTCTTAGAGAACGTCCGGACCGAACTTATTTAGAGTACCAAATTAGTTTGTTCCAATAAAAATCATAACGGTCTCAGATCGAACCCCAACAGATATGTGTGAATATGATATATATTCAAGAAAATTATTATATATATATTATTAAAAGGTGGAGTAACCGGTATTGCTCGGAGTTGTTTTTTTTTTAATAATTGCGACTGTTGTTTATCGTCCAGCGAACAATTTGCATTTTATTACGAAAATTAAAAAATCTTTTTTCGAATTATACATTTTTCCCCGCGCAGATTTGATTAGCCAACTCATCTTACAGCATTCAACTAAACCCATTCATCCTCACTAGTGGATACATGGCTAGTAGGCCCGTGGCAAAAGGGGTATAGAGAGGTTCTACTACATCCCCTTTACTAAAATTTATTGTCAAAAAGACAACAACTTTTTGTCCAAAAAAGAATTAATGTTGTCATTTTTTTTTTTTTTTTTTGACAAACTTTTAAATTGCTGTCATATTTTTAAAGCCAGCCCAAAATCTTTCCCTCTCATCTTTATCAAAATCAAGCCTGGTTTTCATTGATCCTCAGTAAAAAAAAAAAAAATTACTTCAAATTAATTATAGGAAGCTCAAAATATATTAGACAAAACTTCGTGACCCAATTCACGTAGTGTCACGACGAAATTTGACTCGAATAAAAATAAGTATCTGGTTATGTTTAGGAATAAAATTTATTGTAGGGCGTAGTTCATATAATTTGCATATTTCCTAACTATAACTTATGTAAACACTTGCCACGTTTACTAAGCATAGCTGGAGAGTAACCAAAAGTATTATTATACCAATATTAAATTTATAGCCAGACCCCCCCCATTTTATGTAATATTAATATTATACAGGTATAGTGTCTCTTTGAAAGAAGTTATGTTGATAACTGAAAGGACTTAGTACCTACCAGGTAGGTATGCACCTATGAATGATACTTTTTTTTTGTTTTTTTGAACGTTTATTGTGAAAAAATGGTTAAAAATTTAATTTTCAAATTATGTGCCTTACCTAGCTACACAATTTCCCCCATCTTTCAGGCAATTTATGAATGCCTTTCCAAAAAAAATTGTTTGTCTTTGGTGGCAAACCAGCCATCAATCCATTTTTGGCTTCAGCGTGGGAATCGAAGCGTAAATCATTTAGTGCATGGCCCATCGATGGTAACAAGTGCTGTCGGAAGCCACCAGGTCTGGCGAGTAAGCTGCCTGAGCAAGACGTTTCCAGTTGTACGATTCAACAAGCTGCGTTGTCATCAAGGAAAATTACCTTGTGTTGTCTGGCTTCATATTTTGGGTGTTTTTGGTGTATAGAATGGTTCTGCGAGCTTTTCTTGCGTTTGACCATCATCTTCATCGAGCAATGCTTGGAATTCGGAGTCTTCAAACTTTTTCAGTGGCCGGCCGCTATCTTCATGTGGCAAGTCAAAATCCCCACTTTGGAATTTTTCAAACCACCAGAAGCATGTCCACCGTAAGCTTCTACAATCATTCGATGGGCTTGAGAAGCGTTTTTCTTCAAATGGTCAGAGAAAATCAATTATATCAGCACATCGTAGTCCGGTGGCACAAAATTATATAGTTTTACGAGCGAAAAAAGTGCATTTTTGAATGAAACTATACAAACAATGAATTGAATATTGTTGACACCTGTAGAAATAAGCATTTAGATTTTTGGACCGGTTTATAATGTCTAACTGGCGACCCTGAATCGGGTTTGCTAGAGTTTTCAATATGATGTATTGTATCGACTGCTGGGCAGATTTTGACAAAACACGAAACTACTCATAGTCTATGACGTCACTATTGCTAGAATGTTCTATTTGATATATAGTACCGACTGTTGGGGAAGAAAAACAGATTTTGACAAAGCACCCAACCACTCATCTACTATGACATTAATATTAAAAGCGTGGTGGTAGTCAAACATCAGTCGTATATGAGTTATGGTATAACCTTGTATTTATATTAACCTTGATTTTTAACATAATAGACCGATAGGCGATAAGGACCTATCCTAGGAGTGACAAATTTTATTAGGATCCGAATAATAGGACTGCAGCCTTTTTAGTCTTTTTAGACCGATCCAACACTACTTAGAACTGGTGGACACTTATGAATCAATTCTAGCCGTATTATATTGATACAAATAGCAGAGTCACACATAATAGGGATAATCATAATTTTGTTCTTGAAAAAACTGAGTCAATGCCATATGACTTATTCTTAAAAATTGTATATTAAAATTTTTATTGAATATCACTTATATGACTAACAATCTACATTAACTATACTATTATAAAGATTAGAAATATGATAATTTATTCCCATTCAAGTTATTCGATAAACGATATGTGATAACTAAGGGACTTGAACCTTATAGTCATATACTATACAGTATTATAACAAACATGTTCTAGTTTATCATAGTTCATCATCATACATTATTTTATTTTATATCCATTTCCTTAATAAACATTAGCCTCCATCAGAGAGTGAAGGAAAAACATCAATTCATAAATTTAAACTTTGGAAGGTTTTAATTCCCTGATATCTCATTGAGGATGATCCAGAAGATCTCATTCACAAGATTTTTGAATATAATGATATATCTCCATCATATGAACTTGTTGACTTTGTTTAACTAGATGAAATTGAGGAAAAATAGCTTGAATTGGTTCTCATTATGGGGGATAACATGGAGAGAGAACTTAAAAAAAATGCAGGAAGTTCACTTGATTATAAATTTAAAATCTAATATGATATATATTGGTTCATACTCGGAGAATTTTATTGTATCCCGCAACCTTCCATAAGAAAAATACGAAAAAAGGACCAAATCAGATGGTAGTTAAACAATTATTGGCAAATTCTTCCCAACTATGGAAATATCATTAAATAACTTTTGTCAAGAGTTCACCCCTTAAAAAGAACTCCTTTACTCCTTTTAATTCAACCAATTCACGTTCAGAACACTAGAAGAAAATAAAATGAATCATTGACAGTTGACAACAAAATACCCGGTATAACTTTGTATGTATTTGTAGCGAGATAACACCGTGAGACAAGGATGAAACCTTCACTATGAAATAAGCATCATCTTGAAACCCACTACGCTCTCTTCAAAAATTACTCGTCACTCCATCATAGTCATTTAATATTATCACTACTATAATTAATTAATTATATATATTTATTTACTTGTAACATATGCAAAATTTTGCATGAAAATGGTTTTTATTGCTATAATTATTGTTAAATAAAAAAGTGTTTTTTGCTCAAGGAAATAGAAATGATGAAATTTATTCGTTATTTTGTAGAAATCATGATAACAGTTACTTATATATATGATATATATTTATATCCCATAATATATATATTTTTTTAAATCACTCACAAGTATACACTATTTATTTATGGCAGAACCTTAAAGATTTATATGTATATTCTTAAAAGTTTTGCATTCCATTAATTCAATTAATGTTTTATTTGCATAATGTAGGTTTGATTTTATGTTTGTGAAGCCAATTTTGTAATAGAAAATAAAAAGCAAAAAAAATAATGAGGGGAAATCATTGTGGTTTTACAAAACTAACATTTGGACATTTGCTAAAAGGAAAAATATAGTTTAATTATAACAATTCATATAACTCCATAGATATGAGATATGGAGTTATATGATCAAAAGTTTCGGAACATTTTATTTTTAAAACCTTAAAAACCCCTCAATCGTTCACAATTATTAAAGAAAATATATTATAATTTATTAAATTAGTTATTTTAATTTGATCGTCTATCTTGTTTATATAAAGTTTGGATTAAATTTGTACTATCTAAATAATAATTTTCGATTTTGCGTTGCCAAACTGTATTGATTAATACATTAATATGACATCTGTAACTTTGATTTAAAGATCACAAAAACTCCGCATTACAAATTCCGAAAAAAACTTTCTTTATTTAGGTAATTATTTTTCAGGATTAAAAGTCATTTCGAATTTAGATATTTTAGAAAAAAAATTAGGGAAATGTAAATATTTAATTAGACGTTAACGACATTATTGTTAAACTATTATTTTTGTCTAAATTAATTTTTACATATCTCTTCACCCCTTACATTAGATTTTCAAATGATTATACATATTTAAGTGTGTCAAATCTTTTCATATTTCTATAAAATCATTATAATGACCGACCATTTCTAAATAGTTATAATTATAATCAATCATATTGCATGACTTACATAAATTTTCAATATAATTTGTCGAATATTAGTGGATGATATTTAATATTTATTACATCAGAGTAACAAAGAAACGATCCATCATGAACCATTGTCCATTAGACTTTCAGAAAACAAAGAAATTTTTTCAAGCATTACCATTGCATTAAATAATTCAATATTAGATACTATTATTTTAAGTTTCGTTGATTATATGATGGCTCAATCTAAGAATTATTTTCAATTTATTAAAGCATAATTTTTAATTAATTTATAATAATGAGCGGACCTGTTCACATTTTCCCCGTTCATTTTTGAAGGGAAAAAAATCACATTTGTTAATTTCTTTTCATTCATCCATTGATTTTTATAATACGAAATGACAACCACGTAATCGATTTTGTTCGAAATTTAGTTGTCTAATAATACACTTTTTCCTAAAGTGATGTCATGTTTGAGTTACTTAAACATTTAAGGAGGTTGTGTAATTAGTTATATTCTATAGAGTAATTACTGGATATAATTTCTTAGAAATTGAAATATAAATACTTTGAAGAAATAAGTATAAAAAGAACAAATAAAAAAAAAATATAAAAAAGAAAGTAATTAAATGAAATATACAGCTAGACAATGTATTTAAATGGTCATTCTAAAAATAAAATAATTCAACATTAAAATCCATACATTTTGAATTTTAAACCTTCAAGTGTCATTTCCTACAGAGCTCATGTTTTTTGTTTTGTTTTGTAACTAATTGTGTATGCTTTAATATATCGAAATATACATTAATTTCAATCACTAGGCCGTTATTGATTATTGAATACATAAGTGTTCAGATTTCAATGGACCACACGATAGCTCTAAAATAAAAGTCATTTGATAATATATCTAAAAAATTTATTAAAAAGGCAGAACTAAGGTGGGTTCACTAAAGTGATTAAGCACTCATTTCGCACGTATAATGTCTCCTTTTTAATATTATTATTGCACTTCACTTCATGCTTTTGTTGTGCGAAAGCGCTTAAATGAACTCACCTTCAGAATATGTAAATAGTGCATATTATTTTATTTTTTATTTGAAAAGATCTGGGAAGTAACTAACATAGACTATTCGCAATATTAGACTTTTTCTTTCTAAACGCCATTCAGAAATCTCTTTTCCAGAAAAAAAATCATCAAAAAAATGTTATTCTCCAGTTAATATTCCTGTTTTTGCTGGAAGTCGAAATTTAAGAAAGACTAATAAGTTATAACATTTAGTAATATAATATGGTAACAACAGACATTCTATCTCAATTAATCCGAAATTGTCTGGTCCGGATTAGGCTACATCACAGTACAGTTTTCCATTTTAAACTCCTGTGAATAAAGTTAACATATATAAAGAAATAACTAGCTGGTGTACCCTAGATTGCCCCGAATTATAAGGCGTTGACAAAAAGAAACACTTTACTTTATTAATATAGAAGATAACTCTCCAAAAAATCTTCAGTATTACTCTCCGTTTTGTCATGTGCACACTCACACACATTTACTCAATATTCAAGTTACTCAAGAATGAAGTAATAATAACAACAGCTTTAGAAAAAAAAATACTCATTGTTCATATTGCCAACAACAACAAAACTCAAATGTTAAAAAATGCTTAGGATTTATAACCCAAAATAAGGAAGGACATGTATTCTCATTTACTACTATGACGTGCTGAGCTTTAACTAAATAAACTCGTTGCTAAACCTCATCTAAAGTCGCATTAATTATTTTTTTAATTTTATATAGATATCTACTCCCTTTTTTTTTTTTTTTTTTTTTTTTTACAATATGACAGGCTGAGTTATAGCTACACACGTTCGTTGCTACATTGTTATTTCTTAGATCAAGTAGTTATGCAGTTCTAAAGGTGGGCTCATTGAAGTGCTTCCGCACGCATTTCGACCGCATATCTTCTTTTTTTTTATATTAATATTATCCAAATGTAGTAATTCTCATATTTCCCCAAAAAAAAAATGAAATGAAGTACAATAACGATAATAAAAAAGATGAAGATATATTTGTAAACAATATACGAAAATTAACATGGTCACCCTGACAATTTATAGAATGTTTGGAAGAAGAGTAGACAGAATTTTATGACTTTTTATTATACTAACTGTGAGAAGCTATGAGATGAAGGAAATAAACAAGCAATGATGTAGGCAGGAACTCCTCCGATGTAGATCCTCAATTCTACTTTGCATCCAAGAAGGGCTTACACTTATAACTCTACAGCAAATGTTTATTTACTAATGATTACTCCATACTTTGATGTTCTCTCTTCAATAACAAAATAATAATGATAACATAATAGCTTTATATAATAAAAACACTGTCCAAGTTGCAACTCCAAAAAGTCCCGCACCCGTCCAATGTCATATTTTTTACAACTATTACCATTTAATATCTGAGTTAAACAATCACCTTCCCCTTTCCTGCCCTAATAACCTTTGATTTATTTAAGGTAAATGAACAAGGTATAATTCACTTCCTAATTATAGCACAAAGAGATTTCTATTGGATCTCTCAAACTTTCCTCAAAAAGAAACATAAAAAAGGCCAAAAATCATTTGTCAGTTGGCTAATTCTATCCAAATTTAAAATAATAATTAGGGATCGTTAAAAGTTTAAGAAGAGCTAATTCTAATTCAACCAATCAAAGTTCAAAAACGAATAAGGGGAAAATTAAAAAATCGACAGCTAACAACAAAATCTTTACAGTGTAAATCTTCCTATTAGCAAGGGAAAATGACGTGTTCAATAAAGAATGCTTCAACAGTTGGAGAGAATGGCTACATTGGCCAGTTACCAGTTTACTTGGGATGATTTTCTTTCGATTTTGGGAAGAAAGGTTGGGAGAACCAATAGTGCTATAATATTTGTGCAACAATTGAGAAGTGAATTGTACCTTATTCAAATGATCTAGTGGATTAATAATTTCAAAATGGCATATGGCTTCATTTGAGAATCATAATTACTTATCACTTATTAGAGCTATGAATTTTATATTAGGAAGTTCGGACAACTCCCACTTAATTGATACTTAATCATATAAATTGGCCCAAAAATGATTATAATAATTACACATAAATACAAATGTATTTGAGATAGTATTGATAACTTCCCCAATTCAATTTACTATAACATAATGTTATGTTTTCAGGTCTTTTTTATTTCTCTATGGATGTTTGAGAGATACGATAAAGATTGCTATGTTTTATAATCATGGGATACAATGAAAACTGACAAGGGATGCAACCATAGACAATTTTATCTCCCTCGTCGTTACCTATATTGTATACCGCAACCTTTTCTCCAAAAAGAAACGAGAAAAAAAGGCTCAAAATCAGTTTTGAGCAGTGAGATAATTATTCCGCAATGGAATTATTATTCAATAAATTTTGGGGATTGGTTACACCTTATCAAGAGATAACTCGAATTTGATTAACAACTTTCAGAAATTGATATGTGTAAAAGAAAAAGATTAATCGTCGACTGACAGCAAAATACAGTGCAAATCTTCATAGAGGGACTGTTTAACGTCCAGTACGATTTGTTTGCAGATCCACGGCTCTAGTTTTGCGATAATTATGACTGAATACATTATAAAATGTGGAAAATCCAAGCTCAAAACAAAGTTTATTTCACAAGAAAATTTTAATAAAGAATAAACAAATACGAGTTTATGTGGTCCTAAATATATTAAGATGTATATCCTTGGTAATCAAAACAGTGGATACATTACGATCGGACTCAACAATTTCCATTATTCTAAAGGTATTTTATACATTTGTCCTTTCAATGAGTGGTGCAAATTTGACACAAAATTAAAAACATGGGATATTTTATCTTTACTTTGACGACGCAAAATTATAAACTTATATGGTCATCATTCCCTCTCATTAGACCTAGACATATCAAATATAAAAATGTCAGCTTTTGTGTCATATGCAGTCATCAAACCCGCAGCTTTCCTATCTTTGCAACACCACACATTCTTATTGATCAATGTCCCCATTTAGCTAAACAGCTTTTGCCCACTATTTTGCCCCTATTTACGTCCACTACGAACAAGATTTTTCGGTCTCCTGATTCATTTATTCTTCTTAAAGCTTCTGATTGTCATTCCCTTAGCTCAGAAATAGTCGTAAGTTCATAGTTATCACCATTACTACATATTATCCCTTTTATTTGGAATTTATATTTTATCGCCAATTCGGGACAATTATTTTATATATAGAAACTATCTCAATTTAGGATGACCAACAACTACCACTGACCAATAATTTCCATTTCCTCCATCGTTGAGGGGTTTTTTTGGAAAAAAAAGATTTTCAAAAATTAAATTTTAAATATGAAACTTTCGTAAAAACAAATTAAAATTCACAGCTATTGACAAAAAATTTCAGCTGTTCACTTTTTTTTTTTAAATTAAATTTTCTAGCAAAAATAAAATATTCTTTCATTTGGGTGCTAAAACCCCTCCAGCCAACCTCATGCCGATGCCGTTGTCTTCAAGGATTTTCTTGTAAAAACTCTTCCTTGGAACAGTAATCTCCATTGTCATCATCGTGTCCCCTGGTGTCTTCAATATAAGCTTCTCCAAGCCCTGGCTACATCCTCAAAAAACGTAATTTCCCATTATTAGCCTATAAAAAGACTGCAATTAGTGTTATATACCCTAGCAAATGAATTGGTCCATTCTCGCTCATTTTTCCCATATTGCCACATAGCCCCTATAGATCTCAATTGTATTTAAGCAATTAATGGGTCAAAGAATCGCAAAACTGTTTTTTGAGAACGAAATCTTATCTTTCTAATGCCAGTTGGCGTAAAACGATCCATCTTATACAACGCTAGATACACATTACTAAAGCCAACTATTGGAAAAATAATGGATTATTTACTAAATCTAATATTTATTTATTTTATAAAAGTTCATTTGAAAATTCTTCTCAGAAAAAAAAAAATACCCTGCATTATATTTTCTAAAAAAAAATAAGATCCGGAATTAAATTCAAATTTTCAAAAGGGAAAGAAAAAAATGAGCCTTGCTCACGCTAAAATCGGCACAGCCTAATTTATTATCCTTATCTCTACCCGGATTGGGATTTAGACCCCACAAAAATCCCTTTTGTTTGGGGTCTCACAATAGTTAATGTCTCTCCTGCATACCAAAACCTTACATAGCCCCAATTACTTTTTGTCCATCAATTTTTACTATTTTTTTGTTTTTTTTCTTTGTTCAACGGCGAAGTTGCGCGTAGACAAAAAGCTTGTTGGGTGTATGAAATTATTAATGACGTATATTTTTTTATTTTGTCCTTATCAAATTTACATATTGTATGAAGGATATATAATTATGTTTTAGACCTTCACCTTCTTATATGGGAAATGGCATCAGACGGTAGCGTCAGTTATAAAATATTGAAAAGGTCAAAATACTCCATTATCAAATATGGATCATAATTCTTAGTATGGTGGGTAGTGCCTTGAACCTTTTGAAAAATTAAAAAACATAGAGCAAGGGTGTGAAGCTCATTTTACATCGTGGGCCACACACGAACGTTATGTGTTCGTTCAGGGAAAGTATTATAGCTTACTTGTCTCTAAATAACCAACAAATAATGTATTTTCTTTGTTCTTATGTAAAAAAGAGAAGGAATATTCTTAAATTTAACTAAAATTTTATTTAATATCCCTTTTACATTTTATTTCACTTAATTGCATGAAATTTTAATTTAAAAAATTAAAAAATCGTGTGGCAGGCTGTGTGTAATGTTCCTATCACGAAAAAAAGTTTCAAACTGACGATGGTTTAGTCCTCTGGGTCGGATAAAAATTACAGTTCGAACAACCACCTCAAAAACGTGGTCCATTTTCAAGGACTTACAACACAATGTGCAGGTGCAAAACACAATGGAATGCCCAGAAGCAATCTCCTCCATTGTGTACTTGTACTTTTGCTTTGAACTTTGTCACAGCCCCTGCCTTTTTTCCGATCATGGATGGTACGCCGTCTGTAGCAATGCTGACAGCGTGTGACTTTTTTTACTCCCACTCAGTCAGTCCAGTACAGCTACGACAAACAATATAATGTCTTCAGCTGTTGTTGTGTTCATCATGAGTATCAACTCAACAATTATTAAATTTGATGGAAGGAACCTTCAAAAATCCAGAGCTATTCACAAAAAATCTAATCTTTTGGAAAAAATTAGATTAAATATCATTTTTAAATTTTTGTAAAAAATCAAATAATCGTTTTTACGGTGAAAAACAAGCATTCCTTTATTTGAGGGTAGAGAGCTACAACCCCTCCAGCCACCCACTTCGGTAGCAACTGCGCATAGCCCCTAAAATTATTAATACCCTAATACAATTACTTCTTTAAATTGGTGTATTATATATGTATGTTGTGTACATGTTACGATTTTGTACAAGTAGTTTCAACTTGATAGAGCAAATGTTTATAAGTTGTAACCAAAAATGAGATGACTAATTTCAAATAAAGGATTTATATTGTGTGGGATGAGGATATTGCAATAAATGAATATTCCATCGATGATCGATATATTATGCAAATGTACTGTAACCTCCCCCAAATTGAGGAATTTTTGCTATTTACTAGAGAAAAAACTTGAATAACTGTGGATTATTTTCTTTATAATTTAATATTTGAAATGTAATTTCACAAATTTTTTCCAAAAAAATTTAGTTTTTCAAATATTTTATGCAAAGCTGTAGATTTTTGATTTTTTTTTCGGAAGAAATATATTATTTTCATAATAGCTATGAACTTTTGAATTTTTTTCGAAAAAATTTAAATTTCTCTGAGTAACTGTGAATTTTTAAATTTTTTCCAAAAAAATTTAATATTTCAAATTAAATTTTCTGAAATTTTTGGATTTAAAAAAAAAAAATCCAAAAATCAAGCCCCCGCAATTAAAATCCCTCGTATGCCCCTGATTTTTGGAAATTTTGGAGGGGCTTTATAAACTTTGGGGGTTTAGTCTTGTAAAAAAATTGGAAACACGATTTTTTTTGTAGATTTGCATATTTTGGGCTACAGATGCCCTGATAGTATTGTTGTCCAAATTGGTTGTTTAGGCCCGCAGCATAAAAACGCTTAAGGAAGATATAGGTAATTTAAAATTACATGCATAGACTCAAGTCCATAAGTTGACTCTTATGCAAATTTATTTGTAAAATATCGGGATGAATACTTGTGGTTATTTACTCATATTATTTTCTTCCCATAATAGTCATTGGAACCATCCACACAAAATATACTCAAAATAACCTTGAAAAGGTCGCATGAAATGTCTAAGAAACACAATTTTCTATTTTTCCTTCCTTCCTTCATAATTAGAAATAATCATTTTTTATATTTTGTATTCTCAGTAGTCTGTCATAGAACCTCGAAGACTAGACTGGGTTTCTTTGTAATTTCATATAAATATTTATTTGGTTTTATTCCAAGTATTGGCTCTGACTTATAATGTTATTATTTAAACACTACTCTCCTATTTTCCTTATACATATTATACTATTAATTAGCTCAAATAATTATGTTGAAGGAATATCCATTTTTACAAAAATATGGAACTTTTTCTTTCCTCCCAAGACAATGGAAAATTTCAAGGTAAGTGAAAATTTTGCAAAAAAAAAGTGATCTCCATTCTTCAGTTTGTTTGATCTCGTATGGGATGGGGCTGGGTCATTGTGCTTTTTTGGAAATTTACACGGGAAACTTTTGTTTTTTTATTAATGTCAAAATTTGCCAAATACATTTTTATGGAGAGACGGATATTCTTTAGAATGGACTAAATTATAACGAATAACAATTTTTTTAAAAATGGAAATTGATTTTTTTTCCGGAAAATTATGACATTTAAAATTTTTTGGACAGGATTTTATTGATATAACTATAAAATTCTCTAAAGGAGAGGGGGCAATGGTCCCTATGTTTCCGTCGCCACTGACTCTGAATCACACATAAATAATGGAAGGGAAGATTTAATAGGTAATGACCGGCTTTCTAATACATATATTCCGTCATATAAACTTCATTATAAGATAATTTTGTCCAATTTTGTATACAGTAGAAATAGACGGATACAATTCATATCAAGTTGTATTATCATGTTTGTGACCATTATATATTAATGAATAGAGCAGTAATGAATGTCCAAATTGATCCGTTTATCAGAAGCGTTCGCAAAGGGAAGTTTGGAGGTGCTGTGGCTCTTCCCAAATTAAGTAACATTTGCTTTAAAATAATAATAGTAATATTTAATATTAGAAATTGAATTTTTGAAATTTTTTGAAAATAGATATAGATTTTTGATTTATTTGGCTGGCTAAAAATTTATTTTTATTGAAATCCTATGAAGTTTTGGAATTATTTTTTTAAAAAATCCAAAAACCAAGCCTCACGCCCCCCCCTTAAATAAAATTTTGCGGACGCCCCAGTTTAATTATGTCAATTATGGCCTTATACCTTTAGAAATATTTTACAGCTCTAATTTATCTTGACATTCAGTAAAATAATACAACATTCATAGTTCGAAGATGACTCAGAGATTCGGAGTCTTGATTAACAAATTATGAAGTAAACGAGTGGTTCCCAAACTTTTTGGAGTTCTACCCTTGAAATATGTTGCAAGACAATGTGCGACCCCAACACCTCTTATTCAGATATGAATTATAAAATTTAGAGTACATTTTATGGAAATATATTACTTAAAGGTATTATAAATATAGTATCTGGAAGATCATCCTCCACGTGTAGCCACAATCAGTATTTATATTTGGTATAAGTTAATACGGAAAATGAATTCTCACATAAATAAGTTGAGCCAAAAGGTATAAGTAAATCTAAAACTGCTTTACCCAGCAGTGTGTACTCAATTCATCATTATTTATGTTTTGGCCACTCAAAGTAATGTCAATTTAAATTATATTCTTCTTTTTGGGAAATCATCTCGCGACCCCTCCGTTAAGCCCCGCGTTTCATGAAATGTTCAGTAAGTATTTCGTTGGGGTTGTTTTTCTTCAAAATGAAAGATAAGGATTATATCCTGTGAGAAAAGGAACGTTCATGAAACTTTTGAAATTCAGCAACATAACTTTAAAATTGAAACTTCTAAATCAAAAAAGAGAATGTCGTTTTAAAAAAGTGATTTTCAAATGGCTATAGAGTTAAAAAATGCCCTTGAAATCTTTACAAACATAACTTTTTCATTAAAATTTAACAGAAGATCGAATTAATAGGCCACTCTCAAATTGGACACTGTAGTACATACCTTAAAATAAATTTTTTGAAGAAGTTGTCCTTTTTGGAGTAATTTGACCTATTTTGTGACCTTAAAACTTTACTTTATAAGCTTAAAATGTTATATAACTATTGCTTTAAGTATAATAAGGCTTTAATGATCACGACTTTTGCAAGTTTCTTATTATTACTTTGAAAATGAATAAAAAATAAGTATTCATGGGTGGAAAAGTAATTTTGGGTGTATATAGAATGAATAATAAATATATGGTGAATAGAAATTGAAAATTATTTTTTCTCGAGTGCTTAAAAGATGTTTTTGCATCCGAAAAGTAGGGCTTAATTTTAATTTGATTTTAACCTCCTCCCCCCTCATTAACACATGGGCTAACAAGTCCCGGGCTTCAGGCATAGATATTTATTATTATTTACATCAAATTTTTGTGAGTGCCAACTTTCAAAGGACATCTGCCAACATTTCATGACAATCTGTTCTTAAAGTTTATGAGTTATTGTGCTAAGTGTAATTCTACTTTTGTTATTTCTAAAACAATGAATCAAAAACAATTTCGTGTTTTAATTTCAGACTGGTTCTTGATGGGAAAAAATACCGTTCAATCTAAGAAATGCCTTGCAAAGTGTTTTGGGTAGTGATAAGACGATTACAAAAATCAAAATGCAGATTCCGATGTGATTCTTATAAAAAATCCCGATACCAATTCTTTAATATTTTAATTAATAGTTGAATAATACCATTTAGCTATAAATTTCTATGAATTACGATTGAAAAAATTAATTAGCTTCCTTTATTTAATGTATGGTAAACAATATATACATTAAACTCAGGAAACTGCCCAGTGAGCTTTTCCCAAGGCGAATTTTCTCCGGGCAAGTAATCCCATGGCAAACTGTTTATATGCAAATTTTGAAAGGCGAACTTTCTTAGATCCTTTTACAAGACTTATTCTCCTTAAATAACAATATCTGCAACCACCCCATGTGTTTAGAACACTTTTGTTCACGTTAAATATGTATTCAATTTGTTTCATCTCAGTTTTCGAACATTTCTTATGATAAATTATTTTATTGCAATATTTATAAAATTATAAGACTCAAATAACAAATTCGCATAGTCGTTTTTTATATCTTGACGTATATATATATATATATTTTCATAACTTAGAAAAGTAATGAATAGTTAAACACCAGTAATAAATAAGAATCAGAATCGCCAATTAAACATTATTTTCCCGATGCCGATTCCAATTCCCAGAAAAACACCTGATTCTCCGATTCCAATTAATCGTCCCATCACTGGTTATGAGGACTCCGCTCTACAAAGCAAATAATAAAAATAAATAATAATAATATTTAAAAAAAAAAACAATTTTGGGCGAAAAAAAACCGCTTTTTCTTTGTTAAGCCCGGGACTTTTCAAACCATGTGTTATTATGTTGTTGTTGTTTTTCTTTTTGGCCTTTCTGAGATAAATTTATACACATGTATATCTTATGGCTAATAGAAGTAAAGTCGCCGTCAAAATGTCTCAAATGTTTAATGATTGGGACAAAGTATAAAAATATATATCTTTTAAAATATTATAATCGGCTCCGATAGTTATTCTGTTGGGTATTTCTGATAATTATTAAAATATGTAGGTATTATTTAAAGCAGTGGTCACCAATTTATTCTTAAATAAGGGCGGATGATGAATTGAAAAAATGAAAAACACTCGTCGTGCGTTTAATTATTGGATTTACATTTATGTTTACCTATTTTACGACAATAATCATCCGGGTTTTAGGCGATATTTGGATGGTGTAGAACAGGACTATACAACATGCAATCTGCTGTCCGAATTCAGAGTTGTAGTTGAATCTAAGTTACTTAATTTGATTGATTTTATGAATTTCTGGGCTTGTTCATATGTATATCATAAATTGTTTATCTGGACCTTTGCTCATAATAGTGAGCTGCTATTGTGTAACCCCAAATCCCTCTCTTGACTATAAGCACTGCACTAGATATAATTTTGTAAAAATTTGAATATATACAAAGAAGAAATTTTAACGGAAAAAAAACCATAAGATTAAAATATAGCCACGTAGTCCAATGGACTACAAGCTTGAGAAAAATAATTATCTTGAACTCAATGCGCATATGTTCGATTCAAGGTACCTCCTACAGAAAGAGGAGTATAGACTACGTATACTCAATTAAAAAGACAATTCCTAAGTCAGATGGATTAATTGTAATACTACTATGTTTACTCATACTTAGTGCTGTGTCAGTCCAATCCAGTCTAGTCTTAGAAAAAAAAAATGTAATGTTAAATTTACTAGTAAAAAGCAAAAAATCCTAAAGGAAAATCCTAAATCCTCTGAAGGAATTTAAACACCGGAAACGAGTCGAATAAATTAATATGGTCATCCACAATGGGTCGTAGTTTGATAACCCTTAGTTTAAAGTAAAGAACTGAAATAATTAATTGCATGTCAAGTGTGTTGGATGAGTCCCTGGACTGCCTTCCCAGTTAGTCTTCTTTTTTTCTTCACTTTTAATCATTTTTCTTAATGGTTCGGTCTTTTTTCACCTTTCATCATTCCTAAGAACCGATAAGTTGGTCCTACGGTACTAGTTATCTTCATAATTTCTTCACTCCTAGCTAAAGATTGAAGAAAATAATGAATGATAGCTGGAACGCACAATATTTGAGTATTGGTGGGTTGGATCTATCTAAAAAAAAGACTGCAGTCATATCAATCCAGTCCTAATAAAATGTGTCAGTCCTGGGACCGGTCCTTATTGTCTTTTATGACAATTACAACAACTGAAATAAAGTAGCTTACTAAATACGTCACAGGAGGTGTATACCTAGTCTAGAACGAATAAGTTTCAATTATTTTACATACTATTAAAGCTTTAATACGTTTTAGGTATCATTCACTACTTTGTTTGTATTTATATTTTCAATTTTAGCTAGGAGTCAAGAAAATAGAAACACAACTAGGACCGTAGGACTGAAAGACCGACTAATCTGTGCTTAGGACCGTTGAATTGTAAAAAGGATCGGACTGATCCAACACTACATGTATGTCAATTGAAAAAACATAAAGATTGACTCATGAACTATTACATACTAGTGATAATATCCGGTATTGGTCGGAGTTATTAGGGGTCAATGAACTTTGCTTTATATAATAATATAGATAATTTGTAATCCCCTTTTCTTTTTATATGACGGGCTGAGCGTTAGCTACGCACGCTCGTTGCTAAACCTATTCTAAAGTCACATTCATTATTTATATAAATATATATGTACTCTTCTTTTTTTTTTTTTTTAATACGACAAAATGAGCTATAGGCTATAGCTACATAGTCTCGTTGTTAAAAATGAGTTCTCTACAGACTAGAAAATAAATTTTGTTCTAATAGTATTGTAATTAATTTACATTTTGTTCAATATGACTCAAAGAATAATAACATAATATTACGAATACTCATACATCAATTCACAGACTAGTACTTTCCTTCATATGTATTTCAGGACAAATTTGTAATTCAGCCCTATGATCAAAAATTCAACACACATGATTTGCCTAAAGGTCCGCCTTTTCCCAATAAACGTCCTGGCCGCCTTTCTTTCAACGTGGGACCCTATCGCTTCCGTCAAAATGTTTATAGTGCAAAAAACAATAAAAATATAAATGAGTACAAATTTAAACCTGGAATACTCAGTTTTCGACTTGGTCCAATTAATTTCTTACATGTTCCTACAAATACCATAACATTTGATCCTTGTTGTACAACTCCTGCGGCTAAATGTCACCAGTATCTTGATTGTACGGCTTTTGATGAACACAGTTTTTATGGTGTTAAATAAAATAGTCCATCAATTTTTTATTAATTATTTGTTTCTTTTTATGCTTCCGTGAAAGCTCATAATTACGCTAATTTATTTATTAAAAAGTCTCTTTTTATAGTTTCCTTTCTACAATATTATTACAAATTTTAGAAAGACTTTCTTTCAAATACTAATATTCATATAGGGTCATAGAATGAAAGAAAGTCAATAAGACTGCTCGGCTATCATGAGGATAGTTTGTCTAGGTGGTCATCGGCTAACTTTCACTTTATATCATCAAGATAAATAATAATAACTAATTAAACATTTGTGTTATAATATAAGTCTCAAATGTAAGTCTCATATTCATTAAAGTTTTAGAATTTAACAATTAATTATTATGACTTAGATGTCCGAGGATGGTAACTGGTGGGATCCTTTTTGCCCTTGCCTGGTTACGCGTAAGAATATCGTAATGACGACATTAGCATTTTGCTGCATTGCTCTCGTCACTTGGACAGTGGTAGTTACTGCAAAGGATCCTGCAAATAATAACCTTATAAAGTCCAATGTGACCTTTATCGTTATTGAGGATAGCAAAACCATAGCAAATTTGAATTTGACCATGAAAAGTGCTCTAACAATCAAAAAAGTGGATGAAGCCTATAACAAAGCTATTAAAAAAGTATCAGACAAATTCCCTCCTCTTGCTCCTCCAAAGACAGTTCTTCAAGTCATCAATAATAAGAAGAAGGCTATCTGCAAATGCATTTGTTCTGCAGGGACTACAAAAAGAGATATGAGAAATGCATTAAATGAGCATTAATTAAAGTTATTGCATATATACAATTAGATCTTGAGCGCAACCACAAATAAAAAATGTTCACTCAACCTCATCCTCTTAATTATTAATAGTATGTCTTCCACTTTGAGAACTACCAGGATTATACTCTGAACTATTGTTCATATATTTTATAGAAAAAAATAGAGTGACTCACATGTTGTTGTGAAAATTTTATAACCTGTAATTTAAACCTTGTAGAACAATATATCTAAAATGTTACGACTTATCACTGATGTTTATAGTGGCTATATTTATAATATTGGAAGGAATATATTAATTAACTATGAATATTTTATCATGCTATAAAACATTCATCAGAAAAGGAGTGTTATAATTATAAATCAAATCATGACTAATAGAATTTGCTTTCACATAATAGTAATGCTTAAAAAGAGACTTACAGTTGCAAAGAGAGAGAGGGGGGAGCTAAGGAGACGAATCTTTACTAGGACTTAAAGATGACAGTGGTAGTCGTGTTCGTGTAGGAGTAATATAATTGTATAGAATAACTATAAGAACCTTGCATTTCTACGCATATATTTTTAAAACACAGGCGCAACTCTCTGGTAATATTGAGCTGGCAGATCAACGAGAGTATTTCCTTTCATTTTAATATTTACTTTTATCATCAGTCCAACCTGTAGCTTGCTTGCTTTTGACGTATTTAACATTTTTCTGGTTGTCCTTCATATACTACTTGTAACTCCTAAGATCCCTTCCACGTAGATATGGCCGCGAATAGAGGATTCTCTTGCTCTAAAAACACACTCATCCTCCTAAATGCTGGATACATTGTAAAGATATCACAATATATATTTATAATCTATAATAAATATTAATTACATGCATTGTTTGAATAGTTGGTGGCTCTGATTCTCATCATAGTCGGTAGCTCGTATGGCTCTGTAGCCTTCACTTCGTTACCCATTGTGGGAGGAATTGTTGCTTGTGGAGTCGGATTACTTTTAGTTGCTTTGTTAGGACTCGTTGGGATAATCAAACACCATCAAGTCATGCTATTTTTCTATATGTGCATCTTATTTGGCATATTTTTAATTCAGTTCAGCGTTGCATGTGCCTCTCTAGCTGTTGGACCTGAGGCAGAGAAAAGATTTTTAGGGAAGGTATGTAGATGTCTAACCAAGAAGAATCTGTTAGCCTTCAAAAAATTATTTTTGTACAAGTGTTCATATCTATTTAATTCACTCAGCCTTCTCTTAAGTTAATTCTCTCTTTTCATTAGGCCTGGGAACATTTGAATGACAATTCCCAAAAATCTGTGGAAATTAAACTACAATGCTGTGGATTTGATAGTCATATTGGTCGAAATTGTAGTACTATCCCTGGATGTGAAAAAGATACAAATCCCTCTTGTCTAACCTGTTTGGAGGTTATTGAGCCCATGTTAAACAAGGCTTTCAATTCTGTTGGCACCATTGGGTTATTTTTTTCGTTCATTGAAGTAAGGGGATTAGTCATTAGTTACTACTTATTAATTATAGATATTTTTGTAAAATTGGACATATTATTTTGAATTTACTCTGATACATATTACAATACTAAATATTTTTCTTGCTGGTGCATTCCCAGGGGAATGTTCTTACTACGCCAAATGCTTCAATATTATATTTATTACTTATTTCTTCTTTCAGTTAATTGGAATTTACTCTACCTACAAGTATCGTGTCCAAATTAGGGATATGGCCGAACTATCGTAATTTTTTAATTACTATTTTCTTATATCACACAGTTTTTATTCAGGGTAATTGATGTTTCTCTTTACTTTTTTGTTTTGTCCTTGTCTGTTTTGTTGGATTAATCCTCCTCAAAATGCTTGCTTTTTTAATATTTGCTTCTTACTTAATTATATCAATTAATTATCAGTGGAGGAAATAAGTATTTGATCCCTGTCGATTTTGCATGTGTAGCCACTGACAGAAAATACCGGTCTATAATTTTAATGGTGGGTTTCTATGAACAGTGAAATACATTATATAAAAAAAAAAAAAAAAAAAAAAAAAAATGCGATGAAGTGGTACTTTCCCTTTACCAGAAAAAAATCCCCGAAACATTATGTTTCCACCTTCATACTTGACGGTTGGAAAGGTGTTCTTTGGGGTTACCTCTGAATTTTAATTCCTCCAAATACAGCAAGTCTAGTTAATACCAAAGAACTCGATTTTGGTCTCTTCTGAACACATCAAATTCACCTACCATTAAAATTACAGACTGTTCTTTTGGTAGCAAACTTACAAAATCGACAAAGGATCAAATACTTATTCCACTATATTATGCTATTAGTCATATTGAATAGTACTTTTTTGTCGTTTATTTGGTAAAGGGCGTATTGTAAGATTTCCCTGGGATTTGAATGTCTACTTTGGGTCATTCCATTTCTATTAATCAGATATTCTATTTTATGGTGCACGGTAATTTTACCTTAAACTATTTTACCTCGGGACATTTACCTTGAACCATTTCACCTTAGGACATTTTGCCTTAATATATATATATATTATATAGGTTTATAGGTCGTTATTGTTTGTTTTTGGTTGAAATTGATGTTCCCTTTGAATTTCTTAAATCAAAATATGTATTACTATAAAATGCATTAAATGTTAGTTTTCTGTTGGAATAATGATGGTATTATCCTCATGTCTAATGTTATGCTTGTTCGTCAATCCATAGTGAGATTTTGTTGGTGTATGCATTGAAATTTTGGGGCATAATTCCATTATTTTTCCAACAAAAACATGCATTTTAAAGAAAATGGCTTTAAGGGGAAAAGTCCTAAGGCAAAATATTTTAAAGCAAAATTACCTAGCGCTCTGTTATAATCTACCAAAAAGATTTTTTTTTTTATCTACAATCACTTAACATTATTAATTCCATTTAAAACGGCCACAATCTAAAAAAAACGTCAAGAGTCAATGGATGTTACTTTTAATTCTATAATGCCCAATTATCCTGTTCCACTTATAAAAAAATTCCTTTTTTTATATAAATCGGTCAAAATGTAAGATTTTTTATTTTAAATTTTTGAGATTTTAGTTAGAAATGGATTTTTTTATTATTTTAAAGTCACTGACAGACTGTTCTTGCTGATCTGTATATAAAAGAGAATAATTTTCTCCATATTAGGTTATTTATTTTTTTATTAAAACCACATGTTCTTAAAAAAAAAAAAAAAAAAATCTTTGAGAAATTGTATTTTTTCTGTTTAAGATCAAATGTTTATCTATGAATTTTTTGAGCCAAAAAATTATCTGAACTCCTCAAATGGACGATTTCGAAACTCATATCAAATATGGCAAATATGGTGTTATGGGTTTAAGAAATTTTTAACAGATTGATGACTATAAATTATGATTAAAAAGATGTTGTAATATGATTGGTTTTTTTTATATAATTTGGTGCTTTCTATGCAAATAAATACATTTAAATTTTAAATAAGTCTTAAAATATTTTAACTTATGAGTGCTAATTATTTGAATTTTTGATGAATCTATTATTACTAATTTAATGTACGTAAGCAATTAACAAAATCAGATGATCAGATGTTGTTGGTTACAAAATAAAATATAAAATTATGAAATGACATAAAATATATTAAGCTATAATTAATTATTAATTATTTCTGAGCGTTTTAATCTTGGTTTCTGTTTTTATTTCATTAAAATAACATCTCATCATATTATTTAAATTTAAGAAATGTTGATTCGGAGCTTGTAAGTATCCGAATCAAAAAAATTCATAGGCTTTTTTGAAATTCTTGTATGTTTTTATTCATATTTACTCATTATTTATTTTTGGGGTGTGTTTTGTGGGTGTAAAATATACAATTTATTCAATAAATTGTATTCTAATAGAATTTTTATTTTTTCAGGTTTTAGGTGTGATATTAACTTATAGATACAGAAATACAATTAATCCTGAAATGTTTTACCACTGAACACTCAATCCATCCAAAAATGTGTTTTGGGACTTGAAATTATAAAACATGTCTGAATAAATTGTTATTATTATGTAGTCTTATTAATATTAAATTTAAAATTATATCAGCAATTACTTTATAATCTAACTTATTTATTTTATCCTTTGATTCGACAAACTTTTTGTTTCGTTATTTTCAATGAAGTTTTTTTATGTAGATATTTATATTCAGTAATCGCAATTTTTTGAGTGTATTATTTTTGTCAGGAGTGCTTTAGAGTATGTTTGATCGGAAGATCTTAATATATGTATGTAGCATAGCATTATTAATGTGATATTCTACTATAGTGTGTGTTTATGTTGTTAGATATAAAGTTTGAAAATATATACTGTTCTCATTATTAAGCAAATATACTTAAACTTAAATATACATATGTATATTGTATTTACTTAATTACCCTACTTACATAATAATTTATATTGTATTTTGTTGTCAGCTGTGATTTTTTCTACTTTTTTTCACATCAATATTCTGAAATCTGATTGGTTGAGTTCGAATGAGATATTTTTAAGACCTCAACAATTTTCAACAGTTAATTATAGAGAGTTTTCATGTGACGTTAGCTTTGTTGATGTCGATCATTTTGAGAGAGACCTAAACAACCCATTTTTTTGAAAAATCTAATAGTTTTTTTAATTAGCATTAAGAAAATTTATCCCTTTAATGCCTAGGTATATTATATATTCAACCCTATATAATATATTATATTAAACATATATTATTACCTCATTAGTCAACCTTATTTCCTTATTGTAGATGATAAATTAACTATTATAATGGAAGGAATAAGCTATATGTATCTAGTTATCCTAATTTTCTCATTCCTAATTGATCCAAAAAATATACATATAAATATAGCCATATCATAGGGGTTTTATTACTTTGATTAGATTCAAATATCACTGTTTATCATTACTATCAAGTAGTATTTAATCCAGATGTTATGTCTTTTACCTTCTTAAAGCTATTTGATGTAGTTTGATCAAGGTTTGTTGGAAATTTGTACATTTTATGTAGTAAAAGTATTAAATATGAGTCCTCGAGATGGTGTCGCTATCAATTATAAAGCAATTTATTACTTCTACGGAAAACGTTTTATTCAATAATAGTTGCATAATTGAGAAGAATTGGCTGATTTGGTCTTTTTTTTTATTTTTATTTTTGGTGCCTGAAAGGTTGAGAGGCACAATAAATATATCGACGTGTTAAGCCACGTAAAGATATCTTTAAGTGGCATTCAAGATACTTAGAGACAAAAAAGTATCTTACTGGCATTATACATAATATATATGGTAATAAAAAAAATTTAAATTGATATTTTTCGAGGATTAGCCTCATTATATATTGAGAAACATTTTAATATAAAAGTGAAATGACACACAGTGATTACTTTCATTAAATGTTAATCTATTTCTTTACAAAAAAATATCATAAAGAATTTTTCATGTATAATATGATAACTTTGCATATATTTTTTCTAATTATATTATCGCAATTAGCGTTTAAAAAAGAATCGGGATGAGATTCACGTTTCAACTCTCTGACGATATGATTACATTTTCTAATAATATACAATAATAACTACAGTATATTTACATTTACTGGGCTGTATTGAATAGTCACAGTGTGAAATTGGAATTTGCTTTGAAGCGAATGTTAGGCAGAAAATCCGGACTGAATTTCATATATTGCTCATATTATCTTGCTGTGTATCAAATTAAGCCTTCAAACAATATAAACTAGATATATATCTAAGATTAGTTTTAATTTCATTTAAATCTGGTTTTTTTTTATCGATTTACCCTTAAGGGCATACAAAACGACTTTATCATTTAATTATAGGTCTCCATTTACCCATTAAAATGAAAAGTTTTTTATTAGTAATTTAAATTAAATATTAATAGAGTAACAATTTAAAATAAATTTCTTAATTATCTGTTTAGAAATATATAAGTGTTTTGTTTATCAATACCGTATGACGGGTGCGTCATGTAGTTCTAAAAAAACAATTTTTGAAGGTTTCGCCTCAGTCTTGACCTTTACCATGTCTAGAGTTCATTTTTCGTTCAGATCAAGACCAATTTAAATCAAAACTTTATTTACTAGAATATACGGGTCTCGATTTTTTCTCTTGATCCCGATCTTCCAAAATTGTGTTTTAGGGCTAATTAATTATAGGTCAATAATGCATTTTTTAACAAGAAAAACAGACTGGTCAAGATTGTCTTATTGTTATTCAGAGTGGTCGATTATCAAGGTTTTGTTCATAGATCTAAGTCCTTGAATATTTTCATCGAGTCCAATTCACGTCCTCCCATTTATTTTAAGGCTCACTTTTAGTCCATAATTATAATAAAGGGTGTATAGTGTTAAGGTTTTTATTGAATTTAGTATAAATTAGCTTTCGAGTCTAAGTCAAGTCGCGAGTCTTTAATTGTGAGATCCAATTCTATTCGCAAGTTTTTAAAATATGAACGCAAATCTTGTGTTTAAGTCCCCACCTCCAATAATATTTTATATATATTTACTTATGATGATATGATGATTTACTTTATATATTTATTGCCATTTGATAGTTATTTTTTTGTTCATTTCAGTTCTGTAAAGTAAGAACATTTAATAGAAACAAAATCGATATCAAATTGTGACGAATAAAATGTTTTTTATTACTAGAAGTCAATTAGATGACACAAAATTACAATGTACAAAGTGCAATGCTTTTTATATAATTCTGTAGGAGAAGTCCAAGAGAATCAATTCCGTGGCGTAGATCATTCTAGAGTTTATTCAATTCTTGTGTCCAATTCAGTTTGCTACATAAATTTCTGACAACTTGATCGCAGTCTTCAATTAAGACTAGATCGTTTGGTTTATCAAACTTAATTGAGGAGTTGAGACCCAAAAATGAGCCTAAAGTAGATGTTGATTGCCCTGGCTTCGTTTTAGAAACATAAACTCTTGGAATTTGACTTTTAGTGAGAGTAATAAGCCCATTATATGGAGCAACTGCCAATGATGTTCCGAAAACTAGAAGAAGATCCGCATTTTTTAAATCATTATGTGCCAAATTGCAGAATCTGGAAGGCATTGTTTCACCAAATAGGACCACATCAGGACGAACGACTCCTCCACAGGCTTCACATTTGGGAACACCATTATTTTTTTCTGGATGGAAGATTGCATCCTTTAACCAGGGAAGTTCGTATGTTTCACTACATTTGGTACAGTAGCTTCTGCGGAATGATCCATGTGCTTCAACCACTAGGTCCTCAGGTAAACCTCCCAAGTATTCTAAGGCATCAATGTTTTGAGTAATAACTCTTCGAAGAAGTCCTTTTTGATGTAACAGTGTAAAAAATTTGTGAGTATCCGTAGGAATTAGTTGAGACGGATAAATCTCACGAATTAAACCATAAAAGGGATTTGGATCCTTATTGAAATATTTCCCTTCAAACACAGCCTCGGGGTATGGTAGATCAAACTTTCTTAATTTGAAGTAGAGGCCAAACGAAGGAGATCGAAAGTCTGGGATGCCGGCGTTTGTAGAAATTCCAGCTCCACAAAGAATAACAATGTTCTTATACCTTCCGTTTTGAATTTGTGAGACTAGAGACTCAACAGAAAATCCTTGAATTGATGAGGAGCTTCCTTGTCCCATTTCATATAATATTTATAAATAATGGATGAGGGAGTCTCGTTGTCATAAATCTGAAGGTAAAATTATTGTCATTTTTTGTGTTATATAAATATTTATCTTTTATCAATATATAATTTTGGGAAACAAATTAATAATTCGTTTATATATTTGACAACAAAAAACTCCAAGGGATTTATGACAAATTTTATCAATACTCGATAGAAATGTCATAAAAAAGAGGGGGGGGGGCGAGATATCATAATACATTATACAGTCTCTTTACTAAAAGTCAATGATAAAATTATTGTACAAATACTTAATCTATAGATAATAACACATAAAACTAAAATAACTAAATTAAGTTCCCACAGTTGTTACTGAATGATACAGTACCAATAATGAATGGGTCAATTATCTTAATTAAATCTGGAGCCCTATAAATCTACAATTAATAATTATTCATATACTTATATTATTTTTATGATTCTTAATCATGCATGACGTTTATAATTTGCTTCGATCTTACACCGTAATATATCCTCATTAATAATTAATATAAATCTAATTTCAAGTATTATTTCTGATATCAATACTCATTAGTAATAATTGATATGTATGGTGTTTTTCAACGATAGTCATATATTGACTTATTTTTAATTATTATCATTTATCACTACATAGTAGATTTTATTAATAAAGAACACAACAATTATTAAGTAAATAACCTGTTAACTTCGGAATAAAAAAAATGGTAGAAACCCCAAAGTGATAATGACGTGTATCAATGACGTCATATTACTATATTTACTTTAGGGGGTACTCACTCAAACTTGAAGATCAACAATAACAGTAGCTACAGATGTAAGCAAAACACGTGGGTCCACGGATCAGAGGAATATCGATCAAGGAATTAGTGAGTAATAAAGTGTATTAAAAGTTTGTAGAATGGCGGAACTTGTACAACAAAGTATGGAACAAATGCTCCCAGAGCTGGAACAGCTTGAAAGAGTACAAATTCTTAGTGCAGAGGAAGTCAAGTATGTTGTTATTATCGTTTTACTGAAAAGATTATATTTAAAAATTATAATATTCTAAAACCTTCTTATAGACAGGTTATAAAAAGAAGACGGAGATTCGAGTATAAAGTACAAAAACAGACGAAGAAGAAAGAAGACTATCTTTCCTATATTGAGTATGAGTCCAGCCTTCTCTCTCTTGTGACTCTTCGTAGAGATGTAAGTGTTAAAACATGAACAAGGGTAGTCAATTGACAATCTCACAATATTTAACTTCTACTGTTTTAATAAATGTTATTGAAGACCTAATCTGAAAGCCTGATGTAGTTATCGGAGGTGGGCATTCCGCTAATCTCTATTTAGTGGAATACCAAATGTATAAGAACGCTAATACCATTATTCTTCTTACTTACTTAGAGCTACTGGTTTGTGACGATTTGATATTTGAGCCCATAGTTTCATTAACGATTTGAGTTAGTTCTTAATGGGTTCCTAACTTCCAATAAAATCCATTAAAATCTAACTTTTAAATAAATAAATTTATAAGCCCTTGATTATATCACCTTATTCGCCCCACTCCCACTAGGTCAAGTTATCCTCCCAAAATTCACTCTTCCAATTAAAACAACTGCCAATACATACAAATTATAATGAAGACTTAAAAAAATCCACCTTGGGTACTGGCCATTTCAGAGGTTTCATTTTCGAATAATATTTAGCTTTTTTTTTTACTTCGGGGAAATGTAGGATGCTAGCTGTCTTAAGAGAGTTTTACACATCTCTGGTACCTCTGAATATTCATATTTCTTTCCTTGTTGGCAACATCCGACCTAGACTGATTCCTTGTTGATCCGAGGATCATTTGACATACCCTTTCATTATGATAATTTAATGAGTGGATTAACGTTAGCCCACCCATGAACCTACAACATTAGCAGGTGCCCACTTTGAAGTTAGCAATAGGTCATACCCATTTCCCCCACAAATTCACAACCCTCCTGTTATAGAATAATCCATATTTTTTTGCTTTCGTCATTAATACTGTAATCGTTTGTATTTGTTTATTGCAGAAGATTGGCTATGATTTTAAAAAGAATGAAATCGATTACTGCATATCAAGACGGATCAATAAATTATTTCGAATTTTAGAACACCGTTTTGCTAATGATACTAAAATATGGATGTCTCATGTTGAATTTTTAAAAAATGTGGTGAGAATTCAAAAAAAGTTCATAGGATTTTTGGAAACTGTATTCTTTTTTTAGGATTGGAAAACAGAGTTGAGTAAAATTTGCCGACGATTTATTCAAGCACATACGAACAATCCTGAAGTTTGGATCACAGCTGCAAAATATGAACTGGAAGTTGTTGGTAATGCGGACAGTTCGCGTAAAATAATGCTTGAAGGGTTAAGATTTCATCCGGAGTCTCGGGATCTATTTAAAGAGGTATGATAAGTGTCTGCCAGATTCTACATAATATTTTTTTACGTTTATAATGCCCCACGGGATATTTATTAATGTATTAATCTCATATTTTAGTATTTTCGTCTTGAAATGATTTATGTGGATCTATTGAAGAAACGGTCCAATGTTTTGGGCATCAATGGAGATGATATTAATGAAGAAACGAGAGATAAAGTATTGGACGGAGAAGTCATAGTAACAGTGTTAAAGATGGCTGTAGAAGCAATTCATGAGACGGATTTTGTAGCCTCTCTCCTTAATGTTGTGTCTACTATGGAGGATCCCTCATGCTTTCAGAAGATTCGAGATCAAATAGTTGAGTAAGTATTAAATATTACTAATTATGTAGTAAAAATGGACACCTCTGAGGCAATAAAAGATGTAGAACGGAGTATGTAGATCTTAAAATATTATTTTTTTTAGTTCAAATATAGTCTTTGTTTATAATTTATAACACTAATCTGTTTATTTGAAAAAGCACAATAAACATAGATATTATTTATTTTTCTCCTTCAAAACTTTTGTTGAAAGATACATTGCACAATATTTAGGTTATTATTTATAAATATTTTGTCCGATTTAAAGTATAAAAAATGATTTATATTTTTTGCTTTTTTTTATTTTTAATATTTAAAAATAAAACGAGCTTTCTCTCATTTTCTTAATTAAAAACGATGATGCAATAGTTTTAAAGTTAATTTCAATGCCTCCGTCATTGTAGCAATGAAATGGATAATCAAGAATGAAAAACACTTCTTATTATTACTTTCTTTCTTTTTTTTTTTTTTTTTTTGAAAGGTTTTCAATAGTCAAACCTGATTAATTTATGCTTCTTTTGACATTCGAAATATGCTATTCCCCCCTTTTTTTTTCGTAAAAAAGTTGTGTGTTACATATAAAAATCTACATTGCACTTTTATTTATTTTTTATTTTCTTAGAATTTTGAAACAGGACTTCCAACAACACTATCTGACCTGGGATACCTTAGGAAGGGAGGCTCTCTACAATGGTCAACCTTTAAGTGTCGTCTGCAAACATTATGAGGATGGGTTGAATACTATTAAGGAAGAAGATGAATTGAAGGAATTGATGGAAAGCTACATTGAGACACTTGAGTCAATTCCTTCTCTTCTCGATGGCAAGGATTTATTGAGTTCAATTGGAATCAAACTCTTGAATGTATTTGAAATTGCGCATAAAAAGAAAATTTTGAAAGAAAATTTTTATTCTGAATGGGTGAGAAAAAGATTTATATTACCGGGTTTATATTTAATAATATTGACATTATAAATTAAGTAATTTTAATTCATAAAATATTTGGTCATGTGATTATTTTTTTCCTGTAAATTAAGTACACAATAAGGAAATAATCATTATTAGTTTTATAATAGTAGTCTTTAATGAGTTAGCGGATGGATTTGATATATAACTTATTTCAAGTTTTTCTCTATTACACTTTTTGCCCAAGCAGAGTCAATTTTACTCTGATATCTCCTGTATACTTCTTTATGAGAGTTTTGTAAATGTCTAACAAATTGTCCTGTATTATACTTGCACGAAACTGCCATATGACATTCTTTGCATTTACCAATCGTGGAATTTCCTGGCACATCATCAAAATGTTCCCAGATCATGGGTCTTGGTTTCCCTAACTTTGCACTATGTGTTCTTCGAAGATTTGGACCAGATCCTCGTCTTCCACTCAATGGAATATCCTCACTATGTTTCCTTCGATTTTCATATACAGCACTGTGCCGTCGTTGACTATTTGGTGTAGTAGGAGACTCACTGCAATGTAGAGACGCATTTCCTAGAATGGGGTTGGAAGAAACATCTTCTGTGCTACTCATGGAAGTATGAATTGCCTCCTTTATCTTTGCAACAGCCAGTTTCTTTCTAATTTCTTCCTCCTGTGATTTGTGTTTATCACAGGTCACAACTATCTTTGGAATCTCTGGTGGTGAGGATGCAACACCTTGTTTGATTTTTTTACCGCTGGAGTAGCAATTTGTTGACTTCAGTAGTGCTTCTGCATCCTCAACTACCAAATAGGGTGTCGAAGGAGTGTTTTTTGACAATGAATGTGGAAAATTTTCTAGACTGTGATTTGCATTCGCACTTCTTGGAATCAAATATTCTTCTTCATTTGAGTCTGGATTTCCAGTACCACCAGAAACCCAACCCGTGACTCTATCCTTAAACCTTCTCCAGGAGCTTCTTCTTTTGAGTAGTACATTTTTTTGTTCCTCCAAAACTGTTTGAGAACTTTCAGGTATTGTAAAACTTCCATCCTCGCTTAAATTGGAAGTTGTCATCGCTATAGTTTGGAAATACTCTGTTGGAGGCTCAAGACAGGAGTCATCGATACTTGAACCAAGTATTGCAGAATAATGCTCTACTGGCACAGATTGACGTCTAGGTCTTGGAGTAATATGAACAACACCTTCTTGTGGTGGGGACGACATGGTTGTGTAGTTTTTCGACTTTATGTTAAGCAATAATGCAAAATATTATTATTTCAGTTAAACAACTTGTGATTAAAACGTTCATGAACTTATATAGGATCGAGCTTCCTTTTTCTTCGCCTCCATATTATAGAAGCCACTACTACCATTTCATGAGTGTATTTTTTATTTGTAAAAATGTAATTGCTCTTTACTATTTATTCTTTTTTTCAATTTAATAATGTTAATATCGCTCGGTAGTGGAAGGATAAATACTAAATAACTTAACTTTTATTTTTCTTTAAAAAAAGGTAATATTCATAGTATTAGATGTTGGCGGGAGTTATCAAGAATGAAAGCATGTATATATCTTGTTTTTTGGCTCCATTTGTATTTAAATAGTATAGAATGATCGTATATGTATATGAATGTATGTCTTAGCTGTAGTAGAACACGCGTTCTTTCTTTTTAGTTGTATATAAGATACAAAATTGTTACTATTAAAAATTTGTCGTTATAGATATATTTAAGTACGTATATAATATTTGATATTATCATGTGTACATAATATCTAGACCAAGTACATAAATGCGTGTGAATTTTACTTAACTGCGACTTTAAGTCATACTTTTAAAAAAACAAAACGACTGGTATGCATATGAAGAAGGAGGGTTGTTTGTTCAAAAGTCGAAAGTCACCTACCTATCTTTGCTGCTGTCGGGACAAGTCTTGTGATAAATTTTCTCTTCTTGAGTAACGTTTCAATTTGATAGAGGAATTTAATTAATGTTATACTTTTCGTTTTTGACAGGATATTTGAGTAAATCTCTTTTTACATAGTAACCAATGTGACTCGTGTTTGATTTACATATTATGATGTTATTAGATAACTTTTTATCCTCTAAATAAATATTCTGAAAGAGTGGCAGAGAAGTACTCCTTCATTGTCACTCATTAAGTTGTAGTGTGACACTATCAACATGGGTAAATAAATTATCCATTTCATTACTTTATTTTATCTCTATCAAACTATTCACGTGATATCTGTTTAAAAAAAATATACGCAAAATTTGCTTTCCAAATATTTTTACATTTTATACATATATATACACTGATTTATTTGTAAAATTTTGCTACTCACATTGACGCTAATCCACTTTTCTATTACTGTTTACAGATATCCTTACTCAATCCCAAAGAAAATGTCTCTCAAATATCAACCATTATCTCAGAAGCCAGAACTCAGTATCCCACTTCAATTTCCCTTCTACGAGAAAGTTTAGCTCTTTCCCTACGAACTGACGATGATCTTCTCTCTTCTACCATCGGAGATATTATTCAACGTTACTTTGATGGAATAGAAAAGGTGGATCGAAGAGAAGTCCCTTTGGAGCTCTTAGAGTTTATGTTTGTCAACATTTCATCACGTGATGGCTCCTACCTGCATGACTTTTACATTCGTTCTCGCTCCGGCTCCCCATCTTGGGATAAATCTGTTCGACTCCTTTATTTTGATCATTTGTATACTGTCAAAGGGATTCAGGCTATTCGAGGGTTTTATGATGAGAATAAGTATGATCCTCCATTTGATATGGATTTTCATCTTAAGGCCTTGGAATTTGAAAATCTATGCGAAAAGTTGAATAAAACTCGTATTAGGAGTATTTATGAGGCTGCTTCAGATCAATTTGGGAAGGATAACATTGGTAATACAATCAATGATAAATAATTTAATTTTAACCTAATTAATTCATCTATCTATCTCTCTTAGATATTTGGCTTCAATTAATCGACTTCGAGACTAAAAAGGGTAAAAGTGCAGAGATTACTTCCATAGGCACACGGGCAGAAAATTCTTTGAAAACTTCTGAATTGAAAGAACAGTTTCGTATAAAATTTGAATCCCGAATCTATTGAATTATAATATATCTGATTCTATGAAATAGTTATATTTTCTTGTTTGCGTATGACAATATTAAATTTCAAGCAACTTTCTTCCAGAAATATTTTATATTAATTTACCGTTTAAAGTGTAAGACATTGAAATATTTCGTATTTAGTCAAGCCAGATTTTATTAAATTTTTATGATAAGCTGAAAGGAAAAACACGATACCTATCTCTCAATAAAACAGAAAATTCAAATAGAAAAATTGAAACTTTAGAAAGCGGAATGATCTTTTTATTAAAAATATATTCCATTAAGTTTGTAGGCATGCACATTTTTAGAAAAGAAAATAGCTAAATTAAAATATATCACAGATTCTGATAAAAAAAATGATATTTCAATTATACAAATGTATAATTATAATCCCAAACTGAATTTGTATATTATAAAAAAAAATCAGGTTTTAGACTTCTTTTAGGATCCATATATAACTCAAGGATACTCGGAGATTTAACGGCGTTCATTAAAGGAAGAAAAACTTTTAAAAAAGTTATGTTTTTGCCTCTGCTTGTTAGTTAGTCCCCACAATCAACGATTAAGATTTTGATCAAACTTTGCACGAAGATTATATATGTCATAGTAAGAGGCCATTAAATTTTGAGTAGTCAAGGTAACACAAAACGTAGAAAATACATGATCAAACATAACTTAAGAACAGATTAAGATGTGTAACTAATACAAATACAATAATGTTAATGATGGGTTACGTACTACCCATTCTAGTTTTCTTATTTTTAAGTTTATACATCTATTTACTGTTTTTGCTAGTTTCTATTTTTTTACTATAGATTTAAAAATATATATACTATGGAGTTTCTTGAGCGTATCAGGAACATAACATAAATCAACAAGGGATTCGAAAAATTTCTGAAAAAAGCCTTGAGGCCCCTAGTATTAGGAGGACCTATATACCAGGCTTGGCTAAATTAAATCAAATTTTTATTTATAATAAAAAAATATTTACATAATAGCTTATAAAGGCTGATTTTAAAACAAGAAGCCCGAATAAGTTGAAAAGTTGATGTTACAACACATTTTTCCTTTTCGTCATTATTACCATTGGTATTTACAGAGATCCCGTATCAGGGGGATTAATACTATTTCAGCGAACATATGTAAATCTAAACTCTCAAGTCTTACTCATTATGACCAAGAGTCTAACTTACAGAAGCTCAAGAACTCGAATATAGTCTAACTTTTATTAATATGTTAGGCAAGGGAAACTGAAAAGGCAACCGCTTTGTGCAGTTTATGTAACAATTTAAAAAAACTAGATATGACCATTTAGTGCGGTTGCCGTTAGACTAGGTTAGACAAATATTTTTTTATGAATTAATTATAACTAGGGTTCTATTTTGGCAAAAATTTAATATTATATATTTATATATGGGCAAGTTGGCAAAATCCAAAAAAAAAAATATTTTTAGGAAAAAAAATTGAAATAGTTACAAAATTAAAGCTCAAATATACAATTTAAATATTTAAAAAATTTCATAATCCACAAATAATAAATTTTTTTGGAAAAAAAATTCCACAATCCCCAGTTGTTCTCAAAAAAATATTTTTTTAAAAATTACATTTCTAATATAAAATTATTTGAAAAAAAAATCAAGTATTACATTTTTAAGAGAAAAATTTCAAAACTACATTGTCATTCATTGAAAAATAAATTTTTTGGAAAAATATATGAAAAATTAAATATTATTTTTATTATCATTATTATTATTTTTTTTTTTTTCGCAAATTAGAAAAGTAATAAATAGTTAAATACTATTTATGTTCCGAACGAAATTTCACGTGCTGACACGTAGACAATGTTAGAAAAAGCTTTTGGTTGAATCAGTTTTATCAAAAACCCGTGCATGTGAGTGGTACAAAGTGTTTAAGGAGGGATGTGAGATCGCAAAGACATGCTCATTTTTTTCTTTGATATCTGCGGTCTGGTGTATCATGAATTCTTCCCAAAGGGACAAACAGTCTATTTGCCCAAGTAGTAGTATTTGGGAATACTACATTCGTCAAAAACAGCCAGAATTATGGAAGAACAACTCGTGGATTTTACACGACCATAACGACCCATACCATAGAGCCACCACGACTATGTTAAAATTCAAAGCCAAACACGCAATAAAGACCATCGATCAAGCACCTTTTTCACCTGATTTAGCTCCGTGTGACTCAATGATGTGAAAGATGTGAAAATGGGATCAACAAATAAAAGGACTTGAACCTTACTGTCTATGAAAAAGATATCCCTCTAATTCCTCGTAATAGACAGTAAACATTAGATGATCAAAAAAATAAAAATCTATCCATTATTACAGATTTTGTACGTATATCTTTGATTAAATTCTAATATTAGTGTTTATCATTTCTATCAAATAGTATTCAATGCCAGTGTCATAAAGCCATTCGATGGAATTTAATCGAGAATGTGCTCATTTTATGTAGTAAAAAAACCAACTTCAAGCCCCCTGTGACGGCAATTATGAAAATGCACTATAGAAAAATATATCTTAATATTTTTTGGGATGGCAAAAGTCAAAATCTATGGAATTTTTTTTAGATGATCATTCATTTCAAGAAAAAGAAAGGAGGCAAAAAGTAATCTTGAGAATTGTGTAATTCATAATAAGAAGAAGAGAAGAGCGATGTGGATTGAGTTTTGTTAATAAAAATAACTCTCCCTCTGTTACACACACTCTCAATCCTCTTTTTTGAGTATAAATTCATTCGCAGCAACATTATTCATATTTAGTCTATTACGCGGCTATTGAAGACAGTGTTTTTCAGTTAAGTCATAATAAACGAATCTTCATGGAAAGTTATACGCCTCAACAACGAGATGTTGAAGAATCGACTCACGACAGCCGTCAAGAACTTGAGACTTTTATGACACCCTGGAGCCTTGTCAAGGCAAGTATAACTGGAAAGAAATACAAAGTACTGCTCATGCGACTATTGGAGCCGTAGGAACTTCTTAATCGTCGTGCGTTCAATGCATGGGCTCTTGAAAGTATTCAAGAAAATCCGTTGTTTCCACGCCAAATTTTGTTCAGTGGAGATACCCGTTTCCGACTCAATCGGTTACCCATAATGGATCAAAAGCATCCATTGAAAACAACAGTTTGGTGTGGTTTGTGGGCTGGTGGAATCATCTGTTCATATTTTTTCAAAAACGCTGGCGGCCAACCCGTTGCCGTGAACTGCGAACGTTATCTTTTTGGTTCCACAAATTGAAGCACATGGGCTCCACGATATTTGGTTCCATCAAGACTGTGTCAATTGGCACACATCGCGCGGAACAATGGACTTATTGAGGCATCATTTTGGTGAAAAATTAATTTCACGTTTTGGCCCGGTGAATTGGCCATTAAATTTGTATGATATCACACCTTTGGACTTTTTCCTTTGGAACCACGTAGAAGAAAAAGTCTATGTGGATAATCCAACGACGATTGAAGCATTGGAAGCAAATATTGAGCGAGTTATTCGTGAGATTCCAGTCTCAATGCTCGAACGCGTCATCGAAAATTGGCGCGAAAGAATGGACAATTTAAAGGCTAGTAGTGGCAATCATTTGGAGAGTATGTTTCCCGACGAATAATAGTAAATAATTTTTTCGGTTCATAATAAAATTTTGACCATAATATAATATTTTATGCGTTATATGTCTACAATCCAAAAACTGCTAGTTTTAAATCACCCTTTATAAACAAAATTAATTATGTCTGATTTTGGTAAAGGATAGAAAGTTAAGGGAAGGCAAAGTCTCGTTCCAGACGTGCTGGTCTTCAATTCGCTGTTAGTCGTATCATTGTCTTTTGAGGAAGGGGAATTATACTGAGCGTATGGGTGCCGGTGCTCCCGTCTACTTGGCTGCTGTCATGGAGTACCTCGCCGCCGAAGTCCTTGAACTGGCAGGCAATGCTGCCCGTGATAACAAGAAGACTCGTATAATCCCTCGTCATCTTCAATTGGCGATTCGTAATGACGAGGAGCTGAACAAATTATTGGTTGGTGTGACCATTGCTCAAGGTGGTGTCCTTCCCAACATCCAAGCCGTTCTGTTACCCAAAAAGACTGAGAAGTCTGCATAATTAACTTATTTAACGTCTCGAATTATTTCTCACCGGTCCTTTTTTGGACCACCACTTAAATCCTTTCAAAGAGCCTTGTTTGAGCTTGTAATACTCAGTATTAACTATTAGGAGTTAACTCTCTTCATTGTTTCCTTGTACATATTAATTATGTAACTACTTCTAGTGGCATGGATAATAAACTAGTAGTGAGTACTGACATAATTAAATTCTTAATACCACTGAAATAATCTTGTAATTACTTGAAAAAAAGTCTTTGCCGGGAAGGTAATTAGGCGTCTGCAGTATCATGTAAAATAAATAGAAGGAAAGGTGATAATATTATTCAGGCTATTTTTATTTCTTAATGTAGAAGAGGATATTCTTGGAATTATAATTTTTAGTACTTTTTCTCATATTGTTATTACTTAAAATCTCTACTCTTATATTAAATGGAAATCATCTGTGAAGCTGATATAGCCTCTCAAGGATGAAATTGTATTATTGGAAATAATTCATATTGATGTTGGTATGATCAGGTTCTTAAACGGATTATCTGAAATGAAGTTGCTATTTTTATGATATTGCTTAATTCGTTGACACCATCATTCTGTTGATTAGTTATATTAATATTATGGTAATCATAAGTTCCCCAATCTAATCTTCATCTATTAGTATTGTATTAATAAGAATATAATGGTTTCTATTAAACTAGCAATGTGTTATTCCTCCACGTCTTTCCTCTCCTCAATTCTCTCGGTTATCCTGGATTCCTTTGTATAAATAGTTTGTGTCTCCTCAACCTCGTCAAGACACAACAGTCCTAAGGGAAGGTGATAATCTTAAATAATCCAGACTGAGTATGTTAAATTAACAGAGACTAAGGCACATATTAAGGGATTCATTCATGGATATGAGTTCCCGATGTGAAGTGGAGTAGGATTCGAGTACTTCTGAACATGAAATTTTTTAATAGTGTGGTTATAGGGCGATAAATACTTCTCTAAGATGGTATAATTCCGACGGCATCAGTGTAGATATTGCTCAAAAATAACTCGATACTTATTCTGTGAATCCAATTTGGTTGTTAATCAAGTTGTATGAAAACTTAGATCCCGGATCCTGTCGATGTGTCTACAAAATAAATGACTAAATGAGAGATACATTTAATACAACGGAGAGTATTGCCTATAATCCCGCCGTATGAAAATAAAAGGGTCCTCCTCTACCCATGAAAGAAATTGTGTTTCATACTTGGGATTATCAGAAATACTAAGCTATAACGGGTTAACGACTGATGTTTTACTTCCACCGCGCTTTTAATAGTAACGTCATAGTGTATAAGTAGTTGCGTTTTTTGTTTACATTTTCCATCGTATTCTTCTACAATTTGACCAGGTCTTTCATGTTGAATAAATAAATTCGTCGACCACTTTAAAAACTACTGAATTATTAACTATTTTTTAAAATTTCAGAGTGTTCAGTTTTAGACGTGCACATATGTATATACAATTTGTATATATTTAGGTTATGGAAAAGTAATTTCGTAATTCCTGCCCCTATTTTTAATTAAGTATATCTTGTTCATTATTAGTTACATCGGATCCAGTGATGAATATTCTATGTCCCGGCGGTAGGTTTAAAAAAAAAAGAAACCGAAAATCAACGTCGTAACAATTTGAAGAATATTTCAGAGTAGAGCAACTTAGCTGTCATGACGTTTTATTAGATTAGCTTTGAGCAGCTCTGAGAGAGATGGAAAGAAAGAAAGAAAACACAAATCATACTCCGTATTACGCAACCTCTGAAACTCGCCTTAGAACTTTTAATAATGCCAATAATTACATGTGTGTGACTCGTAAAAAGTAAAGGAATCAGTTCATGAACAGCAGCAAGTCTTTTGTAGTCCTTATTGTTTCCTCAAATCAGGAGGTGGGTAAGTATCTACTTCATTGTCGTCATATAGGATTGAAGATGTCAAATTTTACTCCGAAACAGCAAGTTTCTTATAGTGGTGGAGGATATCCCCCTCCTTAGGGAAGAACTTTAATGAGAGGAAGATAATAAACACTAATTTGATCCCTCATTAATTTGGATGGGCCCTTCTGACCTTAATTTTCATCAAGAAAGGATATAATAATCTATTTCAGGATAATTAGTTAACGAGTTTTCCTAAATTACATACTACAATATCAACATATAGGATTATATACACGATATCTTTATAAATGGTAAAACACGTTCCTGTTTTCGAGGAAGAGTTATCTGGATAAGAGTAAAAAGATTTATCATATTCTATTCATATATAGCCTTATAAAGTTATAGGGATTTCCCGTTGGTCCGACGGGATGGTTTCTCTCGCCACAAATGAAATAAGCCTGTCAATTACTCTTCCTAAGTCATTTTCCTTATCCCATTCATTCCAATCCTTACTTTCATCCTTTGGCCAAAACTCTAAAAACTTTTAAAACGCAACGTTCATATGGGTAACTCCTTTTGTCGGTTCCTTTACTGTTAATCCCATCATTGACTCGGCATAAGCCTCATATCAATATATTCTATGAGTCGGAACGTCTTGATTGATAATCTCTTAATAATATAAATTTGACATTTCAATTTTTTCAAATAGTATAGAATTAAAGCTTAAGGAAAAACGAAAAATCCATTGCTGAAGGTGATCAGATTATGGAATTTGTGAGCTCTTTAATTTAAAGTATTGTATTAAGATGATTATTATATTACAGATTTAGTGTTTCTGAAATCTTCATCTAAAATAATGGACACTGTGACTGGTCAATTTAATTGCTTGCTCGAACTTCATATAGTTATTAAGAAAGTTACAATGACTTTGCTTCATCAATATTTCAAGAAAGTTAGATGCCAATTCAGAATCCAACTACTGAGCAATATTGATACCTATTATAAACGATCGGAACAACGGGAATTTCAACGTCCAATTAAACGTAGTGTATTGCCATTTTAAAAACGTTAATATTATATTAATTCAACTATAAACCTACTATTTAGATGGTCTGTTCTAAATAGTCTCTAATTATTTGATTTTAAACCGCAAAACCTAATCAAATAAGAAAATTTGTGTTGAATATGTATAGTGATAGTTATTTTTTATACTTTTATAATACAATTTTTATAAACTATTATATATTGTTAAAATTTCTTGTTGGTTGTGTTTGATAGTTATTGTATAATAAAGGTTTTTTTTAAATAATATATAAAACAATACATAAATTACTACTTTCAAAGCTCTCCAGTTTTGCTAGGAAATCTATGAAAGAAGCTTTTTATGCTCATTAACATCTTTTCAAGCAACTTTCCCAATTTTACAAGATAGAACTATTTATGTAGATGACATCTATCTTTCTGATGAAAATACTGTTATAAATTTTGTATAAAATAAATTTAGAAAATTTATACGGATAATTATAGTCAGTTATATTCACATTGTTCATAAATATTTACATAAATTTTTTAAATCCTAAATATCCCAATGTAAGGTTTTTTAGCTCACTCCTTGTTTAAAAATTCAAATACAACTATTTATTTATGTCATCATTCAATGTATTTATGAAGGACTACTAAAGAGTTAACATATTTTTTATTCGTTATTTTTAATAGAAAAAGGCGACCTTCTGAGAATGCGTTAACTTATAAAATTTCCACTCATCCATATATCTAGTAATTCATGTATTAGGATAATGCTCTGAGCAAAGGTATGGGGAGAGTTGATCCCCTGCACAAGAAACTGCTGTTTACAGTTTATCTATCGAATCTTAAGTCATCGACACGTTTTTGTTACATAATTTCCGTTGATACCATTAATAATCTAGTTCATCTTGATTGCAAAATTGTTATTGCCAAGAATCGGATTCAATATTATGAAGAGCACCATAAATAATTTCCATTGTCATCGTTGAGACAAACAAAATTATAAAAACGTTATTAAAATTTTTATTCATGTCACATATTTACTCGAGTTTCATATAAACATAAATGAAATTATTTACTGTACTAGTTAAAAATAGATCTGATGTTAATTTGATAGTTTGTTATCTTCCTTTCAGCATGTTACATAAAAAAAAAGTTATCATATAATGCTACTAATACATAAATCTTCAAAAAAAAAAAAAAATCAATTATGTTTATTCAAAGGCACTTTTCATTGTACTTACAAGTCCAATATTAGTTATTTTTCCATTGAACGTTTAAAATAAAATAAATGTAAGATTAATTAGCTATATTGTATTTCAAAATTATTTAATAGGTTTTAAAGGGTAAATTAATTGATAAATATTATTTGATCGCTGATAATTTATGTAAAAATATATGGAATTACGACAAGGATTCTAGATTTTTGGCATGTCATCTTTGTAATTATAGCACTTTTGTCCAGAAGATGTTCAAAGTCATTAAGCACTCCATATCGTTAATCATCCAAATTTTGTTAATTTTATGGAAAGTTACACTGGAAAAGTAATTCCCTCTCGCTTCTCAATCACAAAATCAATGGAGTCTCAAAGTAAATTAGTTTGACCAAGATTTAAAAAAAAACTTGAGGGGAACGAACTTGCATTGGACGAAACTACTGACACTCAACAGCGGTCCATGAGTGCAGTGTTGGTTGGTTCTTTATATGGTTAATTTTTGGGTCGTCTTTATTTCATTAATTTGGAAGGTATCCAATGATTACAGGTGTTGCTGTAAAAAGTATTAACCGCGTTCTTGTCTCTTATTTCAGAGGCGAAAGACTGAGATTTTAATTACCAACGGAGCTTCATATTGTATTAAATCAACCAAAAACCTTATACAACATTTTCCAATTATATTGCATATAACTTCTCTTGTTCATAGGCTGAACAGAATAGTAACGCTCTGACCTGATTTCTCTTAAAATACAAACACTATCATCTCTGAAGTGAATATATATTTTTTTAATTCAGGTGATCTAAAACAATTGACTACTACGCCAAGAACTTCCATTCAGTCAAAGATTATATGAATGTTATGTATCGAAACAATGATGCAATCTATAAAACAAAAGATGTTTTAAAGAAGGATTCACTTTTGTATGAAATAGTATTTATTTAACCCAATTTAAATCCAACCTAGGTAACCAAAAAGCTTTGAAAGAGAAATTATTGCTAATCCCAAGTATAACTATCGTAAAATCTAGGCCAAGATATTACGCTTGAACCTTTCAAAATTAATGGCTGTAGATGATAAGTATACATCAAATCTAGAAAATTGGAACCATAAATCACGATATAGAGTTTTTAACATACAAAAACACTTCTATCGTTAAATTTCATTCCAAGAGGATTTCCAACGTACCAAAAAATTTCCGTCTGACGAAGGTTCACGTCAAGAATATGATAATCAAATTGAACATTGGTATTTACTATGAGGATAGTTGAATTATTTCATAATTTCTAAATATAATAATATTAATAAATAATTAAAAAATGTTACTTTTATTTTAAATAATACATATCTATTACATTTTAATCAATTATTTTGCAACGATTCCATTATGAAATTTAACTACTTAAAAATATAAGCAATTAATTAGATAAAAACTAAGTAAATAATAATATTAATACTTGTATGATTCATGATAACTTTTACTTATCTTCATAAATCAATGTTCCAATTTACTATCATAATATACTTGAAATGACCATCCGTGAAATAGGACCTTTTCGGTATATCTATGTCTGACATCACACTGAAAACTCTCATAATCACAGTTATCAATCCTATCGTGATTGATGGATTCAGGTGCCAATTCTCTCAACTCGATGTATCCTTTGTTTTCTCTATCACCTCCAGACATTTAGTTTTGAAAGGTTCAAGTGTAATATCTTGGCATAGATTTTCAGAGATACTTTTTACGACAACACTTTTAATAGTTTTATTGTCGGCTTTGATAACATTGACCAAATTAATGAGATAAGGACGACCCAAAAAATAACCATCTAAAGGACCAACCAACACAACACAAGAAACGTAATTTATAATTGTACTTACAAAACCAAATCTCAAGTCGATACTTTATCTCAAACTTAATGACAAAGCAACTTTACACATTTCTATAACTTATAAATAATCAATACGTAGTTCGTAGTTACAGGTTAATTATTTATATATGATTACTGATCATGTATATTAATGATATGTTTTCTCCTCAAGAATGAAAAAATAATTGTAGTGTACTGCGAACACTACCAACAGACGGAAGTAACGGACCGGAGCAAAGCCAATTAAAGGCCTTTAGATTGAGGGTGCAATCATACACTGATTATATATATTCTGTAATGGATTAATACTATAAGGATGTACATAGACATAACTACTAAAATGTATTAACACGTGAACTCTACTTAATAAAAAAATACACTACTATCTATTTAAAACAAATCCCTACGTCATGAGATAAAAGTAAATAAAAGACAATACATAACAATAATGATGACAGCTTCTAGTATAAGAATTACCTACTGCAAAAACCCGCTCCCGCTTTTGAGGACATAATATTCATATATTATCGAATCATACCTAAAGTTGATAATATTGTAGAGAAAAACGCTTGTAAGGAGAAGGGGGAAAAATACATATGGTATCATTGTTTAAAATACTGATGTGATTATCATCTGCCTGCTGTATTATGATTTTTGAGGGTATATCGAAAGTATTTATTAGCAAAATGGTTAATGAAGATATACTAAGTATAATTGACTTAGACGTTTTTTATCCGTTACAGTAGATTTGAAAACATCACACTCCATGAAATTGTAATTCATTATGAATCTTATTCTCAGAATAATAGCTAATGAAATAACAAAGTAGAGTATTTCGAAATATATTTGAAGTTCCAGGTTTAAAAAAGAAGGCTTTAATTAAATATAATCTACATAATAAAAAATATACCCTCATACATTTATGTTAAATATACAAAATTAAACAATTGGAATCATATAACTAATAACAATAAATTATAAATACAGAATATTGAAATAATATATTGATCCAAATAATATTTTGTTGTTCTAACATCGGAATCCAGTTAAATATGTCATAACTTTAGGTTGCAAAACACAAGCGAGACGGGGAGTTTAATAAAAAGATCATCGCTCTTTTTACCTAATGTAGAAGTTGCTATATATAATTGTTAAGGGTGATAATTTTGGTAAGAATAGAAAAGCGTGCGAGCAGAAGAGAAGAAATACTTATGGCTATAGTTGATAATATTGTAGAGAAAAACGCGTGCGAGGAGACAGGGGGGAGAAAGACACATGGTATCATTGTTTAAAATACTGATATGATTATCGCTGATAATCACATCAGTATTTATCAGTTGCCTGCTTTATTATGATTTTTGAGGGTGTAACGAAAGTATTTATTTGCAAAATGTTTAATAAAGATATACTACGTATAATTGACTTAGACGATTTTTATCCGTTACAGTAGATTTGGAAACGTCATACTCCATGAAATAGTGATTTATTGTGAACCATATTCTCAGAAAAATAACTAATAAAACGCCAAAATATCAGTAAAATATATTTGAAGTTCCAAATTAAAAATGGAACTTAAATTAAATATAATCTACATACTAAAAAGTAATAAACCATCATACATTTTTTTTAAATATAAAAATTAAAAATTAGATTCATATAACTAATAATAACAATAAATTATAAATACACAGTATTGAAATAATAGATTGATCCAAATAATATCTTCTTGTTCTAACATCGGAATTCAGTTCAATATGTCATAACTTGAGGTTGCAAAATACAAGCCAGACGTGGAGTTTAATCAAAAGATCATCACCTTTTTCCTTATTTGCAAGATATACAATTGTACACAGGTTTGATATTTCTACCGATGGATTTTAATAATTATTAATAGTCAATAAATCATAAAATAATGTTAGATTTCAATCCATATTCTTCAATCTTAAAGAACAGCTTTTTAGCTTTCATTTATTTCCAAGAAATGGTGTTCAGAAAACTCAAAAGGCAAATTTAACTGTTTAAATGGTCACAACAACATTGGGTGTTGCATTATAATTAACAATTGTGTATATCTAACATGACATCGTAAAGATTTAGAGCATAAGCTAATTATGTAGTAATATCCGGCGATATTACTAAATTAAAGCATCAAAAAGATTTTTTTCTCTATTTATGCTTATATAACAACATATATACAATTGGTAATTATAACTACAATAATTAGTTGTTTGACCATTTAAATTTTTGCCTTTTTATTTCTGAACACCATTTTTATTAATATATTTAGCCTTGTGATAAAAAATGATTTTATTGACTATGTATTATTAAAACCTAATGATCATACCCAGTCTTTAGAAGAAACTAGTCTCAGACAAACTAGTTATAACCAGCAACTTCCCCCCGTTGTTGTGACCATTTAAGCAGTTGTTTTACTATTTAATGAGTTTAAATCATAATTCTTGATATGTTATTGCAAAAATAGAATCATATTTTAGGGTTAGATTTAATTGAATACTTACTGTTAAAACAAAAAGAGTTTCATTTCGAAATTAGTAAATATTTTATATTTTACTGATAATTTCGTCATTTATTATTGGGCGACTCAAAATATTTTTATATGTATTTCTATAAATTTTAATTTCCATTAATTTAATGATGGCTCCTAAGGGATGTTTACCCGTGTGTTTCTCCATAAATTTTTTGAACATAGATGATTAGCAATTGATATTTAATGCAATAAGCATCTTTGTGAGATCAGAGCTTCAAAGTCTGATTTTGATGTATTCATCATTAAGTCGTTTTTAGAAGAATATCCATTCTCTTGAATGAGATGAGAATAATGAATTGTAATTCTAGATGGAGACCAAAGGCACATTTATTTCGACAAATCCGACAAACCATCTGTTTCTCATCTGGTAAGTAAAAATTCCTGGGCCTCCATTTTCAGAAATCAGATTAGAAGGCGACGTTATTTTAGGCATTTTATTCAGTTTTATCGACTATCACCATCTAATATTATATTAATATTGAATAATAAAGGCAGGCAATGATAAGTTCTTGATTGATAGAAGAAGATGTAAATTATTTAATCAATGATGCCATAAGTATTTTTTCTCTTCTGCTTGCACGCTTTTCTATTCTTACCAAAATTATCACCCTTACATAAGATGAAGCATCTAAGATGCTTCATTTTATAGGCTAGCCCGCCATATTTGTTTACATTTATTTTACTAATTATTTTACAACGCAACCTTTCATTAAATCAAAAGGTTATATCTCAAATTATGAACTAATATGTAAATATATTATTGTATTTAACATAAATATCTAATATACAGTGGGTAATAAAAATTTTAAATTATAATTAAAAGTATATGACATAAGAACACACTTCCTTGAGTATAATATCACATTTTCAATTGAAGGTTTTTTTTTATAAATGACGTCTATTCAATATTCCATATTTTGTTTTATCAGTCATTGTCAACACAATTTTGCAAGTCCAATGATGTCTATGTCAGTCGATCTATTTTTTTTTAAATTGTGCTATTTGATGAACAAAGTCCTAAAGTTTACCGAATCATACACATATTTTATCGGAGATTTCCGAAAATTTACGAAAATTATCTTTTTTTAATGATTAATTTTCAAAAGTCGAATTTAAATGTATTAAAGGTGTATACACTTGACAGAGTTGTAGCTTACAAAAGAAGGTATACGTAGCCATAGTTAAATTAGTTATTTATGTCTATTATCCAACTAAATTTGCGATTTAGAAAACATAGTTTTGCAAGTTCAATAATGTCTATGTTAGTCCATCGATTTCTTTTTAAATTTTGTTACACTATAGACAAAATCCTAAAGTTTTCCTATCGGAAACTTCGGCAAGTTTACCAAAAATAACTTTTTTTAAGCTTAGTTATACTGCATAATTTTATACCCTTAACAGACGGCATTGGTACAATTGTACTCACATTTATTTTGATTGAAATAGTTTTTCTATTTTTTTCAATGATACTTTAACCAACCTTGGATCTCTTTCCGAAGAAATAGGAAAACTGAGACTAGGAGACGAATAGAGGGATTCTTTTGATAAATGAGATTATCATGTGCCTATTATCATTTATAAAAAACCAGAGCAAGTATAGACACTCTTAACAAAATACTGACCGAGTACGTTATCAAAAAATGAACAATGCGCTAGAGTTTGGCATTTTTCTATAATATGATTGACGTCACTACCTTAGCGTCTTTTGTCATCTTCAGGGAAAACAACCAAGGGCTAAGGAAAAAAGTACAAAGGAGAAAGTTTCTAAAAGATCTTGGAAAACAGTTATGCATGCTTGTGATGAAATCTGGTTCTAGTAACCGGATGGTTATGAGAAACTATTATGTTCAAGCTACAGTAGAAATTGTCTTAGGGAGCACGCTATTATACCGTGATCAAAAAAATTTCGTCATAAGACCGGGGAAAACTGCGTTACTTCTGTTTAGATTGTCTGTGACGATCATTCAGAAACAAAAGCTATGTGATGAATTGTAAGACTGTCTAATTTTACCTCGAATATTTTATAATATATGTTTCTTTCGTCATTTATTTTTCATTTCATTCATCACTTTAAAAGATATTAAAAAATATTAGTAGATTCAGACTATTTCGCATTTAATGATTTTGAATGCAAAGATAATTGTTCATAAATAAATTTTAGGTGACCATTTCCGTCAATGATTTTATTCAACAATTCCGACGAAGGTTAAAAGACGAATGATAAAAAGTCGATTTTAAATGTATTGAAGCCATTAATACAAAATAGAAATTACACAGAATTGTAAATTGGTTCATAAAGAATAGTTAAATGAAAAAAAGAAAGAAAAAAAAAAGTCGCAGAGTTATTAGCGATAGAAAAAGTATATGTTAATTTTTTTAAGAAAAAACAAGAAAAACCTCCATAAGTAGGTATGATAATTTTATTGTGACGCCCTCTACCTAATGTATTAGTACAATTAGTTTTATAAATTTGAATTTCCTCCTCAATTGATTCCTCTGTGACGTCTTCAAAATGGCCAGTACAAATGTAAGCAAAAGCAAAGAAATCTCTTATGGACACACCTTATTATAGTCACCTTGTGTACTTTTAGGCATAATTATTCATACGCATATTATTTATTAATCATTATTTAATTATATTATATAAGGCTTGAGTTTATTGAACTCTGGAGGTGTTACAAACCATTTAGTTCCAGCAAATAGCAATCATTCAAATAAAAATTGAACACCATTTTCCCATCTCCCAAAAACGATCATTTCATTGTCTTGATCTTGTTACTCACTTCATTATAGATATTCATATCCTTGAGGCATTTTTTAAGAATTTTTTTACAGTTCAACTTGTTTTCAAACATATATGATTGAACTTTCCACTTTCCTGAGAAAACAACCAACAACAACGATTAAGAATATATTTGGTTTGGAATAAGTGGTAATATGGAATTATGCTTTCTAAAGTAACGCAACTTTGATTACAATTACTTTAGTTTATAGTTTATTAATTTATTCTAGTCAAAATATTGCTGAACTATTTAATATTTAATTTTGTAGGTGTATATAATAGTTGAATGTTTTTATTAAGTATTGAATTCGAATCTTAAGCAATACTTTTAGTATCAATGCTAATAATTAATGTGAGAGTAGATAGTCAATTATAGAATGTGTGATATGGTGTAAAGTAGTTGTGACAATATAATTATTACTATTTCAATGGTTTTGAGTCTGCCTATAGAGCATTTTCCCTGACGTCATATGAGGGTATCATAATTGAGGGAAACCCCTTCTTGGGGCCATAAAGTTGATATTATTACTTCATAAAATTGAAAAATTTCCAGTAAATCTTGATGAAACTTCATCTAATGGCTTTATGTATAAAAAAAGACTTCAAATCTGAAAAATGTTAACAAGGCTAACGGCACGAGATAATATTTATGATTATTACAAATAGCTAATCTAAAACACATTATGGTCTATAGACAATGGTTTTTAATAATTAATATTCAATGTAGTAGGTTGCGTAAGTTTTCTTTAGGTGTTGCAATTACGTAGTGTTGCTAGAAGTGTTGGGAAGTGAAAGAAGCAGTAGTGGCATTTAGCAGCTAAGGATTGGAGATGAGTAGTAGTTCGAAGTACAGCTTTAATCTAATAGTAGTAAATAAAGGGGAATGTGAGCTAGATGCGCAGCTAGAAGGTAGTAGCTTACAGCTAGTAGTAGTACGGAAGAAGAGAAGAAAGAAAGAGAGGAAGAAAAAGAAGAAGAGGACAAAAAAAAATTAATGTATTTTTATTTCTTGTATGAGTATCAATGCCTTCTGTCTCAGATATTCCGGAGGAGCTTTACGACACTCAATCCATTTTCTCCCAAAAGGATGATCCTTCTTGGTGCCTCAAGAGTCGTTTAATCATCTCAGCAGTTGGAATCGCCTCAAAGCTCTGGATGACATGTAATTTGCTTTGTTTTTTTTTTATCAATCCATGTACAACATTAACATAATATAAATATTAACTCTTTGAATTTTTTATTCCTTTTTTTTACCCTTGCTTTTTAATTTTTTTAATATTTCTGGGATTCTATTTCTTCCCCTGCTAAAGAATATCCTTTTCGCACTTTCGCGATTGTTTTTTTGATTATGTGGTATGATGATTCATGTCCCTACATGAGGTGGAATGGTGGCTTTAAAAAAAACCACTCTGCTGCTGTACAATGAATCTGAAATACACACCTTTTTATTTTCAGCCTACCAAGACCATTAGTTTAGTCTTTGTAATAACTAGTAACTAATAAAGTAACCATGCACATTCCCCTCATTCTTTAAAGATACGACCATTTGATCATAGTTGTCCCTCTTTGTGTATTAAATAATATCATAGATCACCTCCCAAAAAATGACTTGATTCTATTAAAAAATTAGACTCACTTTTTTTTTTTTTTCAAGAATCGACGTATATAACCTAATATATGTACACGCTGATAAAAGTTGAAACCTGTCGTGTTTGGTTTATAAGCGAAAAAAACTCAATGCTGATTGCTGCAATTCGAATAATAGCAATTTATTGATTTTTTTACTTGAGACACTTATATTTCATAAGAGCATTGCATTTAGAAAACTTCACTTCAATATCGATTATTTCAAATATTTACCAATTACATTATGTACCTCCAAAGTATTAAACCTAATTAGATTGTACTTAATCAAACTTGGCCTAATGTTATATTTGGAATTCTACTATTCTCTTTGTGTAAATACATTTGAATAGTGGTTTCATTTCCTCTTGTCATAATTCATTATCAGACAAAGGTATTTTCTTTCTGTGCTTACATTTAAATAAAAATCGACATTGATCTATATGAAATTGACTTTATTGCATGTGCAATTACTGGTATTGGTGGGTTTTAGCTCTTTACAAATGGTAGAATGTGTATTCACTCATAAATTCTTAAATGACGTTAAAGGGAATGTTCTAAGTTTGATGAGTATATATTTTCATCTTTTTTCGTTCAGTACTCCCACCTTCTTTATTAGAATAAGTTTTTCATGTCTCAAAATATTATAAATGAAACATAAATAATATATATATATATATATATAAACATACAAAATTTGTTTTTCTTTTAGAGTTGTGCTATATATGTGTGTTGTAATACGCTTCAAGATTTCAAGAAAGTGGAAACCCGTTTTTTGTTGTTTTTCTGACCAAAGTGTATTATTTTCTTTCCTTTGTAATCAAAAATAATCTTAGATAAAATGTCTAAGGGACAAAAAGCTCAAAAAACCCATTTGACACAAATCAAAGATTCTCCTGATGAGAGGAACGAATCTCCAATTTCTGTTGTGGACAATGAAAAGAGTAATACTCTCATCTCAGCCACAGATTCAGATTTATTTTCTTTTATGAGTGCGATGCATTTAAATGGGAGTAACAATAGTGCACTCACATCCTCTCCCTCTACTCACAGTAGTCGAAAGCGCAAATTTCTCGAACAGAGTTCAGGAAAGAGCAGCTGGCTTAGAGGCAACTATTCCTCTCAAGAATTCCATCCATACAATCTTCTGTATTCTTCATTTGTTCCTAACCATGATGAAGGAGGTGGTGGAGCTATCCGACTCTCCAGAAAAAGTACTCCCAATCATAATTCATCTTCAAGTAATACGAATAATCAGGCGATTCTATCGGCAATTGTCGATGAAAATCTTGCTGCTAATTTTGATGATTCTCTGTCTGGTTTAGGAGTTGATATTAATGCAGTTACTTCTGGAAGTTATGGTGTGAGCGAAGCGCTTTTGGCGCTTCCTAACTTGAGTATATCCTCAAGCCAGGTAGCAACTGAAGAAGAGGATATTTTCAAAGATAATTATAACGATAGCAGCTCTAAAAACAACCCTGATGAAGAAAACAATGAACTCTTAACTTTTGGAACCTTTGGTGGATCTCATCCCAATCTCTCAATGTCTGCTTCTTCTTCAGTTAAATTACATTCTGATAATTGCCAAGTATCTCGCCGATCGTCTAATCCTATTCCTTCTGTTAATGATCCAGAAGTCTCGAAAAATAATTCCTCTTCAAAAGACGTAGAGAAGTTAAACTATGCACAAGTCCATGAAAATGACGTCAATAAATTCGAATATATGCTCATGGCTGCCTCTTCTATTGCTACAAAACTTAGTGAGCCTTCTATAACTTACTTAAATCAAGGAAATTCCTACGAACTCCGTCTTCGTAAATTAGGGGACTTATCTCAGTATAGAAAGAGAATTTTGCTAACGAAGATAAGAATTTGTTTTCATGAACGCCGTTTGCAGTATTCTGAAGCGGAACAAATTGCAGAATGGAGTAGCACACATCCTGGAGAAAGAATTTTAGATCTAGATATCGCAAATTCCTATGGAATATTTGAACATAGCCAAGACTCTAATCAGCTTAACGTATTAACATTTAAATGGGATCCTACCCGTGATACTGCTATTTCTATTAAAGTCAATTGTATAAGCACAGAATTCACACCTAAAAAGCATGGTGGAGAAAAAGGAGTTCCATTTCGTCTTCAAGTCGAGGCTTATGATTCAGAGGAAAATGGAGGAGCTCGACTTCATGCAGCAGGATGTATACTTCAAATATTCAAGCTAAAAGGAGCTGATAGAAAACATAAACAAGACAGAGAGAAAATTGGTAAAAAAACTTCGATCGAACAGGAACAGTATGCTAAACCTTGTAAAACAACAGTTTTAACAGATTTGGCCATCGATGATATATATGTATCTCAAAATTCAAATTCCTTTAGTCGTTCAGAGACACCTGCTGCGATGTCTGACAGTTGCAATAGTGAACCAAAACAGTCTTCTAAGAAGGATGTATCCTGCAAAGATGAATTTATCCTTAGCAACACCTATAACAATGATGTGTATGTTCATCACAATACTGATAGCCCTGATGTTATTCCATCCAAAAAAGTAGATGCTACTTTAATATCTGGATGTTCCATAACTGTAAATTCCACTATGGAAGAAACAACTTCTTGGATAGTGCGCAATCGTTTTAATGATCATTTGAGTACTTTTTGTAATTATGACGGAAGAGATCTGCTTCGCTTAAATCGAGATGAAGTTATATCACTCATGGGCCTTGCTGAAGGTTTACGCCTATACAATTCTGTTCATGCAGTAACTATTGCACCCAGATCTACATTTTATGTAGCACAAAAGGATTCAACTGAATTTCATGCTTTATTCCTAGAAGGGTATAGCGTCTCAGAATTTATAAGACGGTTTGCTTCTGCCTTGGGGGTCCATTCGGATATATTCTTCTCTGTTCATCTAGTTGGTCCTCTCGGAATCCTTGTCAAAGTAACAGATAATGTTGTGAGATACATGAGACCAGAGACGATATTTTACTTTTCCCTACGATCATCCTCCAATAAAACAGATACATGTGATATTATATTAGAAGAAGTTTCCGCCCTTTTGCAACTCCAGCACTCATCATTTAACAATGAAGATCAAACACCGGAGGTCATCGAACCTGCACCAAGTGTTTCATAGACTAAAAAGTTTTAAACATTCTACTTTATCAATGTCTTAATTAATATTTACAGTTATAAGACTAAATATTATATATATATATATATATGTATACCTAGTATATAAGAATAGTTATATATTTGTATGTTACAAAAAACAAAAATGGACGGTAGTTTTACCCTTCAAACGAAATAAAGTTTATTTTATTAGCTATGGCATAATATAAAAGCCACTGTGTCATTCATTTTTTATTAAATTTGATTTTTAAGCAATGTAGGTTGAACAAAAACACAAGAAATCATTCTTGTATCTTTTTTTAGTTTCTTATATTTGTACGTGAATATCAAAAAATGCTTAAGCAAAATTAGAGAGACTTAGAAATATTTAGTACATTTATCCTTTATTATAGGTTTCACAAGGACGAATATTCATCATCGGAAAATATTGACAAAAGCTTTAGAAGAAAGGCCCAATGGAACCCCTCTCATTACTGTCGCTAATCACCATAGTTGTATGGATGAACCTCTATTGTGGGGTAAAGAAAGAATAATGATAGGATGTGTTTTTACTTAATATATACTTTCATGGATTATATTCATTATCCTTAGGAATATTAGATATTAAACATGTTACAAATCAGAGTTTGATGCGTTGGGCTCTCGCGGCTCATGATATTTGTTTCACTAATAAATTACATTCCTCTTTCTTCGCTTATGGAAAATCAATCCCCGTGATAAGAGGAAATGGGGTTTATCAAGTAAGTTAAGGATATAAGCACACGCCCGGCCTTTTTTAGAAGTACATTAAATCTTCATAAATCATGACCGTGATTAGGAAATCAAATTATCTTTTGTTTCTTTGCAGAAAGGAATGGATTTTTGTGTTGATCAGCTCAAAAAGGGATCTTGGGTGCATTTATATCCTGAGGGTAAAGTTAATATGAATCCGACAACAGACCTACGATTGAAGTGGGGACTTGGAAGACTTATATCTGAAGTCGGATTCCTCGAGCCTATTATTATTCCTATCTATCACTTGGGGATGGATAAGGTTCTTCCTAGTTTTAAACCTTATATTCCTCGACCATGGCAGAGTGTGACGATTGTTGTTGGAACTCCAATTCAAACCAAAGAGTTACTTTATCGCATCCGATCATCAAATTTATCAGATGAAGAAGCGCGCAAAATTTTAACTGATCGTGTTCAGGAAGAAATGAGGAAACTAAGACTTCAAGCTCATATCTACCATGCTAAAAACACATACAAACACTGAATCGCCGTAAAAAGATTTATTATTTTTTTAGCTTCGATCAATAATCTTTTTTAGTATAATTGCTAATAAGTCATTATTTCTCCGATTGATTACGTGTAAGAGAAAAAAAAAGAAATGTTCATTGCATATAGTATAGATATATACAAATATATAGTCTGGAGTAGGGAATATATAAACGTGCATATACAATTCGTTTTCATTATACCCCAAAAAACGATGATTTGTTCATATTTTACAAGCTTTCAAGTAAGTTGGTGAATTATAACCCTAAATTTGAATAATTAGATCAATAATATGATTATTTCTAAACAATTTTTTTGGGTATGGATTAAGGATGACTTTCTGATCGATATATAGTGGAAGGGGATCCACGGGCATAATTTATGTTAATTGAATTGTAAGTTCATCAATATTTATCGTGAATAACATTATTTGAAGATTCATGTTATGCATAGATAAGATATATTATCAATGACTGTATGGGAAAATATGTATGTGTAAGATAGCAATTTTATCACAATTTAAAGAAATCTTTATACACGATTCCAAATTCTACAGGGTGGCAAAGTACTAATTCGATAATTTAAATTGCTTCATATTGAGCTCAACCAAAAGAGTATATTAACAAATAGAACCTTCTCTAAAAATGTTTATTTTAACATTATATTTTCATATCGTGTTTAAATCATTTTCTAAATGGCTTGAAAGATGACTAATTTTATCCCAATTTAAATAATCTTAATTTTTTAATTATAATTCTAAAAATAAATTGTAACATTACAAACAAGTCCGGTAAAATTTGAGTGCCGGATAATAGGAAAAATACCCTATTTGAAGTTCTTGATTCTGCGCCGGCGCTTTTTCTCCCTTCTTTTACAATATTCAATAAATCGTTAAGCATTTCCCTTGCAACTTCTCGTCCCTCAACACCTTATCAGAGTTTATATTAATATTCAGTCGCCATGTCTCTCGACGAAAGATTTCAAGCTGCTGCCGATGAAGTAAGCACCAAAATGAACAATTCCCTCACTACGGATGAGATGAAGGAAACCTACGCCCTATTTAAACAGGCCTCTGTGGGAGACATCAATGTTGCCCGTCCCGGAATGATGGATTTGAAGGGAAAAGCCAAATGGGATTCATGGTCCACCAAGAAGGGTATGAGTACGGATGAAGCCAAAGAAAAGTATATCGCTTTATCTAAGGAACTTATTGCTAAACATGGTCTCAAGAGCTAATTTAACATTCTCAAAAAAGAAGCTTTAATTCCATCCGAAAACATATGAATAAGTTTTGACTCCCATTTTTGTTATCGGTTTTTCAACCATGAATTAAGTTATGCTATTTTTGTTCATTTTTCTTTGTTTTTAATAAAAGTACCTAAATGAAAACCCTTCAGTCCTTTTTCTTTAGTTTATTTCAAATAGCTATTTATTTCTGGCTATACTTATAGACAGTTTATTATTAATGTAGAATAATGAAACGTCTAGTCAAATAAACTAGATGTGGTGAGGATTGCATAAATAGTATATGCACTTCTAACATTCAATTACCCAATAGTCACTTTGTAATATCTGACTCATTAATAGATGTGCCTTAAAAAAAAGTCATTGTATATATATATATATATTTATTTAATTAAGATACAATTTCAATCAATATTGCCTTAAATTTTTGGATTATGCAAAGAATACTTAGTCCTTGTATTAAGACAGGCTATTTTTATGTTTCATTCTGAGATATAAACATTTCAGATTTGTTCTAGCTAAAGAAACAACAACAGATTCTGTTAACAACATTCATTATAGGGCCGGAAAACTCATTATTCTGTCTACTTATTTATTAATCATATATAATATTTAAATCTACAGACATGCGATAGGCGAGGATCCGCACGCTAGAAACAGCCACAGAGTGGCATGACATGTTTTATTTTATAGATATACTTTTAATGATTGAAATAATTAGAAAATTGGATATTTGTAGAAAGTACCTTGATTTGCTACATTAATATAAAATAATATGATAGATGCAAATTACAATTACACCCTAGGAGCCCTGCATCTGGGACATATAAATATTTTTTTATATCCTAGCTCGCGGATGATAAAACATTAATTGTTGAGTTTTAGTGTACGGCGAAGAGTTCTTATATGAACGTTAAAATGAATGCACGCAACTTCGTATATATAACGTAATTTGAACTAAATGTGAACCTTCTGACGTCGTTTCCTAAGTTATTGGACTTCAGATCTCTGACGTTACAGCGTATGCTCCACATGAGTAGAGACCGTTTCTTCGATCGAATTATTATTTATAAGTTATAACTAAGTATACACAGTAGAAGCTAGTACAGTACATAACTAGAAGCTAATTACTGTTGAAATACCATGCAGGTGGACTCCTTCGTAAAGAAATAAAAGACCTTGAAAAATAAATAGTAATCTATATCTAAGTTATTTATTCTATTATCGTTATCCATTGTAAAGAGAGACTGAGTGACTTCTACAAAGAAATAACTATGTCGTCAGAAGAACGAGAAACAATTTTGTCGGGTCTCAAAGATCAATGCTCTTTAGTCCAAAAGTTGCGTGAAGAAAAAGCCTCCAAGGGCAAGGTAATTAGCGTTTTTTTATCCGAATATTCCAATTTTTGGTTCTGTATTAATATAAGAAGACCCCTTTGTAGTATTTGCAATTTGGCATATTTCATTACTCATTAGGATTGTTCATAAAACATTACTTATATGAATCAATGTACAATATAATCTTATTCTTATGTTAAAAATCAGCTAAGACCTGGAGCTCCAAGTCTTCATCCTCATCCCAATGAAAAACTACCTCTTTGTGAGCTCGACCAATATTTGACCGAATATTCTTATGCTGCTGGTTATACATTAACGGATGTGGATTTTCGTATCTATAAAGGTCTAAAAGACTCAAAAGTTGAGAGTGATAAGCTCCCTCATCTTGCTCGATGGTTCAAACATATTAGTCACTTCCCTTCAGTACATTCTAATTCATATAATAATTATCATAATATCGATGATAGGGTAATCTATTAAAAGAACATTAAACCCTTTCTTCTTTTGTTCTATGTTATCAAATGCAATATTTGGTTGTTTTTCTTGCACAATTATTTTCCATCCATTCACATGGATGCCTTTAAATCCCTGCACAAAATCCATTAAATTGACTTCAATAATCCTGGCATCCACCTTTATTTTTTTATCTTCCAGAAAGTCTTCTTTACATTCGCATGAATATATATTATGCTCATTGTAAATTAATCAAAGAAAAGTATAGAAAGTATAAATGTTAACTATGGCATCATCAATAGTGACAAGGAGATTTTTAAGCTCTAAAAGGATTATTTTTCAACAAAGGATCTTAAAATACAGCCTTTCATCCACTTCTTGTTATTCACAAAAGGTATTGAAGTCAATTTGTAGTATGTAGTTTGGTTTTCCTCCTCTTCCTTGCTATTATTTATTATTCTCCTATTCTTCTCTATCTCCACACTTATGAGTTATTAACTTATATGCATACCTTTATCTAAATTTTTATTGACATTTTCAGATCAATGAAGAAATTGAGAAAATTAAAAACCTCAAAATAAGCTTTGACTCTCAATTGAAAGCAATTGGTGTCTCAGATGGATCCGAAGACTCTACAGGAAAACTCATTTTGAAAACTGCAAAAGGAACCAGGGACTTTCAACCCGCTCAAATGGCTGTTAGAGAGAAAGTTCTTAGCAAAGTGATTCAAGTTTTCAAACGTCATGGAGCTGAAACTATTGATACACCTGTTTTTGAAAGAAAAGTAAGGTACTCTCATAATTATGATTGATCATTTAAGTTAGCTCTACATATATATATATACCTAAAAGGAACAGTGATGTGTTGGTAACATATTTAGCATCATTTTTGTTGTGGATTTTGCTCAAGGCTGTACTTTATTATTTTTTCTAAGAAGTAATTATGTCTCCTGTTTATTTATTTTTAAAGGTTATAAAATACATAATATCGGCAATGTACTTATTTTTTTTTCTGTGAAAGAGGCAGAACTTTTAATTCTTTTTTTGGAAAATAGCATGATATAATTGAAAAAGATATAATATATTATTCGTCAAAAAGATTTGTATTTAAAACTTCTAATATGTCCACATCTAATTGCACATATAAGAGGTGTTCATTAAACATGTACGTACATATCTAATGCTTTTAATCAGGAAATTACTTACTCGTATATTGCTAGTAATATAATTAAGCTATATAATGAATTATAATTATATTAACTGAGCTAGGAGAAGAAGAAAAAAGGACAGTAATGATAAAATAATAATAAAAATAGAATATTCAATAAGTTCTAATACTATCTGGAGGAGTACAACCTCCAATCACGCTGTATGTATTGGTGAAAAACATAATTTCTGATGAGAAATTCATATTGGTCACCTGCCATGAATTTTCCACAATTATTAAGCTACAATATTGTTTGTCGTTGTAATTTTATATCAACATCGTGTGGTATTTTAAATAACTTCCATTTTGGGATAGTATTTGAAATCCACAAAAATAATGGATCGAATGAATGTATACAATTACATAGAACCAGTTGTATTAACTGCCTCAATTATCTTCGTATTGTTTGTTCTTTTTTATTATTTTACCGGCAGTAGTACCCGGCATTGCCCGGAGTAATTAGGCACCGGGTAAACATACCATTTTTTCTTTGATAATGTAGAAGATAACTCCCCAAGAAATCATCAGTGTCACTATCCGTTTTTCATGAGCCCACTCCCACGTAACAACTCAATACAATATTAATTATATATAATGATGAAAATAAAGTGTATTTTTTATGGACCAGCAAAAAAATCACCGGTTTTATATCTTTGTGACTGTATTTTTAGGAAAAAATATCTATTTATTCATCAAAATTTATATTGTCCCCTTCAATGTAATCAAACGGATTCTTATTACTTATACGACTTATTTATTACGTAGTAATCAACTGATTTGCTTGTATAATTGAATGAATATATTTATATTATAAGTATAAGGTATTTTTTCTAGAAAATATCGTATACTTTTGAAATTAAAAAAAATCAATTACGGTTGTGTTATATGAAAAAGAAATTTGGGTTCTCATAATACATGAGAACTAAAAAATTGGCCCATGGGGTAACACCAAAAAAAAAAAAATGGTCTATAAAGTGAGACCGAAAAAATCGGTCCACGGTCTGAACCGAAAAGTTGGTCCAAATTGATCAAGAAAAATTAACCAAGACGGAACTGAGAAAAAACTGAGTCTCAACTCAAATACTTGAATTATATTTTACTCTCTAAATGGCTCTTAAGCTGAATCAATGTTATTTTTTAAACACTTTTTTACGACAAATAATAGGATGTTTTGTAAAAGAACAAATGTTTCACTAAATTCAGTCAAATTATATCAAATCACTGATTAATCAAATTCTATATAATGGTCACATTATTCCCTTTATGGAACATCCTTCTAGATTGAAGGAAGTAAGAGTTGATATTATTATAATAAGCCAGAAGTATCAATTTTTGTGTAATAGTGATACGAATTAACATCTTATAGAACAATCTATTGCGTTAATACTTAATTGTATGCATAGAAATTACTAATGTTAATCATTCAATTTTCTCTATAAATAATATGGTAAATGTTATTTTGTAATATATTAAATTGTTATCTTTTAGCCTATGATTACTTACTCTTTATAAACTTTTATTTAGTTTGTTATTATACATAATTTATAACTTTCTGGGCTTTTTCTTATGTTACAACCGATCTGATTGTGAAGACAATTACAACATTTGATGGGTTATATTCGATAGGAATTGGTGAAACAATTACTCACTGGAATATTTTCTAGATTGATGCAATCAATAGCAGATAGATGTTTAACTATCTCCGAGTATTTGAACCAAAAAAAAAAAAAGTGTTGTAAATGTTGCTGGTCTTCCCTACATGAAAAATCACACAATTCCATAGAAAGATTTTAGTGGATTTTATTTGGGAATGAATTCATTTTTATTCAAACCGTTTATAAACTCTGTAAATAAAGAATAAGATACTTACTTTTTTGTTTAGTAACTTAGCGACTACATTGGACATAGCTTTCAATTGATTATCAATTTTATTTTTATACGATGTAATACGATAAGTCACTATTTAATATTTATTTGTTTCCAGGATGTTCTCACTGGAAAATACGGTGAAGACTCGAAGCTAATTTATGACTTGAAGGATCAAGGTGGAGAAATCCTTAGTCTTCGCTATGACTTAACTGTTCCATTTGCTCGATATGTAGCTATGAATAAAATAATGAACATTAAACGCTATCAAATATCCAAAGTGTATCGGCGAGACAATCCTTCCATGGCAAGAGGAAGGTTTCGTGAGTTTTATCAATGTGTAAGTTCCGTAAATTTTAATAACAAATTTAAAAAAACCATATATAAAAATAAAATGCTACTTTGTGTAGGATTTGGATATTGCTGGTCAATATGATCCAATGGTACCCGATGTAGAGTGCATTAAGATAATGTGCGAAATTCTGGAGGATCTGAATATTGGAAATTTTGTGATCAAAGTGAATCATCGATTAATTCTAGATGGCATATTTGAGGTATGTGGAGTTGATCCGTCCATGTTTAGAACGATTTGCTCATCTGTTGATAAGCTCGATAAGTCCCCATGGGAAGAAGTTAAAAAGGAAATGGTGGAAGAGAAGCGTCTTGATGAAGCCTCTGCAGATAAAATAGGTGAATTCGTTCGTATGAGTGGTAAAATGGAATTAATTGATAAACTAAAGGAAACAAATTTGTCTCAGTCCAAATTGGCAATGGAAGGGCTAGAGCATATGAAACTCCTTCTCAAATATGCAGAAATCTATGGTTGCCTGAATCGTACTTCTTTTGATTTAAGTCTTGCACGTGGTCTTGACTACTACACTGGAATAATTTACGAGGCAGTTCTTATTGATCAGAATACAGACGAGAAGGGGGAATTGATTCAGGTTGGAAGTGTGGCAGGTGGTGGCCGTTATGATAAGTTAGTGGGAATGTTTGACCCTCGAAAAAGAGACGTACCCTGTGTTGGTATGAGTATTGGAATTGAGCGGTTATTTTCCATCATGGAAGCTAATATGCTCAAGGAGAAAACCAAGATTCGAACCATTGAAACAGAGGTCTTTGTAACATCTGCTCAAAAGAACCTTCTAGAGGAGAGAATGAAATTGTGCCAAGAGTTGTGGAAGTGTGGGATTAAGACTGAGCACTCTTACAAAAAAAATCCTAAAATGTTGAACCAATTGCAGTATTGCGAGGAGAACGAAATCCCTTTTGCTGTAATCATAGGGGAATCTGAACTACAAAATGGTACTGTTAAACTTCGAAGGATTTCTAACCGAGAGGAGACTGAGGTTCCCAGGTCCGAATTGACCGATATCATTAAAAAACATTTATCAGAGTTAATGTGAATAATGTATGTAGCAATAAATAAAAAATCTGTTGTATTTACTTAATGTTTTGAAATATTGAATGGGTTTATTTCGTAATAAACAAGTTAAAAATACATACAACTTATAACAATACATATGAATACAAAAAAAAAATATTTTTTTTTTGAAAAAAGTAAAATGTCAAAAAAAAAAAAAAAAAAAAATTAAGTGCCTTTTGCAACTTTCATACGAAAAAGAAAAAAAACGGAATATTTTTTATGTTCCTATTCTACATAATATTATGATTTATAAAGTTCTGAGGAAAAATCAAAAATGGATTATAACTTGCTTTATTAAAGTGACTAGGGTTCATTCACAATTTTACTGAGAGGAAAAAAAAAACAACAACAAAAATTGAGTTGGATGAGGGCTGGGGTTGTAAGGATATAATAACAAGTTTTTCAATCCAAATATGAATACGTATATTGAAATCTTTAAAGCTGAAGTCAAATAATGAACATAATTTTATTTAAACGTTATCGTATCTATTCTACTTTACTTCTTAACTCACGTCTTTCTTTTTTCTTCTTCTTTGACTAGTTCACTTATGAATTGTGTATACCTTATATTATATGGGTAGTACATACATATTAAATTATATATTCAGAATTTGGAATTATAGATAATGCCAATTTTCATTCAACATGGTAAAAAGAAATGATATCTAAAACGAATCATTTAAGCAAGTAAAAAGAAAATTCATATGTATTATAATTGATGGTTCTTTTTTGGTAGACTTGGTTCGAGCTATATTAAGTTTCATGTGAAATGGTTATGCTAATCTCTCATTAAACATATAACCAAGGTTGTTTGAATATTGTATGTAGGTGCGAGTCATTGAAGCAGAAGTTCGGTATACAAAGATCAGTATGGTTTGGAAGGAAATTGAGAGAAACAATGTATGTACTAATTTGTACTTGATTTTTTTAGATAAAAAAAATCTTTGAGGAATTTCGTTCAATCAGACTTTCGTTTGACTATTGTATCCCTGATGTTCCATTAAAGTTCATAATTCATCTGCTAGTATCGATAGCTGTAACCCCAAGATTGAGCTCCTCTTGTTGCTCCTCGGAAGAAAGTAACATATCTCTCTCCATTTCGTCGTGTAATTCCTGGTGAATACATTCTTGGTGTTCGCCTGAAGGTTCTTTTTCTCAAGTGAGATAATCTCTTACCCTTGTTCCTTAATATTATACTGTCATCAATTTCATTATTCTCTGAAGAAGACTTAGAATCCTTCCAACGCAGTAAGATAGGTAAATGAGTTGCGACTGGATGATCCTTCTCATATGAGGGGGCAGTTACGTATATGATAGGTGATGCTGTTGTAACCTGCACTAAAGGAGAATTTATCCTTGGACTTCTGATGGAATGAAAGTTTTCCATATCATAAATAAAATCATCCTCATTATATAATATAGGCTTTAAAGATTTTACTATTACAGGAGAAGAGGTTGTTGTTGTCAAAGTACTTTCTGTAGTATAGGAATTACTTTCTTCGTCCTCCAATGGAACACCAACCCCAATATCGGAGGGCACAAAATCTGGAGGTGGCAATTTGGGCTCTCTATAAGGTGCAACAAAGTCATCCAATGGTCGCCATTGATTTGGAGGAACATTATCATCTGGTGTTCCACCTTTTAATACAAGTAAATTGCCGTCAGAGAGCCAAACTTCTTCAGGTTTGATCCCCTTGGGAGGATCTGGAACTTCACCTCTTGCATGCTGTATTGCGAACAAATCCTTTCTTCGTTCATGTTCAGTCTCTCGATCGATGAAAAAGGTATTGATGAGTGCATATGGACTATCCTTATCCCCAATGTTTAAAACGGGTTTACTAGATGTACTCTCAATACTATTACTTTCATTTAAGCCATCCTCATCGACTTCTTCGAATAGTCTTCTGTTTTGTCTTTCCTCATTCCAGCCAAATAATTGTGGATATGAAAGTTGAATTAAATTTGACAGAATACAGAAAGCCAGGACTTTAGACCAAGGCATTATGATGTAGATCTGAAAAAAATGGGATAAAAATATGAGAATCTTAATGACTAATTTATGTATTTATATACATATTATGATATTATATACTATGTCTATTCACATTTAATTTAATGATAATATATCTTAAATGGCTATCAATAATCGTGGATAGCGTTTATCCTTCATTGATGCCGCACCCTAAGGTCTTTATCATAAGATTTCTTTTTGATGATGTATTGATGATACAACAAAGTATAGTTATAACTTTTTTTTGTCATGATTTTTTTAAAAATAGGAGTAAATCTATAAATGTTTGAATGAATCAGTTAATCTTCAATTCATTTCCTTAAAATAAAATTGACTTTGAAATCACATTTATTCAAATAATTCAATCCATCTTTAAATATATTATGAATTAAATCGATGAAAATATTTTGTATATATTCTCATATATCTATATATTATGTAATAAACGTTCTGGTTTCAAGAAAAAAGAATCTTATATATTATGTTCAAGTTAATTAAACCTAATACTTTCACTTCTCTCTTTCAATTAAAAAGGTATATTCTTTTAATATTTAAATGGAAAAAAATCTTTCATATTTTCTGTTCATGGTTAGTCAATTACATAAGACATAATAGCTTAAGAGAAAATGAAAAGAAGCATAATTTAGGCATTGTTTATGATTTTAACTAGATATTTATATCTACAACTATAAAAAAGTAATGCATGGATGCTGAACGACGAACACATTGTATTGAGAAATAATTGTTTTTGGTATAAACTACATTCTTATGTCACATCTCAAAGTCAGGGAATTACGATCTGCAATATATATTAAAACTTTATAATGTATTCCGTCCTTCCCTTTAATAAATTACAAGTACATAATTGAAACAAAAATAGAACCATCCATAAAAATTTGTACTCAAATTTATAATATTTTGTTTAAAAAACATAGGTTAAACTTCTAAAAATTAATCAAAAATTGAAATAATCTTTTCAATTTGTTTAATATTTAACAACAGATTGCGATTTTTTTATTTTATTGTCTAAATTCGAAATACATAATGCCAAAAAGCAGGATTAATATCAAGGGCGTCCGCAGGAGGTAGGTTGGAGGGGTTGTAGCCCCCTTCCCCCAAATTAAGGAATTTTTACTTTTTACTATAAAATTTAATAAAATTTTATTCCAAAATTTTTTTTAATTCTATAAAAACTGACCAATCTTAAACAAATTTGGGAAAGGTATAAAATTTTGTATTAAAACCATAGAAAAAAACATTCAAAATTAAAAAAAAAAATGTCACCTCGATAAAAAAATATCTAAGCTATTCACTGTGTCCCCTCCCAAAAAAAAATTCTATTCAAAACCAGGTCTAGTTTTATTGTGAGTGGGGCATATGGCAAAGATAAATGTGCGTGGTCTTTTTTAATTTGAATTTATTCTCGATTAAAAAAAAAAAAAATATTTCGCATGGGTCCCTATTTTTTATTTTTAGGTAAAAGTGTTTGACTGTAAGCAGGGTTTAAGGCAAAGACAAAGATGGATTTTTTTTTCAATTTTAGATATGATATATTTATTTCATTTTTTAAGAAATTTTTGTAAAACTTAATTTAAAAAAAATAATTATACTGAAAGTTGTGACGTTACATAAGAATTTTTTATAAAATATATTTTCTGTTTTCCTTTCAATGACGTTTTTTATGAAATATATAAAAAACATTTTTGTGGGACTCTCATTACTATCCCAGTACATTTTGGGCAGAATTGGCATTGGTATACTTTTCTTTATAAAACACTATAAATCCTCAACTAATAGGCCAAAAAAGGTTTTAATGTAGTGATATAGTTCTCAAGACTGAATAATAAAAAAAGGGCATTTAATTATTATTTAAAATTTCTACCAAGTAATGCAATTTCTTAGCTAGCTAAAGTCTTGGTCTTGCCTTAGTCTCGGGTTAAGGTTGTCTTGACTACAACACTTTTTAAATACAATAAAAATGATTGATTGGATTTGATTGAATCTCAAGATATGCATGTACTTAACTTCTGTTGGCATGATTCCTAAGGACCCTCACATTGCACTTGAAGTGCAGTCATGACTGACGGGGCTATTGTATAAAGTATAAGCGTGAAACTATTTATTTATAATAATTATTTACATAACATGTTCTTAACATTAATAGAAAAATAAATATGTACGTAAATTAACAAAAGTTTTACAGAAGCTATTTTTCATTGTCTCCTATTTCAAGGACATTTTTATATACTACAGACATAATACTATATTATACAAACTAAAGAAATAAATACTTTTAAACTAATATATGTACATAGATATTATGTGAAACGTGAGTTCAATAGCTCCTACTTATTATGGAATATGGGTATACTAAAAGCAGTGGCACTTAATCTGCGATTATTATGTGTAAAGTACATTTATGTAAGAGTTAAACAGAAAGAAACATGACAGGATATTTGTTGAAGTAGAACACATTTCTTTATGGATTCAGAAAATGCAAATGTTACCCAATCACCGTTCCTTCCTTTATTCACAATATACTTCCATAAGTATAGTATGTATAAGTAAGGGTACTCAAATAGATATATTACTTAGTAGAATTACAATAAATATTCTAATCGGAAGTTCAAAAGGGCGAATAATATATTATGTATTTTTCTCATTTTTTTGCACTCAAACTTCCATCAACAAAGGAAATTAAAGAGTAAAGCTATTTGGAAGTGAAAGATACAAATTACATTTTTGTGAATGCATATTGTTTAAGTACCTAAATAAAATGAGTGTTTACCTATTTCGTTCATAGAGTACGTAACGATTTCCTTAATCTTTAATAAATGATATGGTTAATCCTTGAATGAAATTTTGCGTGGATTTTTAAAAAATCGGACATTTTAAAGGGTTAAAATTAGGTTATATCGTTCCTTAATATGGGGTTTCCTTCCCACGTCTTGCCAAGCCTATTATTGGTCTTAGAAAAACGTCCCAAATTTTAAAGTACGATAATACTTTCCCATTATTCTTAATTTAAGTATTAACTATTCTTATAAACATTGGATAAGATTGGTTGTTGATGACATTCCCGGCAGATATCTATATATGATGACGCCATTTAGGAAAAATTGTTCTATGGAACGGTTGTTTTGTCCAATTTGGTTTGTCCGTAAAATTTAACGTAAAAATATTAGTACCGATATATCCTTTGATAAAATGTAAATTAAGCATAATTATGGTACACTAGTAACATGATGGCACTGTATTTTTTTTTTCATGACGATAATATTTACGATTAAAAGTGGTGGCGGCATTTACAAAATGACAGGATTCTTGTAGTACAAACTGACATGATATGAATTATGATCTATGGTTTGAATAATGTTTAGTGTAAGCAAGGCCATACACATTTACATACAAATACATATTTAGGAAAAAGAAAATCATTTTTTAATAATGGTACCTAATACATATTATAGTCTATAGACTTCATGTCAGGGGTAACCTTCGAAGAAGAGGAGAGAAGAGGGGGGGGGGATATAATGATAATAGTTATAACTGATATTGTAAGTAAATACTAAAGTAAATTTATGTATGTATGTACCTACATATATCGAAGTACAATTACGAGAGTAAATTCCTTCATCCCTTCTATGCAAAATAAATGTATATCATGCAAGAAAGGTCATACCACTAATTATTCTATGTATATGTTGTCGGAAGTGTTTCATCTTGAAAGCTCAGCATCGACATGCACTTTGGTATCCGAAAATATACAAATGGCAACACCTAGACAATAGATATAACTTGAGATGGGATTTGTGTATAAGAGTGAGGAGAAGGCGGGAGCGAGACATATGGTATTCCTGAATTAAAACCCTTGTTAATATTAGCTGCCTGTTAAGAGGGCCCTTCTTCATTTAAAATATCAGTAGTACAGGTAAAATAGTGATAATTATGTTTAAATTCATATATATATATATATTTTTAAATAATTTACACCAAAGATAGGCGATAATTTTTACTTTAGAGGGAGATGTTCATTCCCCCATGACTTATTAAATATGGAAGAAGAAACAGGAAATGCATCAACTGTTTTTACTTTTCTAATCACAATACTTAGTTTTTTCTTTATATTGATTCCTTCTGAATGTATAACACATCTTTTCCCTTTTGTCATTAGATTGAATAAGAAATTTCAAAAATGGAATAGATCTCTAAATAATTTTTTTTTGAATATAACTTTGTATCTCTAGGATTTTTCTTATTGGAGGAAGGAGGGATTGCCTAAATTGTTTTTTATCGAGAGGAACTTTTTTTTTCAAGAATTACTTCTTTCTGTATAAATAGATTATTTGACAAAAACTTTTAAAATTTTACATTTTTGAAAATTAAGAGATATTTTTTTTTCATCGTCAAAAAAAAATTCAAATAGTAATTTCCCTTTTTGACATTTTTTTTGTAAACTTAGGTTATTTTTTTTTTAGCATTTGTTCTAAAGTATTGTACAATTTGACTAATTGATTTCATTTTTTTAGTGAAACCACTGTCTTTTAAACAAAATATTGAAAATTTGGTCTTAGGGTCTGTTTGGCTTCTATATAATGCACAATGGTATCACACCCAATAGATCAAGAGTTCCTATGTATTTTATTGTTAACTGTTGATTTTTATATTTTTGGTTCCTTAATATTGCTCTAAACATTGATTTTGTTAAACTCAAGCTATGTTTTGTTAAGCTATGAATGTCCCTGTTATTACAAACAACACCAGTGATTCCTAGCTTTTTAGATTGCGTACCAGCAGAGAAAATATTAATACATCCCCGTGTATAATTTTGGCAGAATGTTATGAAACTTTTTTGAATAACCTTATTTTATAAAACAGCTTTTTATATAATTGATCTTTTTCCAACAAAAATCCTTGTCACTTCTTTAAGGGAAGTCTAGAGGTAGATTGCGTACCACAATTGGAGAACACTGCATTACATAATAGTATCCCTACAATATAAAGAATTCCTATTTTTTTTTTTTTTTGTAAAATGTCGATTTTCTACCACTCTTGTTCCTTTAAGAATGTTATAGTATTTTGTTAAGCTATTTACAATTCTGAGTATTATTGGAAAATATCTTTGTAATTGTGAAGAATATACTAACAACAGCCAACTGATTTTGAACCTTTTACATTTACACTTTATTATTTTGTCAGTTGTCAATTTTTTAACTTATTTTCCTCTTAGTTGTGTTCAACTCGAATGAGATTTTGCCCAACTGTTATCTAATATTAAATAAATCAAGAATATTCCCACAGTAATGAAGAATGGGCTAATAACTGATTTTGGTACTTTTTTCTTTCACTTTTTCGAAAAATGTTTCAAGGTACAAGAACGTGACTTACGAATGAAATTAGAATTTGTCTTGTATGACGTCTTTCCCTCGTTTCACTCTTTAGTTTTGGAATTACATAGTCATAAAGTAATAGATATAATTAGGACACCAATCTATGTAAATTAAAAAGTAAAGCAAACACTTTAAATGATACGGAATTAGGATTTGAAAACAATCTCTTCCTTAGATCTTTAATTTCAGCTTCCTCAAAAGATTTTTTATCATACTGAAAAGAAACAAAACATATAATTTTTTACATGTTTGGGAAAATAAACAACATATTTTTGTAGTATACTTGTTCAAATTAATCCGGAAATATGGATTCCTCCAGGGTTTTATATTTTCTCCTACTTTACTTATCCAAACATTAACATTAATACTCTATAAACAAATGGAATAATTCCTTACATATCCAAGATCCCCAAGAAAGGAGATATTGTTATTAAAAAAAAAAAAAATGCATTTAGATACTGCCCTTGAAATTCCAATTCCAATTTAGAAATGCCATCAGCCCACTTTAAATTCCATTTCCCATCCTTTTTCTTTAGCCAAAAAACTTTGGCATCTCTATCTCAAACGACACTTTTTTTCTTCTTTTTGATGATGGTCAATGAGAGCGTGATTTATTTTGAGAATTAGTCGTAACATTTGAACATGAGAACCTCGGAGATGAATATGTTCATTGCAAACATAGATAGTTCGATACACCTGTGAAAATCCCTACCAAGGAGGACGATCCTCATTGTTAATCAACTATTTTTTTATCATTTGTCATATATTATGTACAATATGTATGTATGTATAAATCAGTCTTTATTTCCAACTACATTTTTACGACAAAAATAAGGGAGAAAAATGAAAGGAGTTGACTTTTAAATGTTAAGACGTTTTTGATCACAAAGACAGTTAGTTTAAAAAAAAACCAAAAAACAATAACACATATTTGTACTCATAAACGCAATATACTGCAAAAATGAATTATCTTGGTCTTCTTTCAACATAATATTTGAATGTCGAATACATTAATTAAATGTATCAGTAGACATAAAATATAATACCTAGAACATTGCATATGGGCTGAAAAGTCCTGGGCTCCACACATAGATTGACCTATATCTTTTTATTTCGCCTCAATTTTAGTTAGTATCAACCTTCAAAAGAGAGCTGTAAAATTTCATGGCGATCTGTTCTTTAGTTTGTGAGTTATTGTGCTATGTGTGATTCTACTTTTGTTATTTACAAAACAATGGATCAAATACAATTTTGTGTTTTAATGTATAATCCTTCTTGATGGGGAAAAAATACTCTTTAAGCTAATCAATGGTCTGAAGAGTATTATGGGGACTCTGTTCCATCAGAAACACCAACTAAACATGGTGGGAGAGACACCAGTGATCTAGAACGCAGTGTACGTCCAAATGAGGCAATAACAACAGAAAACATAAAAAAATCCACAAAATAGATATGCACGATAGTGAAGTGTAGTTGTGTGAGTTAGCTAACATAGTAAAGATATCAAAGGAAAGTGTTGCTTATATATTGCATGATAATTCGTCCATGAGAAAGCTCTGTTCAAAGTGGGTACAGTGTTTGCTCACTCTTGACAAAAACAAAACCGTTCTATTTATTCTCGGCAGTGTTTTACCATATTTAAACATAAGAAGTCGAAATTCTTGCATTGGTATGTGTCAATGAATGAAACATGTTTGTGTGGACAACAGCTGTTGAACTTCGTCCGAAGCGCCCAAAAGTACAACAATCAGCTGGAAACGTTATGGTTTCGTTATTTTGGGATGCATGATCTTCATAGACTACGGGTATAAGGGAAATAACATCAACAGTGAATATTATATAGCGTTATTAGAGCTTTTGAAGGACATAATCACGAAAAAACGGTCTCCTTTGAAGAATAAGAAAGTGATGTTTCACCAGAATAACGCATTGTGTCATAAGTCGATCAAAAAAATAATAGAAATATACTAATTGAACTTTGAATTTCACTCCAGATTTGGCCTTCAGCAACTACTGGCGGTTCGCAGACCTAACAAAATTGTTTGCCGTTAAGAAATTTTGAACCAATGAAGAGGTTGTTGCGGAAACTTAATACTATTTTGAGGCAAAAGATAAAGTGTTTTATAAAAGTGGCATTGAATTGGTGGAGCAGTACTGGAATTATTATCTTGCTCTTGATCAAGATTATATTGATGAATAAAGCAAATTATAAACGAAAAAAAACAACTTATTTTATTTGTAAAGCCTGGGACTTTTCAGCTCAAAAATCAAATTTCATGGTTGGCAGGAGGAACATTAAGCAGTACATTTTTTGTAGAATAATTAGAGATGTGCTAGTTTTAATTTATTTTCGATCTTGTTTTTTTTTATATTAGAAATATATTTTGAATCTTTTTTAATAACAAATTTCTATTTTTTTCTTTGTTTAGTTTTAACTTTAAAAAAAATAATAAGGATGTTTTCGTAGTATATCAACAGTTGTAGTAGGTCTTTCATTCATTAATTGTATATTTCAAATAACTTTAAAAGAGAAGGGGCATATCCCTCACTCTTTCCACGAATGATTCAGAGGAAGAATAGCACAGATCCCTCAATTCATGGACTCAATAATTTTGTTAGCCCAACTAACTCTAAAGTAAAGTTTAATATTGTATCAATAAAAAAATCAATAACTCAAGTTGCTATCCCTTCAATTGAAAATGAAGGATACTACTCCCACTATGGTAATCAAACTACAAGATGAAGTTGCTCATTATTTATGGGAAATGTGTTGTACATTATGAGGTTATTAGTATCTCGTGAGACCTTTTACTTTAGTCTAGTGTCTGACGCTTTAGAGTCCTTTTTCTTCTCTTTCTGCATGCTCATTTCGATTGAATTGACAAAAGAGGATCGAGTCTGGAGTAATGAAGAATTCATAATATATTATTAGACTTTCTTCTCTAATGACCCATGCATTCTAAGGCAATGACGCTTATTTTTTCTTCAAAGGTTATAAATCATCCCATTGGGTTTGTTAAAAGGCCATCATAGTCTATTTATTAGTTTTATTATTAGTATAAGGTGATAGTAATTAAAATAATTATACAGTATATTATTTTTATAATTATAATAAAAGATCCTACATTCATTTCTAATAACTTATTATATACTCAGCTTCATTGGTATGAACCCTTGAATAAATGATATCTTTTTTGACTATTGTAAATATTTGTAAGCTTTTATTGCTTTTAAATGATGTTCTGCTAGAATGTTACGAGGACATGTCCTTAAAAAATTATTTTTGTCTAGGATATTAAGTATATGTGTAAACATCAATTAGAGTTACAGTGAAAATATGTTATTGTTTTTAATTCTAACAAGTCTGCTTAGAAATTATATTCCTCTTTCATAGGGTTCTTTCACCCTACATGACCGTTTTGAAGGTGAAGGGGTCAATAACTGTATTCCCCCTGTTACATGTTGTGTGACCAACTGTTCCTCTTTGCTTGGACATGTCCTCAATTTACATATTGTTAAGAGAGTTCAGGGGATTTTTAGGATATAAAAAGAGAGCATATTCATGCAAAAGAGTACAGTTAGGAGTAATCTGTAATAATAAAATAATATAAAATAAAAGATCTAATTTTTTTAAACAAGAATACAAATTTAACCTTCAATTTTACTAATTTCAAAATATTACCTTCTCCCTCTAAGACCAACATTGATTGGGCCACATGTCTCTCTTATTTGGAAATCAAAATAAGGACACCTCAGCTTTAAGATAGTTCTAAATTCTCTAAAAAGTGTGGCCATGATTCTAACACAAACGAAAATCAGCATGATGAAAGTTTTAAGTATGATTGCCTATAAATTTCACTTTCCGATGGTGCTTTAATTGAATTTTTCTTTAATATACATTTGTGGCATATGATATATCCAAATTTATGAATATGGGGACATGCTGCTAAAGATAAATATGATTCTTGATTTGAAGGCAAGTTGTTCTATGTAGTCTAACCACAAACTGACTCGTGAACTTTTTATATCCTTATTATGTATTTGATTATATGTTGTAAATAGGTTTGTTCATCTATTTTTGAGTATGTAAATGGGGAAGAAAAAAATCATCATTTCTTCATAAAAAATAACTACCTCTTATAATTCCTCTTATTTGAATGATAAGAAATTATTGTCCTTGTCACTTCCTTCTACGGAGAGGCCTTTCCCAAACAAAGTATTCAACCTCTAATCGGATATATTTTATTTGTTTATCGGTTTGTATAGATACATCGTATGTATGTCCTATACACACCCACATTACTCTTTCAATTTTCTTAACTCTCATCAAAGGAGGGCTGCAATTAAACCCTCGGATATATTTATAATCATATTTAATTGTATAAATGAATCGTTTCATGATGTTGATACTTAACAATGATTCTTACTTTATATTATTAAATTCCATGCTATGGTAGGTATCTTACAATAAACTTTTATGTATGACCTTTTATAAATATGTATTGTGTGTGTTCACTTATATTTACTATGTAAGCTAAGGAATAAAATGATATCTATAGAACCTCTTCTCTCCTCCCTGTGTTCATACATATATTTCAATGAAAAATATATGTTTAACATGATAATATTTTTCTTGAATATAACTAAATATTATTCACATTGTGTATTATTACTTTATGATGTTATCGTTAATATATTTATGCAGGGCGTCTTCAGGGGGGAAGGCTATAGCCCTGTCCCGCCCCTAAATAGCGAATTTTCGGTCAAATGAAGAAAAAAATAATAATAGAGGCTAAAACAAACTTTTTAGTACAGTCCAGCCAAAAGGTTGGAATGAAGGAAACTTATTTATAAAGTTATTTGAGCAATCAACAATTAAATTTCAACAGGGCAAGGCACAAACAAACAAAACATAAAGAGCTACTGGATAGCATAGAGAACCGCGCCTAGTAAACAAACGACCATGTAAATAAAAATCATAACGGCCTTAATTGCTTATGGCCTTTAGACATATACCTATAATGTATTAATAAACATAAATGAAGTCCTTTTGGTTCATCAAAATTAAATGTTTCTTACTCTTGTTCGACTAATGTTCCTTACTTTTTAGAATAAAAAAACTATTCTGGACTAAAAGATGATTGGTGTTATTAATAACTATGAAAATATCCTAATATATAAATATTTTTTTTATAAATTTATAAAATGTTCGGTTTTATGAAGAACAAATGGGGTGTGTTAAAAACCAATTTAAATAGAACAAGAAAGAAAAAGAAAGAAAAAAATTCAAAATACGAGTATCTTTTAAAAAAAATTCAAATACAAAGTATATTTACCAAAAAAGCAAGATACTAAATACATTTTCTAAAAGAAAAAAATCAATCATACTTTATTCTTATTTCTTTTTTCAAAATATTAAGCCCCAAAATAGTGATGAAAATCATGTATATTTTGGAGATGTTAAAAAAAAAAACCGAAAATAAACATGGTGCCCTGACAATTTGAAAAATGATTTGGAGGAGAGGAGGAAGTGTCATTAGATCAGCTAGAATACACTGTGACGAGAAAGGAGGGGAAGAAGGAAATAAACAAGGACATTGCCAAGAATTACTCCGATGTCCATCCTCAATTCTACTCTGAGTTCAACAAGGACTTACAATTAAAAGTCCGCAAAATATCCTCAAGTCTTTTATGAACACATACGAATGTCCATCAGGTTTTGAATATACTTAAATGAGTTTTATAAAAAAGAAAGTTTATCATTCAGGAGTAATTCTAGCATTATTGATATTATAAATTTAAAAAAATAAAAATAAAATAAACGTCCTAACTAAAAAATACACACAATTTACATTTCTATATATGAATTATGAGAAATGATTCATTCTCACATTCAAAGACAAATTGTGCACAAAGCAGTGCATAAAATGAGTAAGTAAGGAATTCAAAATATATATATTTATATTATAGCAAGGTTAATACAAATACAAGGTTATACCATGACGCGTGTATGACTGATGTTTGACTTCCACCACGCTTTTAATATTGACGTCATAGTAAATGAGGAGTTGTGTGTTTTGTCAAAATCTGTTTTTCTTGCCCAGCTGTCGGTATGATACATTAAAGTGAAAATTCTAGCAATAGTGACGTCATAGATATGAGTGGTTGCGTGTTTTGCCAAAATATTTCAATGTCTTGCCGAGCAGTCGGTACAATACATCAGATTGAAAATTCTAGCAGCCCGATTACATGATGGTCCAGCCTTGTATTTCTATTAACCTTGATATGATAGTAATAAGTGTTTTTTTCAAAATTTGAGCTAATAGGGTGAAATTTGTTATTTGAATAAAGGTTATTTCGTTTTTATGAAGTAAATATTAAAAAAAATGTATATATCACTTTTTTGTTTGTTCCTCACATATTTGCATTTGTACAATGTACATAATTTAGAGGGCAAGGGATATAAGCTGCCCCCCCCCCCTTAATTTTTTTTAAAAGAAGATCCAGACTGTTTTTTTGTTTAGCGTCTGTTTCTACTCATTCTGTGCCCTATAAGAATCTTATTTATGTTATACTTACACTACTACGTAGGCATTCATAACTCTGTGCTCGATGCGTTACATAGATAAATGTACTGGAATTACTTTTTATATTTATATATTTTTAAAATCTTTTTAAAATGTAAATACATATATGTATAGTATTAAATATTGTATGGAAGGCCATTAGTGTGTGTCTATGGATGTGTTCCTGACGTTCAAGTGAAATTCATTGTAGTGGAAATGCAATGTCTTAGCACTCCAGGAGGGAATATCTTAATAGGATCTGTAAATATACATAGCTTCGGATTGTATAAGGCCCATTAAGAAAGAAAGACTTACATATATCGTCAACAAACCACTTCTACGAGTGCATAGGCAGAAGCAACGAACAACAACTAAAAAATTTCTTTATCAATGTCAAAGTTCAAATGATTTTCTTAAATGTAATTTGTCTTTTTAAATATTATAATATATGTACACTATGCCTCCCTACATAGATATACAATTTTTCTCCTATTGTTTTTTCAGGGTCAAAGAATGGGCTAGGACACCTTTGTATTTTATTTATTTACTGCGCTATTTTATTTCAAACTAAAGATTTAAAAAGTTGTTTTGAATTTATCGTAAATTAAAAAAAAAAACGAAAATGAAAAACGAATGCTAATACAAAGTACTTGTATAGTTTTGATATAATCATATATCAACGTAAGCATTAAAAAGGATCTTTACTCGTTTTAATCCTATTAGAAGGTGTTAAAAAACTGTATCATATATGTTACGCCATGAAGGACTGTGTTAAACATATATACATTGTACACAGGTGAAGCTTGTGGGAGATTTGGGGAGTCTGGCACCTTTATCCTCAAAATGTTTCATATTAATGTAAATAAATATAAATTGGCTTGGTCGTCACTAGGATTTTTCTTTGTGGGGTTTTTTGAATACTTTTTTTTCAAATTGTCCGACTGACATATAGTTTATTCTGATTCTTATATGAGGTTGTCTTATTTTGTTTACAAAAAAAAAAAAAAAAGGCCCGTTTCATAAATAATTTTTAATGGAGTGACTTTTTTTAGAAGGTGATACCATTTTTTTACGACCCTTTTTTTAAAAACCTTGTTGAGTCCCTTTTCCCAGTTTTTTTCCATATATATTACGTAGGGTATTCTAAATAAATTGGAGAAATCTTTCAATGCTTATAACGGACGAACTTGATGGGGTAAAATCATAAATACTTTATTATTTGAGAACTACATTTAATCACATTCAACTATTCATAATGAGATCTGCCTCTCTTGATAACCTCAGCCGCACGGCACCGGAAGCTTTGGAGGCCTAGATGACCTCGTACGGATCCAGCTTTGCTAATGTACTGGTTCTGATTTTGCACTTTTAATTTTCATTCCTTGGATTGATGGAGTAGCCCAAGCAAAAAAATTACGGGTTCCGACAAGACAATACACCGGCCACAAGGCCAAAAAGTGCAAGATATATTGGCCACAAAATGTCATCACTTTTGGAGCCCCGATTTTTGGTCTGCAAACAGCCCAGACCTAAAGCCATACAATTTATATTTCTGGGAGGGCATGAGGCCTATGCCAAGTATCATTGGTCTGTGGAGGCCTTGAAGAAATCCATAACCCATACAATATCAAAACTGGATTCCCTCGAGGTCCCCCGTACCTGTCAAAGTTTCCGACGATGTGTTGCCGAGGTTATCAAGAAAGGGAGATTTCATTATTAATAATTGAATTTCATTAAATGTATGTTTCAAATAATAAACAATTATGGTTTCAGCCCATGTAGTTCGTTCGTTATAAGCCTTTAAAGATTTTACAAATTTATCTGGACCACCCTGTATAAATTTTTTCAGAAAATAATATTTCTATAAATGTCCCTTTCAATAAAAAGGTATGTCTTTATATTTTTCATGTAGATCCTTCATTTATATTTATAAAAAAGTCACTATCTCGATAACTAAAATTCCGTGTGGCATCCTATTTTTTCCGACTCTGATACTCCATGTTGAGTGCCCCCATCGCAATAACCCCCTCCCTATAACAAATTTTAAAACTTTTCCTATATTTTCAGACTCTAACTATTTTAAGGGTCATTGTGAAAGTGAAGAAGAAACGAGAGGTTTACATAAAATGATAACCATCACTCTCTGTACTTTTGAGCCTTTTTTTTTTTGGTTTGGTTTTTGTATTTGGTCGGATTCTATTATTATTATATTATTAAATATTATATATAAATACCGTTTTCAAGAGTACATATCTATTTATGTATGTTTTAATACAACATTAGAAGTCGTGAATATCTAGGGAATATGGAACATTGTTTTTAAAGGAACTCTTTAGGAAGTATTTTTTTGTATGTATTTCGTTCAAATGTATATTGTGTCTTGTTGTTTTCAGCCACATAATTAGATATAATTCCGTGTTATGTACTAATGAAATTATTTTTACAAATGTGGGATTCTTAGCCCTACAATATGCTGTAATTGATTGTTTTTACTTCATCATATATATATATAATAATATTATTTTTAGATTAATATCAGTATGGTTCTTGGGAACGCGTGACTATAGAATTCCGTCAGCATACTTGTAGAAATAGCGAAAAAGAAAAAAAAATACTATCATCCCCAATGCTTTGACAACCCTTTTTGTATCAGTTGTTTATTTTCCACATTTTTTACCTGAATAATGTGCAAAATGCTGATTGACTTAACTCTTTTGAAGCTGCCTTTACCCTTACTATTAAATATTAAAATGGAAAATGGTTCACGGTTTGAGAAAAATCGGGTAAGAAAATACCAACTGATTTGGGGTCCTTATTCTTTCACTATTCTACTACCAAAGACTAGCCCGTGTCTAAATTGTTTCTTCAAGGGGTTTTTGATTTATTTTTGAGAGAATATTAAAAAAAAAATCCGATTATGATCAAAGAAATTCTAAAAATTAATTCCGTTTTTTGACAACAAAATATTTCAAATGTGACAACAAAATAAATCCCACTTAATTCCCCCTCTTTAATCACGGGCTTGACTAGAGTTACATAAAAGATCTTACTTATATGTGTGTTAATTCTCATTAACAAGAAAATGTACCCTATATTTTTTGAGTCAACTATGGAATTGTTTAATTTTGTTCCTTGTTAGTTTGATGAACGTTGATAAGTCGAACATAAATTCTTTCTTGATGGAGATGCAATAAAGATTGCTATAAGAAAAGAGAGCCCTTATTTTTGATATTATAAAAATATGTAAATGTATTGAATCCCATTTTTAATAATATTAAAAGTAGATGTATAACCACATATGTATTATTTCTATGGGACATGAAAGACTCATTTAAAGAATGACACACTTAACATAGGATCCCTTTTAATTTCATGGACATTAAACGAAAGTAAGTTGTATTAGTAAACAGCTCATTAATGCATCGCTGCTAAAATTTGTTCCGCCGTGGAGCCCAGAGCAAAAGTGGAATACATACTATTGTTTTATATTTTGACAATGTAAAGTTTTCAAAACCAAGATAATTATAACAATGAAACCTATTTTAGATGTGTCAAAAATATTTTTACTCCATATATATAATATCTCAATTTGAGCTACAAATCTTATTTTTGACAAAAAGTACCTATTTACAAATTAGCTTTAGGTCCAGGATATGTATTGTATGTACCTACATGTACATAAAGTTAATAAATCCATAGATTTCTTGTAATATTTAATATGTATTTTTCCAGCCAGATTGGTTGTCTGGTTCTATAGAAAGATAGATGAAAAAAACAACAACACGAATTCTTTACAAAATAGAAAATCCTGTAATAAATTATATGTGTCAAAAATAAAATGAAGATGTTTATAATATGTATTTAAATAATGCAATACATGATATAATCGTAATATCATTTCTTTCACCTGAAGACGTCTCAAGGAGAAATAAGTTTCTAGCACGAAGCATACATAATTGTGGTTGGGAATATATAATATCTATGTAGGTTTTATAGCTTTGATTTTATGGCATCATCCTCATCAAGAGCAGAAAACCACGTAGGGTGAATTAACAACCCTCATTTTTCATTAGCTACAACATCATGTAATTCCCCCTACCCCAATCTACAGACTTAATAATAGCTATATTAAGGTAAAAAATATTATATTACCATTTCTAGTGGCTAGTCTTTCTCCTCCAATAAGATTTTTTTGCGTACAAAAAAAATATATATTTGGAGAAAATGCGTAGTTTGTTTGTGAACGTTTATTTCTATATGAGAATAATAAGAAATGAAAATCTTGCAAATTTATGTGAGGTAGAAATATAAAATAACTTATGTAATATGTTTTCTCTTAAAAGTTAGTCCCCTATGAAATAATGTTCTTTACTTTTTATCACACATTTATCTATTATTATTATGAGCATCGATGAGTATTGGCTTATTAATATCAAAATAATAGCAATGTCCGAATAAATAAGAATAGAAAAATATGTATCGTTATATTCAAAGTTAAATGGTGTATTAAAGTAGTAAGTAGATATGGTATGCTTATAGATTTTTTCAAAATTCTTATCTTAATATATTTGAATTATTCCAAGAAAGTTCATTTATTATTTTATTTTGTTATTAAATACAAATTAAATGCTCATTTAAGAACTATATGTATTCAGTTTTATTTAAAGAAAAATAATTATAATTATCTTCATATGTAATAAGTTACATACCTTTTTCGAAAAAAAATAAATTGTTGATGTTATTAAGAAATCAGCACTTTTTTTAAATGACAACTTTTTCTTCTAATAGTTTTCTTTTGGATTAAAAAGTAATGTAACAGAATAATAATAAAAATAGTCGCAGCACCAACTGGTTCCGTCGTTCAAGTCATACTACTACTACTACTACCATTATTATTTTCTTATTTGCTTACTACATACACACTTTGTGTTCACTACCAGAGCTCCCGCATTCCAAGTATTACATCGTGGAACAACAACAAGAACTGCTTGACGTACGTGCTCGCAGATTTAAAGAAAAATATCTATAAATATAAAATAATTCCGAGGAATCAGGAGGGAATTTTGTATTTTTGATCATTTTTGGATGTTCTAGATGCCATTACATAGTAGTTCTTATTAATATGATCGTTTAAAAAAATGTTGCTAATAATTATAAATTGAATGAATGTTAGTTATATGCTACTCTATACAATAAGCGTTGTGGCTCTTTTTATGCATCATACATATGTATAATTTGAAGATTAATTATTTACTAAATATTCCATCTCTAAACCTTTCCTCTGGCAAAAAGAAATGAATAAAGGCCTATAATAAGTTAGTAGTCCGCTCATTCTTCCCAGTTCTGGAATTATTCTTCATTTAATTGTATTGAACTGCTCTAATTAGTGTTCAATCCAGTCCCGTTACCAGACTTATATCAAAAAAGGTGATAGGGCTGTGACTTGGATTTTTCTTTGTGAGTTAATTAGCTCTAGATGAAATTTTTATTTTTGTATTCGTTTTTAAGGAGCTTTTTTATCAAAACCAAAATTTGTTATTATTTAAAAAAATAAAAAATCTTTAACCTTTATATAACTATTACACCCATTTTTAATCACAAATCTGGTGGCTTAACTATTTTGTAGAACAATAATTTAGAATATTTTCACAATTCTGCAGTTTTAATAGAACCACTTAAATTGTGTTTATATTTAATTGTCCATTCGAGGCATGCAAATAAACATCGTAGTACAGTACTGATTCAATCAATAACCATACAAAATACTAATATGTAGGGATTTTTTTGAACACATTGAAAAATCAATAGCTGACAAAAATATATATCGTTTAAATTTGGGATAACGCTATGATGGATACATACAACTTGATCGCTTATTATTTATTGTATTCATTGCAAAAAATATATACATCATAATGCATCACTTTTTATTTAATGAGAGAAATAAATTTTTTATAGACAAAATATTTCTTGGAATTTGATGATCTAATAAATCCTATTTTTAGAAAGAAAACAAGTGTACAAGATATAATACATCTGTAACATATATATAAGCTCCACTGGATTCAAAGTAGAATTCCTCATACTTGAAAGCATGAAATCCCCGCAAAATAGTCGTTTGCATTGAACATAATTTCATTTTCAAACACATCTATTCAATCTTGACCTTTTCAGTTTTGTGCATAATTTAATATATATTGAAAGTCACTGAGAAGTTAGACAACTAAATGTCACATCACATATAGAATGTATGTATGTATTGTACATATCTGCAAAAGTAACTTAAACTTCATAGGTAAGATCTGAATCAACTCCTAAAAATGTAATGGGGCTTTGTACCGCCTAATTGTGAGTACGTAGAAAATTACGTCAATGGATCTTCATCCTGGTATTTTGATTGAATAGTAATGTTGCTCTTTTATGCCAGGCAAATGTATCCAATTTCTACTTCTCTTTCTTGTTGTACCTAAATCTAATTTCCCACCTACAGTCTACCATAATTGGATGTCCCTAATTTTTTTAAAGGAATCACTCGAGTAGAAGTGCACGATTCCGTCTCTCTTTATATGGAATATAAAAGGAATCAAAATAAAAGTTTCGGTCATAAACTCCTAATGAGGAAGAAGTTTTTCTTCTTTTTTTGTTGTTATTATTTTATTTCTTCAAATAATGATTTATCGCTTTATTAATCATTAAAATGGTTTTTGAGCAGCTGCAGTGTAAGGAGAGGGAGGGAGGGAGGGAAGGGGGGCATGGTTCACTCCATGCTTTATTAAATAAGATCCGATTCCTTGTATCCTCATTTTATGATTATTATGAATCAATCAACTTTCATTCATTTAATAAAACCAACTCACTTATAACGACTGAATAATAAACGTATTTTAAATTATAATCATCCATCATTACAAATATACAATTTGTACTATTTCATTTATGAATGCAATTATTTATTTAGTTGTCCATAGAATTGAACATCCAAGAATTTGTCATGGATGTGCCAAGGCATCATTGTGTAAACAATGATCCATTTCAAATTAATGGACCATGTATCAAATATAATAAACACATTTATCTCAATCAAAATGTATATATGTATCTTTGTAAATGTACATTTTGAATTTCAATAAAAAAAATCATACAAATTAGAATTTTCTTTTTGGCAAAGCAATTAAATTGGACAATGTTACGTCTTTTTTGATTAATAAATTATCCACCAAAGTAGCTGAGTATTACAAATATTTTATTTTCCTAAAAAGCAATATACCATTTTTCAAAACAATAGAAAAAAATTCATATTCCCCACCAAAAAAAATATATATATATAGGTAAATATTTAGGGGATTAAAAGTTTTTAGTTACTTAACCAATAGAAAATTCAACCGTGGTCGGTGCAGTCATTTATAAAAGTTATTTCATCCCCATAATGAATACTTTTGACCCTGACTATCCATGTAACTAAAAAATTGTTTAAGGTAAATATGGATTCAGTAATATCCATAACTTTGATGGCTGGTGTGGTATCAAATATAATTTTTTCATAATTAAAGATAAATTATAATATTAAGAATTTAAATGATTTTTTTATAGAATGTCATTTTGCAAAGTTTTTAGCAGATGATAGATCTAAATTTCCAAATTGATGATAATAATTAAAGGTTAGAGATAGAGTGGAAAATGTGCACCGTTCATGCTTTTCATTCATTTTGAGCTCTTAACGTTAATTTTGAGTTGAGCACATAACAGATTTTTTTAGAACGGCTTGGTGTTGTTCTAGTGTTTTGTGTGTTTTTAGCTCATTTTTGTCGTTATCCTAAGACATTGTTTACTGCAGGAAGAAAGCTAAAACAAAGTGGCAAAACGACGACCAAAGTGATCCTTTTTTTTTAAAATTTTGTTGGTTACGAGAATATTTTTTTTTGTTCACTAGTGCACTGTGGGTATCATAAATTATTATATAACCAACTATACAACCTTCATGAATTCTCAAGGCGAATTGTCAAAAGGCAAGAAAAATTATAAAGTGAGATCCTCAGTAGTATCCCAAAAGGTACATCTCGCGAGGAAAAAAAAAATGAGTAGACAAATAAATTTGGATAAAAATTGATCATATTGTCGTCGTTTAGTTAAAAAACTAAAACAAAATGACTGCCTGGACTGATTTTTGAAAGAAAAGAACGGACAAATGAATAATGAATGGAAAAAGTATGAATCCTAGTAGCCATTTATACAGTTACTCAAATTGTTGTTCTTGGGGTTTGTTCATTTATTTTTTCCTCAAAGGCTCATTTGAAGAAAAAATAGGCAATTTGATCTGTTTTTTTAGGCTCCAATTAATTTATATCAGCCTCAAAAATCCATATGGGTTGGATCTTAGTTTCTTTTAACTTTAATTTTTTTTTTTTCATAAGAGGAAAACTCCATTCCCTAATATGCAATATCCGATACATCATTAACTTTATTAATAATGGGATTTTTGTTCTTGCTTTTAAATTGAAGACTCGTGACTTTCATTGGGGGTATTTTATATACATTATGATATTTCTTAATATGATCAAATTGCCAATCATAACTCATTCACAATGGAGATATCCATGTATCTTATACTACTCGTACATTTATAATAATAAGCCTCAATATTTTCATCCGAATCTCAACTAAATTTATGTTTACTAAAGTACAATATATGTACAACTTTTTAAGTATAAATCAAAAGAGAAACATTTTGCACATTTTTTCAAAAATCTCGTATTGAATCAAATATAGAATGGTTTATCTACAGTCTAATACCATTGCTTCACTTTCAACTCAAGGAATATAAACGGGAAATTCCATTTGAGTACAAAATGACAATATTTAATCCTAGACTTAGAAATTGCAAACTCCTTTCATTTCACGATCTCTTTTGCATAACATATTACAGAGTAATATATCACTACAAAATTGGAATGTAAGATGGGTTTCTCATTTCCGCAGAAACTGTCTTGGAGTAGGAACCTGGGTTTTGAAAGTAAATAATAAATACTGTGGAATTTAAGTATTTATTTTAATATTTTAAGAAGAAATAATAATTTTTAAGCAGATCTTAACCATATAATTTCAATTCTCTCGATCCTCATTTTTATCATCATCAATATTAATACACGATTGTGTTTTTTAGAGGCCGTTAGTCCTACTATTTTTGATTCCATAACTCGATTTATTCCATAAATTGAAAATGGAGGGTAAAACCAATGATTTGGTGGGGGTTTTATCTTCTAGATTTAAGCAAAATTTGTATGTTCGTCGACACCTAATAACTCCGGGCAATGCCGGCTATATGTAGGTAAATAAAACTTATATTATAAAATAATTAAATTGGAGATTTCTTGCGGGTGAAAATCCCTATAAATTCCGGGAAAATAGGATCGCGATAGAGAAACCCTAGTATGTACATTGTAAATATACAGATGTTGAAGAAACAGAATACGACCAAATACAAATCATGAACAGGTAGTACAAACAACCATACACATGATCATTTTCATATAACTAAAAAAAAAAAATGTCTGTTTTGTTTTATCCTTAATAGAATTTGATACATAATAATATAATTATATATATTAGAAGTTCCTTCTTTAGCTAGTTAGTAATCATGTATCACATAAATTAAATAAATTCATATTGTCTATATTAGAAAAAGGTGCGTGGGACACATAGAAGAGACCCTCGTTTGCTCCATATCCTCTAAAAACTACAGGGAAGAGTATCAAGGTTTGATAACTACATACTTATATGCTTATATAGGTAGTATTAAGGAAAGATCCGACTTCCCAAAATAGAAGTGGCTAAAAAATAATGCTAAATCTCTCTGAATAAAGGACAAGTCCGTAAGTAGTAAAATTATATTAAAATGACCACAAAACTTGCAAATTTTAAGAAGACTTACTAATAGATGGAAAATACTTCTAGAATATGTAAAACAAAACAAATTTAATTTCTTCTTCTATTATTTCCATAATAATGTGTAAGATAATCTATTAACCCAATCTTAGAAATCATAAAGTCTTTTCAACTTTATGACTTTTTTCGTTTTCAATGTCATACTTATTAAATGTTCAACTTATTGTTAGCTATTTTTGTAAAGAGGGATTTAGATTATCTTTTTGCAACAATGTTTATTATATTTGTAGTATCCTTATTCCCTGAAACAAAAAAATACTGAAAGTATGACAATAATACAGTTTGTGAAGTACTAGCTTAGTTTATAAACTCGTATAACAGTGTTATTCTACATACCAACATTAATTTAATTATAGGAATATGTTCTTCTTTTTACAAGATTTAACTGGAGTTCAGTGGATTCATATGAAAGTAATATGTACACTAGGGTAATTACTTTTTACAATCTCATATCCTTAGTTATTTTTGGATGGATTTTATGTCAAGTTGAATATTTAAGAAAACGTGATTTGAATAAGAAACAACACACATAAAAAGATTTTTAATAGGTACAAATGACATTATACTTATTTGAATAAAAACTTCAATACGCTCTTATAAACTTATTAAATCAATTTTGTAACATAATGCATCCATAGCAATCTTTTTTGCATCTCTTAACCTTTCCTACAAAAAAAAAAAAAAAAAAAAAATCCTAAATTAAATGTGATTAGTCAATGTATACTCGATTGTTTGACTATACTTTATATATTTGTAGAAATATGTTATTAACTTTGTATTATTTAGTTTATTTTAGTTCAATAATTATTCAATGTTCTAAGAACTAAGAGTAGAGAGATCAACAGTTGACAAAAAACAACAACAACATAGTAAATGACCAAACAATGATTTGATGAAATTAATTGTCAATTAAATACATTTTTTATTTCATTTATTAAATGAGATGAAATGGGGATATGAGGACCTCGAAGGGGTTTGCTTATAAAACATCTACGATACACCTATATTGTATGTTGAATGGACAAAATGTAAGCTTATAAACTTTACTTTGATACAATCATGAGGTATTGATAAGAAAAAAGAAATGAAGTCATTATTTATCCTTGAGTTCATCCCTTTGTTTAATCCAACCATGATGATCTGTCACCTTCTATCCATATTCACAACGTCATTAAAAGCCAATTTGAATATATATCTACAAACATAATATATATATATATTTATTTACGACTGTTGGAATAAATAACATAGAAATAAAACAGAACAATCAACTTCATTTAATTGAGAAAATGTTTTTGTTAAGTGTATTGTTTTGGCTTTTGAATCTCATTTCATTGTGCTCCTGGAATTTTTTTTCGACTCTTGAATCCTAATATATTTATTTTGCGGAAATGTTCCAACATGCTTTGAAGTGTTTCAATAATATAATGTACAACACATTATTTAGAAATAATGAGGGAATAGAAAATTAAAACAATTAGCAAAAGTGATTAAAAGTATCTGACTTAACATTTTTCCCAATCTCACAAAAAGTTAAAGAACATAGAAACAAAGAATACAAATCTTCTTTGTTTGATTTTTCTAAGACCAGAAAACAAAGAGCAGAGAAATACATGAAAATGTGGAATTATTATAAGAACTTTATTATTTTGCCGGTTTTCCTATTTCCAAGGAAATATCTTTTTTTCTTTCTTCATCTTTTTAAAACATCTTGAGTCTATCTATTTACATAGGTAAATACCCCCTCAAAAAACTCAAACCCCTTCTTTCAATACTCTAATAATTGCTTGGACTACATTAATCGTGACGAGGGTAAAAGAGTTTGTACTTAAACATTTATGTAGATACACTACGATTGAGTTTAACTCGTGTGTTCTTTTTAACGTGGTTGAAAGTAATTATTATTAGTAAGTACTTGAATTAATTGACGTTTGATTAAAATTTTTACTCATTAAGTGCTCTGAGGACTGAGATCCTTGAAATTATTGATCAATTTACTTTCCTTTGTTTTAGATATACAAAAATCCCTCCTTAGGAGGTCTGTAGAAATTTAAAGACAGAATATATTATACTCCTGGATGTATGCGATAAATGAGATTTGGTGAAGATTTTGGTGGCATGACATAGTTGTTTTTACATCAAGGAGTGCTATCTTGTTGTTTTAACGAAGTGATTTATGTATGAAGAGCTCCTCAAATTCCACTTTCTTAATCTACAGATAATGAAATACGTTTGTAATAGGGATGTGGTTCTTGGTGTGGATCAGTCTCAATCTCTCAAAGTCTGGATCTCATTGCCAAGACAAATAACAAAGCAACTAAAAAACTAGATATTTTTCTCTTTTAGTTTCATCCCATCAAATTCTTTGTCATTCCTTGGTCTCAGGTAAGATGGTATTGACCACAACACTAGGTAGTTAATAACAAATTCCATTAAATAAATACCAAAGAAAGGGTATAAATAGACAGGAACCAAACCCTGTATATAAAATCCCTGGATACACGAATGGAATACTAATTATATGAAACGATAATTATAAATGATGCGAGTCAAACATTAATAGAAAGCCCATCATCATCCTTTAGGATAATTTATTTACTAATTAGTTATTATCGATTTGAAATGACAGTGCATTAATAACTTTTCAAGGGAGCCAAACAATTCTTAGTCACGGATAGAATCACCAAATAAAAAACCACATCACAATGATTAGATTGATAGATATTTTCATTTTATCTGATGGGCTATTAGAACTATTTATAAGACGTATTATTTATTAAGCTTTTAACAGATTATTATGACTTATTTAATATTAAATATCTTATATAATAACTTTAAAATTGCTACTAAAATTGCACTTCTTTCGTACTGCAAAGGTAGAACAATAAACTCTTTTGACGCCACATGATTTCTCATAACATTATGTCAGATTTCTATAAATAGACATCAGTATTTTAAGCTTTTGAACAATTATATATATGCATTTGCACATAATAGTATAAATACGTTCACTGCTCAGTATGAAATAATTGAAGTTTACTTAAACAAATTTCAAAATATTTATGTGAGACACACAATTATATCTGCTTCTTTCATTTCCGAAACTTTTCTTCAAAATAACAAAATTATGACGCTATTGGCTAATTACGTCATTTTTCCAAACTGTTAGACCATTTACTTTATTTTAGAGTAAAACTTGTTCAATCTTTAACAATATTTAATGAGTTCAATGCACTAATAAGAGGCAATAATTGACCAATCGAGGTGATATCAGAGATTGAAAAGTTAAAAATTTTTGACGACCACTTTAGTTTTGTTCTAAATCTTAAGGATGTGTCCGAGTTGGACTTAAAAACCGCCACATAGAACACTTATGGGTAAACAATGTCCTCATTGTATGTATCAATTACTTTAATTAGCCCAAGGAATGACAAAATATATTACTGTGCACGAAAGATACTTAAAGTTTTACAAAGCTAACTCAATTGGTAAAATGAGGTAGTTCACCATAATATTGGTAAAAATGATGCCTTCTGGAGAATACTTTACAATTTGGGACGTTTTTCATGTACTGCATGTGACCGATTTTAAGTCCCATATTCGACACATCGACACAACCCTACAAAAAATAGTAAATTATCATGTTAGTGATATGATAACGCTGTGGTATTATAATTCACAAGTATTATTACATACCAAGTGGGAATGAGTTTGTAAACTCTAGTTTAGTTTAAGTTGGACATTAGCTTATTAAATTACTTTTCCCATAACAATTCCCGTGTCTAAGAAGTTATAATTATAATTACTTTTATTCATACTAACTCGTTGATATCATAATATAGATTAATAATATGTTTATTTAATAATAAGAAATTAAAATAACGCTTGTTAGTTAAAAACAATAAACTATTCTTCAAAATTATTATTCCAATGTAAGATTATCAAAGTAGTAGTAAAAATTGCAAAATAGTGAAAATATTACTAAAAAATCCCCATTGATAAGTAATTTCTACATTAATTCTTTCATTGCTTGATGAGTTGAATCCCCTCGAAATTTGATATTGTATTACTTAGTAGTTAAGATGATAGATGATAAGTAGATAAAAATGAAGAAATACCTACGTTGAGATTTCACGCCTGACATTTCAATAATTGCAAAGATTCCTTAAATGCATTTTGTGGTTAAGTAAGATTCGGTCATCAATATATATATGTACATTGTATTAAATTGAATTATCTGGAAAATTGCACAATTTTGGATGAGAGAGGCGCACAAAAATGTAAAAAAATAAAAAAACACCTTTTAATTCGTCGTTGAATATTAGAAAAAACCATCTTTTATTAGCAAAGGCGATTTGTTTAATTGAAGCTTGTTCTTTTTAGCCGCATTGGAAATGAATTTCAAGCAGTTTAAGGAGAGTATTGAAATATGTAGTGTTTTTGAGTGTGTTTTTTAAAGATGATAAGCCCACCCATCATTATATCAAGTGTTTAATGACATTTGGTAAAAAAGATCAACTTTTCTAATTAGGTAAGTTAAAATTAGAGTTGCAATTTAGCTCTTAAATTATGTACGTCTTGCAAAGTTTTATAGTAACTCCTTTCGATGTTTAAACGATGAAATTTTAGATTATTAGTCTGAGGCTGATGAAATAACAGTCAATAGTTTGAGAAAGATTAAAGTTTGCTCTACAGTCTGAGATCGATTAAGGATCACAATATGTATCATTTAAAACGAATAACAATCTTTATAGTATCTCTTAAAAAACTTTTAATTTAATTTTTGATTTCCAGTTAAGCTAATCCATATTCATCACTAACCTTTACGGTATCTCATAATCTTACTTCTCTCTCTCTCTCTCCCTAGATCACCGTTTTTCAAACTTTTTCCTGTCAGAGCACCTTTCAAAATTGCATGAATCTCAAGGTACTCCAGTGTGTCAAGCATGAATTAAAATGACACTGCATAGCTTGAATGAAAATGTCCTGTTTATTTAGACTAGACAGTAATGGTATAATTACAGCCTCTGCAATAGTGTGAAGCGTTCTTGTTTTAGCTACTATTTCAGCTGTAAAGAAGATTCTTCAGATTTAGTCATCATTTCGAGGGTTGAGTGCCAAATTGTCGCAACTAAAAAATGAAAAATATATGTGTATATGTCATCCTAGAAGTTTCATATTCAATGGTGATATTTGAGAAACACTGCTCCAGATATTTAGACAATTTTTTTTCTACTATGGAGATATTATTCATAAATAGATAGAAATTTCCACAATTTGACAAGAGTTAAGATTATATTTCGAGTAGAACCAATTAACATTTACAACACTTCTAAAAAGGATCTACAACTGCAAAAAAAACAACTGTTTACATATTTATGTCAGTAGGACAACGCCGTCTCAAGAAATCACATAAAACCGAGACTAACACTAACATTCTGAGTTCTAATGTATGACTTTAATTTTTAATTACTTCAAAGTTCATCAATTGCCATTCCTCTATTTAAACGTTAATAAATATATTCTATAATTGATGTTTATTTATATTTATTTAAAAATTCAAGTTAGATGAAAAATGAGAAATAATAATATTAAGGCTAAAAAAACAAAAGAACCCTTATTCGTTAATTTAAATATCTCCATATTTTTTATGCATAATATGTATATATCTTTTGTTCAGCATCTTTTCTTTTTGTTATGATAAAAATTTGTTTTTAAAGTACCAAAATGTTGTATAAATTGTCAAGCCCGTCGTTTTATAATAATTCAAACATTAATTAAATCCTTATTTATAACAAATATTTTGTCTGTATATATTGTGAACATAGATGTAATACACACCTCAATTTTTCATACTTAATCTCTTTATACATATGTACATAAAAACATGCAAAAATCAGCTGTGCGTGTATGTAGTGACATTTTCAAGCAAAAATAACAACGAAATGTTATTTGAACAACAATTACCAATGGTTTTTTTTTCGCTTATTTGTTGTTGTTTTTGATTATGTTATTTTATGCGTCGCATGCTTCTAACTCACAAAAATTCCTTTGAATCCAGTCACACAAATCAAGTGTGATATTTGTTTGTAAGTTTTACTAGCAATTTTGCCAGGCTCTTAACTAAGAGGATCGTTAAAATAGATTGCACATTCTAATTATATGTACTTACGCGTAACTAAAGCTACTGGATCTGATTTATCAGATCATCCAAATACGATTAAGTATCACTAAGATAATGAGGAGGTCTTTGTAAACAACATATACATTGGAAGACACAATACATATATTTTTTCTTAATTCCATTAATTTATTTTTTTCTACACAAAAAACATTGTTTTACAAAAGATTTCATTAGGCGATAAGGTGTGTATCGTATCTATTGCTTAACTATAACTAATTTAGGTAAATACAAATACCTACTAGTTAAAAGAGTTAGAGTTAATTATGATCCTGCATTACATAAAAATGCTTTTTAGTTCCTTTTCTTTTTTATCTTTACCGGAAATGATGATACTTTTCTTCTTCCAAAGGTATTTGGCTTGTATTTTATGAATACTTGTGCCCAAAGTAAATCATGGTATAAGTACAAAGGATTCCAAGTTTCACGCAATAATAATAAACATACTACACTTTATTGATGTTCTGAACGTTGATTTGTTGAATTCAAATTCAATATTGTAAGTTGGGAGTATCTCTACTGTTGAAAGAAGACGAATTTAATATTGGGAGGAAGTAACGTAATTGGATTAGTACTACATAATTTACGGTAGTTGTTTTTTCTCTTATTAAAAGAAAGGTTAAGAGATACATTGAAGATTACTATGTGCGAGGCGTAGTTTTTATACTTAATTCATCTTTTGCTTAATATAAAATATTTTCCTGTTTTAATGACGAATAACTTGTTTTACTAGTTTTATTATTAGAACTTTTCAGTACTTTAAGAGTCCTTAGAAACATTTTCAGTTTCGAGTATTTAGGCCTCAGAGTAGGGTTAATTAACTTTCGTTTTTCTTATATAAAAAAGTAATTTGGTATGACTAAAGTACAGCTAAAAAATTATTATATCTGGATATTAGATTACGGAAGAAAAAATACTCATCCTTTTTTGTAAAATTGTACTATGAATCACCGTAGTAGCCACTACGGAGAATCATAGTCTTAGTCTTGTCCTTAACTTATGATTGCAGTCTTTCAAGTACTTTCCAACTGTAAGTGTATTTAAATATTATGTACAAATCATTATACTTATAGTTATTATACATGTTATAAAATGATATGAAGTGATTAACCTTGTCTGAGTTGTTATTATACAAAAAGCATCCATCAAAAACATGGGGAAGGAGAAAAAAATGAATCTTTTTGAAACTATATGACTACTACTCCTTGGAAGTGTGTACATATGTGAGTACTTACTCAACCTTGGACTCGTTATATATTGTTTCACTTCACTCAAAAGTACAACAATACTATTCATAGAGTAATAAATATTTTGTTTAGCACACAATTTATGCTTATTCATTTTGGTTAATGGCAGAGTTAAAGCATTTTCACAAATTATATATTTATTTTTTTCAATCTCGGTATTATTGGTTGAAGGGCTGATACGAACAAACATATAATTAGAAGTGCTAATTTAAGATTGGGGTTCTGAGTTTTAAAAATATCGCAGAAACATTTTATTTTTTTCTCAATTTTGTAAAAATATAAAAAATATATAATTAGATAATCTTAATTATTGCTAACAATCCACAGGTTTTTGGCTTTGGGATTATGCATAGTAAAGTCAAAACAATACTTTTAAAATTGTATTTTTTTCTCAAATCTAGATTCATTATTTTTACTTTTGTAGATACATATATATTTTACTTGCTTTGGTTTAGTCAAAAATAAATTAGATAATGGTTTTGTTACATTATGAGAAAGCTTCAAATTACTATAAATTATTTTGGTAATGTTAGTTACCTTGTAATGTGGGCTGCATTACTAGTAAATTAAACTTATACATTTTTAGAATCTATAAACATTCATTTTTAAATAAATAAATATTTGTGTTTATAGGTCTATCTACTACTCATTAGGTCAATAATTAACTTTGAACATAAAAAAAGAAACAAAAAATACACCGTAAAACGTTAAGTGTCGTACTTATTGTCCAACGGCACCATGGGTAAGTTTATTTTGTTTCTGGACTAGACCATACAAGATTGTAAATTTGGGATCGACACAATACTTTTTTCCTTCATTCTTGTTCATTTGAAATCGTGTTCATTCATGTGAGCTATTCACTGATTGTCTACCTTTGTAAGCAGTAAAATTCTTGGATGAACAGTGGAAAGAGAGATGAACAAAGTGATTTTTTTATTTATATAATGCTCAATAATAATGAACGTGACAAAAAAATGACATAAGAAACAAACTGCATCTATGACGTCAAGGTCAGAAATTCTTATCATTTCATTATTCATTTTTTCCCTCTTTTCATTTATGTATATAATTGAATGAAGAGAGATACACACACAAAACTCAAATCATTTATTCTGATATGGGTAAAAATAGTTTTGGAAAAAAAGCACGAGAGGTCAACCATTGCTCATTGATAAACCTCAATATATATGCATATTTTTTTATTCCTTGTTTCTGGGTGTGAGCTTGGACGTTCCCTAAAATAAAAATTATCAACTCATTGGAAGATCTTAGTCAATTTCAATGAATAGAATCAAATATTATAGTGATTTGAGAATATTTAAAACATTAGACATTAAACATAGGTTCCACTTATGTCGTATTGGTATTCGATCTGGAAATTTTGGAAATTTCTAGGACCATATTTGTTTCTTACTCATTTAATTCGGTCTCCGGAAAGGTCCTGATAACAAGATTTGATTAAGAAATTTTAAAAAGCGTTTTCACTTATACATATTTTTATTTTCTCCCATTTTTATGGTAAACTTTTCTGAAGAAAAAGTTGGTAATTTAACATCTTTTTACACTTTTTATTCAATATATGCCCCTCCATTCTGAATGATGGCTTCAATACGGGGACGAACAGAAACACAGCTAGCCTTGATAAAGTCTGAAGAAAAGTTGTTTTACTCCTTCGTGATCACAGCCTTCAGGGCATTGACATTCGGATGATAAGTCTTGTTTGATTTGCCCTCCAAGACACAACCAATAGAAAAGTCCAGGGGGTTCACGTCGGGTAAGGTAAGAAGCCTGCCAGCCAAAAGGTGTGTACTGGTCTTGGATAAACATTTTCTTCAACCATGGCAAAACATGGCGCCTGAGGACCTTGTAGTAGACATCCGTGTTGACTTTTTCGTTGACCTTGAAGAAGTAGGGAGGCATATTGCTGCCATCGCACGCCACGACACCGAGGACCATGACCTGAGCTGGATGTTTGGTCCTGAAGGTTCCCTTGACCTGAGCTCTTGATTCAGGAAAGAAGCGATCATTTCTTTTGTTCAGAACAGCGTCCACTATGAAGATCTTCTTGTTGGAGATCGAATTGTACGCGGAGGTGATTGCAAAACCTTTACCGTGTTGCTTGTGGCTCAGACATTTTGATTCCACAAAACAAAAGAAACATCTTATTATTAGTTTTTAGTCAGTTCTTTCCAATGACGCCAAGTACAAAATTGTCAGAATTTTAGAACTGAGAACAGACGGATTCGAAGATTCTAAGTTTTGAGTCCTTTCCTATATATCAAACCCTAATATATTATTACTTCGTTATACAATCTTATTTTCTTAGATAAAAATTGACTATTACAATGGAAAAAGTAATATATTCTTCTCTAATTATCCAATTTTTAATATCCCTAATCGACCGAAAAATAATAATAGTTGTACAAATTTCGACAGTTCCTAGGGATTTTTAATAAATGTTAATTTAATTTAATTCAAATATCACTTCTTATCATTGACATCTAGCTGTATTCCATGCAAGTGTTAAGTCTTTTTTTTTTTTACTCATAAGGCCATTTTTAATCACGATTTATTGGAAATTTGTCCATTTTATGTAGTAAAAATATCAAGTAAAGCTCCCTAAATATAACCGTCTTCAACTATGATGCAATTTATGATCTATTGGATTTTATTAAATAAGTCCATAAGGAATAACACTTAAGACTAACTCCATAAAGTGAGTTTTGGACCAAGCCTCAATACACTTTTTTCCCCATTCTTCGTTGCAAGCATACTTTTATTTTTTGTAAAAAGTATTTACGACTTGATCTGTCTTAAAATAAATGCCTTATACGTGGAGCGTTTTACATTTTTTTTTCACAGAAGTATATCCCTATTAATGATAACCTGATTTTACTATAGGGTCAGCCAAGTAGTTTTACTTAAAATTTATAACTTATTAAAAAAAAAAAAAAAAAATACATACATAGGCACAATTGCGCCGAACTCATAGAATAGACGAAAAATTTTCCCTTCAAATATCTGGCGCCAATGATTTCTATTTTTTTTTTTTTTTGCAATATAAAATTAAGAATCTTCTATTTTATTATTATTTTTTGAGGTAAAAATAGATTTAAATTTTTTCTTCATAAATACATTTATAAAAGGAATGCCATAAAATAGTTTTGTAAAAGGTTAATCAATGTTTTTAAAATTATGTACACAGTGGAGACACGTGAAGGGTTTCTCATATAATAGCATAATTTATTTATACATAACATAATATCCATGTACATCGTCTCTTGATGGTCAAACAAATTGCGTAATTAGCTATTACATATTTGTTTGCAAAAATAACAAAATTATAATTTAAAAAAAATGTATTCTACTCATTCATTGCAAATCTTTTCCTTTGTATCATCATGATTAGCAAAAAAACAAAAAAAAAACAACAACTAGTATACGTATCTTTTATTAACGTACATAGTCTACAAATATAAATTATTAAGATTATATTGGTATCATCAAATAGAGAGAGAAAGAGATAGAAAAAAGGCCTGTTTACTTATTCATTACATGCCTGTAAGTATAAGGAATGATCAAAGTTCCGTATATTTGATTTTATTTACTTATATAATATTGTGTATATATAAATACCATTGATGAAGCAATCAAATGGAGACAAAACCATATTGCTAATCTTTTTAAAATGATGAGCATAATCTGAATCCAAAATAATATTTACTTAAATATGAACATAGTTTATGAATATCCATGAATAAAATGGATATTCATACAAAGTAAAGAATCAATGATTGGCACTGTACCTCTAAACCATGGCGGTTGATTCTGTTTGTCTAAAGCAGGAGTACACGACATATATTAATCTCCTTTATTAGGTGGTAAATATAATCTAGAAATAAATATATACTTTTACTATTACAGTTGTTAATTGTTACCTAGCAGTATGAGAAAAGGGGTAAGCCCCATAAATATAACTTGATAAAAGAACGCTCGACAAAGGTTAAAAACTACTACTATATGTAAACTCTAAGTGTTTAAAAATAATCAAGTTGGCCATTAATGTTCTGTTATAATTAGTGTAGTTGTGCAAGGGTGACATTTGATATCACTGGACCTAACTGTTATTTCTGCCAGAAACGCGTCTTATGTAGTCATGTATGCTTTAAAATTCTTTTAACTTCAACATGAATCCTTCTGATTTCGTTTTGCTATTAGTTTTCTTCTGATTAGAAGAGGGTTTCACTTCAAATATAAATATATATGATATAAAAATAGGAAAATAGGACATCCTGCCAATGACGTGTTCTTATTCATTTTTCAGAGAGTTGGCAACCCTAGCTGAACTTCTCTAATCAATCTCATAACTTCTTAATTGGGGTCACTTTTTGACTTTATGATTTGCACACTTTAAAATGATGTATCATATGGGCACCGGTGTGAAATCTCCTTCACACACAAGTTGATCTCCGACAAGAAGGTCTTCAGAGTGGACGCTATTCTGAACAGGATAAATGACCACTTCTTGGCTGAATTAAGATATCAGGTCGAGGAACCTTCAGGACCAAACATCCAGTTCAGGTTATGGTACTGGGCGTTGTGGCGTTCAACAGCAGCGAGATGCCTCCATACTTCTTCAAAGACAACGAAAAAGTCAACACGGACATCTACTTCAAAGTCCTCAGGCACCATGTCTTGCCATGGTTGAAGATCGTGTTCTCCAGGGACAGCTATGTGCACCTCGGTACATACGTCCAAGAAGGTGCCTCATTTCTGCAGGGAGAATATGATGACCTTATGGCTGGCAGGCTTCTGGCCTATGTTCTCACCCGACGTAAACCCCCTTGACTTCGCTGTTTGTTGCATCTTGGAGGGCAAGACAAACAAGACATCTCACCCGAATGCTAATGCCCTGAAGGCTGTAATCCCGGATCAGTAGACAGCTTGTCTTCAAACTTTATCAAGGCCAACTGTGCTTCGTGAAGCCATAATTCAGAATGGAGGGGGTATATTGAATAAAAAGTGTAGAAATTTGTTCAATTACCAATTTTTTCTTCAAAAGTTTGCAAAAGACAAATAAAAATATGTGAAAATGGCTTTTTTAATTATCTAATTTTTGAGTCCTCACACTCACTTCTTTGGTAGTATCATGAAATTGGCATTTGTCCATTGCTGCACTTTTTGAACCCCACATTTGATTATTTATTTGAAGGTTCGAGAGCTACTTGAATTAAATATCGGGCCAAATTAAATCTCTTTAATGAAATAAATATTTATGGAATTATCGAACGGCTTAACTTATCCCACAAATTATGAAATGAAGCCTTTAATGGAATAAAAAAAAATATGTCAATGAAAAATTAGTGGGTATGTATACATGAAAAAAAAAAAAAATTGGGATTTTATCCTTTTCTTGATTTTGTTCAGGATTGTTTATATATTGACGCATTACGTATTTATAAGCCATAGCTAGGAACTCTTATTCGTGAATCGAACTGAAATTACACTTAAGTCTCATTAAACCGGGTCTTCAGATTAGAATGTGACTCAACAAAAAAAAAGCATGTGATTCGAAATTAATTTCAGAATTAAGATTTAGATCAGAACAAGAAAACTTTAGTCTACAGACTCCAAGTACAAAAATACTTAATTTTAAAGTATAACATACTTTTATAATTCTTTTTTTTATCTCTGTATATCTTTTAAAATAAAGATTGAATTTCTATATTTATGATGAATTAGTCAGAGCTGGAGACTCTTACCCATGGCACAAATTGGTCTTCAGACTAATTAAAAGGCAACTGAAGACCAAAACTAAAGGCGCTGAAATTGACTTAACTTAAAAAATACAATAGCAAACAAAAGTTGCGTAATTGATGTCTTCAATATATGATTTCATCCTTATCAAATTACCTAATTATGAATTGGTTCTGGAAGAATTGCAACTCAAGTTGAAATCGAGCTGAAAGCGAATCAAGACTTCACTCGAGAAGATGTTTAGAATAAAGAATCAGTAAATTGATTTATGTTAAATGTGGGTGTTTCAAAATGTATAACTTCCTATAATAACTGTTTATGAACTATGTATATTTAGAAATAACTACCCATTTTATTTCGTTTTATGACATCAGAAAAGGTTATTAGTAATTAAGGATGAGCGAGAAATAACATATTTTCATGTTGCCTGAAAAAAGTGAGGGAGGGAATTTTCTACTAGGAGGCTCATTTGTCAAAAAAAACCATGAAAACATAAATGTAATACCTTTCATGTATGTATTTAGCATTTAAATAGTAAATCAATTCTATTGTATAAGGTCAATTGACGCTTTATTGTGTAAATTGGATTTTTTTAGGCCCCTCTAATTAAGAATAATTAATTAACTAATTATTTCAAATGTACCTTCGTTTTTTACGTAAACAGGTTACATGATTATTACACACCTCATAATTTTACAGGCAACTACCATTTTGCCACATGGTCAATCTTTACAAAATTAATTATATACTAAATTACAATTGATTATTATATTCATAGCAATAATTAATCAAAAATACCTAAAAATAAGTTTTTCGCACACACTATTATATAATGAGCAATTTAGATTTTTGAGCATTTATCATAAAATTGCACATATTCCTATAATTATTTTTTTCTATGTTTGAAATGGTTCAATTCGATGCTCTCAATAACAAATAACAAAAAAAAAATGATTAATGTTCACAAAAACCTATCAGTCATTTCTGTCAAGGACAATCCTCATACTTAAGATCTCTATTCATAATTATGTATCTTTGTATAATCATATTTATGTGCCTATTAATGACGAGAAATCCATTGTCACAGTTATTAGAAATCTTATTACATTTCGTTTTTGTAGCGATGTGTTTATGTGGGTTACAGTAAAGGCTCTTGGAGTGAAAGCCTCTAAATAAGTATCGATGAAGCATTAAACCAAGTAGTGGAACATGAAAAAATATTATGACCAGAATTTTAATATTTTTTCGCAAGACATCGCTTTCCTATGACTTCATTCTGTTATTTATCTTAAGTTTTTTATATTTTGAACATGAAATGTTTTTTTAACCATATTCTCTATGTTTAAACCGTAACCTGATGATAGCTATGTCATGAAAGCAGAAGCCAAGACATAGTGGAGAGGGGCATGGAGTGTTGTTCAACCAAAGAGAAGTTTATATTACTAAATCCACAATTCCTTCGTATCTTCTTAAATAAGGGAATTTTGACCTCCGTGTTTCCTTGAAGTGATCACTCGCTCCCATTGTCTGCCAAAGAATCTTCTGGATCTATGTTTTCGGTACCAATTTTTCCCATAGAATTTGATTAGTTGTCTACATGAAGTTCCCTTATATGCTACAAATAAATAATTTTTCCAGGAAAAAATGACATTAAATGCGCTCTTATTCCTGGAGCTTGCGATACATAATTTGACGCACAATAGTTTAAAATAAATTTAAAAAATATACAGTAAATAGTGATGAACGATATATCTAATTTAATAAACACTAAAGGAACAAAACATTAATAGTAAACCACTTTAGAAATAAATTACAATTGTGAATTGTCTTTATATTGTTTTAATTAACTTTTTTTAATCGTGGAAGACTGGGGAGTTTTACATCTCGTATATCGGTAGATTCTTCATGAAACGCTCCTCTCTGATGGTGATTCATGTGTTGAGTGACTATCTTCCCATAAATGAAAAAAACAACAACCAGAGATCCAATAAAAGCTTTGCACCAAAGGGACACAAATTCAACCATAATTTATAAACTATGTATATTTCTTTCAATTTATTCTTATAATTTATGTATATCCTTCATCTGAGATAAACTCTAAAAACTAAATAAATGTTCAATTCAATTACGCCTCTTTGTATCATCCTTTTGGAGGTTTTATCAATCTCTGTCTCCTGTAGTTCGCCGTTTACCCTCTTTTCCGTCTGAAAAAATGAGCATCCCCATTGGAGAACAGTATTGAGTTGTCATAACTTCCGATTTAACCTCAGGAATTTCCATCAGTTTCTCAACAACTGGAGAGAACCAAAAAATTTATGCATGAATAATATAAAGATGGAGCCTTGAAGTTTGAAGCCTAATGAGAAGGTTTTTTTTCTTAATAAAGCCCAGGGTCTTTTACGAGCAAGAAATTGCAGGTTCTTTGGCCCAAATAGAATGTGAAGGCCAATTAGTCAAAGCAAACCATTCTCAGAAGACTCCAATTCATTTATCTTATCACTGCACATCATTTATGACTAAAATAATTAAATTATAGTTATATGTTAATTGATGCACGATTATATTATAGATTCTAGCCAGTAGCTACACTTGTTACTCTCTTGAATGTAGAAATAATTATAAAATACTGTCTCTAGCACACAAAAAGTAAATTTTAACTACAACATTTTTCAGCAATGGATGGCCTTGGACCTCAATGTGCTACTTGGTTTAATGCTTTAGGTTTTCTTCCTTTATTCAAGATGATGTCATCCAGCAAATATATCGCTCTTTAAATGTTATTGTTTGAGCTCCAGTTAGATCTTGTTAAGCTGAGAAAAAAATCACTTCTATTAAACAAAAATATAGTCCAACTGTTGGAAAAAATTGGCAACCAACTACCACCAACTGATTTTGGCCCTTTATTCTTTTCTCTTTTTAGGGGAGGAAAGATTGATAAATATACTTCGAGCTGGCATCGTGTCAAAATTTGACAGCATATCACCTATATGTTTATCAAGCTTACCATATTTGTTATGATTTCATCTTTGGTGGAAATTTAACACACACGTTGAAGGACTCTTGTTTCACATCCCTATCCGTGGCATATCTACTTACATAATGTCTTGGATGTGGATTAATACTTCAACTTCAAAATACAAAATTCTCTGACAATTTTATCTCAACAATTTTTCTCATTTTTATTGACATATCTCTATTTGTGGGGCTTGAGAGTAACTCATAGTTAGTTTGTGAATGCATCTTTGAGTAGTACATATGCATATTTAATTGATAAATATGCTGATAACCATTTGTGTGTACATTGTACAACCATATATTTTTTATTACTCCTTCATGTCGATAAATCATAGCAGAAGGGCAAAGAATAAGGATTCCTTTTGAATGACTCTCCCCAAAACAATTGTATACCATCATCCTCTCATTTATATTCAAGAGGAGATGATTCTGTCAGATGGGCTTTAGGTACATATATTATTTCATTGATTCTACGGATATACTATTAATTTATTATTGCATTATTAGAAGTAAACAATTTCTATAATGGGTTTATGAAGTGGTTGATTTTTTACTACTTTTTATTATCAAACTAAAGCCTGCATCTTTTTTGCCAGATTCCGTAACTTTGGATCTTTCAGTAAAATATTATAATAACATAATTATGTTTACAATATGTGTAGGGAAAAATAAAAGCCCCCTTTGATGTGATCAACGAATTTGCTATTAAAACAATACCAAACAGGATTTTTATTTTGAAAATTAAATATTGCGTAATTTTTTAAAAACTTGAAAATGTCACTATTTGTCCTTATTTTATGTGGGGGTCACTATTTCTCTAATAACAAAGTTTTTTTGAACGAAAATTTACTTTTGTTCCATCAGTAAAAATCTTGATAAGGTTTGTCTACCATCATATCCTTAAACACTGATCTACTTATAAAAGATTATTCAATAAATTCATGAATAAAATTAAAGTTTTTTGTCTTATATAAACTTATTGTTTTTTTAAATATTTGAAAAAATATATACATATAATTGATGTGGTTTATTGACTTATTTTCTATGGGATATACACTATGCATAACTAAATTAATTAAACTTAGCAATGGCATCAAATTGACGCTAAAAAAAATGTCACCCAAGTATATTATACTTTGATAATGTTTGGTACAGAAGCTCCTATTTATAAAAAAGAAGTGTACTAAATTTTTTTATGAAAATTCAATTGATAAACTTTCAAATATTGTAAAAATATATTTTAAAGGATCTAAACAGATATAAATTTATTAATACGTCTACATATAACATGAACGTGACTATTTCTGTCAAATCATCGGAATTTTGACTATCTTTTGTTAGAAACTATATCTACATAATATGTATTTTAATCATTCAGAGGGTTAAGTACTTAGTATCTTTCAAGCATCCATGGGCCCGATATATATGAGTCAAGTTTGTATGTATAGTTTAGATTACAACTTTATTAAGACACTGATTTGATATGAGGAAGAATGTACAAACATATAGAAATATACTAATTGCTAATAAGTGTGCAGAGTGGTAATTATCACTTTTTTTTCTTCTTCTTCAAGAAGCATTATTTCTGTATCTATAGGACATGTGCTGATTTTAATACTTTTGATGAATATAAATTGATTATGAAAATGAGAGAGAAAAAAAAAGTTAATGAAGTTTTTTTTATGTTCCTCAGTTGTTCATTTTTATTTGAAATAAAAATATTCATCTTGTTATTCCGTTAATAATTTAGTATTATAAATGTATTGTAACACAGAACAGTAAAGCTCTCTTCAAATTACTTCGAAAATAAAAAGTAAAATTTTAGTTTCTTAATTATGGTGATCAAAAACGATTGATTACTTCGCCGAGCACTTCAATTCAGTCTCAATGCTATGGAGGAAAACAGTGATCTTTGTAGCATAAAGAAGCTTTGCCATCCACCTTGCTTTGTATAAGGTACCAGCTCAGATGAACTGCAGAAACCTACTTATGTAGAGAATTGCCAGCATTAGCTGCTCCTTACAATCCTCTCTAACAAAAGTCTCAGTCCATAAAGTTTTGCAAAGCTAAAGAAGATCTTCTTCTGCTCTTCTAGTCTATCGTCTAGCAGCAGTAGATTCCGCTAATTCTGACAAGGATTGCTAATTTTGGGGGCAATAGCATCACACTAATATAAAAGTAAATGTAGCAACTATTTTTTTTTTTGAGTTATTTGAATGTATATTAACTTTACAAGTTAAAATATCTTGGTAGTGTAATCACTAATTTGAATAACCATTTTGGTTTTTTAAAAAGTATTAGAATATTTAATTAAGTGGCTATTATTGGCATGAATATTCATAAATTAGTCAAGGCGTCAACATATATAATATATGACCCCCTACAAAACTTATTGGCACTTATGTTAATTGTTTTGGATACATACCTTAAAATCAAATGTCATTATCAAATATGAAATGATGGTAACCAGTTATTGATTCCATGTATATATGCAGTTTTTATCATAAGGAGCATGTTTTATGATTTATGAAAGACATGAAGTGTTTTTTATTGTTATTAGCTCTTCATAGTTCCTGAGCTGTAGACAAGTCATGTTTTACAATTCTGAGCCAAGTTTAAAGTATTTTCAGTACGAATCTGAAGTCGCAAATTTGAGGAGTCGTAAGTAAATGTCCTGAGTTATCACCAGTATTAAAATTCAATCATATAAAGATGAATGGCACTTAGATATTATTAATAATAATTTGCACAAAAGGTGTTTGAAGGTGAGTCTCCAGCATCGAATCTTAATATTCAAATCTAAATCAATTAACTTTGAGCCCAAATCGAGTTGCAAGTTTAAAGTAAAAGTTAAATTAGCCTTACATAAGTGTGATTCAAGTTCAAGCTGTAAGTCTGAGTCTCAAACTCTGCTTGGCTCATATTCAAAAGTAATAGACAATGACATATGTGGTTTGTCAACACAAAAGTAAAATAAAATGATTTTTCTCAAAATATTGTAATCCTCAACGAATTATTGTCAACTTGTATCAATAAAATATTGTCAACTTCTATCAATAAAATATTGTCAACTTCTATCAATAAAATATTGTCATTAATTCTTTGGAGGAACCTCAACTTGCACTGAGAGTAGCAAAAATTGATTGTTAACATAATATAATTAAAATTCGCGCCTAAATTAAGTCTCATAAAACAAATGAAGAATTTAAAGTATGGCTAATATTCTTGAGTGTTTCAAATCATTCCTAAAATTTGAAACACAAAGCCTATAATTGACTGGAATATGTCATTGAAATATTAAGTTGTACTTATAAATACATTATGCAAAAAAATAATGGGACGTTTATCTGTTCTTGAATTTTATTCCAGATTTATTTTGTCTTAATTCACCACATATTTCCTTGTTTTTCTTCACAAAATCTATTTTATTTATTAAGTATATTAACAGATATGCAACTAATTAGTTACATGTTCATTTTAAAGGACAGTTATGGAACATTTTTAAATAAGGAATTTACTCAAATTCTTGTTTAGTGACTAATTTTTTTGTTTCGTTAACAAATTTAATTAGATACATATACGAATATATCAATTATTATATATAATATTACGTTCGAAGTATGTACATATGTATATGTATATGGTATATGTAAAATGCCATTTCGTTAAGTATGAACACATAATATTGCCCTGGGTCCTTGAACTCCTTATTTATCTTTATTAATTTGGCTCAAATGCACATATTATAATCATATTTTGCTGAAGCATGTTGTGACTGTTGGTGAGCAAATAACTTTTAAATACATCTGCATGTATGACAACATAGGAAAACATGTCAATACACCTCATCCACAAAAAATACAAATAATATGTAATTAGTAAAAACTAACAAATTATACATACAATGCGCTGAATGTTTTTTAATATAATAATTGTATAGGAACAACCATAATAACCATATGATTCCATACCTTTCCCATACCTTTCTAAATTAACTGACAATTCTAGGTAAAGTGATAACTTATGTTCATTATTGTTTGTGAGAAACTTTAAACTTTTTGGAGGGATTAGCAACAATAGAGTTATTAAATTGTACATATATATGTATGTACTTATTTAAATTGAGAAGTTATTTACAGAGTAATAAATTGATTTTATCCATTATTGGTAATTATTATGTCTTAGTTGCTATGATATGAGATTGTGTATCTTTTGAAAAAAGAAACAGGAATAAAAAAATCGTTAATAAAATTACTGTAATTACTTAAATTACGAGCATAATCAACGTTAGAAAAAGTGTTTTAATCAAAAATTACTGGGAATTTATTCCTGGTACATCACGCAGCCATTGTTTAACAACGAACTTTGAGAAGAACTGGAGAAGACAACAAGACTCTCTTTCATGCCATACTGCAAAGAAAACGTTGCCTTGGTCATCAGATTTTAATCTTATAAATTTTCCTTTAATTGGTTAGATGGAGTTACATTGATTAAGTATAAGTAAACATTGATTACATTTACTCCATCTGACCTAATAAATTTTTGACTATGTCAGACACCGTGTTTGGCCTCCAAACTCACTGGACCTAAACCTTTGTTCCTCTTTTGGTGGGTTGCAGTTGATCAACACACCAACATATCTTTCTGCAACACAATATCCAGGATCCTCTAGAAATTCCAAAATCTGACTAAGGAGACTGTCATTAATAACTCCTCCCCCTTTTTGAGGCCGAGTTGAGGCCGTTATTGACGCCAAAGGTAATTATATTGAACAATAATATTCTTTTTTATTAAACTTTAATTTGAAATTGGTTTTTATAGAAATCGGATGATAAGAAGAAAATCCATTTAAAAAAAATCGTGTTGTTTGTTAAATAGAGGTCGCACCCTATTAATGACTACTATTCTATTTTCAACATTTATAGTGACAAGAAGCTGAAGGTTTCTTGCATTAGAGCCTATTTAGTCTTGGATGCCCGTAGCAAATATCTAGATTATTTTTAGAAAGACTAATGCAAGAAAGAGTGAAGAAAATTTAGCCGACTAATAGTCGTTTGTATATTTGCATTTGATAAAAAGGAAAACTTTTTCCTATGTCAGTCATTTGTGTCTATTTCTACACATGCTTGTTAGTGTGTTAGCTAGTTTTTCTCAAACTGTGCACCCTGTAAAATAGCTAGGTAAGTCGTTAAATGTACATTCATTTCATGTAAAAGATATTAATTTTTTCTTCAATGGTGAGTCCCAAGATGGTGGCTTCCTAATTGATGCACCCTCGGATGTATAGTTTGAGAACTACTAGTATAATGTGATGCCTATTAGGTATTATTCAAATAAATTAACAAGACACAATTAGTGTTCAAGACTCTCACTTTCCGAGGTTTTCTTGTATACGCTTAAATGTAGTGAGGATTTTCTTGATGGAGCCTAATTCATAACTTACTTACAGATAAGAATCTGCGTTACAAATATTGATTTTTTGTTTTATGTACATACACAAATAACCATATAATATACAAATCTATTATTATTTTGCAAACCATTCTCTAATCATAAATCAAACGGGTGTTTCCTCTTACCACAAACCATAGTCATTTTTATGATCTTTTCTTTACATATAATACATATTTACACGGATTATCCGGAGCTGAAAAACCGTCATATGTTGTTTATATCACATTTATGATATCAATTAAAAAAAAAAATGCGGTTTACACAAAGCAATGAGACATGTTTGCTTGGATAGTCTCTGTGCAAATTTAATAAAAGATCAAGGGCAGGGAACTCGTACAAGAAAAATAATTTTCTTTTCTTTGAAACTCAAGGATAATAATAAAATGATAATATCGTAGGCCTAGAGCAAAGTGTCTCAAGTCACATATCACAAATGAGAATTTTAGTTCACTTTCATCTGTTTTTGTTTATTGAAGTTTTCCATTTATGAGAAATACTTTCAAGACCTATTTAATACATTTTGTGAAATCTAACTCAAGCTCAAGATCGTTTCTTCAAAACATGAGAAACTCACATGTATTATATTGTCTGCTGTTAATGTGTCTAACTCGTTATCTTTATTATTGTTTTGAGCTCTAAACCCGAATTATTTTTTTGCAAAGTAATGAAAATATCCCTACTACTTAACTAAAAGAAAGAAAGAAAAGGTTGAGAAATGGAATTAAAATTGCTATTTGAATCATTATAAATGATATTTCGATTTTGGAATCTATTAATCATTATTTTTGATGAAGATGATGTGTTTAAATTGCTCCTTAAGTAATTAACTCTGGTTCTAACCATCCTAATAAAGTATTAGTATGACTTGGAGTTGATTTGTTTGTAATAAAAAACTATAGGATAAAATACGTAGAGTGATGATGTGAAGAAGTTGTTGACGCCGTCAAAAAAGAAGAAATAGTTTACCAAAACATTCCTATTATAATAGTTAGGCATGTTAAAAACATAGATGGCACTTCAAATATTTTTATTTTTGTAAATTGTTATTGTAATATAATAATCTATTACAATAAATATATGAATTTAAATATGTCTATAGGTTCATAAAGTGATTTTGAACTGATTATTTATAAAGTGAATTAATATTTTAATCCAATTTTTAAATTTAATTACAATTTATTTAGTCTTTCAAAATATTAATGATGGATTTAGGAGATTATTCTGACTCTTATTCAATTGAAGAATCAATAATTATCAGAATGTAACCCAAATTAACTATCCTTACTAAGAATAATTCAAAGGAGTATTAAAATCTTCTAGATCTGTGATCCAAATATTCAGATTCATGATATACCTAAATAATAACGTAGTCCTATTATTAAAATATTTAAGCAAAAAAGCATATATTTTCCTTTTTGAAACATTCCTCACTCTCCTTCTTCATTTAATAACCAGCTTCTTGAATCGTTTCTTTCTCGGAGTCACAATCTTCATGATTGATCTGATAATTTTCTTTACAGTATTTGGCAAAAGTTGTCACTCTGGAAGCACAATCATAGGAAACAACTGTCAGCATGTTCAACCTGAGATTATCTATATATCTTATGAGAATAAAATACGCATGTAGTAAGGATTTGCCTGTTGATGTGATATTACATCTAATGAGTTGCAAATTATGCCTTTAACTTTAAAAAAAAATTTCGGATCTTATAGCGAGAAATACAATGTTTTGATCAACTATCAATTTTCTCTTGTCTGCTGTCGCGGCGTCAAATCCTTGCTATTACTCAGTATCATAACTCTATTTATTTTATCTCTATGAAATGACCACATTTAAAAATTAATAAAGAAAAAACGGTTATTGTTTGTGCTCTTATTTATTTTTTATTCATTGATTAATATGTGTTAACTTTTCCATTTGAAGTAAGCATTCTCTCCTATCTTTGATCTAAATTATTTTTAAAATTCAGAATAAAATAAATATATATATATGAATTTAAATACAATTTTTGTAAATTATATTTTTTCCCTGCACTAAACTTATTTTAAATGTAGAAAGTTATCCTCTTTCAGGGTTGTCCATTATATTTTCAAAAAAATTCAATTTATGCCATTTTTTTTCTTAATTCAGTAGTACCATATGTATCTCTCCTACCTTTTTCTCGTGCTCTTTTGTTCCTATCAAACTACTTAAATCTGGTAATACTATCGTCCATCTGGATCAATTTGATTGTTTGTATAGCTTATTAGTAAAATATCATTCTTTTTATTTGGAGGTTATTCCAAACTACTACACTTACAAGTTATCCATAAAAAAACCATTAATACAAATCTGAATGCGTCTCATTTGTTTTGATGGTATTTTAAAGAGAATATACGGTGCAATGTACTTTTTGATATCACTATTAGTATATAAGCCTACTTAACTTACATTTTATCAAAAGCTACATAGATATAATATTCAATTATATCTCCATTGTATGAAGAAAAACATAATATGTGGTGAGTTAACAAAAATCAGGAAAAGTAAAAATGTACAATTTATTTTTTGAGTTACGCAACTAGAGTTTAAAATCTTCTTTTGATTTATGAGACTAAATTGCATTCCCAATATGCTTATATTTTACATGAAACCTAATTTTTCTAAATTTTTCATTATGATAATGACTTTTTGCTACTTTAAATACAATTTGCGTCCCCTCCTAAGGACCAATAAGAATCATTTGTAGACAGAAATTAACTATAATTCGTATGAAGAATACAAATGTAATCTCGACTTAATTTTAATAATTTTTTTTATTTCTTGCTTATGTGGATTTAATACACTAAAAATATATATCAATGATAGTACGTAATCATGATTTCTCAATTGCTTTTCCATTAACTTAATTATTTCTTCTAGACATCATTGGCTCATTAGTCCAATATATACATTTTCATCTTGGCTTTTATTCTCTCTAATATAAAACTCAAAGCACGACAAAAAAACATACTGTTTTTTGCATCTTCATATACATTGTGCAACAATTAAAATAATATGCACGAAAAAGAACTTGAAGCGAAAAATAAATTATCTATGTACTTTCATTGGAATTTATATTCGGGTAAAAAGAATATGTATTACGTATTTCAGCATTCATTGTAATTTTGGAAGAGGTTTTGTGATTTATATATCTCTGTATATACAAGGGTGACCATAAGTTTTAAATTTCTTTATTTTTTATTCATACATGAATGGGTTGATGGAAGGGTTAAGTACCAGAAATAAGTAAATATTAGTTGGTAATTAATTACTTATTCAGTATAAACGCCTCATTTATCCACTCCTTCTACTAAACGACATTGAAACGTTGCACACACCATTCCACCAGAGTAGCTATTCGCAGATTTTTCAAATTTAAGTATTAGCGGGATTTGACATTCGATTCGAGATAACTCCACATGGAGTAGTTCACGAGGTTTAGATCAGGACTCAAAGGGAGCCCCATTAACTTTTCCCAAATTGAAATTCGATGCCCCTCCGTGCATTGAATGCAGGTGTGTAACGGAGTTTTTTCATGTTGAAAGGTGACCTTCATTCTATTGAAAGAGTTGGCCACTAATCAGGTAAGTACCACAGGTTCCAAAATATAGGAAATTTTATCTTCCTCTTTAATACAGAGACCTCTGAGATAAAAACCAAAGAGTGTTTTTCTTCTTTGCTTAAACCTCCTGTATAAACCATGAGAAGCCGACTATTAACCAACTTTAGAACAGTCCGTTGATCTAAGGGGTTATGATGACCCTAGATTTGGTATTTTCACCGTTTGAATTACTGGGAGAGGTCCTATTTCTTCCCATCTAAAAACCCAATAGACCCTCTCCGTTTGCAAATTTCCAATATATTTTGATATCTTTCAATAGGCTTGGTCTATGCACCCTATATGAGATTCTTACCGTAGCAAAACTTTAGGGAACGATATCTAGGTCCTTATAGAATATTTGATTCATCGAAGCTCTTGACACACCGATCTCCTTAGCCAATTTTGCCATCGATCTGTTGTGTTTTTTTGTAAATTTTTGTAAAAAAAGGTTTAACTGTCCGGATGTTCTCCAGATTACAATCCGACCTTGATAGTCCACTTCTCGACTTGACATAGGTACATGATTTTAGTTTCTTCAATATTCTTGGTATTTTATTTCAAGGAAATGAGGCTTATTCGAAATATTTGCAACAGGGATTTACCTGCATAATATAGATTTTCAACTATTCATCTTAGGTGGTACATATCGCCCGATAAGTTTTACATGAATGACCTACTTTTTATATGAGAAGAGGCGAATTGGACCTAGATTAGTTAAAAATAATCATATTAGATATTTTTGGGACAAAGTATTACTCATCAAAATATGAAAGTTTAAGAATTTTGAACGCACTTTTATTTGTGATATAACAATACTAATATTTTCTTGCTGGTTCCGGTACCAAAATTCGTATGGGCATTTCGATACTCTTAGCCTGCAGAATTTTTTTAAAAGAATGTGTTATAGTTTAGAATTTGGAAGATTTTTTTCATTTTTCAATAATTTCCTTGAATTGGTCAGTTTGAGTTGCACCGATTAAGTATGGCTAAACATTATCGATTTATATTTATTTCATCTGACCGAGGAATTGTCTTTGAAGTCCATATCCATTCGGTACATTTCCTTCTCTAGGAACAACTTTGAATCGAATTTACGAACAAAAACTATTTTGATTCTTAATTATTTTTTATAAAGAACATAAATTTGGAGATTACGTAATCGAAGGTTCGATATTTTTATGACGTAAATGGTGCTTCATGTATTGGTTTTAATTCCAATTCAGTAAAATACCTGTATAATTGTTGTAGTAACCCTATACCATAATAGTAGCGGTATATGAAACAACGCTACATAGTACATTGGCACATACATTCTTAAATTAATCAGGTGAAAGATGATAATGATGCCTTGCCTAAAACATTACAGATAACACCATAATAAATAATGTCATGTTAATATAATTAGTTATCAAACAAATGGACAAGTTAGCAAAAAAATGTATAAATTTCATGAAAACTTTTTCTAATGGTTTTAATATTGTAAACAAAACTACACTTTTGCCTGCAAGATAGCCGACTTCAAAAATGATGACAAAATGTGAAAACACTCTAAAGAATGATCACATGAATAATCACGGCCATTCATTTGGAATTTATTGGGTGAAATTAGGAATACAAAACATTGAATTATAATCTCAAAATACATTTCATATTTGAATGTGTACGGATTTACACATGTATGTAGTACTTTTTATGTTCATAGAACATTTTGTCACTACAAGGACTTGCACAACAGGATTGTGAAATTTCATTCTTATGTACCTAATACCTATGTATTATAATTCATCTTATGATTACAATTCAAGAGCATATAAATTTATTCATATTTTTTCCAAACTCGTCTTGTTAACTTGTATTAAACCATAATTAGATTCAATTTAATCATTTTTAGACATGTGTTAGGGGGAAAAATATTACCCGGAACTTTTTTAGCTCCTTATAAAGATGTAATGCTATTACAATTACGTATGATTGTTCTCGTAGGTAATAACCGACACAATTATATAAAATTAAATTAAAATAATTTTAGACTTCATTTTTGTAATTTTTTTAGAGTTAGTTTTTCGTCAAAGTGATGCATCTTGATTTAATATAGTATGAAGTTACAATATATATGTCATTGCCATAATGAAGGCTTTTATATAGGCATATTATGGAATGATAATGATCTCTTTTTACCTCAACATACGTACAATTACGCATAAATACCTCTTAATTTTAAAGTATATAAATAATTTTAGTCAAGCAATTATTTTAATACATCTAAGACATGTACTCTAAAACAATTCAATTCCCCTAGTTATTTGATTGATAAAAAAGATGGACTCAGAGTTCCCTTCTCCGGGTATATGCACATACATCTTAGAAATGACGAATAATATTTCATTCGCCGTTTCAGTATTAAGTGTGTTTGCTAGACCAATTTTGACCAAAACTTTTGTCCAGACCGCTGTCTCAGACTGTGGATCGAAAGTTATACGTTTCAAATCGTCAAGGGTTTAGTCTATGGGGTAATTTGATCCCGATTCCAGGTATACGAGTTGTACACAAATAAAAATTCTTGTAACACCATTAAACGGATGTTCATTATATGGAAATACACATGATGTCACCAAAAATACATCTATAAATTTGATCAAGACGAAATTTTAAATGAGATTGATTATTAAGACAATTTTTTTTTTTTTGGGATAGATCTAAACCAAGTTTTTACCTTTTTTCTGAACTTTTTTATTGGTTTAGTTTTTTAGTTGGGTTAAAAAAATTATAGTGGTCTCTGACAGGTTTAAGAATTTCAGACCGAAATACACTATAAATTATCTATTTGCATTTTTTATGTTTGTATATGTATACATACTGGCTCGATGTAGTTTGTTGAATATTTTTTACATTGTGACCTTTCTTTTATGATTCAATTACTTATTGTGACTAAAAATAGCAGATCCCCCAAGTTAGTTTATGCCCCATTGCTCACTTAATAACATTTATTTCAATGAAATGTTTGTGCATATAAATTTAAAAGATACATTTGAAATTAGCCTTATATGATAACATAGATAATTTGGCCTTTCATAATAATAATAAAAAGTACGGCTCAGTGATTTTATTTTCTGATTTTAAGACACAAAGTTGGAATTATATAATACTTACTTCCTTTAATTATAATTACCTTTTAAGCATTACGTAGGTACAAAGAATGTATATGTTATGTGCCTACCTAGTCTCTTTTCAAAATAAATAATTTGACTCTTGAGTCTATAGGGCTCCTCGAGAATTTCTTCGTCTCATTTTTAATTAAATGTCTGTTGCTCAGTCATTTAATACAAAATGAATTAACATGACAGTTTGTGATGGTGTCGTAGCCATGATTTGAAAGCATTTGGTCATAGGAGTAATACACCGAAAACAAAAACGACTCCTAGCCGCCACTCCTACTTACCTAGGGTCAAAAAAATAGTTTCTATGCATTTGATTAGAGAGTCATGATGAAAAAACAAAAACAAAAAAGAAACAAAAACTAAACAAACTCCAATAAGATTCAATATACACAACTCAAAAGTTAATAAATTCATCAGATAATTCATAATATCTAATTTATATTAGCATATCTTTTTTCTCATTTGATTATATTCTATGAGGGAATGTATAAGCTGTGCCCAATTTAATACCTGCATACATACTTAGGCATATTAGTAAATATGTACAGGATTCACCTCGAAACCACGTCTTGGTCATGCAAAAACATTTCATTTTTTTAATGAAATTTGAATCTAAATTATTTAATATGGAACGCAATTGAGTCAAATTGACTGCTATAAAATTAATGATAAGGTATTTTTGACCTTCAATATTGAAAATAATGGTCAAAACTTCCTTTAGCCTAATAAGGCTCTTTATTAGAATAGGGCATGAGTAAACTAAATTAGTATACATATATATATATATTATCAGCAAACATATTTGACAGCTTTTTGATTAAAGTAGTTGCTTAAAAAAATGGCAATTGCTGGAGAAAATTTTCACTGTGTCCTCAATGGTAATATACACTTGCATTTTTCATTAAATGATATTATCAATCAGGAAGGGTATTTTCTAACAAAGTAATACAAGTAAACAACACTCATCTCCCAGTGAATTAATTTTTCGTTGATAAAATTTTCCTAAGTTGTTCTCGTTTATTTTTTCACATTTTCTCGTAAGAAGTCATAACTCTGTTGTTAAAGTATTTTTATTCTTTTGTAGATAATATGTTACATATATTAGAATATAGCTATTACTATGAAAGTCAACGGTAAAATTAACATTTTTTGCAAAGAAAATGTAATACTACATAGTGTTAAACTAACAATTTTCACTCATTTGATATATAATCCCCATTTTAAAAACTACTTCCTCGGTCAGTTTTATTTACGAGTAGTAATAATAAGTCATAAAAAACATATCATTTTTAACGAAATTTGAAATATTATTTAATTAAATGTACGTTGAGTCAAGGACTACAAAATTGAGTCTACTATTGAGTGTAGTCCTTTTACTTGATTGAACATTATTATTTGTGACGTCATAAGAGTAAAACAATAACAAACAAATAAATGAAGGAAAAATAATAAAGTAATTGTACATATTTGAGGAGCATTCAACAGATGTCTCAATTCTATTTCAGATCCTTCGCCCTAATAGTCCACGGTTGAGTAGATTTATTGAACTTTATCTAGGCCTAAATCACATAAAATATTAAACTATTGCGCAGTATTCAATTTTTTATTTATTCATTTCATGACCCCAATATACATAATATATTTTGTAACATGATAACTTATATTTAGCACATTTAGACTTTCTAATTTCCTTCCATTTCTGAGATATTATGCTTGACATGGATTTACTAGTTTTTTATTTATTTCATAATATATAAAATATCACAGCAGCATTGAAGCTTGAAAATATAAATGCTTTTATCTATTTAAAAAATAATATTATAAATAGATACAACATCTAATTATTACAATTAAGTATTTTTAATATAAATTTGTATCCTATATTTTGTTGTCCTTATATGATGTTCGTATTAGCAAACTCCTAAAAATGGCAAATTCATCTTTATAAATTATTTGAATTTAATTATAATATTACACTTTGACTGACAAATTTTAGCATATTATATTTTTTGTGGCTCCTACTTAAAAATAAGTGCTCAGGGGCGTCTGCAGGATTTGATTTTTTGGAAACTGCTTGGTTTTTTTAAATTTATGAAAAACTAATTTTTTCCTAAATTTTTTGAAAATCTGCAGCTATTCACAAGAAATTAATTTTTTTTAAAATAAATTTCAAATATTTACTTTTTTGGAGATTAGTTTCAAAAATCCACAGATATTCCGCAAATTTTTTTATTTTTTAATTTATTTTGCGGACGCCCTGGTACTTATACCTAAATACTATTTGATGTAAATATCTATTATGAAATGCATTCTTCATATCCAGAATTCATAATGTTTTTTCAATTCTTTGCACATCAACAACTCATCACCATCACTTCATTTTTTTTACCACTCTACTCCTAATTCAATGGTTCTCTGGCAGGAGGAATTGAAATTTCGTATATTACGGTCTCAATGAGAAAGAAAGAGACTATTTTTATTTTGTATATATAGATCATAATAGTTTCTTAAAGAAGACGCAATAAAATATCAATTAGTGATTTTTTTAATTAAATATTTGTTAGAAAAGCAAATATTTTTATACATACTTTTATAAACGTACATGATTATTTCCAACTACTTAGCGTACCAGGAATGTTGTGCATCCAGTAACATGAAACAGATGTCAAGAAGAACTGAAATGAACCACCAAAGTTTTTGTTTTGACTGAAAAGTGGTGCACTTTTCTGATACAACACTAACTTAAGACGTAAACAGAGCCTTTTTTCTACCCTACTCGTTCTGTTTCTAAACTTTACTTCCTTATTTATTCTTGATATATGTATTTTTATAGTATGACAAAATTAGTATCATAAATGCTTATAAGTCAATTTTCTTTTATTTTCGAATTTATTTTTTCAAGTCATTACATAAATAATCAAAAGGTTCCGACTGACATCCAATTGTTGAGTGAAAGAAAATGGATCTCTAGAAGGCGTAGGCACCAAATGAAAAAAATTATATTTTCCTTGTTTACTTTTAAGACAAAAATTGAATTCTTTACCTTATAATAATTCGTTGAGTCACCACAACAACAACAACAAAATGTTAAAGAGTCTCTACTTTAAGGGAAGTCTCTATGATATTATTGAAGGAACAAAGATGTGAATGGATTTGCCATGTGTTAAATATTTATATATGTATATATATGCTAGGCAGTACAAATATCATATGTACACTTGGTTTCTATATTTCTCATTGCAAAAAGGTTATCTCAATTTGTACAATATTGAAACATATAAGGCTGATCTAATACACATACATATCTTTTACTTAATGACACCCTATTTCCTGAAGGGTTTAAAAAAAATCTAAATAGTGAAATAGGGATGATTAATCTGTAGAGTTTTTTTGATTGATAAGAACATACTTACCCGGTATTGTAGTTGTACTAGGTACTGATAGATTTAAAACTATTTTAAATGAGTATTGAAAAGGGTATTTGCAGAATCATATAGACCCTCTCTAAAAAAAACCAACAAAAAACAAACGCACAAAGTCCTTTGAACTCCCTCTTCTCAATACCCAAAGCAAAAATCTTGGAATGTTCTCTCTAAGTGCATGTGAATTGCCCTTTTTTACTTCCACAAAGAAGTTGGACAGAGGTGTGCCTCACTCTGTTTGTCACAAGGATTACGGCAAAAGTTACGAATTGATTTTGATCCAACTTGGTACGAAGATATTAAAAGGCTATTAAAATCGTGAGATGTTAAGGGCAAAGGTCAAGTTAACTCATGGCGTAAAAATGCATAATTTAACACAATTTTTGTCAAAAAAGTAGCAAAATACCGATACCAATTTTGGTACCGGCTCGAAATATTGGTATTGTGACAACACTAGTACACACGTAGCTACATAGGATGTAAGCCTTAAATAATTTCCATACAGCTTGGTTGATTTGGAATCACACTTTTACTGATTTTAAAAGTAGAAATAATATTTAAGTATAGCTTTAAATGGATGAGTACAGCTTTTAGGAAGTAAATAAGTTACTCTAATGGCATTCCTTTCATTTTTGAGGTGCTGACCCTTTGTACACCTAGAACCTTTTCAATAAGTGTATACTTATAACCTAGGTATGTAATTACTATCCTTTATAAAGTTCAACATTGTATGAGAGATTAAATACCTTTATATTAGTTGTTATATGTTTACGGCCTCTTCCATCCGAGAGTTGATTCTTTCGTCTGTCTCTTCTATAGAACGATACTAAACAATAAAATTACACATTTAATAAAGTACAAAGGAAATTTTTTTTTTTTTTTTTAAAAGAAGTGCTTTTCATTTCATTCTCTTGACATTTAATGAATATTTCCCTTAAATATCCTGAAACAAAGAAGAACATTAAGTACACATAAAATATAAAAGAAAAAGAGAATCTTAAACAAAAGAGTTGCTCATTATTTCATATTTAAAGTCATTTCTTGAGAAAATATATATTGAGTGAGTTGATGAAATTAAAAGCCTCTTTACGACCAGGATGATTGAATCCTTTATACCTTTACTTAAAGTATTTCATAACCAACAAAATTCATCATGATAGATATAAATTGAAGGGTACTTATGAATCTTGGATTCATTTGACAATATCTTATAATAAGAACTACCCAATTTCTTCCTGACCGACGATGCAAATTTATATATTGTATTATCTGGTGAGCTGTACTCATACATATGTACATATACAACAGTATAAATATATCCATTTAAATTTTGGTTGAAATTAAATTTTAATTAAAATTTTAAATTAAACTAGAAGAAGCTTCGGCTCCTCTTCAAATAACTTCATTTCCCCCCAGCTCATAAGGCTTTATAGTTCCATCGGTACTTTTGACAGTAAACTATTAAATTGAATAAGTGTTGTATGTGTATCTTCAAAAATAGCTTAACATAACTTAAGAATCTAGACTAATAATATATAGGCTTTTTAAGAATAGATATATCCACCACAGCCTATAATAAAATTATTTGCTTAATTGTATAGGTGTTTCTTCTCAAAGGAAAGTCCATGGATGGAAAATTCTTCTTTGTTCGTATTTTTAAGTGTATGGATACATTTGTAAGTAGATACGAATAATAATCATTAAATAAAAGAAGTGTGGTCATGAATAGAATTGGAAGAAATTGAAATTAATTACTATGGTATTTGTATACATACAAATGCATGAATACAATATACCTAAATATATATGGATAAGACTTTACTTTATCCTTGCATATTACTTATTCAATTAATAAAATTAAAATAAATGTAATAAAAAATAATCAACCATGGTATAAATGAGTTAATTAGGATATTATAAATTGTTCAAAGAAAATTTAGTTGTAATTTTCCATTTATTTATAATTTAAATGGAAATAGATTACACCCTATCTCAATATTATAAACAACCTCATACCAATCAATATAATGCGATGAAAAAACCGAACACAATGATATGGAGGGATAAATGCCATTTGTTGGAAATTTAAAATTCCTTTTTTTAATTCCTTAAAAATAGTTTTCAAAGTGGAAATTATTAAAAATTTCGTTTCATAAGAAAAAAAAACAAACATATTTAGATAATTATAGTTGCATTAATTCCATCCCGAGGTTATCAGTTGTATTTCGTACATATAAATCTTTAACAGGATTTTTATGATGTTTTTTCCTGTAATGTTTACAATTTCCACATTTTTTAATCTCCTTCTTCAAATATTGACTGTGTAAATCACACTTATTGCATGAAAAAAACATTTTCTTTCTTTTTATTTTAGAACAAGATTACAAAAACTGAAACATTATATAAAAATGTAGATGGTCATCCTCATCTAAAAAATGTATATTGGATGTTCCTAATCTGTCATTCTTAATAGCAAAATCATTAACTTTGTTAAGAGAAATGAAATGTGTTTTTCCTATTTGAATGGACAAGAAGGCTTAAGAAAAGTTGACAGTGAATAACGTAACAGATTCCTGATTACTCTTATATTGTAATCTTTGCGTTTGCTTTGAAGATGATGCATGTGCTCCTTAATACTGTCGTTTATATATAAATCCAATTAACCGATGGATTTTTTCTATAGATTCTCTGAATAATGAGGCAATTCTTGAGAATGACCAAACCAAATATATCAAACATTTTTTAATAAATTTTTTCCTGTAATATTATCAATTTCTACATTTTTTAATATCTTTCTTCAAATATTGACTGTGTAAATCACACTCTTTGCATGAACAAAACATTTTCTTCCTTTTTATATGTGAATTAAACACATTAGTTAAATATTTATGTGAGTGCCCTTGTTCTGGATAAAAATAAGTTACTTGTACAATCAAAGTACCATACCGAGTCTGATGATAGAAAAGGGGTGGATTAAAAATTTATAAAGTTAAACAAGTTATTGTTGAGTGATACCTTGTAATAAATTAGCCGATAATGTTGAAGAAATATCTTCACCCAAAAACTTAGATAGAAAAGTTAAAAATGATGAAGAATCTTTGGATAAATTGAAGGATGTGGGAGAAGAAGTGAAAGTAAGCAAGGAATCGTTATCTTGAGGAAAAGGAATATTTATTAATTCTTTTTTGGATAACTTTGTTGTATTTTTTATAGATTTAAAAAAATAGTTGTTTCTTTTGATTACAAGAAAGTAAAGGAACGACATTCTTCATAAGATATTCCATTCTTTCCTCCGATTAGTTTTTTCTTCAAGAATGGAGAGAGGCTGGAAAAACTGGAGAGACTGGAAAAAATTTCATGTTTTTGTAAGTTCACAGAAAGAGTTTATGAACTATTAGATCATTATTTCACGTGTACAACTCCAGGAGAAGTAGATTTGCAGGTGAATATGTGATGGTTCTTTATTCATTTTATAGGACAAAAATACTCTTCCAAAATTTTTCCTCTTTTTCGATGATATAACATTGAATTTAGTAGATGATTTGACAACAACTACTACTAAAACTTGGACACATTCAATTTTTTGTTGTTTAGAAATTACGCAGAAGCTGTAAAACTTGAATAACTTTCTGGAAATGCACCATAAATAACCATGTATGCTACAAAAGCCGTAATTGTATAGTTTTTAGTCTGTGTAAAGGAAATTAATTGTTAAAGAAAAAGAACTTCCCATTTTATTATAATTTTCTTTCCCAAAATTATCATATTGGATTTTAAGACGCAGAACACCACTTATACGCTACAATTTATCGTATAAGAGAGATACCACACAATTTGAGTCTTTCTTAAGTGTTTCCTAAAATTATTTTAGAACAAAATTACAAAATCTGAAACATTATATAAAAATGTACCTGCTCAGCCTCATCAAAAATATATATATTGGATGTTCCTAATCCTTCATTCTTAATAGCAAAAAGATTAAGTTTATAAAGAGAAATGAAATGTGTTTTTCCTATTTGAACTGACGAGAAGGGATTTATTTAGCTTAAGATAAGTCGACAGTCATTAACGTAACAGATTCCTGATGATTTTTGGCGTATTCAACCCTAATATTGTAATATCTGCGTTCGCATTGGACATGTGCTCCTTAATACTGTCGTTAATATATATATCCAATCAACGAAAGTTTTTTTTTCTATAGATTTTCTGAATATTGAGGCAATTTTTTAGAAGGATCCTAACTGCTTTGCCTTCCCCATATAGGAACCGAATTCGGGACACTTTGTCTTCCAATAAAATTTTGATTTTCCCTATCTAGTGCGTTAAAATGACAAAATATATAGGCTTCATGACTCAATGGAGAAATAGAAGACATATATGAGCATTGATCCACTATACTCTACTATGACACTCCTTTATGTTTAGAATTTCTCTTTTAGTTCGTATTTTATTGACAGCCAATGGTTTAAAAGTAAGTATTTGCTTCGTTACATAGGTTTTGCTTTAATGAGGGCCATTTTATAACAAATACATATATATATATAAATCCTTTAATTGGAAGTATGTAGTGTTTATGTACTTACGAGTAAAAAATTTAGTTGATAATTTAATTATGATAAATATGTATTTATCGTTAATGTAGGTACATGGTACTTATAGTATGTAAAATTTGTTGATGTTTAGCCTTGATATGTCTTCATTTTTTTGAATCCATACTCAAAATAATAAGCAATTGGCTTACTTCAAAAAGAAAAGAGTAGAATGTATGAAGTATGAACCTTAAAAATAACATCATAAGGCTTTAATTTAAAAGGTAACATAAATATGTACATTACTTATATTTCTAGCTAAACCCGTTAATTAACAAAATTTAAGCATATTCTTCTCTGGTTCCTTCTCATTTCCAATCGTTTTTACAATTGTTTGAGGAAGTTTCATTTACATAAACTTATTAAGTACAATTGACAAGGAAATAATCATATACTATACCGTTTTTTCTTTTCTTTCTTTTGAGGAACAAGTAGTCATGATATTAGCCTTGATACAGAGTGCAATTATCATATTGGGTGGTCAAAAAGTCATGAAGGCAAAGAAGAAAAATAATATTTAACTTTCTTTGCAGTAATAATTATAATCAATATATATATATATATTTTGAACTAGAAAGGCAGAACACTTTTCTCATTAAAGGCTTTACTTGACTACATCTAAGAAAAAATACTTATTTTTTTAAGTTGATAACACCCCTTCCTTGTAGATCATCCCTAAATGACTTATTGTTAGAATAAATAAGAATGAATTATGTTATTTGTTGACTTTATTCCAAGTTCTTAAAATCCTTCACAATCCTATAAACTAAAGAGACTATAAGGGAAAGAGGAGCCATGCATATCTATCAAGAATTTTCTTTCTTATCTCAAATTTTTATTCGTCTAAAATCATGTATATGCACTTTTTCATATCTTGCGCAGCTCATTGTTATATCACGTCTTTTGACTATTAAATATGGAAGGCAGAGACTTGAAGCTTGCAGAAACACGGCCCTCTGTTCTGTTGGGAATGGGCCACCCCTCACCTGCTAGGGGGGTTTCTGTTTTGAAATTTTTTGTCCTTTTCTGGACGGGGACTTATCTTGGTCTTTTAATCATTTTTTAGTTACCTAAACAGGGATACCTTGTGGACCATGTTCCCCATAGTTATTTGCTCTCTCCCTCCCTCTGTATATTCTGTTCTAGTACAAATATTTACATTCATATACGAAAATTTAAAAAGCCGAGACGTATATATGTAAAATAAAATAAAAACAATGTACATTAAAGTAAAATATATCAAAGGGATAATCAGAAAGAATTTTTAGAATAGTTTAATATTGAAAACAATAGTTTAAAGCGGCATTGGCTCCGACTTGTCCATCATGTTATTAAGCGTCAGATGGGCATCCGATTTAAAACCTTGAGAATGTTTGAAAACGTATAATTTCTTGATTGTTTAAAATTTTATAAACTTGTCCATATTGCAATTCCATAAACCAATCGCCACCCAGTATTTAATTAGAGGTTAAAGATATTGGGTTAGTAAATATAGAATTTAGAACAAGTATTTTTTTTTAATGAATTAATAAAACTTAACCATTCACCCACTTTACCCGCGCTATGAATTGGGGAGTGGGCTATTGGCTGAAAAAGAATATCAAACTTAATGTTTCTAGACTAAATACTACTTATCTAGTTGAAGAAAAATAAAAACATGTGAGTTGGTGCGCTCCTATGTGCGAATTCACACTGATTCGGGCATAACGAGGCTAATATAAAATAAAAGCCCACGTTTGGGTGTGACAAGTTTGTGTTAAAATATGTATAGATAATTGACTCTCGCCCCTAGCTATAAAATTTTATTTACAAAACTGTGCTAAAATTTACTTTTATTTATCTATCCCCCCCATCATATCTACACTAGTGTGCTGGGTGAGAGCTAAAATTTGTAAATTTAATATAACTTAATTTGAAATATTAGTTACTTGTTCACCCTTCTTTACCTGCTTATGTAATTTAATAGAAGTCAACGTTTCGGACAGGGATATGCACTTCTCTTTAGAATAAATCAGAAACATAAACTATGAATTAAAACCATAGTTCATATTGTGTTAATCATAGTTATGCTCTAAAAAACTATAAAAGTATTTTAAAACAAAAATACATAGGCCTAATCATCTACGAAGGGTATTTATGTTTTATATTTTTTGATCAAGGTTACATGAATCTTGAATATAATTCGTATACATGGTTTTTGTTTACTTTTTATAACAACCATCTTGTCTCCTCTTTCCTGTTTATTTTCTTTACTATAAACAACTTTGAAATTTATCCCAAAATGGTATAATCTCAACACACGTCTTTACATTTTTTTTTGTAAAACGCAACCTTTAATTCGAAAATAAACATAAAAAAAAGGCTCATAATTAGTTGGCCAATTCTTCCCAACTATGAAGTTATTGTTCAATAATTTGTCAAGAACTGTTCACAACTTAACAAAATCCCTTTCTAATTCAACCAATCAACCTTCAAAACACGGATTAGGGGGACACATCAACAGCTTACAACGAAATACAGAGTATGTTTTTGTGTTAGTGAGGTAATGCCGTGGTAGAGCTTACTGAATGGTTACATTTTCAATGGTACAACTAAACATTATTATTTTATCCTGGTGTTATTAAATTAACCAAAATACAGAAATATCCAACAAATCTCAAGCAGGTTTCATCTTGAAATGTATGCAACACCTGACTTTAATCTCAAAAACACGAGTTCATTTTAATTTTTGTAGTTCTACCTTTTATAGTACCTATTTTATTATTTCAAGACCCTGTGGACTCCTACACTCTAAAGTATGTACTTGGTTTGAACCTCATGTCTCTATTTTCTCCCTCTTTGGTCGTCACTATTTCATCTGCATAAATATACATGTCTCTGTAATTGATAGTATTGAAAGATTTTCTTTTTGTTGGAAATCGAATTACTTATTACTTTTGTTCAGATAAGAGATATTACACATCAAATTGCTTTTAAAAAATATGATGGTAATATAGGAGCAACACTTAAAATGGGTTGTTTATGTCTCCAAAATGAACCACTTCAAAAATAATTACATCACATGAAAACACACTGATTCCGTTTGGGGTTTGATTGCTTTGTAGATTAATAAAGGTCCATAGTACTTGACACGTTGATCACGAAACGATTTAGTTTCTTTAAAAAATCAAATCATGCATTTTTAGGATTTTTAGATTTTTTTATTGATATGAACCAATTGTTGAGTAAGAAACACACCGAAATCTACATGAAGAAACTATTAATTTCCTTCAAATTTTTGGTTGATCTAGAAATTTGTTCCAGTGACAATTCCATGCTCATTTCGTATCTATATGTACATACATTCCCATATAACTACGTGCATACCTTTTAAGACTCTAGATACATATTATTATTAATTATGAAATATATCGATGCATCTATATAAGTATGAATGGAATAAGCGTGTAGGTGTAATAATTATTATAATTTATGAATGAATTTCTCGTTCAACGATTAAAATTTTATATATTTATGATTCAGAAATATGTTTAATTTATAATATCTTTGTAACATAATAAATATTCAAACAAATTGAATAGATTAACCGTGGTCACAAATAATTATCATGAATTGTTCTTGGTGACTCTTTTGATGGATCTCGATACGATAATTAATTGATTTATGCTGAATCAAATAAGCTCCGTAACCGGACGTAAACCCAAGGAAGGCCCAGATCTATAGCTAAGATTTTTTTATTCTTATAAATTTTAAAGCCCAAATTTTTTGATCAACTTAAAAAAATATATTTTTTTTAGATTTATGTTCTTATTCCACCCTTCATTAGCCACCAGTAGTAGGAAAGGCACACTTAAAATAAACGATTGTTAAGCACAATAGTTTAGAAAGTGGTTACAATTCTGCAGTTTTTGTAGTGTAAAGTTTAAAGGTTGGTAGATATTTGTAGTCGCTTTTAAAGCTTAAATTAGATGTGTATTTTTGAAAATTTCTAGAATGTTTTCATTTAATAATTGAGGCCGTCAGCTTTCAAATGATATACTCTATAATTCAGTTAGAGTAAAGATACCGATGCAAATACATCAAATACTACGGATTTTTTATTTGATTATATCCCTACTACAAAATTAGTGACTTCCTCTTTCCGTATAAAACAATAACCTCGAAAATCATGTTTTGAGCTGGGATGCTTTCTTTATATCCATGTTTCTTGTGGATATCGTACGAGGTCTACCAGTCTTTGTTGAATGGGATGACAAAATTTTCATGCTCATTTTCGTTTTTATGTGTTTTTTGATGAATATTTAATTTTAGGATGTTGGAAATCTTACTATTTGGCCATTGCGCTACGATCAAATAAATTATCCATTTTAGAAACTCATTGGTGACAATGGCTATTATAATTTTCTATAAATAAGCGTTTCATTTAAACTTTTAAAAAAGCGACAATAATTATGTCCACCTAATATATATGTTTATATTCATATTTCAGTTGACACAGTCCTCTGGTCATCCCATCTCGTCGCTATAGCACTATTCATGTTTATTTCTTAAGATCCTTTTAAATAAGGATACACAATTTAGCAATTTTTTAAGTGGCCCGTCCCTTGTTTGCTCTATTCACAATGATGTTGAATTGTTGTTGTACGTGTGTGCATCTTTTTGTATAAAAAAAGTGCAATGCGATTAGTTAGAACTCTTAGTTTTCAACTGACGAAGATCAATATAAATATAAATAATTGAAAGAACCAAAATTAGCCTATTAGACACATGAAATATATATGTATATAGGTTGGTAAATAATGGTGATGTTTCTTGAATAGGCAATTAAGATGCAATTTTCCTTTCATTTCATTCCTATTCTTTCAAATGTTGCAGAGAATAATTAACTTTGTCGACTTATGGCTATTGAGTTATTAGCTTTATTATTCTTGAATGAATCCTTCTGAGGACCTCCCAAGTTGTATATAATATATGCATACTCCTAGTCTAATATTTATTTATTTATAAGGAGGACAATGTCTGAGATGCTGACATTACCTATCCATGTGTACATTGTCAAATGTATAATACATAATATATAAATATATTTACCAACAAATACGAATGGATTGCTCTTATTTGAAGTAAATTAAATTATGTATTTGTTCCAAAATTATCATCTAACTGCTTAATATTACTCCTTTTGTCAGAAAATCAAAATTGTCTTTTAATCATTATCTTCTTAGAATTTGAATATTTCCCATGAAATGGAAAAAAAGTATCATTTATACAAAAAATCTCCTTAAATACGTGATTTATCATCTTAGAAAATACAACAACATATATACATTAATGGTTTTAAATTCTTTGTTTCATAGCTTCATTTTGATGGTAAATTGTACCATCATATTGTTGTCAATGATATTTTTATTTCCTTTGTCATAATTTTGTCCCAAATAACAATGTGATCACATCAGTGTAGTATTGGGGAAGAGATACTACTGGCAAATACCTTAAATGTATAAAATTAAGGCATCGTGCACGTATTACTTACATAGAAAATAAAAGGAAAATAATAAGGTCCCACGTCCACATTGTACGTTTTTCTTTAACCGGCCCTCGCATATTCTAAAAATGGCACTGCAGCAGTTAGTATAGTTCTTCATGGATTTAAATATTTAAAGAATCAAGGCCGTAGTTACTGGGAAGAGGTTTCTGTCCCTAACTTTTCTCGATTTTTTTTAAATATATCCATTTAGGAATTTAAAAAATTATTTTCTAATTGATTAACTAATGTATAGCTTTTCAATAGTGATGATAAATTGTTGAACCTTTTGAGATTTCTAATAACCGATAATATCCATGATGCTTAAAAATTATCAGGAATTATTGTGTTCAAATTATCAACACAAATACATATTCAGTTTTTAGATCTTTTGAGTTAATATTTGTGCGTTTTATAGCAAAATATGAAGTATTTTATCCCCTAGTCGATTGCAATGCTTAGCAAAAAAACACATTCCAAGACTAGAAAAACTAAACTTTGATTAAGTAAAATTTATGAAAAATAGTTAAAATAGTTACTCTTTTAAACTTACAATGACTTAAGCTTTTTTTAAGTCCCCAGTTTGGTTATACAAAGCCGTATGTTCTTTAACTACTTTAACAGTGCAAAATGAATCATCATTTACTTTAGGAGCTATTTCCTTGTTTTAGAATTTCTTAAGCTTCACAAAGTCCAGTTGTACTTTAGCTTTTAGCTCTTTAAATTTTGTCTCCATAATTGTATTTGCCCTCTGTTTTTTTTTCTATTTTTAGTAAAGTGATTCCAAACTTTCTATAAAGCATTTTCACTGATGTCATAAATTTCATCATTGATTTTTACAACATAAAATCGAGTTATCTTGAATATACTTCTTACATATGTTTCTAATTATACAAAAAGTTAGTAAAATGACCAAACATGGAAGATGGAACTTTTTTTCATATTTTTATGTTCAATTACCTTGCACTAAAGAATAAACCTCATATTACAACTTTAAAAGATTTACTGTGAAAACAAGTTTGTTGTTTATTGCTTTTTTCAGTTTAACTTTTAATTCTTATAGAATATTTAATAAATAAACAGTGTAAGGTTGTGTCAAAATGTTTCAAAATTTAAAATGATAAAGTCGATTATTTAACTAATTTAAATAGTTTATTTAATGTTTAAGAGGGATGAAGACTAACCCCAATTGAAATATACTTCTTACCTAGTGTATTTGATTAGTATTTAGATGTAGGTAATATAATTGACTTATTTTTATTTAATTTCTGAACTTCTCCTCTATAGCATATTTGTCGGATTATCCATTTCTGGTAGAATCAATTAACATTACGACCAGCAAAAAACTTTTTCCTACTGATATGGATTAAAACTACGGTCTATTATAAGCTGAACCATAGTATGGTAATTCCCTACCATTTACGTTTTTGGAATAAAATGATGCTTGCATATCTGTTCGAAATAAGAAATAAGGTCGTTATTAAAATATTTTTATTGTTAGATTATCAACTGTTATGCCCTTTTTAGTCGACCCAGCTAGCTCGTATGACCATACAAGGCCGTAGAGCTTGGACAGAGTTGGGTGGGCTATCTTAAAAAAATCCAATGATATTTTTTTTATTACAAATTTTATTAATAGGCTTAAAAAATATATATGCAGTGCCCCCACCCCCCACCCGGTGAAGATTATTGCACCCTGGTTAAAAAAAATTCATACCTATTATTTATGGATATAGCAGGGATTTACTATTTCTGTAATTAGCGTGGTATAGGGCTCATGAGGATTGGTAAACCATTCGAGAGGTCGAGCTTGGGGTTTAGTCAGAAAGAGATAATTAACTAGTTGTTTAAATAATTTTTTATTGTAATTATTTCCTTCTTGCGTGTAAAAACTTTGATTTTGAATTTGACTCAACTGAATGAGTCTGATCTAGGGGATTTCAATTTCTTCTAAAGTGAACTATAGTGGATCCTATGGGATTCAGCTTATTTTACTAACATATATGTATGTCTTTTCCTCAGTTAAAAGTAAACTAAAGTCCTGTAGTCCTATATAGATATTTATTTTACTTTACTTTTTTCCATATTCAATTTTGAGAATTTTGTAATAAGATGTCATCAATGATCTCTTACTTCAAAAATCTTAGTAAAAGGATACTGAGAATATCTCAGTCACATTAGAGCTGGGACTTCGTACTCAAACAAAAGCCTTCTTATCAAACTATGACTTGGACTTTAAGTTAGAGCCTTTTAGCTTGACTTGAACTCAATACCAAAGATTTGGACACGTAAATATTGATAAAATAACAGCACATAACTATCTGGGGACTCTTACTCAAGATTGGCACTTACGTCTCATTAAACTGAATTTTAAAGAACGATTTGGACTAGAATACAATATTCTTGCACGTCGACTAGTACTCGAGTTCAAAGATTTAAGACCTGGACTCCTAAAAAATCCCTCGCGAATAGCTCTTGCTCAAATACATATTAAAGCATTGGTCGATTATAATGTCATATTGTACATAAATGCATATAATTGAAATGATCTACCCACGTTAAAAATATTAACAAGACCTCACTTCCGCCGATGTGATTGTTTATACGTTGTCATATTTATTATCAAGACTAGATGACAACTTTTTTATTCTTTATATTAGTCCTTCAATAATAACGTAAATTATGTACAATTACTTATTTTAAAATCTTGACATCACTGAAATTATATGATGATATTTTAATAGATAATATAATGATTATTAATTATCATTTTCCGGGTAATGAAGATATTACTTTGTTTGTATTCTTACATTCCTAGGTGTTTTTTTTTTGGGGGGGAGAATTACATATATAGGTACAGTACATATATATATACATATGTGTTTAAATTATTCGAATACAGCATCAATTCACCAGAAAAGTAATTGTTGGAGTTTGATTTATTTCTCCATCTTCAGTATCATTATACAAAAATTAAGATTAGTTATATTAATAATGTCTTTCAAAAATACCGGTACACATACATGTTAGAGAATTGTTTTTCGAGATCAATCTTGGTCTCGTGTTGGTATCGACCCTTGAACTTGATCACAAAATAAAAGACTCGAAACTTGGCATGGACTCGAAAGTTATGACTTGCAATTCGACATAGACTGGAAAATCATCTCAATTTTTCACCGGATATTAATTACTCTTTAAAGTAAATTTTATTTTCTGAGTACTTGAACTGGACTTGATATTCAAATTAGACTTGTAGGATTTAGACTTTATCCAAACTTTGGTATCGGTTAAAATGGTCTTAATCACAACATTAATAAATAGTATTTTCAAGAAAGTTGGAAGGCATATAAATTAAAACACAAAAATTACAAACAACTTATCAAAATAGTAAAATAGACATATCTATGTGTCTGTGGGATAATGCTATATTCAAAAACCGTGCGCAGATACTTTGGGCGAAACCTTTTTGCAGAAAGCCACTTTGACGAATATATATTGCCAAACTTACACATTGCCGAATGACCACTTTGCCGAACGGGCAATATTGCTAAAAAATGAAAAATATTTTTGAGGATGATACCTGCAGCAATACTTTATCGTAACTATGAAGTGTTCATTATATAGTTATAGTCTTTGACTCCATAATTCTCAAGATGTGTTTGACATTGGACGAGAAACTTAAAATACACAAGGAGCAAAATTCTCTGTCAAACAAGATACAAAAAGCAGTCCTCCAATACATCCAAACATCGACAGCTGGCCACAAAGTACAATACAGGGTAGGGCAGAAAAACGTGGACTGTTAATTAATATTTATTTTTTCATTACTATTACAAAGGTTTAGTGATTATTTTTTGATATTTTGTTTCTGCTGTCCTATTTATATAGACTAACCATGCTAATCATTTAGAAATTTCAATATTATTTGTGATTTCCAACAAATTAAAAGGCAGCTCGTCTCAGATCTTCTATATGCTGGAGTTCATGTAATGAAGATGACAGACGTTGTTAAGTGTTCCAGGAGCCTGTTTTTTAAGTTGGCCAAGATGAAAAAAAAAATGGAAAAGACCTCTCCGGGATGTCAAGAAATGGAGGGCATAACTTAAAGAGGGATACGAGGTTCTTGTTAACTTTGAAGAAGAAAATGAAAAAGGATCCTACCAAGTTTACCACAACAAATATTCGGCACAAACAATGGTACTCGACGTTGTGGTCTCTGATGGAAAGAAGATACCTCAATTCTTTTTCAAGGCTGGACAGAAAATCGACCAGGAGGCCTAATATAAGTTGATTAGGTACAACATCTTGCCATGGCTGAAACCCAATTATCTGTAGTGTAACTATGTGTAGACTCAGGATGGTGCATCCTCTCAAACGTCCGCCCAGTGCCAATAATTCTGCACAAATAATATGGCTCGATTCTTCTTCAGAGAGATATGGCACCCTTCTTCAACGGATTTGAAACCACTGGACTTTTCTATATGTGTCACTTTGGAGAGGGAAACCAACAAGACCTCACACCCAAATGTGGACTCACTACAGTATTCCATAGTGCATGGGAATAACTTGGCAGATGAGTTTGTCATCAACTCCTCAATGGCCTTCAAGCGACGTGTAAAGGGTGTGATTGATAATGAAGGTGGCCATAGTGACAGGAAAAAGGTTTGCAAAAATCTGGTCTACATGTTTTGCTAACATTATTCTTTTTTGTCTATTATTGACAATATAAAATTATTGATGTATTTATAAATCCATCTCTCGAGTCCACGTTTTGCTGCCCTACCCTCTATATCTTTTTTTTTTTTGTTAGCAAGTAAAGCTGAGGGATTTATTGGGCAATTATAATGATTTATGCCACAAAAGTTCTAATAGTGGCTCAAGCTAATTGTTGAAACATTTTCATAAAAAATTAATCAATACTTAATCATTGCAATTCGTGTTAAATAATTAAACATTTACTTTTTTAAATCTGAGTAACATGAATGGGATTAATGAATCATGATAAAAAAAATGATTATTTTTTTTGGCAAAGTGGTCATTCGGAAAAGTGACTTTCAGTAAAATGTCCGAGAACTGTTGAAGACAAACTCACAGAAGGATAGCATTCGAATGTCTACGTAACTCATATCTTCATTTAATATTGTCTTATATATGAGTATATAATACCCAATAAAATTAATGTTAAAAAAACAGTGATTTCATAGATATTGCAACATACATATATCTATGGAAATAATAGTTATTTTCTAGTATAAAGAATATATACAATATATATATCAATATACAATGTTCATAAATAGCTTAATATTTTTTTATTTTTATGAAAGGATTAAGCTTTTATAGTTTAATTTCCATTCTACGGCATTTATTTATTTCATACTATAAATTACCATAGTAAAATGGGGAAAGATTGTTCATATAATATATATGTACATTGTCAATAAAGGAATTAAACCCTAGAGCAGTGTTTCTCAAACTGTAGACCACGTCACAAGAATGCATCTAGGAGAATAGGGTGGTGAGTCGCAAAATTTCTGTTTTTTTTGTTTACCTATATCATACCAAAATCAAAAATTGCATTCAGTGATGCTTCTTGTGATATAAAAAGTTTAAAATTAAGAGAGTAGGAATTCAAGTGCTTATTTATATATATGCTCATATATATATATAAATGGAATCAAACTTTAAGCTCAATATTTATGTGAGACTTTATCAAATCTCTAACTTTAAAAGACATCGAACCTAAATGAACTTATGCATATTTTTATTTTTTTGTAACTAATCAAAGTGGATATTAAAATTCAGTTATAACATTTTTCTTGTTCATATGAAATCCTAACCTTTATAAACTATCCATGTAAGTTGGTAATTACCTGTAATTTGAATGTCATTTATGTAATGAATAATAAATAGTATATAATATATAGATAAGATATGTACCTAAGTTAATTAGAGTGTTTATACATCAAAAGAAGTTTGGCCTTGCATTGAATAGATGAAAAAATATGCATGTACAATACATTAGTATACATATGTAAAGATGTGACACGCATGAAATTCCAAGTAGCCTCATCTCATTTATACAGTTTTCAGTCATTAAGGAAATCCCCTCAAGAAATTTAGTTATTATTTATATATTGACATATTTATGTATGTATACTGTATAGTCGATAGATATAAATTATACATAATTAGATACAAAAGGGGTTATGAGTAAGGCTATAGATATATAAATGACATAATAACATGTTTATGATTGAAATAATATATACCTACTTAAAAATTATTACAAGGATATTTTTCAACTTTTTGAAAAAGGGCGGAATGGTTGAAGAAATGAAAAGAACAATCATTCATTTTTGTACTGCAATTGTCTTAAAATGAATTTGAATAGTGCATAGTCTGTTGTTCATCTTAAAAGATCAGATGAATTTAACATAATAGATATTATTATTATTTGTTTTCTTTCAAATTAAATTAAATTAAATGTAAATATTATTATTTTTTAAAGAAATAAATTATAGGTATTCACTATTTGTAGATTCCTTTTAAACACGCAATTTATCAAGGATAGTTTCAGAGATGAGTCTTTAGATCGATTTTTGGTGGAGCAATAATCAAAGTAAAACCTTACTTTTTGCGCTACGGACTCTTCCCTATTGCCCGTATCGTTTTTCGTGAATTTTGTGGAGTATGATTTCATAGCTCTGCATTGCCTCTTTGTTAAAAATTGACCAAAAGACTAAAGGGCAAACGATACCTGATATAGGGAAGGGTCCATGGAATAATGATGCATAGTTCTACTTGGCCCCTTGCTCCACCAAAAATCGCCCTTACGTCGCTATGACGCTCTACCAGAAACACCCAAAATGTCTGAGATTTCGCGATGTAGGTCACCAGAAGTTTTCCATGTTCTCTTAATATATTTTTTTAGTCATTGCTGCTGTGTGCAAGGGAACATAATTTTGGTGCCATATATGGTCTTCACGGTTGATATAGGTATCTTGCACTTTTCTAATCATATTCCTTTCAATATTGTCGCCAGGAGAAAAAGAAAAGATTTTAGACCAAAATCCTCGCAGTCAGCTTTTCTGATTGTGTTCTTAGTTACATAAAGGTCTCATCACTCGGGGCTTTAGGATACTGATGAAGATAGCATTTCGTTTCCTTTTATATCCAAGACTTACTTGGAACCTCTCAGTTCCTAATCCAGTATTTTTGGCATATTCTATCTATCGAAGAAGGTGGAAATTCACTCAAAATATCTACAAATGTCTTTTTACACAAATGATTGTGAATTACATCATCAATTTTTTTTATCTTGCTGTTCTCTTATTTTTCGTCCGGCTTTGGTCAAACTTTCGAAAACAAAGCTATACTATCTGTAAACAAATAATATAAAACAAACTTACCGGATATTTCACTATATTTGTTAGCAAACATGAAATAATTTAAAACTACAATTTGCGCACTTTACAAATTTAAACTGTATTGTTTTTATTGGTCAGCTGTTTATTTTACTACTATTCATGTCCTATATTATAGTTTATTATATACTGAGAGCTATCTCAGGAAAAAAATAACTTCTTTCAACTTTTTTATACCAGTACTAGTACTGTAAGTTGAGAATCAGAGACTAAATAGAAATGGATTGATCCTCAGCAAATATTACATTACGTATAGTAGGTCATACAAGTTAATTCAAGATATATTGAGAAGGGAACATAAATTGTCAACATATGTTTTTCTCCTGTCATTACTTGACCAAAATGAATTATATTTATTAATCTAACCCTTCCTTATCTCATTAAATAAAGACACAAGACAGTGAGATCCATTAGTTTTAACTTAATGGAGAATATTTTTAGATAAAACATGTTTAATTTGTGTTCTTTAAAGGAAATAAATAACTTGTTTATCTTTTGTTTTTCTTTGTGTGCTTCAATTATGTAGGTCAGAACTCTATATAAAGTTATTTTGAACAAGTACTTGCATTGAAAGAAGGATGAAGATACATGTTTTAATATAATGAAATATGATCGATCAATATATGTATTATGTACTCTGCTTAAAAATCTATTTGAAACACTTTTTTGACATTTGACAGCAATCCTATATTTATCTATGTGGCATGAAGTGGATGAATCGAGATTGATAAGAGCTTGTGGATTTAATTGAGCAAACGAGGAAATAAAGTGTTTTGTAGAAGATAAAAATTTTAAATTGGACATCATGATTTGTTATTAAGCAAGTGTTGAAACAAAGCACTGGCTGAAATACTTTTCGAATGCCAATTGAGAACTCATTTCATTCTTTGTTATGAATAAAAACACTTAATCCAAACGATTTCAGCACGATGTCTTTCTCTAAGAATGGAAGGGGGGAAAAGCTACAAAGGTATTAGAAGTTAGCCACCTATAGCAAGATCGTAATCAGCCGGGAGCCTAGGTCTCCAATAATTTTTTTATTGCCCTTATCAATGACAGGTCATCCATAATCACTCCAATTACCCCCTCAAATAGCAAAGCATTTTATTGAATTTATATTCATTTAATTGTGGGAATTACTCGCAACTTTTCAGGATCTAATTCACTTTAACCAAATATAAAACTCTTTAATGTGACTTGAGTAGTAAAAAATAGATATCCGGCCGAATAATAAAGATAAATATGTGTTTGGTATAACGTCGTTTTCATTTGAAATATGTTATTATTTCTAAGTTATGTCACAATACTTAGAAACATCAAAAAGTCAAACCGTCAAAGACTTGGTTTTGTCTTGGCTTGGGCCCTTGAATGTATTGGTGTCGTTGTCAAAATGATTGACCAAGACCAAAGCAACAATTTTAAAATTTACTAAAAAAGAGCAAAAACGAATCCTTAAACATTATTTCAATATTCAGAGCTGTATAAAATATGACCAGGAAAGGAAGATCCATTTTTACTATTAGCCAGCTGAACAGGTTTTTTTTTAATTTTCCGAGGCTGCAATCATTATTATTTAATTTTTCAGAAGGGAAGATCCAAATATTAAGTAATAACTAATGTGTGTCCTCATGAAAGACAGAGAACGATAATGAGGGTTTTCTCTGGAGTTTTAAGTCAAAGTCCTTGGTGGACTCGGAGTAGAATTGAAGATGGACATAAGAGGAATTCCAGTCTATATGTTTTTGACATATACGGAGTGGGATTTGTGTTCATTTCCTTCATACAATGGCGGCTTGTAGCTGATTTAATGAAACACCACGACAGCTAATCTGTTCTCCTCCAAAATATTCTTCAATTGGTCAGGATTACCCCATTCATTTTCGGTTTCTTTTCTTACAATCCTGGTGGGACATATTATATACATCACTGCAATTCATGACTTTATTCATTCACAAATATTGTTGTAAAGGGTTGGGCTATAATCCTTACCTATCTACACAAATACTTCTTCTATGTATACCCATGATTTGAAACGTCAATCTAAATTAAAACATAATCCAATGCATATTATGACGTGTTCCTGCATATGCAATGCATAAATATATATTACGTACATTGTACATAATATATATTTATTCATTAGTTTGAAATACTTGGACTACCAATCAAACCAACAAACTTGTTTCATTGTCAAGATGATAGAAATTCCTCTTATATATATATATTTTTTTTTTTTGCATTAAAACAAAACTAAATATAAAAAATGCAGGAAGTGCCTACAAATTTAATATTAATAGAAAAGTATGTTTGTTTGTTCAAGAACAACATTGCCCATTTCCATTCCAGTAATGACTTCTTTTGCATGTTGATCGACTTATAAATGATTGACAATTACATATGTAGATAGTTTTGTATGTTATATTTGTATATATTTATATCTACAACTAAAATTAAGGAAATCAAAGGATTGGAATTTTATTTATTTAAATAACTTCTTGTATTGTGATTGTCCAATAAAAATAATATAATTACAAAAATACATTGACATTATAATATATTGTATGTATGTAATTGACCATTAAAAGGAAGTAACTTGATAAAGAATTAGCTAATTCTTTTAACAATTCATCTGTATTTGCTTATTGTATTGTCAAAAAAAAAAAAAAAGATTTCAATTCATAGAATACTTTTCTCTTTTGCTCTATGTGAGGGTTTCTCCTCACTGAACTGGCATTAGGAATTTTGCATTATCATGTGATAAGTGCACTGCCCAAAAGGCCCATGACCACAGGGTGGTGTTACATTGTTAAAATCCTCATTCTGATCAATTTTAGTTTCTTCTTGTTTCGTAAAATTTTATTACATTTCGTCATGTCTTCTTTGATTCGGTATTTTATTCATTTGTCAAAAAAAAATTTTTTTTGAGTCATACGAAAAATTCAAAAAATTGCTACGTTTGCTCTCTGTATCGTAATTGTCATACAAAAAACATTCGTAACGAAATAATTTCGTCTAGTCATATTTGAGGAAATTAATTACAATTTTGTTGTAAATTTGTGAAAAATATAGTAGGTTGTTTTGTCTAAAACGAAAATATGTTGTCAAAACTTGAAATCATTTATTGTTGTCAGTCTTGTACGTCTTTTCTATGTAAAAAGTTATTTCAATACTTCTCTCTTTTTTTTAATATAAAGACAATTCATACAAAAAATAAGTCTTTAAAAAACATTATGTCATTAATGTTAAAGTTTAGTCAAAAAGTCCGTCCCCATTTAGAAGAAAAATTTTAGTAGCGACCCTTTGACCCATTCAAACTTTACCCATTGTAATGTTCTTGGAATAGGCTTCAAACATTTAGAGTTATAATAATTCGTCTATTACAAAGATACAATAACTTTCATAATATTTTCAAGACAATTTTTAGTGAAACAAATACATTTTTCAAAGAGATCAAGCGTAAATATATAAATATCAAGACTGAAAATGACGTACATTTAATATTATCTACATAGTTATTACGTATAAGAATGCTCATACTTATAATTTAATATGAGTAATTGATAGAAAAATCATTTTTTTTAAATTCCATCTGGGCCTTTCTTTGAAAATTACTTGAATAACGTTAAATTACTACTTTTTTTACGTCAATTTGAATGAAAGGCATATTAGTGATGTAACATAAATATAAATTATGCAACGAACCTGGCAATGATCTCGCGGGTGCACTATTGCACCGTGTTGTATTGTTAAATAAACACTGAACTATGGCACTTTTAAATTTAACTATTCGAAATGTGCCTATGTTCAAACATTGAAATGGATTTGTTCTATAGATATAGCTAATCGTGTGTTCCCAAAAATTAATTACGGGATAATGTAATAAAAGCATTTTAAACTAGAATTGAGACTGGGTAGAGAGCAAACCTCCACCAAAAATAATTTACCCTGAAAATTAATTATCTCAAAATATAATGGCTTCTGTTAACGTACAAAGTTTTACAAAATCGGTCTCTAAATTTTCCCTAATCCTCCTTACAAGCAGACAAACCGAGGTGAATAACTAATTTCCCTTCAACTTCGCCGGCCGAGGTAACTAGAATAATAATCAAACTTTTATGCCTCTTAGAAATACATTTTGCAATTTGCATATCTTGAATCAAAATTAAGTCAAAATCTGAGATGGTGGATGTTAGGCCTGTTACTCGTTTATATGGAATCCCCTACAACCCTCTTACTCTTACCTCTTATTCCTTTTTTTTTCTATTACCCATACATATTATATATACACAAGTGAATCATACAATGCACTTTTGATACTTGGAATAAGGAAATATGGACTCGGAATCAACTCGAAAAACTCACACTTTATTCATGTGTCAGATATACGCTTTCCATTTGAAAACTGTTCCTATTTGCACAAACTTAAACTTTTTGTATTCGGAATTTGTTTTAAAGCAATTTTAAATGTGATCATTCAAACGTCTCATGTATAAAAGAGTTACATGGATTCTAGTAATGCACAAGTTGACATTTAGCCCGCAGATTATGTATTAGACAATTATACAACTCCATCAAAAATTAGTTTGTTCATCTCTTAGAAATTATAGTCTTTTTGTAGATCAGATAAGTATACGAAATCCAAAAAACGGGACTCGGGATCTATAAAAATCAACCACTGCACTATTAACGATAATGATAAAAATTCAGAAAAAGAGAATTGATAATATTTTATATATGTAAGACTAATTTTAAATATATTCTTCCTTCTTAAAAATATTAATAGAAAATACATAAATTTTATAGTATTTATTATTTACATCCACCATGACCTTAGTTTTTGATCTTCAATTTTTCGAGGTATATGGTTTTTGAGTTTTTTTAAATTTCAACCATATAAAAATAGAGCATTATAATTTTTAAAAAAAACCACTCTGTAGTAGAAAATTTAATGTAGAATTTGGAGTAATGGTGATTTATAAAATTATTACTTTATTTATTACGTTAAAAAAAAATTTTCATCTTTTATATTAAAGTATAATAAATGTACAAACCAATACTATATAAATGATATTATGATTTTTGAAAAGCCTATTACAATTTAAGATAAAAAAACTAAGGTAAAATCGGTTTTTTTTTTGGTTCTTTTTTTCATAACAAAAATCAAAAAAAGTTATAAGATAAGTTTTGTTAAACTAGCTAATAGCTTTTTAATGATGTATTGTACTTGCTATGATTGCTTTTGTTTAGGATATATCGATAATGTAATATTAATCAAAATGTGAATTTCTTCACCTGACATCAGAACTCAGAGTTGGATTCAGTTAAAGCTCCAAAATTTCATTTCTGACCTAGTCTACTGTAAAAATTTCTCATGGAATGATCTTTATACATACAATACGAGTATGTCATTTAGTAGGTGAGGATGATGCTATAATTACTTATTTTGATCACACTTTTATGTTTGTTTTAAAGTCAAAATTTAAAGAATATTAAAGAAAGACAGCTGTGACATTTTTTATTTTGAAAAAGTAAGCACCTAAAAATAATTAAAAATAGGATAAAGAAAAACATATCTACATACATTGTATGTTTTTTCAGCTTAACCTCTACACAGTTCAAGGTAATCAAAGCAAAAACGTGAGATTGGACTTGAGTAAATAGTATGTACAAGTGTTGCTCATAAAATTTCATCTTATAAAAATTAAATGCTTTTAAAGGCCTTTTCCCCAATAGTTTAATTAATTATTTGTTAGACAACCTGTGTGAACATGTAGATATATTTAAAATAAAGAAAAAATGAAGACTGCATGCAATCTAATTTATGCATTGCTTAAATTAACAAAAAAAGGAAAAGAAAGAAAGAAGATATGCTCCTAATAAGTTGGAATATCTGAATTAATAACATATATATATATAGGGATTAGGCAGAAATATCCGGACATATTCTTAATTGCTTTGTTTTTTTAAGTCTAGTGTGTTCATCTTGCCAAGATCTAATTTCACCTGAAATGCTATCCATAGACAATAACTTTTGTTTTTATACTTAATCTGTTCAGTTTCACTATGCAGCAGAATTGTTAGAGGCCGATAACGATGTTAAGCCGATCATAAAAGTCACTAATATGCAAAGTGGACTGTCTATGACGTCTGCAAGCGACTGAAGACGGGTAGGGACTTTTCCAATACTCATGGGGCTCACACAAAACCAAAAAGCGGAATTTCAACTTCTTGTCTGGGCTCAAGTGGTCCATCAAAGCAAATCCTGATCAATGGCTACTCATGCTTGGAGGAGTAGGAGTACGGTGGACAGGGCCATCAAAGACGACCCTTGAAGTCCTACTATAGAGGAAGGGGTCACCTACTTAACACAAAGATGAAGGACATCAAATAGCAAAGAGGTAAGAAACTCTACCAAATTTATAAATCTAATCCAGGCATGATTAAGCTATTCAGTGATGAGTCAAACTTCACCTTGGACGCTGTTTAGTACCCATAGATTGACCAATGGCTGGTAGACGACAAAGGTAATGCTCCTCCTGGGATGAAGACAAAGGTCTCGTCCAAAATAATAGTGTTTGGCTTGATCAACAGACGGGGAATGTTATGCCGTCTCACATTTTTGACAAAGGTCTCAAGTTGCCCTCCTCAGTGTACTTGGACTTTCTTAAGAATGTTGTGATGCCATGGCTGGAAGCCACATACCCTCCAGATACAAGGTTAATGTAGATTCAAGCACGGCACCTTGTCATGTATCAAATCTGATGAGTGGCCATCCAACTGGCCTGACCTTAACCCGTGTGATTTCTAGTTGTGGTCAGAGCTGATTAGGAAGGTAAACGAATTTCCCAATTGCTCCTTTACATTTCTGAAGCTCCCTTTGAAGAGGTTCATGTCCGATTCAACAAGAAATTCAGCCTTTATGTACCGTTTACATTTGGTGATCAATGCCGAGGGTGATCATGTTTAATGATACACGAGCTCATTATTCAGTTTAAATTTTAAATGCAATCAATTATGTCTTAAAATGCCATCTACTATTATTTAAACTATCTTGAAAATATTGTCCGGATACTTGTGCCCACCCCTGTATATAAACTATGTTGAAGTAGTACACACTAATAAAAAGATGTGTTAATATTGTTGATTATTCTATAAACTATTTTTTATGGGTGTAATTAAACCATAAAAAAACAAAAATGTTGAAATGAAAAGGCACATCTAGTGTTAATATAAAAGAACAAAACACATAATTCATTTAACTTGGAATCTATGTAATAATTTGAGATGTTCATTGTTTTGTTGACTAATATTTCGAGTGCTAAGATGCGTAAATCATTCTTTTGAAGATGTAAGAAATACCTACAAAGTACAACCAAATTTACAAAATACATACATTAGCAAAATCATTATAGTCCACAGCTGGGGCTAAAATTGTTCATGCATGTAGCCATGTACTTAGTAATTGTTTAACGGTCATTATTGTATTTATCAACATTATATTTATTATTGATGTTCATTTGCAAAACACATGAATTCATCAAAGGTATTGCATGGAACTAACAACCGGCTTAACAAAGTCAATATTCTTTGACATTAAGTTTTGGACTAATTGCTTATAATTACTATTGCATATAAACAATCAACATATATTTGTATTATATGTACATATTGTTTGGGGGACCTTTAAAAGAGATAATTTTTTGAGTAAAGTTATAAACTTCACTATGATGAAGTAGGTTTTATTCTATCTAACGATTCTATTACAATGATATTGTCATTAATTTAATATTAACATAATTAGATATGCATTGTACAAATTACATATTGTCTCTTATAATTTGATGTACAACTACCGCCCTCTTTAATATGTATTTAATAACATAATAGAAGGAACTAGTTTTTTTATAATGGCACCGAGTTATGTCCGTTAAAAAAAATTAGTCCAGTCTAGTTCAGGCTAGACTAAAAAAGAACTGTCCCATTGGTCTTATGGTCTTATCAAAGATGAATCAATTTACATTTGTTATTTAAACTTTTTTGTTTGTATAATTTATTAGCTATTCAAAACTCACTCACAAAATGTCCCAGATTGTCAGGTTAAGTAAAAAGTAATTTTGTGCATCCTAATTAATTTCAAAGAGTCTGCAATACATTTTTACAAAACTTTCGCAAGTCAACAAAATAATAGGTGTAGTAAACATAAGTACATTATTTTTTATAGATTTTGATTTTTTTGCAATCAAAACAATGCTTACATGTCGGTTGACCTCGACAATTGCCAATAATTTACACATGTTTTTGACAATTGGCCTTCTAAAGCGTGGTGCATCTTTGACTTCAAAATTACTGGAAAAGAATCGACAAAACCAAAATTGCACGTAATTGGCTGTTAAAGTATCAGGATAATATTAACATTTTCAGCTGATTGGCTTGCATTTTCGCCTTTATAGAAGAAAAACTGTAAAATATGGAGTATTTTCTCAATGATCGTGCCCATCTTTGATACAACCACATACAGTATAAACACGCATAAAAAAGTCTAAAAAGTTTTTTTAGTAGATAATTTTATCTTTTCTAAAGCCATCTAGCGTAAACTAACCGCACTTATACAACGTGAGATACAAATTAATTAAAGAAAGTTTTTTTTATTCGAAAATATTTGCTTCTCATTTAAAAAAATGTTGTTGTATTAGAAGGGGCATTTAGTTAAATACAAGACTTCACCTTGATTCTCTGGTACGTATGAACAAGCCAGGGATTTTACAATAAACTTATTATACTAACAGCCAGAAATGATGACTTGAGCTAAAGACTTTACTTGAAATCGAGTCCACATTTTACTCGAAATTATCTCACAATAATAGACTCCTGACAAAAGTTAATTAAGTTTTTTATTTTATTCTAGATGTGCTTCACGAGTGTGAGTTGAATTAATTATTTATAATCCCTTCTTGAATAGTCAAACTCTAAAGCTTGCTTGCAGAGTGAAACTATCATATTTTTTTGTGTTTAGATTTTTCTTCTTATTGTAGATATTGAAAGACAATCTGATTTTTCGTGGTTTTATATTTGAAATTTTTTTAAATCTTCCAAATAAAGTAACTTCATGACTTTTTGATACTACATTTTCAATTCTAAGCAACCTTTCTCAAATGTTATATCTACAAGAAAGTCACTTCAAATTTATCTTTAATAACTGTTAAATAATTATGCAAGAAGCAGAGCGTTTCCCAGTTTTTTATAATGTTGTGTCAAAAACCATTACCCTAACATTTTTTGTACATTTCCAATCACTCAATAAATTAAAAGTAGTCTTTGCAATTCCCTAGCTGAGTAAATCTTTTGTTTTGTTTCGCAATGCAGGAACACCAAGTAATTTTACTCCACTAATTTTCGAAACAAATATGAGTAATCTTTCTTCCATGCAATAATGATTTTCAAGAGTTTCCGTGAGTTTTCCCAGTGCAATGAATGGAGGCTTCCAAGAACTTCTAATTTATTTTGCAATACTAGTAAAGGTTTCAATACGATATTTTTAATAGCAATACAACAACATAGTTATATAAGGTACACCGTTGTGCTTGGTGTTCACCATTCTATCCGTCCCCCTTTATACGAAAAAAACTATTGATAACTATGTTTTCATTCGAAAGACTATAATTTTCATATTTGAGATGCGGCTCAAAAAGTTTTCTTTTTTTGTTTCATATTTAATATAATAAGAGAGGAAGAAATCTTTATGGTTTCAAATAAAACTTTTTGGTTAGAATTACAAATTAAGAAGCTCAAAAATATGCTTGACAGTTTAAAAACAAATAATGAATGTGTATAGTACATTTATAAATTTGTTTGAGTTTTGATAGGGTCTGAAGTCATCTTTGTATAAAAAGAGATTTTTAATAAAATTGTTATTCACATGAATTTTATTTTTTAAATTGAAACTCAAAAATTTAAGAACTTTCAGAATTTATGATAAATATAATAATATGTGTAAGTCAAATATCCATTTTTCTGTTTTGAAAATACTCATGTATGTGTTTGAATATCTTATAATGGTAAAAAACTTGGACGGTTATGCTCGAATAAGAATTATTTCATTAGATTCTTGACCATCTGTTCTAACTCATTTAGATTTACTCCAGTTTATATAGTATTGTAACGTACATAAATGTTAATATACTCATGTTTCAAATATGTAATGCAGAGAAGTTTAGTGGAGAAAACTTTAAGATAATTTATAGTTATCCAATCTCTAATTTTTGAGTATTTTAATATGATATAAATTATAATACTTGATAAATTGTGACTGTTTAAAACTATTCCAAAATATATGCTATATAGGGTACTTACCATAAAGCTATGCCCATAATAGAGTGACAACTGTCGTTGTTGTGGCAGTATATTGCGGTAAATATTCTCCCTAGATCATTGAGGGCAACCTTTTATCTATATTCAACAATAAAAGCTTGTAGTAAATAAGTCATTTCAAAGGAGGTTAGCCATTGAACAGTCCGTGGAATAACAGTTGAGAAGGAGGTAAATATTTAGTACGTTTGACATATCACTTGGAAATTTCATTTTTTCCATTATTTCATTTTATATGTTTGTTTGTGAATGTTATAATTGAAACAAATTCTTTTTAATGTTCTACCAATTTCTGAATATATGCTTTTATAATATCAAACCTTAGATTTTCTAGAAAATAAAATACCTATTTTGGTCATCCATTTTATTGATCTTTCTTTATTAAATACATATATCTAAGTAATTATGAATGACAAGAAAGTCTTATTTATGAAATTCATACGTATATTTAAATATTTTTATTTTATAAAAGAGGAATGATTTTTAGGTTATCAACTTACAGCGTCTTATTCCGTTTTCCACTGGTCAATTGAGTTTAAACTAGTCTACAAGAATATCACACTTTGTGAAGTGCTCAAGATTGATCTTGATGGCCATTGGCATTTTAAAATAGGGCAAGTAAGCTTTCTGAGTTAAAGAATTTATATCACTCCTCTGAACTATAAATGAATAACAACCACCTCGAAGAGCAGAATAAGTTTGGATTATTTGAGAAGTATTTGTTGAAGACATATTGCAAAAGTAAAATAGAACTTTTCTGATATTATGGAAAGGATTACAAAATATATCACAGATTTGTCAATAAATGTATCATTATTGAAGAGTGAGTATCTAAATGTAAAGGTACCAGGAGTTGGTGTCCTCGACACCAACGATGGAAATCATCATAAATGATTTGTTTTATAGTTTGACTTGTTTGACTAAAAGTAGAATTGAGGATCGAAAACGGAGCCATTCCTGCCCATGTCCTTACTTGATACGGATTTTTGTATATTTTTTCTTTTTTCATAGCTGCTTGCTGTTAATCTACTAAAACGGGGTGGCAGCTAAGCTTCTCTCCACTAAAATATTCATTGAATGGTCAGGATTACCATTTCTTGGATTTTTTTATTTTTACGTTCCGGTAGATAATATTTATAGAGTTCTAACAATGACTACTGTCACTACTTTTGATGGAAGGCATTCTTCGATAAACGATTATATAAGTTATCGGTGCCTGTAATATTTTACAAACGCCTAAAGGCTATGGTTATAATTAAAAAACTTTCTTAATACGTTCACCTATAACGCAACCTTTTGTTGAGATACTATAATTAAACTTGGTTTAACTTGTAACTTGCTCTAACTTTGTAATAAAAGTTACCCTTCGACACGGAAGGCATTATAAATCCCCTTGAATTAAATCAATTGATGCTCTAGAGCAAAAAACAAGGAGCAAATACTTCAAAGTCTATTCAAAAAATATAGCAACAATAAATTCAATCGAGTCAATGGGTATCCTTCAAATATTCGTTGCTATCGTTAGTTGTATTTTAAATTAAAAAATATTACTTGATTCTAATAAAATGAGTCTAATTCTTCAATAAAAAAATTGGATATAATAATAGAAGTAACATCTTATAAATATTTTAACTTTGTAGTGAGTAAGATAATTTGAAATGAAAAAGAAAAGTAGGAATAAAAACCGGAGAAAAGTATTTGTCGCAGTGATTACTTTTTGAGTCTGGTAATCAATAGAATTATTTCTCCAAAAGTATATCAAATGCAGATAATGTTGACAAGGGTATAATTAGTTCTCTATATTGTGAACAATTCCCAATATTTATTGAATAATAATTTCCTAGTTGGGGAGAATGAGCTAACTACCGATATTGGACCTTTTTTTTAAGGGGAGGCAGAGGGAAAGATTGGGAGGTTGATTTAATCAGCTGTCTGTAACTCCCTAACTATAACCACATGTTTTTGTCCAGAATGTATAATCTGAAAAAGGATTTTTCTTTTCTGATGCCACATTCGTGTGTGCTCATAAGAGACAGAGAGTCAAGTTGAAGATTTGTTGCAGAGTTATAATTGTAAGTCCCTGTTGAACTCAGAGTAGAATTGAAGATCGACATTCGAGTCATTCTTGAATTCTAATAAATTCTTTAATTCTAATTCGAGTCAAGTTCTTCTCCCCCTTGTCACAACTGATTGTAGCTGATATAATGAAACATCATGATAGCTAAGCAGCTCTCCTCCAAAATATTTGTCCAAATGATCAGGGTTACAATAATTATTTACGTTTTCTTTTTATAACGTACCCAAAATTCACAAAATTTTCATCAATAGAAATAATAGTGAATTATATTTTTATTATTTATTGTTTTTCTAGCAAATACTACACAAAAAAAAAAGAAGATACTTATATAATTCATGTAACAAAATACATCTTAACATATTATTAATAATGACAATGGTTGAAAGAGGGAACGAGCAAATCGAAGTAAAAGTAATTATGAAAATGAAAAGTTACCAATAGAAAAAGTGAAGGTTCAAATAAATAAATGGATTAATCAAGCTGATCATAAGTAGTGTTTACACTCACTACCTTTAGAAAATTCCTTTTTCTAAACAATTTTAAGCATATTAAATTCATTATTGGGTCAGCAAAAATGTTGTTTTTACTTGTCTTCAGATTGATAAGTCCTCTTTATTTTTTCTTCTAGCAGTAGTACATGACATTGTCCCAAACTTTTATGCATGGACAAACAGACAAACTTTGCTTTTATAATATATGTAGAAGATAACTCCTTAATATGTTCTATCAATAAATTAAATGCATTTATTGTCAGCTGTGGATTTTTCTACTTTGACTTCTTTTTAGTCCTCTAAACATTGATCCGTTGAAGTAAAATTATATTTCGCTAAACGTGCCCCCATTGTTAAGTTAATAATATTAAAACAATGGGGGGAATGGAAGACATAGTAAATACTAATTTATTTATGAACTATTTTTGTATTTCTGTTTGAAAAAAATGTTGATATATACCTACAATCAGGATATTATAGGATTATTTAATGAATGACTGTGGGCCCCCTTGAAAATATAGAATTTACTTTATAGCACATTAGGTCAATAAGTCCCGGGCCTAACTAACAGATGGCGCCATTAACAAAATACTTTTCGGAAGTACAAACATTCAAAAGGTTATTGTCAAAATTTCATGACGTTTCGTACATTATTTATCGAGTTATAGCGGTTTAAGTGTTGCTGCTTTTGTGATTCTTCAAAAGGATGGATTCAAAGCAATTTCGTGTGTTGATTCTGAATGCTTTTTTGAAGGGGAAAAACACCGTTCAAGCCAAAGCTTGGCTTGAAAAATGTTATCCAGACTCTGCCCCATCGAAAACAACTATCAAACGATGGTTTGCTGATTTCAAACGTGGTCGTACGGATACCGATGATACTGAACGCCCTTGTCGGCTAAATGAAGTGTTTATTCCGGAAAATAATGAAAAAAACCATGAAAATGAGCATGGGCAATCGCAAAGTGAAGTTGCAAGAGATAACTGACTCTCTGAAGTTATCAAAAGGTAGTGTTAACACCATCATACACGATTGGGTAAGAAAAAGCTGTTTTCCAAATGGGTGCTACGTTTGCTTACACCGGAGCATAACCACTTTACTCCAGAATAAAAACGGCAGTCTGCTGAGTGGTGTGCAGACGAGAAATCCGTCCAAAGGCTCAAACTTCAGCTGGGAAAAACAACAAGGACTATTACATAGGTTTGTTGGATCGTTTGAAGGCCGAAATTACCCAGAAAATACCTCATTTGAAGAAGAAAAATGTGCTCTTTCACCAAGACAATTTACCATGTCACAGGCCAATAAAAACAGTCACAAAATTGGTCGAATTGGGATTCGAATTACTACCGTACCCATCGTATTCTCCAGATCTTGGCCCCAGAGACTACTGGCTCTTCGCAGAACTCAAAAAGATTCTCCGTGGAAAGAGATTTGGCTCAGATGAGGAGGTGATTTTCGAAACTGAAGCATATTTTGAAGGTATCGATAAATTTTTCTACACCCGTGGTATCGAAAGGCTAGAGAAACGTTGAAATTATTATATCTTTCGAAAGGGAGATTAAATTGATGAATAAAAATGAATTTTGGCAAAAAAATGTTGTTTTCCTATCTAGGGCCGGGACTTATTGACCAATGTGTTATACCTTATAAAAAGGAAAAAGGACTCTATATATATATAAATATTATTTTCTACGCCATCAAATTCAATATTGACAAAAAATCCTAGAACAGCCCATGCTTACGATAAATATCATTGTGTAAAAAGCAAAGACCTATAACATAATAAAATCCTTGCTCTGTTTTGTATCCGTTATCGGCACACAGTAAATGACTACAAAAAAGAGTGAATGTCAAGAAGACATATCCTTGAGCTATTTGTAATTTAGCTCTACTACATATCTATAATTAATAACAAAACCCAATTATTACATCAAGGAAGAAATAAATAATGACTCATGCTTGAGGAGAATTGATAAATGAACCAACTACAAGTATTAATGTATTTTGATTTCATAGTTTTATTTGCAAAAATAAAAACAATCTATGGGGAACAAAATACCAAAAATATAGAAAATTCTACCTTATCACAATTTTTCAATTAGGGATCTTCCCAAGGATTCCTAACACTTACTATCTTTGCATCTTTACAATAAAATATACAATGCTTTTTTAGTTCATAAAACTTTAGTTTTGTGTGTATCGTAGAGAGACACAAAATCCCCTCCCTTGTCCTATTACAATGTGTTAGTCAAGGATTTCTCCCTCTAGGCTCAATTATGTCTATGTTTTAACGGACATACTACATACATAGGTACTTGCCCTACATCATCATCAAGTTACTTTTTTTAAAACACGTATTGGCAAATGTATTAAATTTGGGAAATTGTAATGAAATTAAAAATCAATTTCAAGGATTTGGCTAGGGTTTAGCACACGGAAACTAAATATATAGTGCTGATTATAAACTGGAGTTTAATAATATTGTAGATTATCCTCCCCCCCCCAATAACTCTTTGGTTTCACTCCGGATCCAAGGCATATGTTTATTATTCATTTCTTATGATGTATGTATGCACATTGCACATATAGGTATAATAATGTGTAATACTTACATAAACCTGTTTTGTTTTTTCTAACCACTATTCATAATTATGCATAGACTTTTTCACCATTTAAACTGCAGTGTCATCTATTTTTAATTACCTAATTTTTGCAGACATATTACTCTACTTAACAGATCAATTAGTTTTTGTTATGATAGGTAGATACATCGATAGAATATAATTAATTGCATTACAAACAACATACACGTGAGAAAAGTTCTGCACAACCAAAACTATGGCTGCAATAGTTTATTGATCACTAACCAAGGATCAGTTGATGGTAGGGTTAGTTTTTTATATGTATAAAGTAATACTCTAAATAATATAGATTAATAGTTTTGTAGATACACCGGACTGATTGAATTTGGACTTTTCTTTACTAAAAATAAGCATTTCTTTCTTTTTCCAAAGAAATGGTGGACATGAGCTATTAAATAAAACCGTACTACATATAATAAAAGCCGCACTAACCTGAACTTGCTTTACATGGGGAAAAATTTTCTTACATACATTTTGTAAAAATATACAGATTTCATAATCTAACTACTAGACTGAGTGACTAAATTTGCCTCGGCAGCCATCTAAGTTGAATTACTCAATGGATTAATCAGCGGAGAGGGCTCAGTTTTGCAGCTTTGTCTAACACTGACCTGGAACTTGCTTATTTGAAGTAAATTAACTAATATTTGATTACTAATTGTAATTGTAATGTGAGGTAAAATGGGTGAGCCTTTTTGAAAAATAACTAAAACAAAGAAAATATCCAACAATATACACTCAAGACAGAATGTTCTTCGTCCAACATGGAGATGAGTCTTTAAAACATTTGTAAACAGGAATCGTTTTCCCATACACGATACTATTGTACAAAATGGGTTCTTATTTTAATTAGAGATATATTTTGTCTTTTATTTAAATTTAAATTTTATTGACTCATAAAGTACATCCTCATAATTGTTGATTCCTGAGATCCTTCCCTTCAAATGATTAGATTAAAATTAAATTGATGTCAAAGGGATATATTATATTAATCAAACCAATGGGTTTCCACATATGTAAAGTGCTTCAATCTCTCTCAACTTTTTGAAAATATGTTTGCCACGGAAATACAATACCAATTATACTCTTTTCAAGAAAAATAATTAGTGTCATCTACCACAATTAAGGAAATAAATAAATATGTTTATTGTAGAAGGGATCCGTAGAGAAGAATCCTTTCATCTTGTTGTGTTCTATTGTTGGTACTGTTTGTTAGTCTACCTAGTGTGTTTGTTGTTGTTAAAAGCTCATGATGATTCTCTTCTCCTCCCCTAAGGTCAAGAAGGAGTGCCTCGGAAATAGACATAATTTGTTGCAATTTCCCTATACCTATGTACTTAATTCATATTCCACAACATTTTAACTGCCTCTTCATCGATCTAAGTCAAAGGAAAAAGCTCCATAAAAATAGCTAAATCATATGTACAGAAAAAAACGGATTTATTATTAAAATGTAGAAAATGAAGAAAAAAAATACTACCTCAAATGATTTTGTTCCAGAAGAAGAATTTGGTCGTTACTGATATGAAACTTACTCACAATTGAACCACTCTTTTACAGAGTGGTTCAAAAGTGGTGCCTTTTGTGCATTAATTGAATGTTCGTATATTTTAAAATCTTGTGCATATACTGTATCTGTTTCTGGTTGCCTTTTACAATTCCTACTCCATGTATGTTACATAATATGTACTACACCTTCTTTGCATATTAAAAGCAAATGAAAAGACAATTTGACATTATTACAAATGGTTACATATATTTGATGTACATACAAGGTGTCCCAAGGAATCGTGAATGACACTTTGAGTATGTTTTTTTTCGTAATATCAACGGGTAGAGCAACAAAATCAAACCATTTTTGTGAATCAAATTTCTTCATGAGACAAAGAATAAATGGGATGGAAGGCTAAAAACCATGTGTCAGCACTTATTGACGCATGAATGAGGTATGACGAGATGGCACACATCGTCCCCTACTCCAAGGGGCTTATTAGTGAGATTAAAAAGCTAAAGGAGGAAAACGAGAGCCTTGGGAGGAAGCCTAGAAGCCACAAGGACAAAAAAACTCGTAAGTAGTGTTTAGACAACTTGGCAAATTTTTGACCCTAGTAAATATGGCCTAAGTTCTCACCAGACTGGAGCTCTCTTGACTATGTGATCTGGGATGCCACCGAGAGGAAGGCCTTTGACAGCTCTCATATGAATTTGGATGCCCTAAAGGTTTCCTCAGAGAAGGAGTAGGCAGACATGGTAGAGGAATACGTGAAGAAGACCTCCAATTTAATATTAATATAAAGTCTCATTCTTATACATCTTGTACTTATTTGAGAATTTTGAGCAAATTGAGCTTGGAAAATTTTGAGCAAATTGAGCTTGGAAAATTTCGTTCACGATTTGCAGGGACACACTTTACAATAAGATGTTGATAAAAGAGCCTTTAACAGTGCTAAAACATACGAAGTATGAAGTACTTAAAAATATTTAATTTTCTACATAAATACCTAATGAACGCATGTTACGAAAAATGTGTTTTTTTATATCAACCTTTGTCTATTTATTCTCAATTATTTTGCAATCACTACAAATTGACAATCAATGCACAAGACGTTGCAAAAAAAAAAAAAAAAGATACAAAATCTGGGATATTTGGTTGCTACTTTGATCTTGCACTACATACGATTTAAAACAGGGGGTTCCATCCTTTCTGTATCACTAATAATATCTAATTCCGTTATAGTATCTATCCCCTACACTAAAGATATTTTTGAAAACCAATAATATCAAATGTAAAATAATGATATAATCACTAAAATGGAATCGTACTTCTCAAAAACTTTATTTTGCATAACTTAAAAATGATTAAATACAACATTGTAAGATCCTTTTATAACGAATTCTGGTGATATGCAACGGTCAAAATCGGGGGGGGGAATGTATTTTAAATCTTACCCAACTGATCTCACTGGACAAACTATGTTAGGTCAAGATTTGAACGCTATTGTTAACTGACGTTGAAGTGAGATGAAACAAATTACTTTCGTGATAGTGGGTGATAAAACATTATCTTTATTGAATCTCTCAATTTACCCTTAGAAAGAGAAGAAAAAGCAGTCCATAATCAGTTATTAGAGATTAAACAATTCTTCTCAACGATGGGTTTCTCTTCAGCAATAGTAATTGTTGGCAGTACAACAAAAGCTAATTCGAATTTAACCAATCAGAATTCAGAAAACAAATTAGGACAATCTGAGTTCAAGATAAATCGACAGCTGACAAAAATACTACATATATTAATTTTCTTATTAGTTATGAACAAGTGTTGTCCTTCATTACATTGTAACCTTATGTGATTTGTGTTATAAAGCTAGAGTATTGCAAGGTAACGGACATTTCGGCAGAAATTGACCATCCTTCTCCCCCAATGATTCATTATTATGAGACTGTACTGTTTATATGTAAATAATAAAAACCTATAAATATAATTGAAGAGTATGACTGTCATATAATTCTTATTGTTTTTTTAGTCTCATTATTTTATTTTTAATATGACATTAAAATCGTTAAAATCAGGAATTCAATTGCACCAAGACAGTTGCCCCTATTCATGGGCTCCATGGATTTGAACTTTAAGTATTATTATTATTATCAATATAGATTTGATCTATGTATGTAAGTACTATGTGCTTATAAACATAGGTAGGTAGATATTATGTGTTACTCTTGACGACATAATGAAAATGTTGTTCCAGTCTGAAGCAATCTGACAAAAGAGCATAACTTCTTAGTTATTTGAAATATTTTATAGGTGGGTTTCGTGACGTAATGACATTCCTTGCCCCCTTAATTTGACCTTCAAGGGATTGAATTATTGAAATATATATAAGTATACAAAACTGATTTGACACTTCATTCATTAAAGACTATTGAATGCCCACACGCATTCCTTCTCATAGATCATTGTGGGTTGGTCAATTTTATCAAGAAAGAAAAAAAGAAATCGGTCATTTTTATTGCTAAATAATTACGAGTTTATAGTAGTTTTCATTGTTTCTTGATTGAATATGTTATCATATTGATAAGCGATACTACCAAAACAGATTTAAAAGTGCATATTGTATTCATTTTTGAGGAAATTACATGGTTCTTGTCGGGTTTTTTTGACTAATTTTTTATTTTTTTATTAATGAATATAAACAGCCAATACTGTATATTATAGACATATTTATGTCTATTATACATTTGCTATTCAATGCTATTCGATGGATTGAGATACCAAAGAATATTAGCGATAATATACAACAGTGGTTCCCAAAGTGGGGGTTGCGAACACAACAGAGGGGTAGTGAAAAATAAATATAAAGTTCGACTGATATTTAGTGTATATAAAATATAAAAATTATCATTCATAATAAAAATGATGCATTTAAGATACGAATATTAATTTTATTTTAAATAACGTGTCAGTGAAAAAAAAAAACAAACAAGCATAATAAAATAAACCACAAATATAAGTAATATATGTACGTGTCTCAAAAAAAAGAAAAAAGAAGAAAAAAAAAAAAGAATTAACTTAAAATCGCTTGAGGTCAGTTTCACATTCTTGGGGAATACAAAAAGGTATAGTATTCCAAAGACTATGATAAAAAATGTCAATATTTAGTTTTGGGAGGTAGATGATGTTGTGAGCGGAGAGTCTTGTCTCGTGAAAGAGGTAGCTTTTATTTAGCTGCAGGGTGGGAGAGATAGGTTAATTTTTTGTTTCAAATTATGTGGAGAGTAGTTACATCCTTAATAGCACGTCTATGATACAAAGTGATAGGGCCAAGTCTTTTGATTTTGCATTGATAGTTCTCATTTTCTCGTAATGAAGGAAAAAAATGACACACACCTGGCTTGCACCTTTTCTAAGAACTTAATCAAGCAGTTTCTGGAATGATTCCAGATCTCAGATCCGTACAGTAAAATTGGGAGGACATTTACATGGAGATAAGATTTGAATTTAATTCGTTCTTATTGAGTTAGCAAATAGATAAGACACACTTTTAATCATTAAAATACACAAATAAAATGTTCGATATTACATACATAAATAGACATTTTAATATAAAATTAATTTCCTTTTAATAGGTCTCCAAAATAAGGTTTCAACATATGTTCGATTTAATTTGTATTCCTTGCAACTTTTTCATGTATACAAATGTGTCTTTTTGATGAGAGTCCACTCGATTTCTACCATGAATTCTTTACATTTTATGGTGTGAGCTACAAAATATAATTATGTAGACTAAATTATTTTACAACCCACATAGCCCTTTCATTTGAATTGCCACTGGATTGCAATACTTGTTCAATATGATACCTTATTTTATAAGTATATGCTTATACTACCTTATAAGGAAGTACCAGCAATTTTTCCTTCTACTTAACTACTTCCATGTAGCTTCACCTTTTTCTATCTACAAATATAGTATAATCCTTTATTATTAATATAAAGTTAGGAAATGGGAACTATAATGCTTAAAGTATATTAAAGGATTTTAATGAGGTCAACAATATAGGTGGTTATATGAAGTAATGAAATTCTCTCATCAATGCCCAGGATGCAAGTCTATTTCAGCATTCTTGAAAATGTATTTAAATATGTACTAAGGTAAATACCTATGAACAAAGATCTTCTAATATGTTCATACAGCCATATTACCTTCGTTCTTCTTTATTGAGGATGTAACTTTCATGTTTTTATTGGATGTATTTAATAAAAATACTTTGCATAGATTCAGAAAAAATAGCGAATCTTCTTTCTCAAGAAGATCATAAAAATATATACATATGTATGTAGGTATTTTGATCATTTAAAGTCAAATGAATTTCATGCGTTGGAAAAGTAATTCAATATTGCTCATAGGTACATAAATATATATGAACTCATGTTTTTATGTACACATAATTTTGCAAGGATTTCAATTTTATTTAAAAAAAAAAAGTTGATTTTCCATTAATATCCAGGATAAATATTTAGATTTCCCATCGTAAGAACTACAAACACAATTAGGACTGCAAAAGTCCTTACTATGGGACTTAAAATCAATTTCGTCCTATGAATTGTCCCGTTTTTATTATAAGGCCTTGAGAAACGTCCTAAATTTTGAAGCACTCTTTATAAGACATCATTTTTATTTGGATTAAAGTCAATTCAGTTATTTTACCACTGGGCTCATGAGTGGTGTATACGAAACGATCGAGAGTAGATCTACCTTGCGGCAAAATATTACATCTACATGAAGAATAATATTATTTAGGTATTTGTAAATTCAATTTCAAAATTGTATTTAGGGAAAAAGAAAAATCAATTAAAAATGAATCTTTTGAATTTAATTATTTCGCACTCCCAAGACTACATACTACCACACCACCTTGTGGGTGATATATATATACTTTTTAGCTTAGTTATATCCTATTGAGTTAGTTGAGTAAAAATTTATGTATCTCTCATTTTTACAATAATTATAACGGACAAAAGAACCAGAATACTTTTTCAGTATTACTCTTAATTGTTATTTTAATAAGCATTTGATATTCAATTATACTTCTAAGATAGATTGAGGATGACGTCGCTGATATTATATTATGAATGGGGGTGATTCGGACATATTCTTATGATATAAAATGAGATTGGACGAGATTTGGGAGATTTTGGGACTGATATTACCCTAATTTACCTATATTTTCCAAGCTACCACATTAAGGCCTAGTTGTACCAACTCTACTTAAATGTATACTAAGAACTTTCATGTAACTATATGATGTGTATTGCAAGAATGGCAAACTTTTCTGGTGAAGCTAGTTTAAAAACTTCTGAAGGACATATTTGATATCTAGAGAGTAATGGTTCGTATGACGGATGACTTCTTCAATAAACTTAATCTATTGTAAAATCAAGGTGGTTATTAGTACGATGCTAAATGTTTTTTATGCAACTCTAATCCAAAGGTCCATAATTTCTTAAGGACTCAACAATTTCGTGGATTATACATTGAATATATTTGAGGGGGTGATAAAGATACAAATAGGTACAAATTATCTTTTCTATGCTGCATAGTCCAAAAGAGCATCCCTAAGCAACAGTTTTCTTTTAACATACATATATACTATCCTAATTTTAATACCAGAAATACATTATTTGCCGCATTTTTCTTGTCACTATAAAATTTTGTTTTTGCGTTCTCTTAATTATATGTTGATTCATTGATTTTTATCCCATTATGTAATATAATTTTTTTGTTCACTGAATAAAACCATTCTTATAATAATAAAAAAATTCATAAATAATGATTTATTATAGGTATGAACCAGCCAAATCTTCTATTGAATTTTAAAAAGGTTTCTTTCTCAACTAATATGCATCATGATGGAGACTACTTGAATTCATAATTCCAATATATTACGTAAATAGTTAACTACACTGTATGTATACATACAAAGAAAAGTACCGTTTTTTAGCATTGTGCATTCTCCACATTTCTATCCCACTATTCGCAATTGTAGCAATAATTCAATATCATTATTATTTTAAATTCCAAAAACGATATAGCCCACAATAAAACCTATGGATAGACTACCTACACTTGTCATTTCCATATTCCTTTGATAAGTGTACTTCTATATTGAAGGTAGAATGCCCAAATTCTAAAAATATTTATGCTTATATACAATTTGCTTGATCAAAATTCATTGAGTCATGATTTATTGATAACATAGAAATGAGTCCCTGTGTCATTTGAAAATTTGTAGATGGAATATTTTATGTACATATGGTTGAAGTGTTTTCTTACATGGATATTGATTTTTTATAGATAGGTAGCTCTAAAATAAGTTAAATAAATAATATCTCATGTCGTTTACCATTGGCTGCCACTATCCTATGTAATAATTTGCATTACTATAATCCATAGGCTTTTATAGCATAGAAGAACTAGGGGCCTTATATTTTTTTTTCAATCTATGTGGTGGTATTTTCAAAATATGATTTTTTCTTAAAATAGTAATTATAGAAACAGAAATGGCAGACAAAGTTCAGATGTTATTCTACACCTCTTTACTTCGCCCAAAAATAAAAGTAAGTTATGTTATAATTCTATCTATGTATCCACATAGGGGCATGTGATGTTTCGTAATGACCAATATCTAAGTTATAGTTTTGTTTAGTAATAATACTACATACGTATTTTTATGGACTACAGATTACATCATTATCAATTTTTTGGCCGTTTTGAAAATTTTTAAGTGCATCCGGGTTCTTGTATTTATGGTAGATACATAATATACAATTAACGTCTATTAAATTGCTCATCTTTTTCCAACTCTTTCTAACAATAAAAAAATATATGTTGAATGTCTCTCGATATCATAGTTAATTATGCAATAATAATTATAAAATTATTATTGATAACAATACAGATGTTACGAGTCAAAATTATCACATTAGCACATTCAGTTATGTATATCCACATTCATTGCAATATTACTTATGTCGTAATGTTTTTTCTATGTCCTAATAAATTGAAATAGAATCAAGTCAGTGTAAGGTTATCTAACATGTCGAATTCAACACAAGTGTTGCTCCCATTCGATATACATCGAACACTTAATTTACATAATATGCACAAATATAATATGTCTACTTAGTTCATATTTACTTTTTGGCCTATTGTGTCTATTAAAGTCAGTCATTGATTTTGTCTATATAAATAAAATTTAATGTAATATTTTTTCCCTATAACACCCAACGCTGAAATTATGGAGTCCATGTTGATTTGTGGATTAACTCTTAAGTCATTATGGACAGTATGCTATAAAACTGATTTTAGAGAAAACATATTTATTTGTCTTTATATGATTTGAATGTGTGTATATATTATATTTAGTAAAATTAAAAATGACTCACATACATACTAGTATATTATATAAAATTGCTATAGAGTAAAAAGTAGTTTTTATGAAAAAAAACCCGAATTTGACGGTTTTTAGATACATTCCATGTTAGGCAATGAAGTCTACATAATATTTATTTTTTAAGAAATAGTGTCCAAGCAAACAAGAAGAGTTCTACAATTTAATGTAGATGTAATAAGGCCCTACTAAATGTATATCATGATATAATTATACTTTTTTGATTCATTACAGCCATTTTATTTCCTTGAGAAATAACCAACAACTCTAATGCCAGTCTACTTACCTATATATAGAAACGTATAAACTTACTTATACTGACTGACCAAACATCAAATTTGAAACTCATAAAAATATTCGTGATAGGACTTTTGCCTTTATATTTTCAAATTAGACTTTATAATGAAAAACAATAATGCTTTTATCCCAGGAGTGGAAGGCCTACACCATATGAATTATGTGATTGCAAAGAGAATAGAAAATAATCAAAGGTACGTAGATGCATACAATATGATCAACAAAAGGTACATCGATGTCTAAATAGTACAATCAAGGTAAACTATAGGAATTCTTCAAATAAATGATCTTATTTAGCAAGATAAATGTTTTATTGTATGTAGTTTAGGAATTATTGATAGTATTTCTGACGTGAGCACATAAACAATTTTATGTGACCGATCATCTATCATGAAATGCATCCTTTTAATTTAATTTTAATGTTTATTTGAGATCCCTAGTATTACTTACTTTTGTGGTATTTAGAGAGGTATTTTGATATGTGCATATTAAGGGCCATGAAACCAGTAATTTATTCAATTCCCTCTCCCTCTCCTCCCCCTACCTCACACCATTTATAGGCAATTATTATACAATAGATGTTCAATTCATCATAAACCACCTTCATTTTTATTACATTTTTGCACAAAAACAAAATAGATATACCTATGTTATGTACCTACAAGATACGCAAACAGAATAGTACTGTATCCTTCAACTTATATTCAATATGAATATAAAAAATTCAGCACGTGCGTATTGATGTATGTACGTATTTGCTCAGTTAATTTATTCGACCTTATTATTTGGAAAAAATTAAATCCACTAATCATTTTAATAGCATCCTTATGTGTATACATACTTCAAAATAATGAAAAATCTTCTTGCAATTGTTCTAAGATATTTGTTGATGCTGCTGAGTTCCCCTAAGAATGAGAGGGGGAGATTCAGGAATACTCTTACATTCAATGATTTATGTGGATATTCATACTTCAATTTAGGTATCTTAAAAATACTCATATATGTGATTTATGTTTTTCTTTAAGTCAAATTTAAATTAAAACATAATGTCTAAAGGTAAGTAAATAATCGCTATAGCGAAGAAATACAAATGTACATTAGAATATCATTTTACATCATACATAAGAAGGAATTTAAAAAGGTCATTGCTTCAGTTGATGATTTTGTTATTCAAAAAAAAAAAATATATGGTTTTTTGAAAAAATAAAATCAGGCTTCAAGTGGAGATAATTCATTGTATGGAAGCATCCTTCTAATACGGGTCGTATTTGTATAATAGAAGAGTTAGGGGGAAGTCAGTTGACTTTGTGGAATGACTACCGTGTTAAAAGGCTCAGTGGTTTTGTTCAAATGTTTGATATTAATTATTGAAGTATCATACGGATTGCAGTTAGGTGAACAGTATCACTTCCATCGGGTTTGACTCTAATTTTTGATATCCTAAATGGTCTATCTTCTTGCTTAGAACTTGATAATAAATATGCTCAGAGTGCAACTAATAGAGAATTTTTTTCTCCATAGACTTGTTCAAATAGTGCATGAACTTCATATCAATAAATTATTGCTGTGTTGAACTCGGATGGTCCCAAAAATTGAGCTAACTAGTTTCCTTGAATATTCATATTTATTATCTGTTTATTTATTATAAATAGGGAAACATGGGAAAATTATTCGTCGTAACGTTCACGACTTTGAATTTAATTATAAATTCAGAAAAATAACCACAAGTTTCCCCCAACGTGAAATGTCTGAATGTGTCGTTGATGATTTGTCTAATGATCAATTTTATTCTTATCGCATTACAAAAAGGATTCTCTTAGGAATTGCAGATGAATAACTTCTAAACATGAAAATCGTCATTGTTTCACATTCAATATGGCTCATATCTGCAAGTCGTTTCCCACAACTCTACATCTCAAAGCATTAGTTGGCTGAAGATCAAACAAAAAAATTGCGCCTTATAGTCGAGTTCATTGGGAATTTTTACTTCCATATGTTGTTTGAAATTAAAGTAGATTTAAATATTTTACCTCGTCCATCACATATGCTACATCAAATACTATTAATTCAGAATATGAAAAAGAGTACCATGTATCATCATGAAATTTGTGGAGAAAGGTGTGTGGCATACTCACTTTGAGGATGTTCTACTATCTTTACTATCAAGCTCCAAGCATGAAGATAGACAATTCAGGATATAAAGAATATGAAACATAAGAGACGGAAGTGACTTGGGAGATATCAGTGTACTGTCATACTGTTCACCTAACCTCGATTGGGATGCTACTTCAATCATTAATATTCATGATTAGAAAACGGCACTTGAACTTTTATCACAGTAGACTTTCCTCAATGTCAACTGATTAGTTTTGTGTCTTCATCTCTTCGACTTCTCAAAATACCGTGCCATATGTAGTAAAATAAGTGACCAATGCTTCAGATTAAATTTGTGGACAAGAGAGACGGGCCGGAAATATATGAGTAATATTAAAATTGAGTTTAATTTATTTCTCTTTAAAACAAAAAACAATTAGAAGCAATTATTAATTCATAATTTGTTATTTGAAAGGTGATCGAAAAAAATTAATTAAATCCTCATAATAAATGAAAAATATCAAACTTATACAATATTTAAATAAAAACCAAAAAATAAATTAAAACAAATCAACATTAGAAATTAAGGAATAATGAATAAAAACCCGTATTTTTAAGAGTTTAACTGACAGTTTTCACAGTCCAAAATTGTAAGTAAAATCGGGTGTTTTATTTTGGATAAAGGAACAATGAAAGTATATTCGATAATAATATACTTACCACTTTGTATTAAAAAATGATATTTTAGCAATAAATCGAAACATCCAAATAAATGCGCGTAATACGCAGTACCAAAAGAGAATATATATTCATTGGCAACATGTTTGGAACTAAAATACACTTACAGTGAGGCAAGTTAGAGAAAGGTTGTAAAAATGATATTGCAAAATTTATGTTTTATCTATAATAATTACGAAATAAAAATTATGTAACTGGATTCAAATCGATAATTTTAATAAAATAACACCAAAATGTCCTCTTTTCGACATTTCACAGATTTTGAAATCAAAACACGTGCATGAAGGACCATTTTTTTGGACGTTTGATGGTCGTTTTCTTATTTAGAGGAATCAAATGCATAAAAAAATTATCAGGGGAAACCCAATTCCCAACTTTTGTCATTTCGGTCAGTGTAATGAATATACAGTGTGGGAATTTTAAATCGGGAGTTTAGACCTAAATATTTTGCAACTATGATACCTATTTATTCAGCTGAGAAAACTCTATAACAAAAAATATAAAATCCTTGAGATGTCATTCGAATATGAACACCTTGTGACCATTTTTGTGTCCCGAGCGCACGCACAAAGACGCAAATAACTGCATAGATAATACGGCTATAGAGCTAAAATGGATGCTAACAGATCCAATATCATACCAGGATTTAATATTGAGGCAATTTGGGCAAATGAAGTACGATGATAATTTATCCCACTGGCTGTGTACTAACCCCTTAAAAAATGTAAATCTGTCAATCCTGGTCTTAGTATATTAGTTAATTTTTTAAATCATTTTTGATTTTCAAATTGAGTCATAAATAAAAGGAAAACAATCAAAATTGTTTGCTAAAAATCAAAGAGGCGATTCAAATATAAATAAATATTTATTTTGGCATCTTAATGATCCAACTCCTACACACTCATATTGAATATTACAGTCCTATGTTAATAATTTCTTAATTCATAGCATGTAAAAAGAATTTGAATCGTCTTACATATGTATATACTTTGCTTCTAAATATATTAATTCACCATCATCGTTCATTAACCTTTTTTCGTACATCATTTGAATAAAAGAGTGGAGATTTCACAATAATTTGAGCAAATCATTACTGAATAATATCAAGGTTCTTTATTTTGATTAAAAAAACAACAACACAGAAATAACAAATGATCAAGATTTTTTATTGATTTTTACTTAATTGCAATTACCTACCTATGTAGGCACATATAAATTTGTTTATTAAAACAGGAAACAAGGCATTAATGGCACTTTGATAGTAAGAAACATGACTATAGTCTTATATGTATATTGTACATACATTTACTAACACAAAAGTCTTACCTTCAGCTTAATAGTTTCAACTTCCTCTTGCACATATATTTAGAGGCTTGAAGATTCCTCAATTGTACAATTAAAAATGTTATCTCCTTAACGTTTAACTTAATAGCATTAATTAAGTGTTGAGTAATGCTGTAAACTTAACATAACCATATGAATGTACATTATACATATATGTATATTAACACACCGTAGTTGTAATTCATTTTCATAAAAAAAGGATATTAAGAAAGTTCGACAAGATTCGACAACATTTTCTGAACAATATTTTACCATAAACTCAGAGATTTTTTACCAAATATATCAATATAAAATTGAGCTCTTAGCCAAATGAATAATCAACATTGGAAAATGAAATAATGTAAATAAAGTCTAAAGTGAATTACTGTCTATTTGACTGCACTGATATTGATATATATTTTTTTTTTGTATACATGAAAATTAATCAAGTTTTTACACTCTTATTATTGTTTGAAACGTTGATATGTTAAACTCCAATAAAATATTGTTAAATTAAGAACATATATATTTCCTAACACTCCATGGTTTTGATTGTATCTTGCAACCTTTCCTTCGAGAAAAAAAAGCCAAAGGACCCAAAATCAGTTTGTAGTTATTCCATTCTTCCCAACTTTTGAATTATTCTTCATTTATTACGTATAGTAGGTAATTGTTCATTACTGAAAAAGACATAAATTATGCTCAACCAATCATCGTTCAGAATGAGTAATAATTCAACTAGGTTCTCCTCTAGAGCTGAAATCATGAATTTCTTTACTATCAATGGATGAATTGTAGTAAAAAAAGTCTATTTTTTATCTGAAATACATAAAATGTAACAACAGATCCACAATTTTATCACATCCTTATCTACATTACAAGGCCCTTCCCTAAGCTCTTAGCAACTTCCTAAAATATATAAGTACTCTGTATAATTCCTCAAGTGAGAGTTTAAAGAACTATAAACACTTTAAAGATAAATTTTTCTTCCAATGCATTTGCATTTTAACCTTAAGAAATACTCTTTTTTATTCCTTTTTTTATTCTCCCCTTAAATAAGCATTAACTTCGAGGTCATTGTAATATACATGCTTATATGTATAAGTACATGGGTATGAAAAATTAATCCCATCCTCATTTTGGCGTGTCTACAATTAAAAGCAACAAAGACTCAAGAAAATATTGAATATGTATGTACGAAAAAATATTATATTCCATGAATAATTCCTATAATTTTTTTTATTGCCCACAGGTTATGAACGAGGTTAGGAGAATCTTTGAGAGAGATGGCCCAATTAGCAATGTAAGTAGTATCTTGTGGGGGAGGGGGGAGGTATATTTTTGAGTATAAAACAAATACATTTTCATGAACTCAAACTGATTTGTTAAAAAAAATCTACTTAAATTTGAATGCTTTATATAGCAATTGGTTTTATTTAAAAAAAGTATATAATTGATTGTTATATACTTACAATGTATGTTATCTTATCGCTTTCGCTCATCAACATTTTCTATAAATTTAAATAATTATATTTAAATGCTCAGTAGACCGGTTTGATTTTCAAAAAATTTTCGAATTTTAATTACGGATAGGGCGGAAAAGTTGCCTTGGGCTTTAGCAAATTTTAGCAAATACTAAAATCTAACAATTGTATATTAAAAAAATATGGGGTTATCAAAAAATATAGCCAAAATAATGGGAAATTTTCATTTTTCAAAAACTTTGAACAAAATGTGAAGACTTGAAGATTAAACCGTCCAGCGATGAAATTTTGTATGAAAATTAGGTGTACAAAATTTCCTCACTGGACGATTTATTGGAAGGCATCAGATATTGGAATAATCTAAAAGTAATATTTAAGAAACGGTTAGAAACTTGACAATTCAAAGCATTTAATTTCATGCGGAATATTATTATGAGTGGTAGAATGAGTAGAAAAGGTTACAAAACCGCCAGTGACAATGCCCTTGACAAAGAAATATATACAAGAAATAGTAATATGAAAGGAAAATATCGAAACTTTTTGGATATACCATGCCACAACAATGCGGTAGAGCGTATGATAGAATTAGTTACAAAATCATCGGGGAGCGTATACGGAGAAAATAATAGAAATGGATTTGTAAAAGTATCTTCAGCATCAAGAAAAAAATGCCTTTGTTTGAAACTATGGCTCAATATAAATTTTGAAAATTATGTAATACTAACTTTATATGTATGTTTTTTTATTGTTTTTGTTTAAAGGTCTATAAGAATATAATTAGGAATCATAAATAAATCACTTGTCCTCATTGTAAATGATTCAATTTTTTAGTTTTTTTAATGATTTGATGATTATTTAAACTCATATTTAAATAAAATTTATAACCAATTAGGTGCAAGTCCTTAAGTAGATATTTACCAAAATTATATATTTTGCTATCTTTCAATTCGAATTTCACGAGTGAATGTAAGGGAATAAACTTTTAAATGAATTACGATTTAAATTATTTTAAATGCATTAAAACAGGTACGCATTATATGCGAGTCATCAAAAAATTGGTATGAATTTTCTCTATTTGCAGGATTACATATCATTTTATGAAAAAATTTAGTAAATACTATTTGTAGAACGTACTAACAACATCTAACAATTGTATATTTAAAAAAACCTGATGTATGCGTTTACCAAAACATTTAGCCGAAATAAGGGAACATTATCGTTTTTTCAAAAACTTTGAACGAAATGTGCCACCTGAATATGAAATCGTAGAACAATAAAATTTTGTACATCTTATGTTCATACTCCAGGGTAACTTTTCTGCCCTATCTGTAACCGAAAATCGAAAAAGGTTGAAAATCAAACCAGTCTACTGACCAGCTTGATATCAGCTACTGTTCCTTTGAAACCTCGTGAAATAGTTAAAAATCTAGTATTAAGTTGACAGGAAAAATGAATTTTTTTCACATGTTAGATAAGGCCAATAAGACAAGGGTGTTGTACACCATTGCCCTATATAAATCATAGTTGTATGATTTCAGCTGGTTTTCTAACAATTGAAGCAACAGATAAGTACCTAGATGATTTATAGATATATTAAACATTAATATATTATGTTGTTCAAGGTCAGTAGATATTTTCTCAAGGTTTCATTGTAATAATTGAATTATTGAGGAAAGTCCCCTTGCTTGAATCCAATAAGTTCATGGACATTCTCAAGGTCTCGCAGATTAATTCTAATGGAAATCAAATCATGTAATTTAATGTATTGAAGAAGAAGGAAAAGGAAAAGGAAACAAGGCATTATTTCGTTCACATCATGGTTCCGATTTCATCCTGAAATTTTATTTTATAACCATATCTACGTACTTAAAGGAAAACCATAACCTTATTTATTATGAAATAGTATGTAGGTACATATGTTCTCTTAATTAACAGTAGATCAGACTTCAAGGCTTGTTTGTTAGCTGGTTGGTTGAATAACGAAAGAGGTATCTTCACAGCAGGACACTGACTCTAACTCCAAAGTTTTCTTATGAAAGTACATGTGAGAATCCAGCATGCTACATCAGAATAATTTTATATCTAACTAAGTATGTTACTCGTACGTGCTATCATTTTAATATATAACATATAAATATTATATGTACTCGTAGGTTAAAAACATTTTAATTGAAAGGTTTGCATGAGGCTGCCAGATATGGGTAGATATGTTCATAAGGACACAAAGTAAAGAAAACAATAGATTAGAATGAGAAATTAATGTTTTTTTATTTAAATTTCAGGGACTTAACATAATGGATATAATATGTATATTTTATCTTTCAATCTCGTCGCATGGAATCCTTCGAGTCTTTGAGAGACGATATTTACAGCATTTATAGATTTTACCTGAAGGAAACTTATGTAATAAGCAAGAGCTTGATTTTTATAATGAAATATTTATTTAAACATACCTTTGTAGTGGCAGATGTTACATACATTTTTGATCTTTTTTGTCTCATTGTCATAGCATCTGAAATTTACATGAATATACATATTATAACTTATGTCAACAAAGCTCGGCAATGACCCTTGTCAGACAAATATTTAGTAACGAAAAATTAGAAAACATCTTTTGTGTTGGAGGTGGGTATAATTTGAATTGATTTTATTCTAGACACGCCAAATTTTAAACTGATAATCTTATAACATTTCCTATTTAAAAGGAAGTGTATATGTAGGGAAATAATCATAAATTTAAGCTGTTTGCAAATAATTGAAGGGAAAATAAATCAAAAATGCCTATAAAATTGATCAATATTTTGCTTAAAAGAATGAGCCCATCCATCACGATCAATCCTTGTTCCTCCTCCTTCATTTATTTTCTACATTTTTTTTAAAGTAAAAAACCCATTAAAATGCAGAAAGAATAATACATACTATAATCTATCAGCTCATAGGTACATATATATTCAGAGATGATTTTCATCTTGAAACATGATCCATAGAATTTAAATGAATTTTCCATTTAAAAATTAACGTTTTTAACATTACTCAGAGATTTATATTACCTACATTATTTACCATTGGACTAATGATTGATTTAAAATAGTTTTATACCAATCGTTAATCAGCGGAATTGCCGATTTATTTTCCTTCTTTACTTTTCCGAAAAATCTAAATAATTTCCAAAAAAATAAAATTACAAATTTTTAATTGCTCTATCATTGAACCCCCTAACATTGCCGTTACAGCCATTTTTGAAAATTAATTTTCCTTTTAATTAATCTTAATAATGATCAACGTAAATTCAATTATTTGACTTCACTTTCCATAGGCATAATTTACATGGTTTTTGGAGAACTAATGAGCATTTATTGCAAAAAAAACACAAAAAAACTAAGCAATTGCAGAAAATCCTATATGGGACAACACGAGCCATTAAAACAACAAACCTACATCAGAGAATTGTCAAATTCTAGGATAAAATGTGTCTAAATAATTTTGACCATTGCTGAAATGTCGTACTTGTGCAATTGTTTGATTCAATAGCTAATTGGAAAACAAAAATAACGGCCGATCTATTTTTCAGCCCTCAAATAATCAGTGTAATTGTATATACTCGGATTTAAGAGAGTTTCTACACTCCACTCAGGCGTGAAAATAGTTCCTTTAAATTATATTTGCATATCATATATATATCCTACTATATACCATATTACTTTATGCATCAAAATATTAATTAAAAAATGTCAAAATGAGCCAACATTTTAATCCAAATTAATGAGGACGACTACTTATGTAGGTATTTAATATACAAAATTAAACAACTACCACATACTCCAAGACACTATCCGTGAGAATTCGGTTAGTCCTTCTCATGAATGTTGATGCATTTTAAGGTATAAAAAAATATCTTTGCAACAAAATAGGGGTGAGAAAATGAGTCATGTATATAAAAAGCTGGATTGACATTATTCTTTTATGTATGGTAATATTTCTACCTAAGATAGACGAACACATCAAAGGTTGTATCTAACTATGTAATTACTCATGCTCTATGATTGTAGATCATCATTAAGCCCAAATAGAAATAATAATAAAAAAGAATCCGCAAAAGGTCTCTCTTAGATAATATCCTGTAATTACTAATTAAAATTTTATTTTTTGAAGTTCTAGGGCTAGACAATGGTTCAAATAATGAACATGAGAGATTAATTAAGACTATAAGTGCTTATAATTATGCAACGAGTAGGTACAAAGTAGTGATGAATTGAATATACATATAAAAATACTGAGAATTTTTCTATAATAGAAAAGTTCTGTTGTGTAATATTTAGAAAAGAAAATATCTAAAAAGGCAGATATGGAGGTGATGCAAGAAATATCAACAAATAAAATTTGTGGATACAAGTACAATTTCAAATAAATTTAAAATAAGGATAATTTTCGGATATAAATGCACTAGAAAGTTAGAAGGGAAGGGATAAGTTGCAATTTATTATGACGTAAAAACTTTAAATTTCAACATTGATAATCATTATTGATGGAACCAAATACCCTATTTACTCACCCCCCCTCCCTTATTCCCACGGCCCTGAAAGAGTGATGATTTCTTACTTGCATCCACATGGATTCTCTTTTTGGTACGGATATAGTTGTCCTAAGAGACTGAAATTGAGAATTTCTGTTCCATTCGTTTTTAACTGCCTGTGGATGTGATGTAGTAGATTACATACTTACATAAACAAATAACATTTAAAGAACTATCTTATATGCAAAAACTTACATATTGTTGGATTGAAAGTGCTGAAATTTGTTCCCCATTTGTGGAAAGAGTCTTTTATCTAAAAAGTATAGTAATTGAAAATGAATGTCTGGGAATATATCCTTGTAATAGTAAAGCAATTGATTTTATGCTCACTAATCGAATTAAGGAGATAGTTATTGGGAAATCCAACAATACTATAGACCCCTTTTGTTATATAAAATAATTACCTGATAATTTATTAAAGTAATTTATGAGCTCATCTTGAGCCGAAGAAGAGAAAAAAAGGTGTAGAAGTAAGACCAAGGAGAGGTATCTTTTCATGGCTCTGTCTTTGACATTACTGCACGTTCATCCAATAAATTGTATTGATTATTATAATTATATATTGATCAACTCTTCATATTTCAATTTATTCCTCATATTCTTATTCTAATAATAATTGAAATGATATACAAAGGTAATGATTCCTTATTTACAAACATTGTACACTTTTAAAGAGAGCTTCTTCAGGCATCACATTACAAAAAAAAAAAAAAAAAAAAAAAAAAAAAAAAAAAAAAAAAAAAAAAAATACAGTACCTATTATCCGTGAGAATAAATATGCAACTACATATTATGTATGTAGGCCTAACTAAGTAGGACTGCCACTGCTTCATCTCTACAAAAGAATCAAAAACCCCTAATTACAAGCATGTTAACATCAAATATGAATAATTATGAGTACATTTGGCTTTGTATATCCCTATGGTGGGTTTGCTTAATGTACATACATATACAATATACATGAATGTATTTGAATTAAGAGAAAAAGACACAAAACGGACTCTCAAAGGTCATGACCCATCTCCTCTTTGTGAAAAAGGGAATAATAAATTTAATCATAATAATGGTAATGCTTCACAGGAAAAGGGACTTGAAAAATGATTGAAATTTTCCAAAGGTTATTATACACATAACCCTAATCTACTTACTTATTCAGTAATAACTTGCATATCTTCAAAAATGATATATTAACTCAACAATTTGGGTGTTATGAGCTATTGTTTTCCTTTTTTCTTTTGGTCTTCTTAATTTTTTTTTATCAAATCGATAGAAATGGCTTGTGGTCTATTTCCATTTTATTTATGCATAATTAGCAGTAACGAAAATTTGGATTTCAATTTGCAAATGTTGTTTTGTGTTTGAGGAAACACAAGAATATCCTCCGACCCATAACAGGGTAGCAAATGCCTCAAGCGTGAAGGAAAAGTATCATTCCTGATCATTATGGCCGGGATATGTATTTTATAGTTAAAAGGAAGAACAAAAAAATGTCACAAAAATTTAATTAATTTTGATAAACAACTCCATTTTGGCAATTATTTCTTTGTTATATATCTTTCCTTTATTTTTTATTCTGCTATCTGCAGATTTAATCTCCCTGATGTTGAAATTTCCATTGAACGGAAATGAGATTTTGCAGTGACTTTGAATATGCAATATGCATACAGATCATACTTTTTGCAAAAACCTATTGAACTCTTCTATAAAGTACCTTCAAAGCTTTTTTTTCTCTCTTCATTGATTCATAGGACAACAATTTTTATCAACCCTTTCTGAGGAATGTTGAGACAATAAACAGCAATGTTTAAAAAACACAAAACAATCATAAGAGAATGGGATTCACACTAACGATTTTCGTATAATTTAATTATAATTAAACAGAGCGTTCGATGTGAAAAAGCTGAAGACCCTACACAAAATTAAAAGGTTCAGAAAACTTGGGGGTCTCAAACTCACAAACAATCATGATTTATTTCAAAAAAATTATAAAATCGAATCAAACCTTTGGATTCGAGTCGTTATAAATTCATTTAACTTTGACCAGACAGGTCTCGTGCTTAAAGTCTTAAAATTTGCGACCCTCCTTAATCTCGAGCTTAAAAACTTGTAAAAAAATTACTCTTGAATAGTTATCTAAAAGTAATTCGAAAATCGTTAAATTTACTCAAAAAGAAGTCTCTGAAATCCCATTTAATTGTAATGAAGGACAGTAGATCTATTGTAAGTAAGTTCACATACAATTTTAACAAAGATGCGCCTTTTCTTTAAAGTAATACACACCTTAATGCCTACCTATTCTAAGACAAAGTTATACTCTGTCGGTGCTTTTGTACATACTCGTATATTACATTCCAACGTAGATAATTCAAATCATGTGTCTAATTACATATTGTCAGTCAACCTCAGACGACATTTGCATTTCAATTTGCCAACTTCTTTGTTATTCTCCCATGTAAATATTATATTATTATGTATAATAATTTTAATTAAAGCTCTTTGAATGACACATGAATTAAAAACAACTCAATGTTTATATATCATTCATTTGGGCAAATAGCACATATATTGTTATTGACATTTATTAATTTTATGTTCGTACAAGACAACACCATTTTGGAGTAAATATCAATCAAACTACATAACACTGAGTGAGAAATAAACATTAATAAAAAGGAGAAAGTGAGATACGTTAAGCATACATTATTGGAGCGTCAACATAAAATCAGTCTTGAAAAAAAATCAAGAAAAAGAGAAAATTCAATTGTATTTATTTATATCATTTACACATACAGGCACAGTTCAATATTTCAAGAATAATATTAAAATACAAAATTAAGTTTAAAATTAGATTGCATTTAAAAAAAAAAAAGACATATTATAAAGTAAATAGAATACTGAAATTTATTTTGAATTCCTTACCAAAATAATTTGAGGCACTGCATTGTGCGCAATTTGGCTTTAAATGTGACCTGATGAACAATACATTTTTTTTTTAAATCGGAATGTTTTATTATGATAATACGTTTAGAAGTCCGTAATGGACTTAATTTTAAAACGGAAACAAACTGTAACTGATTTAATGGTTGTTTCTCATATATTTTGTGCATACATAAAACCCCACTTGATAATTGGGAATTCAATTTGAGAATGGCTTTATGAATACAAAAGAAAAAATAAGAAACATTTCATTATTGGAAAGGTCAAACTTTGTTCATTATTTTGATTATTATACATAAATAAAAATTAATACGGAACACTAAGAGAATTTCTAATAAACAATGGATTAAAAAACTGGAAAAAATGTATTACTATTCTATTCTAATAGGGTTTTTTTTACTTTTTTTTTAATTCAAAAACCCATTATTTCTTTTAAAATACATACATAATTTAAAAATTCCAGGTTGGAAAATATTGTATCACAAATTTTTCAAGGTGTTTTATAAAACATATATTAGATACACAAGTATAATTAAACATCTCTTGAGAAAATATAAGTTGCTTTAAAGCTTATCATTTATTATTTATCTCAGAGTTTGGTTCAATTGATATTTAGGATATAATTTTTCGTTAATTTTTTGTGGTATTTTTCATAAGTAAAATTTATGATGGATATATATTTTATGACCAAATATGGATGCATGTAAGCTGCATAAAATGTTTAATTATACAAAAATATCAATTGTCAGTAAAAATAAGCTTCAATTTTGTGTTGTGCATAGTCGTGAGTTCCATTACTTTAACTCCTTTGCAGTGTTGTATCCATCTATGAGATGTTGGTTCAATGTTAAAGTATTTTAATTAAAAAAAGAAAAAAGTTTTAATTATTTCTACATTAAGAATATACTTACCTATATAGATAAGTACCTTAAATAAAGAGTTGCTTTTTTTATTCATAAATTTTATTTCCTTCATTTTATACTTTTTTCCCAAGTTTTTGTTTTGTTTCCCTGTATAATTCATTATGAAAGTTCATTATTTTGTAACATAGGAACATATGTTATAATCTAAGAAGTACTCGAGGGATGAAATTACATGACCAATTCCTATAAATATCAAAGGCCCACTCCTTCCCCAATTCCCTTTCATATATACTCTTCCTATAATGCAGACAATCACATAAACAGACATAACATGCAAATTAATTTTACAAAATGTCAAAAATACAGGCAGAGAACTAAGGTCCAAGGTCTCTGACTTGAAAGATTTAAAAAAAGTATATGAAACTGACCTGATTTTTGTTACAAGATATTAAAAAAACAAAACTATTTTCCGTTTACATACTTATTTGAGCCAATAATAGTTAACTTTGTGACTTCCCTATGCACTTTACTTATCTACTAAAATGTCACACCTTTTTATATTGGATAAATACACGGACAAAATATACCTATACATAGGTACAAAATATCTTTTAAAGATGACTTTTCTAAAAAGTTTATCAATTATTGATTAACTTGATGCATCTTATGACAACATATATTAGGTCAGCTCTAAAGTTCGTATGCTGACCCATATATAGGCCCACTAAAATTAAATTATATGAATTTTGGTTAATATCAACCTTCAAAGGATACGTGTACAAATGTCTCAGTTGTCGGACAATTTGTTCGTGAGATATGGCGTTGTGAGTGAAGCAAAAAAAAATAAAAATCGTGTGTTGATGAAGCACACGCTTTTTGGTAAAAATAAGCAACTTTTCAAGCTAAAGCTTGGCTTAAATAACATTGTTTGGACTCTGTACTAGCAAAATTAACTATTTAAAAGTGGTTTTCTAAGTTTAAAGGAGGCAAAATTAGTGTTATGGACGATGCACACAGTGAACGTCCGAAAGATGCAGTTATTGACAAAGACATCTAAAAAGTCTACAAAATAATTTTGAATGACAGTAAAGTGAAGTTGATCGACATAGCTGAGCCTTTGCAGATATCAAAGGAACTTATTGGACATATTGTATGTGTATTTGAACATGTCAAAGCTGAGTGCAGAGATGGTAACGTGCGAGCTCACAATCGTTCAAAAACAACAACGGAGTAATGATTCGGAGTTATTTTTAGCGAAATTCAATCGTAATTATGTACAAAGTTCTTAGACAATATGTGACTATGGATGAAGCGTGGTTTTATTAATTAACTGTTATCCCTTGTCAAAAGCGTGGAAAGATAAAAGAGTTGACTGGCAATGTTATGGCATCACTTTTCTGAGATGTGCATGCACGCTATAATATTCATGGATAACCTCAAAAAGGGCTGCACTATCAACAGCAGTTATTACATATCATCGTTAGAACTTTTGAAGGATGCAACCACCAAAAAAGTCCTCCTTTGAAAAAGAAAAACTCAAAGTTTCATCAAAACAATGCACAGTGTTACAAATCACTGAAAACGATGTCAAAGTTCCGTGGATTAAGCTACAAATTGCTTCCTATCCAACTCATTCACTTTTTGCAGACTTCAAAAGAGTGCTCGCTGGGAAAAATAGGAAATGAAGCGTTAATTTTACGAAAATGTGGCCTATTTTAAGACTAATTAGAACCAGTACTATAAAAATGGTATTAGATAATTGTATGAACACTATAATCGTTGTATCACTTTCGATGTTAACTCCATTGAACAAACAAATCTGTTTTATCATGTTAGCCTACAATTTTTTCACCCGATATGTTATACAGGTGTGTGCGTCTAAAAACTGAACACTCCTTTCAATTTTACGCCATGCACATATTCGTGATTTTATTGGGTTGAAACCAGTTTATACTTCGAAGCAAGGGTCTTGACAAGTTATAAAAAAACTCCAACAAAATCTAAATAGCAACATTGAAACAACAGTCGATAATATAGAGACACGTCGAGTCGCAATTTTGGAACTTTCTGCGCGGGGAAAACTCCCACTGAAATTGCCAAGGTTCTGAAATGCTGCCGCACCACCGTTTACAGCGTAGAAGCCAAAGTCAAAGGCCCAAAGGTCAGCCGAAATGGTTATGAAATCGAGGACAAGAGAGGCAAGGTCACAGTCAGCGGCCTCTCCAGGGAGTTCAACGTACGCAGAAGGACCATGGACCGGCTAGTTAAGAAAGATCTTGGCCTTAAGGTCTACAAGAGAATCCCTCGTCAAGCCCTCAAGCCTGTAGATTAGGAAAAACGCCTTGCAAAGTCGAAGATTTTTCTCGAAAAGCTTAAGAAAAAGCCACCTCACTCGCCTGATTGTTCGCTGCTTGACTTTGCAGTCTTTGGCGTTTAAAGGGGATGCTGTTGGAAGTCGAATACAAGTCCAAGTACCGACTGAAGTCTGCCCTCAAGAAAGCCTGAGCCAACCTCGACCAGAGTTTCATAGCCAAGTCATACAGCAAGTTCCAGTCCAGGCTGGAGTTGGTAGTGGAGGACATAGGCGGCCATATTGAAAAGACATGTGTCTAAGATTCTCATCTTGCATGTTAAATAAATTTATTCGTCGACCACTTTAAAAATTACAAAATTATTTAACTATTTTTTTAAATTTCAGAATACATATATAAATTCAATATGTTCAATTCTCGAATTTCTTTAGAATTAAATCCTACAAGAAATTATGAAAACAAAATATTTAGTGGGAAATCTTACATTGAGTTTTTATGAAAAGTTGAATACATATTATTGAAGATTCACTTTGATAACGTTTTTAGCGATTTATGCTACAGTACAAATGATGAACATTGATAAAATTATGCCCAAGTGTAAATCACCTATAATTTACCGATATATGTAGGAAACATGGTTTAATTTTGGATCTTTCACGGCTAGCTTAAAATGGTTTAAATTTGAAATTATTTATTATTTTCTATGTCATCCTGGAATTTCAACAGATCCCAAAATTTAAAATTGGTTTCCCAGGATTTTGCTTAACGACAATTTCCCAGAAAATGAGTAACTCTATAAAAGAATTTTCCATTAAGGTATTTTAGCAAAATAAGAAGGAAATACAATAAGAGAATGTAAAGTTGATCACATCTTTAAAAATTATATTCAAATATACAGTTGCTAACTTACAAACCCCATTTTTCAATGCCCTAATTTAATCATTATTAATCAGCTATGTTATATTCAATTAAATTGCAGTAGAGTTTACGAGAGAAAAATGAAAAATTAATCTATTGAGATATAAATAGCATGTTGGATACATTTAATTTGGCTTCATCAATCAATAATTAAACTATCCAATCCATTAAAGGTGGAAAAATATTGATATGAAGGACAAATAAAAAAATATTTTCTGTGTTTTAAACACTTGAAACACATAAATATGTTAAATATCACCCGATGGATAATACGTCATCATTCAAAAGATATTGAATGGTAAAGAAAAAAAAATACTAAATCAAAAATACCCTTAAATTTTCTTTGTATAATGTAGGTTCAATAACCATTATAAGTATGTAGTGCTGTACTGGTCCTTAATGTAAAAGTAAAAATTAGTCCCTTTCTTATTATAGAACGCTTGAAAATGTGTTCCAAACTTTAAATCGTTTTCTATGAAACATATTTTTTATTTTAATTAATACGTCAGTTTACGAATGAGTATTTAATTTATTGAATAAAACTATTATTTGCTTAATGTTGGAAAGTTTTTTTTCATTTTGATTGATTTATGGTTAATGAATTTATAATTTTTATCAATATTGGATAACTTGCATATATTTATAAACAGTCTTGATAAATTGAGGATGTCACCACTACCAAATATCCACAGTGATGTTTTGAGTAAAGTATGTTTCATAGTATCCGATTTGGACTTGTCATGAAGATTTAGAATTCTACAACTAAATTTTAGTACAACGTAGATGTGCAACGAAATTTTTTTAAAATGCCACTTTTTTTTGTTGAAACCATCAAAAGTTTCATATATTGCCAAGGAGCTTTAAAAATATTGCAAATTTGACTGCCTGAAATTATAAATTAATACAATTACAAGAAAACAAAATACGAATGTTTTTCTTAAAATTCAATCGATGTTAGTTAACTATTCTTTACATTGCCTTCTACCGAGAGTATCTGTTATCTTGTCCGAAATTTGCTTCCAAGTTGTTCAGAGATATTTGATATGGCTAATGGCTTTTGCTTCTCATGAGCATTAGGTATTACAGTTTCTTCCATGATTTTATGCTTTTGACTAAAAATAATCCGTACTCTGTACTGCAAAGATATTATGTATATCATCGTCCGAGCCTCCTCTCTCCCAAGATTATAATATATTATTTTTATTTTTACCTTGAGAAATTTTTTTAAGTATAATGGAATTCCTATAATGTATCAAAGGGATATGACCTAACATTAGTTACTACTCCTATTCAATTTAAAATGTTTAACATTTAAATTATATCAATTGATGTATATCAATCTTAAATTATTTTACAAGTGAAATTTCAACTTAGCTCACCGAGTTCAATTAATAGATATTATTAATGTTATTTTTTCATTGAATATTTAAATTTAGTAATAGAGTTAACAAACAGTTACGAATATTACCTAATGGCTAATTAGAATTCTCCCTCGCCCCTATATGATACAGATGGACATGATTAGTGTATATTTCATATTATATACTTGAGTTTTTTTAAATAAAAATTTACTGACCTGCTAAAGTCATATTATTACTTAAAAATGCATTATGAAGTCAGAACATATTATATTTAAAACATTGGGAATATTTGGAATAAATGGTTTTATAAATGGTATAATCAAAATAATAATAACACAAATTCTAATCTACTTTTAGTGATGTTTTACTGTAATCCAGTTTTAATTCATCTTTATCTTATCTTTTAAAAGATGAAAGATATTAATGATAATGAATCATAAATTATCAATTAATTTCACACCATTAGATCCAACTACAATATGAGTCATCATATAAATCAAATAGCTGGCATGTTAGGTTTAGATTTACAAAATTATACACTGAAATGTACGGAATGATTATTTTAATTTCCATGTATATTTTTTAGTATGACAATATAATTGAAGTTTAACCACCCTTTAGGTATAAAACCAAATTGACGTAAATTAAATTAAAGTATTAAGTTATTAAGATCCCTTTATAGGTATATTCTTGGATTATTATAAGCCTAAAAATAAATTTAAAAATAAAAATTACAAATATAATATTTTATATGATAAATAACAAAAATATGTCCTAAAAATTTTGTATTGTTGCATCACAACAAAAATAAGAGTGGAAAAAATAAAATATAATATCCCGAATAGCTACGATTTTTTTAAAATTTTAACCTCAAAATGATTTAAGTAAATATATAATTCATAATATAAATAAATATATATTTTCTTGGATATTTATTACTTAATATCCTTGCATATTATTTATTAAATTAATAAAATTAAAATAAATATAATAAAAATTGATCAACCATGGTGTAAATGAGTTAATTTGGATCTTATGAATTGTTGAAAGAAAATTTAGTTGTAATTTTCCCTGTATTTATAATTTAAATGGAAATAGATTACGCCCTATCTCAATATTATAAACAACCTCATATCTAGCAATATCGTCGACCACAATATGCCATTAATCAAGAAAAAATTGTTACTGTTTTTTAACAAAGTTAGAAATGATATATAATATGTAGATGAAGATATAAAAACAAACACAATGATAGGGAGGGATAAATGACATTTGTTGGAAATATGAAATGTAGAAGTAATTTCTTAACAAAAAAATTTCAAAGGAAAAATTATTAAAAATTTCGTTCCATAAGAAAACAGCCATATTTATATAATATGTATATGAATTCCATTCAGAGGTTATCAGTTGTATTTCATACATATACATCTTTAGAAGGAGTATTTAAGAAAAAAAAATTCCTGTAATATTATCAATTTCTACATTTTTTAATATCCTTCTTCAAATATTGACTGTGTAAATCACACTCTTTGCATGAACAAAACATTTTCTTCCTTTTTATATGTGAATTAAACACATTAGTTAAATATTCATGTAAGTGCCCTTGTTCTGGATAAAAATAAGTTACTTGTACAATCAAAGTAGTATGCTGAGTCTGATGATAGAAAAGGGGTGGATTAAACAATTTATAAAATTAAACAAGTTATTGTTGAGTGGTACCTTGTAATAAATTAGCCTATAATGTTGAAGAAATATCTTCACCCAAAAAATTAGATAGTGAAGTTAAAAATGATGAAGAATCTTTGGGTAAATTGAATGAGGTGGGAGAAGAAGTGAAAGTAAGCAAGGAATTGTTATCTTGAGGAAAATGAATATTTATTAATTCTTTTTTGGATAACTTTGTTGTATTTTTTATAGATTTAAAAAATGAAGTTGTTTCTTTTGATTACAAGAAAGTAAAGTAAAGACCTTCTTGATAAGATATTTCATTCTTTCCTCCCATAAGTTTTTTTCTTTAGAATATACTGTTTAGGAAAAAATTCCATGTTTTTGTAAGTTCACAGAAAGAGTTTATGAATTATCAGAACATTCTTCCACGTGTACAATTCTAGGAGAAGTAGATTTGCAGGTGAATATGTGATGGTTCTTTATCCATTTTATGGGACAAAAATACATGTCCAAAAACTTAACTCTTTTTCGATGATATAACATTGAATTTAGTAGATGATTTGACAACAACTACTACTAAAACTTGGACACATTCAATTTTTTGTTGCTTCCCATCTTATTCTAATTTTCTTTCCCAAAATTATCATATTGGATTTTAAGACGCAGAACACCACTTATACGCTACAATTTATCATATAATAGAGATACCAAATAATTTGAGCCTTTCTTAAATGTTTCCTAAAATTATTTTGGAACAAGACTACAAAATCTGAAACATTATATAAAAATGTACCTGCTCAGCCTAACCAAAAAAATATATATATTGGATGTTCCTAATCCTTCATTCTTAATAGCAAAAAGATTAACTATATAAAGAGAAATGTAATGGGTTTTTCCTATTTGAATTGACGAAAAGGGATTTATTTAGCTTAAGATAAGTCGACAGTCAATAACGTAACAGATTCCTGATGCTTTTTGGCTTATTCAACCCTGATATTGTAATCCCTGTGTTCGCATTGGACATGGTACATGTGCTCCTTAATACTGTCGTTAATATATAAATCCAATCAACCAAAGGTTTTTTTTTTTTTATGTAGATTCTCTGAATAATGGGGCAAATTCTTGAGAATGATCTTAACAAATTATGGCAAACGCGGCTTCGCTGTTCCAATATAAATTCGGGACACATGGTCTTTCAATAAAATTTTGATTTTCCCTATCCAGGGTATTATAATGTCAAAACACATTGGTTTCATAAATCAATGGACAAATAGAAGACATTTTTGAGCATTGATTGATCTCGCTGAAAGGAAACTCATAAGTAATCAAAGCAATTAAAAGAAGGAGTTATGTTTCCAAATGGATCCAACCAGGAACAAGCATTTTTGAGCGACAATTCAATTCTACGCCCTTCTTCTACATTCACATCACGAAATGTGACCTCTAATTGCTCCGAAGTCCCCATATCAGAGATATAGTCTATAGATAAAGAACCCATCGGGGAATTAATGACGAAAATATCTATATAATTAATTTACATCAATATAACAATGGCGTCGAAAGATTGAAAAAATACTAACAACAATAATTCCTGATCCCCCAGTTAGGAACCTAATCATACCTAAAGCATTAAACCATGTAGTACATTGAGCACTGTTAGCCTGAGGAAATTGTATGGTCAATATTTTTAATATTTATTCGTAAGATATCGCTTTTCCTATGAAGTCATTCATTTATTTATACTGAAGACGATACCACGTGTTCTATGTTTATCTATATTCATATTGATATTCCAATCTTTATAAAGTTATATTGAGTTGATTATTTGACTTCCTAATTATAAATTAATTATGTCAGATGATAAGAATAATGTATCAAAATGTTCGGATAATGCTTTAGTCTGTAAGCTCTGCAACCTGTTATTCAAGGGAACAGACGATTTTTTTTATGATGCAAAGACTCATTTTGAATAGAATGAAAATAATGCCCCTAATAAACCACCAATCAGATTGTTATCTTAGAGTCTGAGTTACTTTAAATTATGGTCAAATTTAAGAGACTTGTGCTGTCCTATCCTCTGTAAATTCAATCAATATTTAGAAAATAATACTGATGCATCACCGTAGTGGTTTGAAATCTCTTTTTCGGATGGGAGGTTGGAGCAAGGAGAATGGTCTCTAGAGGAGATAAAATTACACATCAATATGCCTAAAGGCATAACTTTTGGTCAAGTTATTCGCAAATTTGCTAGTACTATCTTTGAAGATTACAATTGTATACCTACCGAGATTAAATCAGGAGAGCTGAAGGGACTGGTTCAGCTTCGCTATAGCAGGGTGAGTAGTTTCAATGCAATTCAAAGTATCATTTATATTATATGGCCACAATTCCTTTGTATCTCCTTAGATAAGAGAATTTTGACCTCCGTTTTTCACTGAAGTGATCAACTCGCTCCCATTGCCTCCCAATATATATTCTGGATCTTCTCTTTCGATACCTTGTTTTCCTGTGGAATTTGATAAGTGATTGTACACAAAGATCCTCCTGCAGGCTACATATTAAGAATTTTTCCCGACAAAATTGTCCTTAAATGTGCCCATATACCAGGAGCTTCCGATACATATGACCGTATAATGTTCTAATATGAATTTAAATTACTAATAGATACATCAAATAGTCATGAACGAGATATCTAATTTAATACAGACTAAAGGAGCACACTATTAATAGCAAACCACTTAAAAATAAATTAAAATTGTCAATTGTCGATTTATTGTTTTAATTATTTTATATTATCATTGGAGACTAATTAGTTTTACATCTAGTGGGTGGATTCTTCATGAAAAGATCCTTCCCGATGGCGATACAAGTGTGAAGTGAGTATCTTCCCATCAATGAATCTAAAACTAAAGCGCAAATAAAAGCTTACAGCAAACAAGTTGAAAAGATGGAACACAAATTCAAGCAAAATTTATTGTAATTTATTATGGAGTATATAACCTTCATCTTAGATAAATTATAAAAACCTAATAAATTCTGAATTCCATAACGGCCTCTTCTGTAGCCTCCTCATGAAGATTCTATCAATATCTTTCACCTGTAGTCCAGGGTCCATTTGCCCTCTTTTCCGTCTAAAAAATACGAGCATTCCCTTTTGCAGACTAGTATTGAGCTGTACCAACTTCCGATTTAACTTCATTAATTTCCCTCAATTTCTCCAGCTCCGAAGAGACCCCAACCAATTATTATATGAAGGTTTAAAAATGGAGACTTGAATTTTGAAGCCTTGTCGAAAAAAACAAAACAACTCAATTTGTACTCTTCATGGACCTCCTGGTGAATTTTAGAATGGAAGTACTCCAAAACATGGAAAACGTGGAGGTTTATGTTCCAGTATTATCATCCCACATTGTGCAGCAATGCCAGACAGTACTTGTAGGGGTCAGCTGACTAGCAGAGTTATTCTCTAAAATTACTCTTGATATGATCAAAAGCTCATCTGCTACCCTAAAGGATAAGTTGCAGAGCTGTCAAAACAAACCATTCTCGGAAGACTCCCATACATTCATTTTATCATCTCACATCATTTATCAATAAAATGACTAAACTATAGTTAATCATTATTTTATTTATTAATACATATTAGAATTATAATATATTCTACTTTCTACACTTGTAACTCAAATCTGCTATTTTTATTAATACACGAATATAATCTAGTTTATAATTAGAGTCGTTATTTTGATGAAGTTAGAAATAATAGCCAAATACTCTCCCTGGCGGACAAAAAACGTAAACTCTGACTCAGTCATTTTTAACCTGTTTATTACTCGTTTTGTTACTTGGTTTAAAGCTTTCATCATTTCGACCCATCCTTATAATCTAATTTAATGCTGAGCCATCTTTAAGGGACTATTGTGGTTCCTCTGAAGCAAATGCATTAAAAAAAAAGTGGTCAAATTCCGTGTTACAAGAATAGTCTTTTATTTTCTTATGAAACAAAAATATTTTTTAGGATTTAATTTCTTGTGACCGCCTCACACATTTACTGTATTATTATAGTTATCTTTATTAAAGGTTATACATCTTGATTATAGTGATAGGGCCATCTTCGAATATAGTGGTTCTTTGCATAACAAATTAATAGCCCTTTTCCACTATAATTACTCCCAATAATATTTGAGGGAAAAAATAATGGATCGGTCATTATCTAATAAGTACTACTTAGTTGAGTACAACTTATTATTACCATCCTCCAAATTTATCAATAAATTGCTAATATTATTTAGATATTAAATTCACAACATTGAAATATGAAAACAATATATATTACATAAATCCAACTTTTATCGGCAGATTATATTTTGTTAAAGATATATCATTTTAGAAAAATAGTCATCCTATGGAAGAAGGCAAGAAGATAAGAAAAGCTCTAAAATTAAATTGATCTTTGTTATAACCAATTAGTTATACTTATACGAGTATATTAGTAGAAATCCAGGGGATAGACAAATAGTTAGAGTTTCAAAATCCCCTCAAGAATACAACTAATTGTATTTGTAAATTCTACTTACATCACTATGTTCATATTTTTCTAGTCATTTTGCTAATATATTTAAGATTTTGAAAATACTTATGAAGTGTTCAAATAATATCGGTTAGCAAAAAATTCTTAAGATATTTGCTATTCACACCTAGAACACTATGATTGACGATGAAGGAAAAATCCAATATATTTGAAAAAAGACTCAGTTCTAAAAAACATATGAAAAGTACAGTCAAATCTGGGTTAGAGCAACACTCGGATAAGATCAATTTGTTTGCATAAATTTTGTTTGCAAAAGAGTAAAATCAATATAAATTATCTGGATAAGAGGAATTTTTAACAATTAATCATACCAAGCTTGTAAGCGTTCCGCTATTCTGGCGTTCTCTTCTTCTTTTTTTTTTTCGTTCAAAGTTCAGCCATTATTTTTGTTCCGCTCTGCATTCCATTCAGTGTTCCAATCATAAGGAAGTACCAGACTTGTACATACATACACTAGCGCGCTCGTTAAATGGAGTTGTACCGTTTTTGAGGTATAAAAAAAGACGAATACTCAAAATGAGATTGCTATATTAGATTGAAGGAAGAAAAACGAGAACAATTTCATGTATGTCTGGGGCGCCAAAGCTTTTTTTGTTTGAAATCTCTATGGGAATCATAAAAAATTAATCAACCTAAAGTTCAAAACACTTATAGCCGACTAATATTATCAATATTTTATTTTCACATAAATATAACTATGTCCGTTGTGATTCATATCGATTTTTTCTTAATCACATATGTAAATATAGAGGAATTAAGTCATAATTAGTTAATTATTAAAGTCTATTATAAATAAATTATGACCAACTCTTAATAGTACTGAGTTATTGTAATAAAATTTCATATTTGTAGCACGTTAACCCAAAAGGAAGATAGAATAATTTTTTTTTCAGAATTACACTCGGAATACATTTTCCAATAAATTACAGTTCATTTCAATGAAAAATGGATTCTGATTAATTCTTTGTAGGCACCGCAAATTGTACTTAAAGTAGCCGAAATTCACCGCTACATTTATAGAATTAGGAAATTAATAAGGAGGCTATAGGTCCCTCCCCAATTTCAAAAATTCCCCCTGAATCTGTATAGTCGTATTTTTACCCTTCCGAAATTACTATGGCCTAATGGAACAGAATCCTAAAAACTCCTTTTTAGTGTTCATCGTTCAAAAAGAAAAAAAAATGTTCCGTACAGCATTCAATTTTTCGTTCCGTTCACAAGCCTGAATCATACATCAATTTCAGATAACTGTAAGTTCAAAAGTAATTGTTAGATCATGATGTGTATTTGAGTCAAATGTTATGTCTTGTACTACCCCAAATAATCAATGAGTGCATTCACAAATATGGACCGTTAGAAGCGCAGGGAAGAACAATGTTACATTCAACTTTGTGAAAAATACGGATGGTATGGGATAAATATACTTAAAATTGGATTATGAACTAATTGTAAGTGAATACAATATCCAAGCTCACATATTATTTATAAATTAAATTTTGGATCCTTGTTGGATAAGAATATTATTTTCTCTGAAAATTCAAAGTTTTTTTGTTTTTTTTCATATACAAACTAAATTGTATTTGCAACTGCTAGTTAGAAAACTAAACAAGTTCGTTTCAATGGAATTTCAAACTTTTTGTAATTAGATTTAGTTGACCGTCCTATAAATGATGTGACAATGGATCAGAGAGTTTCAGTTAAGTTACTGTACAGTAATGCTTACATATTTATGTATGTATGTGGATAATTAATTTATTAGGTAGGTGCCATATTACATAGGTACATCCACGAAACACAAGAAAATAATAATAGCCTTAAAAGCCAATTACGTTACTACAAACACAGTAAATATATAAATACATACAAGGGTTAGTTATAAGCAATACATTACATATGTAATTTAATTGTGTACAATTGACCAAATGAGCATTGTAAAAATATATGTTCATCACGACAGAATCATAATTCGTATGTACAATGTTTCAAGAAGTAAAATACTCTCAAACAATCATCAACTGTTATGTAGTTGTATATATTTATGTACATACATACATTCGAGTCTAATCATAAATGTCAACATCAAATCAAAGTATATTCATTCTACGTAGAAGAAGACAAATCAGTCTTTGCTCTCCCTCTAATTATTTATGCATATACCTAAGTACGTCCTACATACCCTACATACCTAACTATGTAGGTATATCTACATATGTACGTACTTGTCATATGAATATACTTAATGACATGCGACTCACATTAATTAATCCAATTGCAGACTCCTAACAGGATGACAACAAGCATGGACAGTTATGACTTATGATTCATGGGTAGTATTAGTTGCGGGTCGGTAAGTTGAACACAAAGGCTCATCAACTACTTGTCATATAATAAAGTTTTAATTCATCCATACATATGTATGGTCAAATACATTCTATTCTATGTACATCCTTCTAATTCATTCAATATTTTGAAAATATCTGTCTGAGTTGGTCACCTTTATAATAACGGTTATTTTATTATACCAACTTTGGTAGAGTCCGACATAAAATACATCCATCTTATATTTAGCAAAGAAAAAGAAATGGAATGATGTAGCAATCTAATTTATATATCAAAAGGAAGAAGAATTAATTACAATTTTGAATCATTTATATATACCTAATGAGGATAAAATATAACTTACACTCGTTACTATACAATATCAATCTTCCAAAAAAAAAAAAAAAAAAAAGCGAGTAGTAGTAATTATCTATGAAAAATTATGATTTGCTGTTCATTTCTCTGTCTTTTATTTCTTAAGAATAAGTAGGTAACTGATGACAAATCTTATATTAGTCATGAGTGGTGAGTAAAGAAGCCTCATTTTTCTTTTTGCAAAAATCATTAGTTTTATAGCTCTAATCTTTACTCATTTAATTTTTTCCCCTCTCTCTTCAAAATGGACATGTTTATAATTAATAACCCGCAAGGTCGAAGCAAGTAATTATATGCGTACATTTAGGGGTATCTAATATAAAAGAGTTAATATCCCATGCAATTTTCATACCCGTCAAATATATAATATATTGATTACACATTAGCCAACTAATGGTTGTTATTAGTTAAGTATTATATTTAGGTAGTTATACCTATGTACTGTGTGAGCGGAATACTGGTGAGAAATTATATCTTATAATTAGGTACATAATATGTAGAAGTGATGAAAATAATTGAAGATTGCCAAATATCTACATACTATATTATATTTATTAAAAAAGTAGAGGTGTATCGAATATCTAAAAAATACGTATAAGTGATTATCAAAATGTATATAAATTTGGAGAGAGAAAGAGGATACGAATAATCTAGAAATGAGGATAATTTGCAGATGGAAATGTGTGTCTTCAATACATCACTGTAATATATGAGATACAGTAAAAATAAATCAATTATTTTTACTGGACTTTTTTTCCCCAATGATGTTTACTTCCCTGGCTATCAAAACAGTATAAATGACGGTCGGACTCGACCATTTCCATTATTTTATCCACATGTTCGTCAATTGACCTTCCAGAGAGTAGTGCATCCTTGACAGAAACGGAATCGACAAAACCTCAATTGTGCGTGATTAACTTTTACAGTATCATGAGAATAAAAACTATTCACATTTTGAGTAGGCTATCTTGTGTTTTAGCCTTTAACGAAGAAAAACTCTAATATCGTGTATTTTCTCTTAACTGATGTCCACTTTGACGATAACAATGCTACAAGACAAAACAAACCATCTTACTTATAATGAAGATTACTAAGATGTAATTAATTTTAATTATGAATGATAATGAATCCTGTGGCGGAAATGTGTAACTAGGAAAGATTTATCCACTAATTCCCCTCATGGGACCTTTTGGACTCAACATTTTACATTACAAAGTGGGGTATAAAATGTAACTATATGCTACAAATACATATATAACATTTCTTAAGGTAGATAATGTCACGACCAATGAATAAATAATCCAATGCAGAATTATGTTTGTGTCAATATTTTTCTATGAATTCGTTATGGTTTCTTTTAAATCATTATTCATAAATAACCCATTTTTTACTCGGCTTGCACCAAAAGAGGAAAAGAAAATCGCTGCAATTTTATTATTTTATGGAGGTATAAATTGAACAACCAAATTTGTAAGCCCATTTCAAAGTCGTTTATGTCATGAACAACATCTTCATATTTGTATATACATGTATTTTATGAATGTATTTGTGGAATCCCCAAGTGCAGAGAGAGAAAAGTTCAAAAATTCATTGCTATTCACAATAAATTATTTTTTGGGAAAAAAATTCTATAAATATTCAGAGCTGTTCACAAAAAAATGACATATTTTTAGAAAAAAAAATTCCAATATTAAATTATCTGTAGAAAAATTTCAAAAATCCAAAGCTTTTGACAAAAGATTAAATTTTTCGAAATAATGCAGAAAATGAAAATCTATTCAATCATGTGAGACAAGTTTAGCCAATGGTTACTGTCCAAATACATAATTAAGTAATGGATAAAATATATTTGTCTTGTTAATAAATCTAAACTTCACATTGTTTTTGCCAAAAAATCATTACTAATTAATTGCAGATACAATATATTTAAAAACATTTTATTCGAACAGAAAACTAAAAATACATTTTTTTTGGCTTGATACGGCATGCAATCGTCTGATTTTAATTAAAAGCAAATGCACTTTAAAACGATGGAAGATGATTAGGAGATTTTAATTTGTGAATATAAAATTATAAATGGGTATTATTCATTTAGTGGGAGAAAAGACCAAGAACAGTTATAACACTTTTTTTCTTCTGGTTTAATTATAGGGAGATGGTTTGACTTAGACAAGGCAAAATTTGCTAAGGTAATACTTACAAAGTATTTTTGTAAATATTTAAAAATAATGAAAATCAATAGTCTTTCTTCAAACAAATATTCAACAAATCTTAGTTATAAATTTCGAATATTAGACTAAATTTTCATTATTGAGGAATATATATCTAACTAAGACCATTTAAGGTGTTGAATTAACTTTCAATGTATTATAGCAACTTTTTTAACTTTTGTATCTATAGCTCATTTGATGTTCAAGATAAATGTTGTTCCGTGTTACAAATGTCACCGGTCTTCCGTAATATTAAATACCTGGATCTATTGCTGGATTTCTTTTGAAATCTATAAATACTCTACTACAGTAATAATAATGGATAGATGAGCTCTTTAATGCATTAAATCATAATAAATACGTTAAAGCATTTAATGAACTTATTGCAAAAATAACAAAAATACTTCAATTTAAAGAAAACATATTAATTGAATGGGATGGGTGGTAAGTTGACAGAGTTCAAGTCATTCAAATCCGGGTCAAAGATACACATTATTGAATGGGTGTATTGGTTAGATCTTATTTGTTTAAAAGATTTAAAAAAGAGCTTTTGACTACTATGAAAATGTAATTTGTTTTTCTTTTATCATCGTATGTGAGGACTATCAACTTCGATGCATATAAATAGGTAATTGATTACATATAAGGACCCAATAAAACAAATCTGTCATTTTGGAAGTTAAAGCTCCTGTCAAGACGGAATAATTTCTTGTCACTGAAAGAACGAATCTTTTCACTAATGCTCTTCAAAGATAAAAATTTTTTTTCCCAAGGACCACTTTTTTTCTCCATCATCTTAAAGTGGCAAGATTTGAGCCTAATGTAATTTCTGAAGATCCCGAGACGATGGAATACCCGGTGCAACTTTAGCAAAAGCAAATGTATGGCTAATTTGAGGGATGTTTATCAGATAAACAAATTAATTTTCCATCCATTTCATTTATCAAACTTGTTTTCTGGTGCCCTAAGTATGACAACTTTAATATCCCGCCTTACCCAATTGACGCCACTAGGAATACCTTAATTGATAATCTTTTTGCAATCTTGGGTATGGTAGTACATGGATTTGTCCGTATAGTATTATCGAGCCAAATATCTCAGAGTCCTCCTTTTATTACATATCGACTTGTGTTTCTTTGTCAAAGATGGTTAAATAGACTTAAACTTGTAAATGATCTTGTTTACATTCTTGTTATTATACTTCAACATACTGGCAATATCTGCTGGGCCTTTACCTGCACAAAATAGGTTTATTTAATAATATTTCACATATTTCTCTTTTATTCCATCCCATTCATAATTGAAATCATACTGAAATAGTCACACAATTTAAATCAAAAGCCAAACAACTTATTGTAAGCTTATTTGAATAACTCTAGTCAAGGACTCAACTTTGTCCATAAGATATATTCTCCTCCATCATCAAACTATCCTTCCGTTTACATATTTTGTCAGACAACTATCGGATTGTCCTTATTAATTCATAATTATCCTACACACCAGTATTATACCTACCTAAGTATGTCCAATACCACTCAGTATTTGTAGATAAATATATGCGGCGTGATAAATAAAATAACTTTTGTATATTTCTCCATACATAATATATGTAGTATAGAAATTAATCTATTTGAAAAATATATGAGAAAAAAACAATACAAAAACATTTTTTTTCTCACAGAATATAAGCTATTTTATATACAATCAAGTTCCCATTCACAAATGTGTTACTATTCAAAATGGTTTCATCACCAAAATACGTATAAAGACGTTATTTATGCATCATTAACGAAAGTGAAAATCTATTTATATATGGCATACAATATATGATAAATGACAATCATTAACAAACTACAAATAGGTAAGTGTCACATTCTCTCTACATACATTTACATGGTATACTGGGATTTGGATATGATACTTTTTGCTTTTTTCATCATTACTTTTTTTTTACTCTTAGGACTTTCTAATATTCATTTATTTCTAAAAAATAACCATCAATGTATGCAAAGGAAAATAACGGATTGGTAAAAGTTAAGATTGCTAGGGAAATTTTATCAATTAATATATGTGGGGAAAAAAAATTGATCCATGCGTTCCCTTTCTAGCATTAATGAATTCAATATTCAAAAAACCTATTACCTAGGTTTAAAATTTTCGTATTTTGCTAATTGTAAATACATATTATGTATCACGTCATTTTCTGCAGGGAAAATTTACAGTTTTATTCTCAATTTAATATAGAAAAGTCCCATTCATTGTCTTTGTTTTTGTATTATTGATTGATTTTGCTTGAATGCATAAACATAATTTATATCTTTATGTTTTATTAATTATTTATGTCTATAGCTTACTAAATTCATCAATTGATAAATCAAATTCATGGTCTAATTTACGACCTAAATAAATAATATATTTGAAATTTTATGACGGTTTAAGAATGGATGATAATTATAATAATATTAAATGGTTGGACTGTGATAAAAAAAAAGAGTATGGTTCTGAACCTAACCTCATTAAGATTGCAAAAACAAAATGTATTATTATATTTTAGTTTTATATTGGCCCAATCACTTTCTTTATCTGACGTAAAAGACAAATGAAATATGACATATTTGGAAGAGTACAGTAAACAATCAATATATTAAATCTGTATACATTATGTATGTCAGTTTATTTTACGTATTGAAAATGTTTCAATAGTGATCAGAAAACCTAATAATCATTTTAAGGTCATGCCTAGATATCTCCAAATTTATGGCATCGCCATAGCTCATGGACAACACGCTCGGGAGTTATCTTCTTGAATTTGAGGGGTGTACGTTCGCGCCCCTGTGATTCCTAAAAAAAGAAATATACCATATGTATATGGATTTCACCAAAAGATTCCTAGGTTAAATAGAATAATTGTAATACTATAATGCTTACTTATACTTAATCAGTGCAACTCCATTTAACCAGTTAAAGGAACATTAAAAATAAATAAATAAAATTTATGAATATGATGGAACACGTTTCATAAGTGTTTTCAAATACATATAATGTAAGTACAAAATGGTACAAACAAATTGTCAGAACAACTATGTAACAAGATAAATAATTTTTGAGGATACAAAATTATGAATGCTTAAATAAAGTGCTGTTGAAAGAATCTCAATTTAATTTCAAGTTTAACATTGCAAACTTTAATATCCGTAAATAATTGAAGAATTGTTCGTAAAAATATACATACATCAGTTTAATTGTACAAAAGAACAAAAAAAAAAAAAAAAAACGTGGGCTGAGCAAATACTGCTGTCTCTCAAAGAATGTATACGTCCTTTACTTATCCTTGGGTATTTGAAATATTTAACCCATTCTAGCAGAATAATTGTAAAAATATGTACGTTATACCCCTACATAATGGTATTTTTCTTTGGCTCATATAACTCAAACGATACTTAAAAAGTTTGATCCATTTTTCTTAATTGTGGAAGCTTTATATTCTCTAGCAGTAAATAAAATTCCCAAATGTTGATAGGTACCAAGTTACTAAATTTATATATTGATTAAAATGCCTTTGGTATAGACTCAAATTAAAGTTGCACTTCAAACTTTTTCTGTAGATTAATACTATTTCCTTCAAGTTTCATAATTCTTTGCATAAATAATATTTTGGACCAATCCCTCCCCGCCTCTAATCATAACAACAAAATAGAGTGTAGCTTATTTATTAAATCTAATTAACTTATGCTAATTAAATTTTTCACATATCCTCACTATGTTTAATTAAATAGTATTTAAAAGCAATTTTCGACTATATAGATTGAGGTTAAATTTATTTTGTTGTGATGTAGAAGAGAAAATGATGTCGAAATTAATTGTAAATATGCCATTTTGCATAAATTTAAGTTCTTTTAAACAATATTTAATTATACCTTTTTCCAAGTCAAATTTGAGTAATTGTGCTTCAGCCTAGGGCTGGGTAAATAATTTTTTTGTAAACTTCTATTATGTTTTATAAATGTGATTCAGATAAAGATTTTAGATTTACATAGTTTATAATATCTTTTATATTGATAGAGTAAAGTTTTTCTAGATTTTTGAATGTTTGGATATTTGATAAGGCATCATTTTTGGGCATATCTTCTGTGTATATAAGTTCAAATCTGTGCATCATATTGAGAAAGAAGTCATGTCCATGAAAAATGGAAAGTAACTTAGAAGATTTTTAGATAGTTTTCCTGCATCTCTCAATATTCTTTTTTCAAAATAAAAAAAAACAACATCAGATTTGTTGATAATATCCAATCCTTTACAAATTAAAAAATTCCTTAATATGGCCTTTTCACAGTAAAGTTTACCCCCTTCCTTCATTACTCAATAGGACAGAGCTATATAACTCGAGTCCAGAACTGGGCTTAATCATGTTTTTATTAACTTTTATTCGGAACCCAATGGAATCGGACTCAACTCAGACTCTGATTCACCACCTATGTACACATAGAGTTTGGATATATTTATTCGGAAGGTTTGTATTTTAAATAAATATAAACTAAGGTTGTATATACATATAAGTGTGAAGTGGAATAAAATTAAAATTTGTAGCAAACTCATGAGATGCAGATTAATTTTATCTCATCCGCATATTAAGAGTTGAGAGTCATAAATATAATGATGGGGAGAGAAGGGAAGGGATTGATATTTAAATACACATTTAAATGCGAATTACTTAAATATGTATTTAATTCACTTGGATGTAGGACGTACCTATTTGTTGATACAAATATCCAACACGATTTTGAATTGGTAAATTGATAGACTTCCCTTTAAAACTACAAACATATGTGTCTTTGGTGGTATGTATATTCATTCCTTACGATGCCCATTGATGCATTTATAATAATCATATAACCCCTTTATTTATTAATGTCATAGAGTGGCCTATTTGGCAGAGTTTAATACTTAAATATGCTTTCTGGTATTTCCTTTATTTGGGATTTTATGATGTACGTATTTCCATGAATAGAGACAAGTTATTCATCCATATAAAATGATGAATTATATTACTTTTTCGTATTAGTTATGTGTTCAAAGAATAATATTAACATGTTAAGGATTTTGTTATTGGCTTGTCTTGACTTAATAGATTTGTATTACATAGATCAATTGATGTATTTATGTCCGTACATACGTAACATATATTATTCTATACATATGTATAATATACATTAAGGCGTCCCAAAAAAACAAAATGTGTTGGTATCGTAAAACTTGTGCTGTTTTATTATGAGGTTTTTCAATATATAACTAACATAACAGAAATCATACCGATACCTTAAAATTCAGCCAGCCCTAAAGGTTTAAAATTTACTCGATTTTGAAGAGAAAAATTGCTACAAATTTATTGGGTTTCAGCACAATAAAACTTTATATTTCAGTGAATATGACTAATTCTATGCATTATACTATTTTCTTTGATCCATATTTTCATTCTGACTAAAAATCAATATGTTACTTTATTGTGTTTTTAATTAATTTTTTTTTATTATTTTAGGTTAATTTTATATAATGTAGGCATTTTTCTGCATAAATATACTAGTTTAAGTTATTAATATCGACTTTAAAGTACATTATGGGTAAAGTTTAAACTGCTACTAGAAGCTATACGCTGAATAAAGTTGTTACCTTACATAACAACTGGTTATGTAGCCAGCTGTTATGTAAGGTAACATTTTTGTCTTAAAAAGTGTCTTAAAGTAGCGGCTTCCTGATCCCATTTTTGATAGTTTAATAACTCTGTGAAAAATTTTTAATCAGTAAGTGGAGCTTCAGTGGATAAAAGTACATTAACCCAATAATGCCCCTCAACAACACATGTGAATCAGACCAATCTTTCTAAGGCATTGCTAGTTTCTTTACTTTTTTTTTTTGTTGTTCACAATTTTTTTACTTTCATTAAGTTGGCATGCCACAAAACAAACTCCTGGTTTTTAACATATCTTACCTCTAATGGGTTTCCTAGTAAAGTAATATTTAGCTCTATATACTCCAAATAATCATCTCGGGGAATGATTTGTTATTAAGTAATAAATAACTCCTTGGCTTGATCCTCAAAACTGAATCTTCTTCAAAATCCAAAGTTTTCGCAATTATTTATTTCTTCCATTTTTTAAAGCTCCACAATCACCGCATATTTTACTCTGAACAAAAATAGACTGCCATGCTGATTTAATTGTTAATTCTCCAATATGATGTCTACAGGCTAAATGATGAAGAGATTTTGCTAGAGCTCTTTTAATAAGAAGACAGGCTCCTTTATGAACTCTAGTGTTTGATGATGTTGTATCAGAAGAATATCGTATAAATTTTCTTTAATATTCCACTCGTTTAAAACATTACATGTAGCATTAGACTGGGACACCTTAATATACATACATATGTAAATCTACAATTTAAACTCCGACCTTCCAAGGAAAGTGATGGATTAAAATATGAAGAATATACCAATTTTTCAGGTTATTTTTCCCCTTTAATTAAAATTTTTGTTTTCCTTACTCGAGAACCTCTCTTGTTTTTTCTCGTTCCAAGGACTAAATATAAATAATAAATATACACAGGTAAATACATACATATCAAACCAATATGTACATACATATTCACTTTTAATTAGAAATCAAGGATTTTATTTTAAGGAGCCATAGAACATTCAAACTTCAATCTGACGAGCTGCCTAATATATAGTATGAAATACTTCTAAAAACAGAAACTCTAGCTTTAAATAGCGCTCTTATGTACGTTCATCATTTTTAAAGTCCATCATCCTGGAGAACCAAATTTTATTTGAATATAAACCCTTTTTCATAAATGTACAATAGTTTATTTTTAATTTTTAAGCCCATTATTGTAGATTAAAATTATGGGGAGGAGGTTGAATTTGTCCATTTTGTATAATATTCAGTATAAGTATAAAGATCTTAGCGTCACTGTAGGTTATTCGCAAATATGTTACACCAGCAAAATTGTACTGGATCTTAAATCTGTAAAAAAAAAGTGACAATAATAAAATTGTTCTACAATGGAAAAGTAAAATAATACATAGATCTATCTTCGGAGCATTCATATCATCACTATGCAGTATACATATTCAAGTATGAATAGCTTTTACTTATAGGTAGCTCGTAGTTCAAGACGTTCCTGAACTTTACATAAATAATCTTTATATACATATAATCATTATTATTCTTAACTTCGATTAATTAAAAAATACGGGGAAATATCTTGGAAAAAAATGATGTTGTTTTTTTTTTTTCCTTTTTGGTTGAGCTCTTAATTATTATATAATTTAACATCATATAACCATAAAAATTCCCCTGAAAACATTGTTTTAAGACTATTATTTCTTCGTGTGTCTTTATACTTGAGGCTAAAAAAAATGGGAGGATACAAGGGTGTGAGTTTTTTGGGTTTTTTCATTAATAAAATGAGCCATCAATATGATTTTTACATGCATAGGTAACACATAAAACACAAGGGAAGGATATAGATACAACTATGTCTATGCATGAATGGAAGACGAGTAGGTAAATAAAATGAAATGTTTTTTGGGGGTCAATTTTAGTGAAGAGGTAGTTACTATTTAATTAAATATTTTTTTCTCCTTTTTGGACATTTCAAATCTTTTTTTTTTTTTTTTGTGGTTGCTGCTGATGTTCTTAATAGAAAAAAAATATCTAACCATAAATGGTTTGTATGGCCGTAGGTATACACACATACATTTCTTCAAATGTTGTTTGGAAGTGATTTTAGATCATATTAAACAATAACATTGTTAAATTTCTTCTTTTTTTTTTTTTTTTTTTAAATTTTAATATACCTTTGTAGATTCAAATCAATGCTTATCATTTGACATTGATTGAGGGATATTTTAAGACAAAGTCTTAAAGCATTATTTATAAATAAAATTTTTATTATCTACAAAGTCTATTTCATTAGTTTTTCTATCTTTATATTCGGAGAAAACAATGGAGCATATAAACAAAGTAGCTTGAAATTCGGATTTTAAGAGCTAACCAATTAAATCTACTTCTGGATTTTTTTTCTTTTTCTTTTTTAGGCAAAGGTTGAGAGATACAACGAATATTCTGATGTGATATTAATTCAATACTCCTTTCACCTACCTCCTTTTTTTATGTAAAAGTATATAACATAAACATCAACCCTGATTCTGACGACATAGGTGGATGAATAAATTAAGAAAGTTACTGTGGGACACACATTGTACACACCTTAAAGTATATACATTATACATAAAGTATTATACATGTGGCCATGAGGCCACCTACAAAGATATAATGGATGTAGGTACTTCATGAGACAACCAAGATATAATATGGATGTTATTAGTTGTGCTCTATGCTTGTATGATGACAAAAACTATTTTAGAATTATATGAAGAATAAAAAATACACGAAATGGAATTTCATCATCCCCAGGGGGTCAATACATAGCTACAGTACAGGCTTACAATGTATATACTTCATGGCGTTACCTCGCAAACATAAAAATACCTATGTATTTTTCTGTCAGCTGTCATCTTTTTGGATGAAAGGTTGAGTGATAAATGATACATATAAACGTATGCTTTCAAAATGTATGCATATCAAATCCCATATCCTTTCCAATGCTCTTAAACAAATCATAATATAAGGAACATCTGGAGATTATAAGTACTATCAATATTTTACATACACAGATTATGTGTTGAAAATATTTCAAATATCAAGAATATTATTTATTTAATTACTTATGTCCGTATATGTACATTTGATGCATTATAATTTTTATATAACAAAATTTGACAATTTATTTATTTTTAAATATATGTATACATAGTATAAGACTCCCACTAAAGTACATAACTTGCTGTATTTTATATATAAATATCATCATTTCGATCATATTAATAGCAACAGTTGTAGACTCTATTGTTGGCAATGCCTTGATTATAAAATGTACCTATTTTATACATGGATAATCATGAAGAGTCCCTGAGCTTCATGTCTATGAAGTAACTCTCAAAATGTAAAACCTTTACTGTGATTCATGCACATTAAAAGGAAAATTGAGTTTACATTATATAAATAAGTTTTGATTAAAATAGCAATAATAGAGTAATGGACAGTTTATGTAAATCAGTATTCCATAAATAATAGTATAGAATTTGATCAACTCTTCCTTTTTTGACAAGAGACCTTTAAATTAATAATAAAATATTCGTGTGATTCAATACTCTTTATGATGACCTAACTGTTTTTAAAATTCAGTCAGTGAGATCATAGCATTCTTACCAATTATCCTGAAGGGCGATCCAATTAAAATGTATAGGTGTATTGACTTAAGATTATTTGCAGCCTATTTCCAACTCAACGTTGTGATTATTCCAAACTATAATAAACATGTAGTGATGAGTATTTAACTCATAATATTAGTTTAAGGACTAAGCATCTTCATTTTCCTCAATTAAATCCCTCACTTGAAAAATACAAGGCTCCTGAGGACAAAAGTTTATAATCATTGTAAGAAATTCCTCATAGAAAGAGAGTTTGGAAAACACGTGAATTTCCAAAATTAGATATTATTTCTTGTAGTTTTTATCAATTAATTATATCTTTGTTCTTGCAATTTCCAATGTTTTTATAAAGAAATATTTTGCGGATCAGCGGATGGATCATCCTAAAATGATATATTTATATCCTTAGATTGACAACATAGGGCTAAAATTAGGTGGATTTTTAAACTTAATCACAAAATACAACGTTCACCAAATTTATTTAGGATATCTTTCTTTTGCATTTGATATTGGTAAGCCTAGTTATACCTAGATTGTGAGACACACATATTTACATCATGCATCCTGTTAGCGGGGAATTAATTGACAAACCAATAAAATCCATTATTTTTTGATATTTTATAAAACAATTACACAAAAATATAAGTTGAATTATTTTATTGTTCCCATTTCTTATGATATCATTTTACGGCAATATCACGAATAGTGTGGATAATTAGAAGTTCTACTCTTTGATACTGACAGTGCTGTGAACTGAAATTTTGTTATTTTCATATCTAAAAGGGCATTTGACAGGTAAATATATGCTATAGTGAAACCTGGACTGATAGAATCTGGACTAAACTGGGTATCACTTGAGTTTATTCAATTCTAAATATGATCATACTAATCTATTCTCACCTACTACTATTTGATAGGATTTAAAAATGTTTATTAATTAAATCCAAAACCTACTGGTTGCATTATCTGTTGCAAATTTGCAAAAACGCAAGCTAAATAGCACAAACATGGATTATATTTGTAAAAAGAGTTAACTGAAGAAGCAACAACGTTGATTATATTAAAATTATTTATTTATAATTATATTAATTATTATACTAAAATTATATTAAAATCCTATTCATAAATCCTCATTCAAATTGTCATTTATAGTCTTCTAGTAACCATGATATGCAAATATCTAAAAGATTTTATGTAAATAAATATTACACCACCGATGAAGGAACTCTTCTCTATCATGCATCTTTTTAAAAAACCTATAAGTAGAAATTTCCTGGAAAATTATATGTGACTCACATTCATAATTATCTTAATTACTATTTTTATTCGTTTCATACGTAGATACATATTTTGATAAACTATAAATAAAAGTTAGTGATGATGTGCTGATTTTGATATTTTTGAAGAATTTTTACACTTTAATGAAAATTGGTTAAATGAGTTTCACATCTTTATTGATACTTGTTTTATTTTATGTTTTAAAATTTGAACATATATACATATTATACTTTTGTTCTGTTTTCATAGGAAAAGGATTTTTATTTCTCTTTATTTCATTTTTGTTCTCTAAATCATTGCAAAATTGTACTTTTTAAGAAGTAAGAACGGACACAGACTGATCTTAAACTATAAGAAAAAAAAATTACTTTGAAGTACAGAGATCAAATATTTCACACTCAATAAAAAAAACCTTAAAACAATTTGTCAAACACAATTATTTATATTACGTAAAGGTCGAATACGTACAGTTATCTAGCAAGTTTTTTTGTAGGGTCCATAGGCAGAAGGTTGCTACATACCAAGCTCGATAACAAAAAAAAACTTTTTTACGTGAAATTGACCATAAACTTTATTTTTACGAGTCTCTCGGCGACAGAGAGACAAATAAATTCAACTACTTTTTTTTTCGTTCATAAGTTATGTAGGTAGTATGATCCGCGTATTTGGTGTGTCATTGATACATGGGCAATTTTTTTTTTCTTCAAATATATTTATGTATGAAGAAAAGTCATGTAGAAGGAGTCAAATTCGTGGAGTTGCAAAATTAATGACATTACATCTTTTATTGTACAATATATTTAGAAAAAGCAAAGAAAGTCATGTTATGTCTATAATTCTATTTAATAATAATATATACCTATCTATGTAATGTCCATTTAAGCAAGGAAACAATTTTATTATCTATATTTGATCCTCAAATTATTTTCAAGTACTTCACAAAAAAGGAAGAAATAGAATATTTTATTCACTTTTAGATAGTTAAAGTATACTATTTTATCTTAAACGAGAGTTGGGCGTTAATTTTCCTCATCATTAAAGTTCTCAAGGAAGCCAGGCTAAGTGATAATGATTTATTCCCATTTAAATAATGTTAAATGATGTGAATCTTTTCCAAATAACCAACAAAAAAGATTTTCTTTTGTTGCAAGTCTTAAAAACGATTTTATTATATACCCATGTGCGTTTGTAAACATAAGAAGTGCGTAGGAGTATTAAAAAAATAAGGGTTTAAAACACTAACAATTTTGAAATAAGATATAACTCCTTACTGATTATTCGTATTTATTACTCAAGGATTGCGATGGGAGTCATGTTTGGAGTAAAAGTTCTTCGCATAACTCTACTATGGACTTAAATGTCATATTGGATTTAAAATGACAAAGTGACCATTTGAAAAATATTGCAATGAATTCTTCCCCGTATCGAAGATGTCCTTTTGTATATGTACATAGAAATATGTTGAGGAATATTATGCACTTTGAATTTCTATCACATATATACTTTAACACATCACGCATCACTCCAAGGATACTCTCCAACAATAAAATTATGTCTGTCTACTTTCCTTGTTCTCAATTTTTTTTTTTATACTTGTTTTTGTAAAATAACAATTGACTTTAACCTTTTACGACTTCGCGTCTAACATATTATATGTTTTATAATAGTAAAGCGGCCACAAAAAGGAGTTATACCCAACACACCAACACATAGAGAAGATAAATGAAAAGATGTTCATTAATCATTGCTTGGACTTTATTTTTAAATAAAATGATTTAAGAAGGAAAATAAAAGTCTATCTCTACTGGTTTCTTTTGAACTTATTGAGATGATATGCATAAATGGCAACTATGGAAATAATGGAAGGACTTTTTATTTGCAAATAAAAGAAAAATTGAATTTTGTTCATTACTTTCAAACATAGATTGCCAATTTTTATTTAATACATATGTAAATTTGGCACAAAGTGTTTACCTTTACTGATACAATAACGTCTCCGTAGTATTTTTAAACCTATTGTAAATTATTTTTTTCATTGGTATGGAAAGCAATTTAATTTAATTCATTAAGTCATTATTAATTATGAAAAATTAGTGTAACTTAAACCTGATATCAAAAACTTCAAAATATTTGTTGTCCAATAAAGGCTTGATTTTGAGGAGTTTTTGGTTAAATTTATAATTTTCTTATTAAATATTTAACAAATAAGTAATGTAAGGGTGCGATAAAATGATTCGTAATACTTTGAAAAATAGTAATAAGTAATTAATATTTACGAGGCAAGAATATTTAAAATTTAAATATTTTTCATCTTCAGTGAATTGATAAGTATTTGTTGATTAGAAGCAAGTCATCTAATATACTGATTTACATTTAATTCTGAAATTTTTTGGCTCAAAAATATTAATTTTATTACAAATAATGAAATAATTGACTTAATTATATTAATTTTGAAAAAAATTCACGCAACCTTATATTATATATTTATTAAACATGCCATAAGAAAATTAAAAGTTTGACGGAAAAAATCAAAAACGAATTGATTTTTTCAGTTTATCTTTTTAAGTTGTAATATTCTTTTGTTCTACTTATAATATAAATTAATTGAAAAAGAATATTAAAAAATGTTAGCTTCTATATATGATCCTTTATTTTATTATATTTTTGTATGATTAAACCCATTTTGTGAGAAAGTTATTCAAGATAACTTGATAAGTATTTTATCTTTCGAATGCTTAAATGTTTTTTATCAATTGTTTTCCCCTTCAATTTTCACCTATATAGTTATTTCATTTCCAAATATGACTCTGAATCTAAATTATACTCTAAAAAAGTGATCTAAAAAAAAGGCATTAGGGCAAACTTTCTTCAATTAAAAATTAAAAATTTAATTTTTGTGTTCTATAGCTTATATGTACAACAATAATAAATGCGTTCTTATTGGCTTTTTTATATTAACAGGTTTGCCTTGCTGTGTTTGTTGTTGTATATTTAATATCAGACCTCACATCAGCCTTAGATGTTTAATCTAGTTATATTACAATAAATTGTTAGTAGAATAACTTTTGTAAAATTAATGTAGCTATTTTTTTTTTTTTTTGTGCTGATTACTTATAGTTTTTTTTTTAATGTTTATTATGATGTATAAATACAGAAAAAAAAATGTGGGATTTTGTCGTCGGGCAAATAATCGGTCAAACATCGGTTGTTGAGTGTTGCGTAATTGGCAAACTACCATTTTGCCTTTTCTTTCTCTTTTTGAAGGATAGATTGAAAGAGGCAATGAAGATTGTTATGGGAAGGAAACTATTGAATATTAATCTTTATTTTCATAAATAGTTGACTTTTACTTTCACCAAACTTCCTAATTATAAAGAAGGGAAGGAATATTTGATTTTTATATAAAAATATAAATAGTAGAGTACTTATACTTTATGCATTTCAGATAGTTGTAAATAAGTACTATGTGACTCTTAAAAATATAAATTGAAACAAGCTTTAATTCTAGGGTTAGACTGATTGTTTTTTAGCTTATTTAAGAGAAGTTAGGAGCTGAATACTATGACATTAAGTACTAATTTTTATAAGTTTTGTACACATATCTAGAAGTTTCTGTGTGAACGTGTAGCAAAATCTGATTTACCCATTACATAGTAAGACACGATAATAATGAATTCATACTATTAACATTATAAAAGCATAGTTATGTAAGTCATCAATAAGTCATATCCACTGAATTAGACCATGGAAAATTAGTGTTTATCGTAATTTTGATATTAAAAACAAATAGTAACACTATTACCAATTGTTTATATTATCAAATTAAATTATACTAGAGTAGCAATCCTATGCATGCTATTTTAGACATAGCATGACATTGGCACTTTAAAAATGAAAAAAAGTGGCAATTTTGGTTCAAAATTGTATGAGTGTTAAAGCAAGATGAAAGCTCCAAATAATTTTGAAATTGTTTGCTATAAATATTATAAATAAGTAAGTGCGTAATATCTCGAATAAAAAGGATTACAAAAAATGAATGAAATGTTTTTATATTTATATGCAGTGCAATAGAATCCAGTTAAGGAGTACACGCTTAAGCTTACCGATATTTGTTTATAGTGGACAATTATAAAAGTTCCAAATTACCTATTATAGGTACATAGTGTACATATATAATTAAGCCAATAATCTTATTTATTTAATAATGGACATATTTTGTAGGTACCTTGAGATCCATGATAAGTAGGCGATACTATTAAAAAAGTTTTTGAGGGACCAACTCCCTGAACTCCCCGTTGATTACGACCCTGGTATAAAATAAGTCATTTTGATGGAGGTATGAACAACCAAATTTATTTAATTAAAACCCTTCCTCAAGAAGAATAGTCTTTTCCCCCAATTTTAAGAAAGTTGTTTAAGTTTCTTTAAGATTTTTGAAGAAAAATGTACATTTTGTTTTATAACATGTCGTCACTTTCGATTGATTATGAAATATGTGGCATTAATGAAATTGCTTTAAAGTTTCTTCAAAAATAAACTGCATTTTTAATCTATAAAATTTAGAAAGCAATATATTTGTGAGCATTGATTACAGCTAAACTGTTAAATACTCTTGGGGGAAATAACACATAAATAAATTATGAACTTTAAGAGTGGAAAAAATATTTTATTGGCTGTTTTTCTAACTAGCAATGATGATTACTCTTTAAAATGAGGATTTTCAAAGATAGAGTAATGATTTAATGGAATATATATACAGTTAATCCTCGATCTAAAGGATCAATATTATAGATCAATATTACAGTGAGGCATATGGTTAGCGAGTTTCTGTGAATCTACCATGAGCTCTACCTCAAGAATATTGACCATGGCTGTTGCACATATCCAATCAGCATAGCTTCCTCATGTGTTTCACTCTGTGCCTCTTTCATGTCCCTTATCCTCCGTAAAATCATCATTAAACTTAAATCCCTATTATGTAAACATGTTTTCAGATACATGAGACAAAGAAATACTACATTTTCACTTTTTAATTAGTTCTAGTCTATCACCAATACTCAGACTCAGACGCTGTAGACAAAAAAATCTCTTGCGCTGCCAAACGGACAAAATTAGGTATAGTGGATTTTGTTCGTTGCAGCGTGGTTCAATAGATCAAGGATTTACTGTAATTATACTTTGAAATTATAGTTGCTAAACTATACAAAAACATTAATTTAATTTCTCACATTCTCATAGAACATACATGGAAGAACGAAAATCCTTTATACTAGAATAATAGCTATTATTCTCTATTTTAAAAACTAGGTTATGAAATGCATTTATCTGAAAATATATTTTATGTAATGCATACAAATACTCCAAGATTGGCTTAATATGGATATGTATATAGTATACATATATCCATTAAACCTATGTATTAAGAAAAAAGATGGTGCAAAAAATAATGATTCCTTCATGATGCAATTTTGATAAAAAATTATCTTATTTTTTTTATTAAAAAGTAGATTTTTTTAAAAGTGCATCATCCGATGTTATTTCTTAAGATGGCTCTTGCAATAGGGGGAAATTGAAAATAAAAATTCTAAAAAAAGATTTAAAACATTATTTTCTATGGAAAGCAATATTATAATTATTTTTCAAAAAATTCAAACTATAAAGGGAAGAAAAACCTGAAAACAAAAGTGAAATAGTTTTTTATACATAATTTTTGTTAAAGTTGAGCCACTCTCCTATTTTTCTTGATATTCAAGTAGTAAACAATATCTTTAAGTATAATTACTTAAATCTACAAAAAATTAAAGAGTATTTTGACATGGTATAATCATTCAAGAAGTCGGCCATGTTGTAAGAGTAAATTTTTTTTTTGTTAAGATTAAGAACGATTGTTATCATTGTATTATGTTCCTTTAAACCATTCGATGAAGCTTCTTTAGAATTTTACAGGAAAATTTGTTCATTTTGCTTAAAAAACTTTTTCACTAACTTTTCCTATAACATGGCTTCGCTTTCGGTTTATTATGCAATTTAGTACTGGGTAGTAACGTATTACTTAGATATAGGTATGGTATTGTAATCTTATTACTCTACCTGGTGATAAGTTATATAACTATGTTACTTTTTACAATAATCTTCTAGGTGTCAAATCTTCTAGGTAAATCAGAGGTAAGTAAAAACTGAAAAGGTGGAAAAATAATTTCTAAAGCAGATTGAAAAAAAAAGATTTTTTAAATTTATATTAATTAAAATATGTAGTATAAAAAGATTAAAACAGAATATTTATATATATATATATATATTTCAGAATTTATTAGATCCATATTTTCAAACAAAAACTTTGTTGCTATTTTTTTGTCACATGTCAATTTCTATTTCTCTATTCTCTTATTATTGTTCTGAATTTTGATTGATTGAACAGTGGCAGTTGTTATACAGCGAACAATTACTACTATTGATTGAAAAATAACTCAACAGGTGGGTAGAATTAACTAACTACAAGTCAGTTTTAGGTATTTTTTCTTTCTCTTTTTGTTGAAAACACAGTTTAGAGATAAAATGAATATTGATTTGCATTGTATTTATTTATTTCTAAAACTATGTCAATGTAGAATCGTCACACTTATAGTACTTAATATTTTTACCACATAAATTAATAAATTCCGGATAAATATTGATCAAACAGCTAACATTTATAAATGGTTTTATGAATAAAAAATGTCGAAGCATCTGCATTTAATACTACTTGACACCAATGATAAACAGTGATATTTGAATTAAATCAAAGTAATGTGCACTGAAGTTTCTTGGTGAAGGGCTGCTAGCGAGTTCTAATTAGCCCGGTGCTAAATGATCAAAGCTTGATTGATAATTATTTGTCCGTTAGCAAGATAAATATAGACTTGTAACGATAATGTTTCAAATGGAGAATATGAATCATGTTCTTTTATTTTTCAAACTTAAATTAAATGTATTATCATTAATCCCAAACAAATAAATTAAAAAATGTAAAGTAAATTAATATTCTTACTTTGTCTTTAATTGTACTTACATATAGCTAATAGATTAATATGTAATACAATCCTATTACTCGACTAGTAACATTCTCCTACCACGGTCAAGACACATGGTTTAGAAAGTATGTAGGACATATAACAGTACCACTATTTATATTGCTCCACCAGCAAAACATGTTCATGAAGACGGCGATTCAGCCTCCACCTGTGCTTAATTTATTAACAAAAGTTTATTGTTTAAGTTTGCTGATGAGGAAACAACTTTTATGTAATTCGAAGAAAATGCATGTTGCATTGAAAAATTTGTATATTTTGTTACTTCCCAAACTTTTTCTGTAGATATTTCTGGGACCAAAACAAAACCAGGAGATGGGAGCATGAATGATCCATCCATGAAAGATTAAATTATATATAAAATTAATGAGGAATATCTAAGAACATATAAGTGTTTTAATCATACCTATATTATATCCACATATAAATGTCCTTATGTATACAATTAATAAGTTCAATCGACTGTAAAATTTCCTCATTTGATTATTAAGATTCTAAAAATGCATATAAAATAGCTTGACAACTATTTTGATCGATATACTTAATAAACTCCTTATTGAATTACTCAAAAGGATGTAGGAGTTTCTACGATTACTCTTGATAGGTTTACATGAAAAGAAAAAAAATTGAATAACTACGTCAGTTTAATTGCAACAAATTTAACATAATTAAAATATGACAAATTGGACTAATTACACAGTATATAGGTTTGTATAATGGAGACATTTAAACTTTTGATTGAAACATAATTAAAATCCGCGAAAAGGAGTCATTAGTGTGTAAAATAGAGAGTCTCAATCTTGCATTAATTATTTTCGACAAATCTTTGTTTTAGTGTGTTGCTAGTATCTACTTCTACTTGCTGTTAAAGATATTTGTATGTGATCAACTTGATCAACATGCTATCATGAAACAACAAGGAGTCATTATAATACTGTGTTATTTAACATCCGTAATCGGGACTATTAATCTCATGTAACAAAGACCACTTTATATATATGCTTGTTATAATAAATGAGATTTGCAAAACCATTTCTTGAACATATATATGTATATCGTAAATTCAAATTAGCTCATCATAATTATTCTTTGTTAAAAAATGTAGGGATATTTGACATTTCAGTAGATTTTTTATTAAGAATTAGATGGAACGAAAATTAAATTCAATTTGTTGGTGAAATAAGAAATTAATAAAGCACTCAAACTTTTTTTTCTGCTGGAGAACATCCAAAAAAAAACCTATATGCAAAATTTCATGTCCTTAATAGAATTTTTTAAATAGTTCAAAGATAAAAATATGCATTTTGGGGTCAAAATTGGCTATTTAATTTTATTTTATACAATCCCAATTTTATAACCATGGGACAAATATAAAGATTTTACTGTAGTATTGGCTTTTAATCAACCAAAAAGACAATAGTTTATATTTTCTTAAATAACTTAAGCTGCTTGGATGGTTTCAACTAAATAGTTATTGGATTAAGTAAAAAAAACCTCTAGTTTGATAAAAATATGAAATAGAAAAAACGACTGAACATATTTAACGTAATTTAAACCATTTTGAAAATATGGTTCTAATATTGTGATTTTATAGCTGCATTGGTGTTAATCTTACAATAATAACTATGTAAAGTGTAACATGATTTTGATTTTATTTAATCTAAGGTGTTTGTGAACCTTCCAAAGCGTAAATTAAATATTATTGAAAACAAGTTGTACTCATGGCAAAATAGCATGAAGGACTAGCAATTTTTATGATAGTGTTTTGTTGATAGCCTTTTGCAGAAAAGGCTATATTGCAGTCACAAAAATGTTTATCGCAAAAAAGTATATAAATAAGCGATCACAATTATAGCTAGGACTAACCAATGTTGATAGAAATACAAGTTTATACCATAACGCGTGTATGGCTGATGTTTGACTTCCATCACACTTTTAATATTGACGTCATAGTAAATGAGGGTTTGCGTGTTTTGTCAAAATTTGTTTTTCTTGCCCAGCAGTCGGTACGATACATCAAATTGAAAATTCTAGAAAGCCCGATTACATGATGGTCGAACCTTTTATTTCTAATAACCTTGGGACTAACCATGTATAGACTAGGGTGGACCGGTACACTAAACCCACGGCTCAGTAAGAACCGCAGTAGATCCTTCACTGTACGCGGTTTGGTAGTAAAATGGCTATTTTAATAGAATTAATAAGGTTTTTCAATTTTTATTCGATATTTTAGTCTTTAATAGTTTATTTTCTGTACGAATAAATTGTTTCTAAGTATACATAACTTCTCTAAAAAAGAAAGATTGATAAAAAATATACACAAGTTACATAATACTATTTTTCTTGAATTTATATAAATATGTATAAATATATTTTATGCAAAAAGTTATATTTTCTGGTAATAAACAAGTCCGATTAGCAGTCAAAAAATTATTTCGTTTTATACAGATGTACTTATAGCTGCGAGGTATTGTGAAGTTAACTGGGAAATTGATTTTTTTTCCAAATTATCATTCACCACACCACTGGGATTTCCTCTGAGATTCATTTTATCAGTATGTATTTCATAAACTTTTTTTTCTGTTTCTTTTGACTCAGATTCGCAGGTATCCTAACAATAATTAAGGCCGAATAATTATTTATGATACAAAATAATGTTAATAATACTCAACGTAATTACTCCGGTTTATTTATATATGTATGTTATGTATAATATATAAGTCGAATAAAGAATGATTCAAAAAATAACAAAAAATTTATAACATCAAAATATTTAACATGTGATTATATGTATGGTATATACGTACGGCACTGAGGATAAAAAAGTAAGAGTTGTACTGAACCGAACTGTGGTACAACCCCGTACTGTACCAGCCCTTGTATTTACAAGTTTGCCCGCACCTCATACGTCCTCTTTCTATCTCAAAATTGGAGACAGCGACAGAGGGTAGTTGAAATTCAACCCTCGCAACCTTTTAATAATAAGTAAATAACTTCGGTACGTTAAGTGTAGAGACGTCATGTGAAGAGAAGAATATATTGACTCAGGAAAAGGAGGAAAATTTAGATTTTTTCGAATTATTAGGATAATTGGCACTTCGAAGGGTCACGAAAGAAGATGGAAGGTCTCACTTTGTAGAATAAAGAAAATGATTATTCTAAAATAAATTAAAAACATTAAATAAAAGCAGTCCAAATTTCCAACTTGTTTAATTAGTCATCCTTCCAAAAGAAAATGTTTGGATCCAATGCTATCAAAATTCTCGAATATCGAAATCTTCTTCTCCTCGGATGAAAGTAATGGGTATCATTGTGAAGAACATATATGTCATAAAAGAAAATGTGGAGTATAAATGAGCTTTTAAAAAAATAGATGAAAATTATGAAAGAATCTCATATGTGATGTCTTACATAATTAGATATGATCTTCTCCAGTCTCATCCTTCATTCAAGGGATGGACTCCGAGATAACTCACTCCCTTTCCTCCTTCGAATACTCTATAAGAGTCAAATTCACTACTTTTTTCACCCAATGAGACGTTCCATATACTTTCGTGACCCTTCGAAGTGTTAATTCACCGAATAACTCGAAAAATTCGAGATCCTTCTCCCCTGCCTGAGTCACTATATTCTTCTCGCTTGACTTACCTAAGTTATTTACTTATTATTAAAAGGTTGCGAGGGTTGAATTTCAACTATCCTCGGTCGCTGTCTCTAATTTCGAGATAGAAAGAGAAAGTATGACGTACGGTCAAACTTGTAGTGGATACAAGTATGTTTTTATTTGGTATTTTTTCTATTTAGCATATATATTAAGTTATTGAAGGTTACTGCATTGAAAATAATCAGAGTCCATGTATAAAGATATAAACATACTTATGAATGTTCAATAGGATTTTTTTAAATGGTTGCTACATACAAGGGTTGCTTGCAATGTCCTTGCAAAGTCCGAGGGATGGAACTACTGTCGTGTATCGAGGTTATGTACATTTTACATACTTTTTAATAGTAATGGAACTGTGAACACAGCTTTAACTCGCAAACACAAAATTACCCTATCTATTTTGTTGTCAGACGTCGATTGCCTCTTCCCTCTTGACACGTCATGGCTATTTCATTATTTATTCTTTTTCATAAATATACAAATTAATAAGTTAGATATGGATTGTTATTGTCTAAAAGAACAGGAATACAATTTCTTGTTGATCTCTCGTCTTTTCTATAATATATATGTATTTCATTATTTATATGAAGAAATTTTGGCTATTTCTTCATAGAAATAATAAAATAACTAAACATAACTAATCTTTTAATCAAATATTACTAAGTATTATTATAACAAAGTATGATAATAAAAAACTATGTAGATTTGAATAATATGTCATTCATTTTAAAAATGGTTGAAGAAGTAATATAACGGTGATGGTCTGGGAGTAATAAAAGATATATAGCAATTGGTATGATTGACTTATTTGACCAGCTACCATATGATTGCGGGCTTTTTTTTCTTTTTGGAAGAACGGTTGCGTGATACAATACAGATAACGACGTGTGAAATCTTTATAATTAAATCAAAGTTTGTCTGTATGTATGAATGTACTTCGTATTTTGGAGTGTGTCTTAGGACTGCGTAATACTTGATCTAAAAAAAAATACTAACTCTGCAATTGAACATGCACGGTATATAAAAATAGAAAGATACATATATATTTGTTGATTTGTAAAAAAGTTAAAATGGTAACTCATTTTAACAACGAGTGTGTGTAGCTAAAGGACATATTAAAAACGAATTGAAAAGAAAGTGTAATAAATTTATAAAATAATGGATGTGGCTTTAAAGGTGGTGTATTGAGGAACGTGTGTACGTGCTCCTTGCTTCATAATATATAAGAAAAGAGGAGTACATAAATATTTGAATGAAATCCTCAGCATTACTAGGTGTAAGTTTATTGCTGTAAACAATCTGAACAATGTTTTTTTATTTTGTCAAGCTGTTATTTTTTATTTCATTCTTGAGGAGAGAACATCTAAGTATTGAGTAATTACATGTGAATGTGCTCATCGTAGAGTAGCACTGACATCTTTTTTGAGGAATTGTTTCATATATTAATAAAATCAAAGTTTGTCTATTCGTCGACACCCGGCAATACTCGAGAACTACTCTTAGTGTTAAAATAAGAGTTTATTCTCGATCATTTTATTTAAAATGAAAATTGTGATTTAAAGGTTTCGTAATTTCCATGATTTGGGCATTCTTTAAAGATTTTTTTAAAAAATTTACAAAGAATAGGTACTAATTTCTTCATGATGTATTTTGAAATAGGTTTCAATTTAGAAGATGGTCGATATCGAACCCTACCGATTGATGGAACAATTAAAGGGGTTCATGAACATATGATATCCATGAATTTAAGGTGTCTTTAAAGCCGTTAAATATAAATTCCAGACTAAGATCATTATAATATATGCTTAACCAATGGATCCTGTACACTTATGAAAGGTGGCTGTCTAAGGGTTACAAATACTTGTTTATCTATGCAGTTCAACTACAAATAATAATAATAAGAAAAAGGCTGAAATCCCTTCCTTTTAACATAACATAAACGGTGTTCCATCGACAATATATCAATATCTAGAGAACTTTTGGAACTAAACTAGGGTAATAATTTTTGGGCAAAATCCTTTATTTATCCAAACATCAATTTCTTCTGATTATACTTTTCAATTTTCCTTGTTCACTGAAAACCTCATGATTGAAACTCTATAAGATATGAATTATGACTATTTGACTGAGCACAAAATACTCATATCATATTTCCAAAATGATAGATTCAATGGATAATAGCATTCCAAATAATTTTGAAAGAAGTCATTGTTTGAACATAAGAACTCAATTCTATTTGTTTTCATCAAATAAATAATATTAGTGATGAAGTGAAATGTATGTAGAATCATACATATTCAAAAGATAGTAATAAACTATTCTTCCCATAAGCATGCATAGTCCATTTAGTAAGATAAATAACTAAGAACTGTATAATAAACTAATAATAAATCATAGCTGTCATTCAGTTCAATCATACTAGGCATATCCGGAATTAGGCACAGGAGGAAGTACCTATTTATTATGTAACTATGTATATATTTGAATTGAAATCATTCTTGCCCTTTTTTCTTTTTTCCTTTTTATGTATGTGGTATAAATAACTAAACCTCGAATCCATTAAACTAACAAAGCATTGTATACCATATCTTATTTTAAAAAAGTATAATGAAGGCTTTTATTATGTATTCATATCCCATTTTTGTAAATAATTGGAAAAAATGTTCTCCCTCGATGTTGAGTTGAGATGAACCTATAATAAGGGAATTAATGACACGGATTTATGAACATTCACGGTCATTCTTTTAAAAGAAATGGTTAGAAATGTTTCATATAAAGACGTATAAAAACGTTTCAGATAAATATGAATGCATAATACATATGTAGGTATTTGTTTTCGTACAATCATCATTTCAATGTACATTAGGGTAGTAAAAAAATCATTTTTTTGGAAAAATAAATGACTTAGGTTGAAAAATGGTTGATAATTGTACTAAAAACATTAAAGAAAAGTTTCAACAGTTTTGAAAAATATTTTGATGATGTATCAAATAAATCATGAGTGGGTTTTAAATTGACCAAAGAGTGCATACATATTTAGTATGCAAAGCAATGTTTTTACAAATACAAGTTCAAATACTGACAAGAATAATGGAACTTGTGTTCTACTTGTAAAATGACTAGGTAAAAAACTTTTAACATTTGCTTATTGACACAGTATAATGGAATTAGTTATTGGAACTGTTTTCCATGAGTGTGTGGGTACCAAATGGATCACCAGATGTTCCTTCGTTTAAAAGATTGAAATAAAATTTTCATCAATCAACAAAACTAACTAAAAACCTGGAACTGTAGATGAAGGGGTGGTCAGTCTTTTGGAAAGAATACGAGATAGTACTATTGAATTTTCAAAAGATACTTTTAAAAAAATATATTCAAGAGACGAAAATATTTCTTGGCAATACTCCTGAGCGTGGAGTTAAGTTCCCTGGTGCAATACACCATGTCTGTCGGCTTTCAAAAGTGATATGTAACCTCAAGATTTGGATATTTAAATTGACTCCAAGGGAATATCTAGGATTACGTGATGTTTGTGCTTTCATTAAAAGAGAACTTATCCAAACTTGGTTCAATGCATCTTAGGCCTCTAAATCTTCTTTGAACGATCTCAGTCTATTGAAGTTGTTAATTGAATCTTGCATACGAAAGAGAAGTAGTACTCATCAAAAGATAAAGTGGGTTAATAACTAATGGACGAGAACCAACTTCCATGTTTTCTACAAGTTGTGGAAGACCATCAAAGGATCTACTCCCCCAAAAAAAAAAAAAAAAAAATACTCACCAAAAGTCATTATTAGCATTTGGCTAAAACTTACAATATGAAATTAAAATTATTTATATCTATAATATTATAAAAAAATATAAATATACTGATTCGAAAATAAATTTATTTTAAAAATTAAATAATTTGAAGTGAATAAATCGTGTGTTAAAATATGTAAATATAAATAAAGCAAGTACTTGTTCATTTATTTGAAAAATCATCCAGAAAAAAGGAGCAAAATTTATGCAAATGATATATTTTTTGTAGGTACCATCTTCAATTAGGGTGAACTAGATTTTTATAGCTGGTTTTATGTGTTAAAATTAAATTCAACTAGTCACTTTCCGTGAAGTGGTCATTAAAAAGTCACAAAGGGTATAGTTATAAAAAATTATTTTTTTTTCGCAGAATCTAATGTGATCTAAAAGTATTTGTAAATTTTCATTTATCAGTTATATAGTTGGGTTACAATATACTACAGAAATATAAAAAGTGTCATGAGCTGCATTTCAATCAACTTCAATTGACGTTATTTTAAACAAATAAATATTATATTTGTTGAAATAATTATAAAATATATGTTATTGTAAATTTAATAAGCTCAATTTATTGTTTCTACAAAAAATCAAAACTTTGGGCCGTTGAGTTACCAATAAATATTTTTCAAAACTGTTGAAACTTTCCTTGAATGTTTTTTTGTACAATTAAAAACCATTTATTTACCTGAGCTTGTTCCAAAATAATTTTATTTTGTACAGTATGTCTAAAAATTGTTGGTGGTTTCTAAAAAAAATCATGAAATAACCTTAACTAATCATTTTTTTTTTGGCGAAAAACTTTATTTACTTCTCAATATGACAACCTTTAAGCTTAATACATTTTGCTCTGAAATTTGGCACCTTCAAACAGATTATTCAAAGTATCTGGATAAATTTTTTCCCAAGCTTTTTGCTGTTTTTTTTTAATTCATCCTCTGAAGTTGCTGGTGCATTTTCATTGAGTTCCCGCTGGACCAAGGCTTACAAATTTTCAATGGGAGGCAAATCAGAACTGTTGACAGACTATGTACCTTTGCCCAAGAAAGAATCCATGTTGTCTGAACACCACTTTTGTGGAATGCTGAGGATCTCCATTACGTAGTACTCAGCCGTCACAGTTTGGTTTCATGGAATCAGGTGAAGATCTGACACTGCCTGGTGGCTGATAACGACCCAAGCCTGAATTTTCAGAGTAAATTTCACAGTTGGAGTGGATTCAACATCTCCCATATCTCTTACCCAAACCCTATCTGTTTGGCGACTAGGGGCGAAATAGCTCATATGGACTTTCATCACTGAAGAGGATACATTTCCAGTCATCTGCAGTCCAGTGTTTCCGCTTATGACAGAATAGAAGCCGGGCTTCCTTTGGTTTTCTGAAAGTTTGGTGTGCAGACGAGCTTTGTATGAAAAAAACATTCAAAGAGTGCCTCAGGTAGTTGTGGACTGATTACTAGGATATTGGATAGCCCTTTGAAGTCAATCTTGCTACAAGTTTCCTTGTAGATTATCTCTTCTTGGTCAAAGATTTTGAAATCACCAGTTTGAAAACTTTTTTTCTTCCTTCCTCGACCCTTCTGATTTGCAAGGGTTTGACCATCCTTCCTTTTCTTACGCCGATTCTCAATGATCCTGAGAGGAATTTGTAACCTTTGAGCAACGTCTCCCTGGCTGGATCCCCCCTCTATCATGCCAATAGCCTTGGCCCTGGTCTCCAAAGAGGGATCTCCCACCATTTCGGATATTGAATTTCTACTAATATCCTGTGATGTTTTTTGAGCCCTTTTATACTGATATATGATGCAAGAATAAAAAATGAGTACATCACAAAAATTCCATAATGCCTCAAATTCTATCAGACAAATTTCATTTGATTCCGAGCAACAATTATTTATTTTACTATAAAACGGATATTTTTAATACCACCATCAGTTTTTGGACATATTGTAAATGTTTCCAAAAAAAATTTCTTCTCGGAGAACTTGGAAGGCGTTACATTTTCTTGAAAATCCATGGATCTTTTAAACAGCTTAGAAAGTAAGCAATCAATCTTATCGTGAGGGTCATTTAATGATAAGGGTACGTGTATATAAACAATGGGTCCGTTAATGAGTACTTGACGATGCAGGGATAACTATATTCGTAAATAGTATTTATAATTATTCCTGTAATTGTAAATACGTCTGTTGTCGTTTTAAGTCTTTTTACCCAACTGCACACATGTCTACGATGTAAAATTATGTATCATAATCATTAAACAGATTGAGGTAAAACTAACTTATGTTCGTGACATAACAATATATATTCCGCTTGTATATTTAGTTTTATTAATGTTTATTTTTTAAATTATAGGGCAACTACGTTAATTTCTTCCTTAGTACTTACAGTAGTTCATTATAATTGTATCATCTTACAGGCTCAGTTTTATAACCTAGTCGTTCATCGAAGCCAAGTTGTTCACTCATCAATTTATTTCACTTGAAAACATAGGTGTATATATTTTTTCCTATAGCGTGAGATGCACTATGTAATTTTATGGATAACATTTATAAAGACTTGGGATATTCCAACTTTTCGTTTTTTCAAAATAAAGAAATTTTGTGGTTACAATTGTCTCTTGTTTATGAGAAGACATTTCCATGTTAAGGAAATCCAAACTAAACAATTAATGAAAAGTTTGGGAAAGGTTGAGAAGTGCATTTACGAAATACTGGATTTTTTATGAATTTTCATAACTTGACTCCCGTACAACTTAAAGGACCTAACTACATATATAACAAACTCGAAAAAGTTTTATCATAACACTTGGATTTTTATATTAATTTATGTATATCCATCAAAGGTGAAAAAGGAATTTAAAATTTTTGTCATTTCATACTCAGTCATTGATAAGATTATGAATTTGAGAGTGGATAAATGATTGTAGATTGCTAGTTGTGATTAAAGGACTCAAGAGAAAGAGCGGATAGACAAAAAATAAACTACTACAACAAAAATATAAGGGAAAGAAATAGGATCTTCATCTACAAATATTGTACCGACTGATAAAACCATAGCTGTTATTCACTCATGATTTATGATTTAAAATGGTTATTTTTTATTAAATAGTTATTTTTGTTCTATTATCTTTATTATAAAATTCATTTTAAAATTTAATTTGTAAAGATAAATATAAAGTTTAAAAAAATACTTTTTAAATATTAAATACTAAAATGTAAAATTATTAGGAAATAATAAATTTAAATAATTAATGTTCAAATAAAGTAGTAACTGCATTATGTATCAAACGCCACAGAAACATTGATTCTTGAATCTGAGCCTAAAGCAAATAATTTAAGTATGAATAATTAGAATATGGAGCCCAGTGTCATCCTTTTAAAACAACCCATTAATTTAATTTCCACATCCCTCACATAGTGCAAAAATATTTAATTATATCATTCTTTGGAGTCTTTGGTGGGAGTCCAATTTGCACGTTTGATGGCAACTTCTTTCCATTAATGTCTTTTGGAAAATTAAACATTTTCATGAGCAACAAGTCTGGATACTTTTTACTCGAAGTTGATCTAATGCTATAACACACTGCACTACACGTTACCATTTTCAAATACATCATGAATTAATAAGTATTGGCCAATTATGATAAATAATTTAATTAAGTCCACAAAGTAGCATACAAATTGCTTTCAAGACCTTTAAAGTAAACCTTATGGCAGCTCAAAATTTAAAGCCAATCGCTTAAGAGAAGGAAAAAAACATTTACTTCTTCTACTGAGTCTCCACTCTTCTTTAGTTGTCTTTAAAGATCACAATGTGTAAACTCACGTGGCATCAAATCCATTATGTACGATAGGTGCAAAAACATACAATATATTTGAATAGTGTATACAGGACACAATTAAGCAAGGTTTTTTTTTTTTGGGGGGGATAGTTTATGGAATTTTTATTTTTAAATCCAAAGCTATTCACAGAAAATTAAACTTTTTAGAAATAAAAAAATTAAATTTTAAATATTTTTTTTTACCCATTATTTATTTTCTACCAAAACAAGTCAAAATAATCTCTATCAAAAAATAAATAAATAAAAAGTGGCCATAAATAATAAAACACACAAAAAAACATAAATTAAATTGTAATAAAAGAGATTTTCATAAATTCATTAATTTTCACTGGGAAGTCTCTATAAGTGTATAAAATTACGAAAATTTAAGTTATTGAAATAGTAATTTCATTTTTTCTTTTTCTCTTCATTCTCTCTTCCAGATACCTTTCTTCTTTTTTCAAATTTAAAATATTAAATTTTTTAGTGTCAAGTAATTTTTTTTTTTTTTTTGGGGGGGAGGGGGAGTACAGGCCCTCAAGCCTACACCCTGCTGACACCTCTAATGTTGGTTTGTCATCTTTGTGACTATGTAATTTTAATCATAATAGTAGTATTGCATTTTATGTACCTACATAAGTATTTTATTAATTATATCAGTGAATTGATACATTAATTAAATGTAATTTATTATCTAACTTATATATTTATTACTTTTTAAAAGATATACATCGTTGTAATATAAGACAAGAAACCATCAAATAAAAACCAAACTATCTAAGCAATAAGTATACATAAAATAAATGACACTATTCAAAATGTATTATAAGTATACATTATTATCCATTCAGGGGAATTAAAAATTACTGAATGCTATCAGATGTATTCGTATGACGAAGGATTTTTTTTTGTATACTTAGATAATTATTAATAAAATTGATGGATTGTGGCTTTAAATTACGGAAATGAATATGAACTCGATAAAACGTTGTTTTCTTCGTCAGTGGGCAAACTTACAAAATCCGCAAGCCATCAATTACTTATTTTCTCCTCCGTAGGTTGGTTTTCAATTATTAACATAATTTATAATTGTTTATTAAATATAATAATTAAAAGAGACGGATTAACGTCAATGCATAGTATATACTTTCAAAGTTCTTTGGATAATTTTTGAGCTGCGTCCAGATTATGATTATCTATCTATGACGAAGTATTGCTTTTAGTATTAGACTATATTAGTATATAATAATCTTATAAAAAATGTTTCAATTCTAGAACCCAAGAGATTAATTTACTATGACTGAGATTCAATCATCAACTTTTGAATATTTATATAATCAACAAAACAGCTCACCCTTCCTTGAAATCAATTTGACAACATAACTAATAGTCACTTATGTTACGTGAATAGTTATAATAGTTGCGTGATTAATGAAATTGTATGATTTATATGATACTTGTAGAAAAAGTTAAAGGAAAACATTAGATTGTTAACAACTTTACTTGGCATAATTATTTAATAATAAATAGGAACTCAATCGAAATTTATGAATTTAATGATCAAAGTATATTAATTCATTTAGATGACTTATTTTTATCCGATAAATTCTTTCTTTTTCTAGCAAAATGATTTTGGCTGTTCATTTCATGAGAAAAAAAATTACAAACAAAATGTACATATTGTACAAGATATTTTATGTAAAAAGTTATTAAGTTTGCTGTCATTATCCAAGAAAATTTTTCTTCTTTTTTTACTAAAGTATTTACAGTAACAGCAAATATATCTCTTGGGTTATTAAATGTAAATAATGTGTTTTTTATAGTATTTACAAGAAAAAATTATGTAATGTTTGATTGTAGTCAAGTACATGACGTCTGTTGGTCTTTTGAGCCCACCTCTATCCACAGCATCCATCAATGAATTTAAGATATAATGTGCTCCAGTTTCATTGACATATATAAGATCATTTTCTGATGAACAAGCCAATTCAATACAAAAATTTTGTTGTAAACATTTCATTTTGTTTAAGGCTATACCTAATAAATTACATTTTATATTCTAGTAATTTTATCTTAATCTAGATAGGATGTTTGAGAAATTATTCACAGAAATGTTTTTGAATCATTTTCAACATTTTGTTAAGAAGAGTTGAATGGGAAAATTTATTCTAATAAACTCAAGGACCTCATGTTCATATTTAATAAGGACCTAATTCCATTTATTTATTTTTTACTCTCTAAAAAATGTCTGCAACTCAAAAGTAATTACCACCACCAAGTTGACGATAACACTCGAATTTTCTTTCAATGGGGTTAAAACTTTTCCGAGTAATATATACTTAACGTATAACTTAATAATGTAGGAGATAGGTCCTAGAATAACCCTTAACTGTGTGAATTGCAGTTTGAATGGTTAGATTGGATAAACTGTTGCGCTTACCACAGATATTCTTTTTTTGATTTCAATAACTATTCTCCCAATGAAATACTTGTGGTTTTATATCGTTAGAAATTGGGTTTCAATTGCTATCCCTTAATTGTATATGGAAATGTTTCGATGTAACTTACTGTAATAACTGTAATTATACTATATTGTTGATTCATAATATTTTTAGTAATAATTTAACCTTTTTTTTTTCTTCAGGATGTGGATGAATTACTTGGTTAGTTAATGTTTGCGTTTAATTGATACCCATGCTTATTTCCTTTTTAAAGATAAGTTTAATGCAAAAAAAAAAAAAAATTGGAAGAAAATTCATTACTTCTTCTTCAAACCAAATAATGAAATCGAAGCTGAGGTCTACTATAAGGTCCTGAGTTAGAAAATCTTGCAACTTTACTTTGATATAGCGTAAACAAAAAATAAGGTTTACATTCGGTTCCTAAAATATACTCGTGATAAGCATCATGGCTTTGAATAAGCTGGAGCATCAAGAGGATTTAATTCCAGTGATTAATAATGCCTTCTATGACAAAGGATTATTTTTAACAACTCTGAAACGTACTAAAACACTATTAACAAATGGAATCATCAACTATTCCCAGTTATCTGCTATAGGATTGTTCAATATTCAGATAATTTTAAATAGGAATGTCAGGAATTGCTGTTCTCTGCATCGGTTATATGGGAATAAGAAGGCTGTTGTCCCTATTTTTGCGTCTGAGTTTTAGTCTATAGCAAAACTATAATTAATAATAGTACTATACTCAAGTCCTGATAAAATGTTTTCAATTTCATAGATTCGTCTCTGACTCGGATGCATTTGGAATTTGAATGCACGAGGACTAGGAAAAGAAGGACTTTACTAGAGTACTGGTCTCTGCTCTTAATGCAAAATTCATTTTATAATTTATTCAACACCTTAAGAATCTCTTTATGTAATGTTAACAATATCTAACTCAACTCTGCTTTCCAAAATTTATTTGGGGTTATAAGACAATAAAGCCCTCCCATTCAACTTGAGTGGCAAGACTACAGTGATTTATATTTTATAATAATGTTGTATAGTTCGTGAAAACATAATAAATGGTAAGCGACTATTTAGCCTTAATAAAATGTGACAATTGTGGTTGAGTGATATAAATAAGAAGTACTTTATAACCTCGAAGGAAGTTGGAATATTATTTCAGAAATGGTGATTTGAGAAACTTTTCCTGCATTACTGGGACTGTGTGGACAATTGGTTTCATGTTCATCAAATGTTTCAACTAATTATTATCTGCATCATTTTCACAAAAATCTGAATCTTCAAGAATTGTGGAAGACTACTGTTCCGAAGGAATAGATATCTGCTAACATATTCATATTTTTTAAATTTTATTTAGACTTATATTTTCATAGGAAAATTTTAAGTGTAATTTTTTTCCAGATAAAATCATGATATTGATTTATAATATATATTTATTTAATAGATTATATTAATATGTACATTTCTTGTTGTACTTTTATATCTCGTATCAACTTTAAATTTGCAGAAGGAAAAATCACCGTACTTATTAAAGCGATTATTATGGTCTATTCACTTTTTATTATCTGACTTTGAAACAAAGCCACAATAGAGTAATATCACAATAAAAAGAAAATTTTTAAAGAAAACAACTATAAAATCTCTGTTTTTATTATTTTCTTCCTTCATTCCCAAAATAGGGTATAATTTTTTTAATGCCATGAAGAATATTCTATATTTTTTCAAAAATGATAAAGGGCGAACTAAGGTGGGAAAGAACAAGTTAAATCAACTTTGTAGGGAGGAGTAAGAAAAAAATATAAACACGACAAATCAATTGGTATCTAGAATACAGGTTGCGTGATTATCTATTGAGTCTGATTATCCTGTAGTTGAGAAATTCATGCATTTACTTACTGAGACCTGACTATACGGCGACATTATAATAAAATCTACACAACTTCATGTACAAAAAAAAAATCCTGACTAAAATATGTTTGTTTCGGCCCATAGTCTAAAAAAAAAAAAACTATTGTTTTTGTTATTGAATCCAACTAATTTACTTAACTCTTTTATTGAGCATGATATTTACTCTAAATTGCTCAATAATTACTAAATCCATATAAACTCCATAATTGTAAGTTGGCTCGAGTAAAATTTCTCTTTTTTTCTTTGTCATTCTACTATATTTAGAGTTTTTGTACAAAAACAATTATTTTGCTAGTTTTTTTTGTAGATATCATCCATAGCTAGTCTATATTTTTTTCTTCATCAGTGTCCTCATATAATTTCATACCTTGTCATTGAGATAATATGTAATTGAATAAAATACAATCATATCTAGCGGTACTTCTCCCACTCATGGGGAATAACGTATTTATTTATGTAGGTCATAATTGTGTCTAGGAATCCAATATGAAGAAGAGAGGTATTCAAGCAAAGTGTTTACAAAATATTAATATTACATACAAACAAATTATTAATTTAATCAACAGCTTTTTTTTTCAGATATCGGTTTTTTTCGTTGTAGAACCCCATGCTGTTTTTAGTGAATAATCTATCGCATTTGTTATAAATACACACCATGTTTTGTACATAGTACGTAGATACTTAGATGCAAACATAAGTTTAACCTATAAATATTTGCATTGTTTACCAGATAAATAATGTTGCGTGTCTTGTCTTATTCAGCTCCTTTTCTCCGACATAATATTATTATTAAATTTTTATGAAATGTAAAAAGTTCATTTTTTGTCATAAATAATATATATAAAGTGACAAAGTTTTAGTTTTTAGGCTCTGAACGAGTTAAATTGAAGTTAGCTTGTTGAGAATTGTTAACAGCTTAAGAAGAGGTAAGCTTAATTACACCAATCAATGTTGAGAATACTGATCATGAAAAAAAAGTAAAAACATCCACACCTGACAAAAAAATACACAGTATATTTTTGCCCCTTTTAATAAAACAAAAAAATGGATTTACGAAAAAAAAAAAAAAAAATAGATTGTGACAATGTTTTAAATAAAATTTTAATACAAAATATTTTATAATTAGGTAATTAGATTTAATTATATATTTCATGGAAGGATGATGATCACTTCATGTTAAACCTTATCATCATTGATGAGCTTAAGACAAATACAAAATGTAGAGCTAAAATAACGTATGAAGAGAATCAATTTTTCCCTTAGTTGTGTTTACAACATCGGCGTGACAAGAGAAAGAACGAGAGATGCTTTGCCTTATTTTAGTTTTCCTCATCTTAGATGTTCAATCCGCTGTATTCTCGCCTTCTTCTCGGGGAAAAACCAAGAACGAAGGTAGTTTGCAAAAATATATTTTATTTATGGAGCAGTTTTTTAATTGAACCTTTAATATTCCAGACCAAAAGTATTGGATGGACTTTGGAAAGGAAGAATTAAGAGTGGCTGAGGAACTATATCGGAAAAGAATCAATACAGAAAAGGCGAGAAATATAATTTTATTTATTGGAGATGGTATGGGCTTACCCACGATTTCTGCAACTCGAATATTTAAAGCACAATCTCAAGGATCTACTCGTGGAGGCGAGGAGAGTTATCTCTCCTTTGACAAGTTTCCACATATAGGATTGAGTAAGGTAATTTCGAAATGGATTAAGTATAATGTGGTTTCTTTAAATTTTGTTTATATCTATCATGAGTAGTCAAACTGCAATTTTTTCAATGTTTTTATAATTTCAACCATCTCAACGTCCAAATCATTAATCATTTAGACATTTTAAAGTATTTTCAAATATTTAAAAATGTATCTTAATAGACGCCAGGGACAGATAATAACTATTCGACAATTGTTTTGGACTACACAATTCAGACGCGTCTAAATCATATTATAGTAATTATATCATTTATTGTTCAAGTATAAGACGATATTTAATATCCATTAAATTTTGAATCCATGCATTTATCATGAACCTTCCTAAAAGCTTTACATCAACCATGAATTGCTATACTTTATCGTAATTCATATTGCTCACTTTTTTATTTGTTACTCATAAGTTTGTTGTTTATTAGTGTTGTGATAGAATAAGGCAATTAATTACGTATTTGCGACTCTGAAAAAGTAAAGAAATTACTTTTTAAACAGCAGGAAGTATTCAAGAGTCCTTGTTTCTTCCCCAAATCACGAGGCGGATTTAATCTAGTATTTATTTTATTGTTGGCATATGTGATTCAAGGTGTCAAATTTTGCTCCGAGATATAAAAAAAAATATTTTTTTATTGGGATGGAGGTATTTTTAAATCAAATAAGTCGTTTACGTACTTTTATTGTAAAAGTTTTATAATAATAATGTGTTTATAATAATTATACAGATAATTATAATCAGACCCGTGACCAAACCTCAGTAACAGAGGAGGAGATATTCTATGTGATCCTACCCATAATTGTAACGGGCTTGGTTATATTTAAATTAATGTAAAGATATTTACATTATTTTTTTTTAAATCCAAAATATTCCAATGTAAGACTTAATAATATTTATATCATTTATAAAGGTTTTTACGAAGGATTATAAAGAGTTGCCCTTCGTCATTATTAATAGGAAAAGGTGAACTTCTGAGGTTTTGTTGACTTTTAAAATTTCCGCACATTTTTCGAAGGATTATACAACATCTTACTTCTAAGTGATTATAATATACCTTGATTATCCATTATCATTTTATAAACTTCAATCAATTAAGTTACTCCATTTTGTGATCAATGGTTATAGCAAATTTTGCAACTATATCATAGAACATAAGAAAAAAGTTTAGATATCTTTTTTTCAGATTTTTATCCCCGTAGTCTCTTCATCGGATGTGAATTCAACTGTTTTCTTCTCTCAAATTCATTTTCTTCTCCACGATTTCATCAAGTACCTATTATTTTTTATAAAATTTAGAAGTCGATGAATTTGATAAATTATAACGACTTTTATCCAATTTGTGATTTTATTAATTTATTTCAAACCCTTACTCATTTTTTACCATATTAGCGTATAGTATATTATATATTTGATCATTCATTCATAGGAGCATCAATGATACTATGTACATAATATTTACAATCGATTAAAAAATCGGCTTTTGTCCTCTCCTAAAGTAGCTTTATTCATAAAGAAATATCCTTTTCTGATTTCCATTGGAATTATTTAAAACAAAATTTGAATTAACTTATTTAATCGAAGGAAGAATCAAAATTTGAATTGATTAATTTATTTATCATGACTTAAAAAATACCCCAATTTCATAATAACTGAGTCTACCATATTTCCTGCTAATATATATACGTAATTAATGAAAGTTTTGTTCACATAGCGTCATTTCAATGTACCAGAGCTATAAAGATTACAACTTATTTGTATATTTGATCTCATATTTGTAACATCAGTCAACATCTGCAATCCAGGAATTATTATTATTTCTATAGATTATTGATAATATTATGTTGGGGGAAAAGAAATTTCGTATTTCTCGCTCTTTTTTTAATTAAGAATATCTTGTTAGCAAAAGTTATGCAACAGAACGGAGCATACTTGGTTTAAATTCGATGATTGTAGCACACTTCTTATAAAGCATGGAAATAAAGCGAAAAATACGGAATTATTTTTCCCAAACCTATAATTTACGTGAAGACCAAATGCTGTTATTGGCAAATGAAGGAAATATATTATTTTTGAAGCAGCTTGCATCATCATACGAACAATTCATACGTAGTTGTGTAAAAAATTCTGAATTAACGAAGGATTACATATCTACATATACAGGGGCGTCTTCAGTATATATATATATATATTGTATATCTATTTATTCATTTAAAAAAAAAAATCTATGTTTTCAACTTTCTCTAACTAAATGTAATTCATATTTAATTACAGATTTCATTAGTCATCCCCGGTATGACAACAGTTTATTTTGTCTTTACTTCATTGTCGTTCTTTTGTAATTATAATTCTGTTGATAAAAACAAACTACTCTCTAATATTTGTAGGTATGTACTTTGTATCCATTTCGGAAGAAACTGAAATGAATCAGATTTGAAATTCATTAAATTAATAATTAGAACAGAGAAAGTGAATATATTATGTATACTTAATCAAAGTGATTTTTCAAAAGATACACAAAATATATATTAATTTATAATCAATATTTTGTTTACATTCATTCATAATGTTTAAGAGAAATATAAGGATTTGACTTATAGGCTGACTTATATTTTCCCTTCAACACCAGGTTTACAATGTGGATGCACAGAGCCCAGATTCTGCCGCTACAGCCTCTGCTCTCTATAGTGGAATCAAAACCAATTACTACTGTGTTGGCCTAGATAATTCTTGCAAAAAGGGAAGCTTAGAATCCCATGTCAATGAATCTGCCTGGGTAACCAATATCATGACCTGGTCACAACTAGCAAATAAGTCTACAGGCTTTGTGACCACTTCTAGAGTATCTCATGCTACTCCTTCAAGCCTCGTAGCCCATAGTGCCCTCAGGAAATGGGAATGTGACAAGGCTATGCCAGACGGAGCAAGTGAAATTGGAGCTAAAGATATTACATTTCAAATGGCCAAGAGATCTCCGGGGAAAAAAGCAAGAGTGATTCTGGGTGGGGGTCGTACCACTTGGAGGCCTAAACAAAAGGATGTTAAGTAAGGGTTTTTCTAAAGTGCGTCGATTTTCATTTTTCATTATCTGAACAGCTATGATGGTTTTAACTGCTGGAGAACGGACGGACTTAATTTGATAGAGTCATGGATGAATAAAAGTAACGTACTTGGGATGGAAAACATGAAGGGTAGATACGTAACAACAAAAGATGAATTGCTTGAACTTGATTACGAGAACACAGATTACGTCTTGGGTATGTATTACATATATTTAACATTCTAAATAATACAACATAGATGTTGTTAAGTGTTTGACAGCAAAATTATATATTAGTAAATAATTGTTTTTTGTTCTTTTATGATACAGTTTCCTTTGAATTTCATATTACTGAGTGCTTAAAACGACAAAAATGTGTTTTATCTAAGTTTTCAGTTGAACTTATATTTACTGCCGTATAAAGTTATTCTTAGAAAAACTGATACAATTTATGTATAATGTGATCTCAATGGTAGTTATACCATAATCATTGATTTGGAAATGAGCAAAATACATTTAATATATATATATTCCATTCAAACGAATGTTTCGTAACAATATCATGATTCAAAATTAAGAAAATCTTTGTCTTTCACCACGTCTCTGATCTTATATATACTTCTCATAGCGTGTAATTCATGTAAGGGATCGTAAATATGAATTTTTAAATACATACATACCAAAATATATTCAACAACGTAGATTTATTTACATGTATAAATGACCTTGCCATAGTTATTTATTTAACAGTATTGAAATGTTGTTATTGTCTTAGGCTTGTTCTCTGAGAGCCACATGGAGTACGTATCAGCAGAAAAAGACTCAAATTCACAGCCCTCTATTTCTGAAATGACTGAATCTGCTCTGAAGATACTCCAAAAGAATCCAGAAGGATTTTTCCTCATGGTTGAAGGAGCCAAAATTGACAAGGGTCACCATGAAGGGAAGGTAAGGAATTATTATTTTTTTAGTATTATCTAGTCATACATAAATTGCCCTCTGAAAATTCACAACAATCCCCATTCTAAAAGGCAAATCGTGCATTGATGGAAACATCAGCATTTGATGACGCAGTTTTGACGGCTCTAAATATGACAAGTGAAGAAGATACTCTAATAATCGTAACGGCGGATCATGGACACAGTATAAGTTTTGGAGCCTATGAGCAAAGAGGAGTGGATGTAAGAGGTGACACATAAAATTATTCTAATCAGCTACTCACACACATAGTATAATTTGACTTAATCATAGGACCAAGTGATACAATGAAGGGAGTTGATAAAAAGTCTCTGCCCATATTGGTTTACGCCAACAGCCCAGGATTCAACAAACACTACGATGTTGATGAGGAAAAACAAATAATACGAAAGGAAATGAAGGATTTGAAATACACAGATCCCGACTTTTAAACCCAGCTGCAGTTCAAAGTTGGGAATCTACTCATTCGGCGGCAGATGTACCCATCTATGCACGCGGTAAATATCAATATTTTTCCTTGGTCCATTTCTTGTTTCACTTTTTCACACAACCCTTTTCAGGCCCATGGGCACACTTCTTTCATTCAGTACATGAACAAAGCTATGTAGCACACGTTATGAGCTACGGAGCCTGTATTGGACCCCACGCAGATCGTTGTGACGACAATGGAGGATCCAACGTATTTAAAGGATCACTATTCATTACTTTATGTTCAAGTGTATTTAGTTTCATTTATTGGCAAATATAAAAGATAATGATGAAAATGGACTTGTAATCATTATAAAATTCTTTTGACAACTTTTCAAGTATCTAAGGGGGGTATTTTAGAGTCATTGTGGTTGAGACATCATCTTGTAAAGTATATGTAATATTCTGAGTTATTTTTTTCTTTTAAAAAAAAGTGTGTTGAGCTTATAACACTTTTTTATAAAATGAAAGTTGAATTTGTGCTCCTTTGGAGGAAAAAAAGTTGTCGATTTCCTTGACGACTGCGACGAATGAATAAATATAGAACATGTAATTTAGTTGTGTTTTTTTTTTCTTTTCTTTTTTTTCATAAAAAAAAATCTCAGTATAACGTGAAGGAGATTGACGAGTAGCAGAAAGAGAAGAAGAATGATTCAGAAATAAGTTGGTATTGGGTTTTTCCAGAGTTAGACTTCCCCATGTCACTTTCGTCTTATTTCGTCCAAGGAACCTACCACACAACCTTTCCTTCAGATACTGTAAACAAACTTTTTTTACATTCAGTTCCTAGAATAAACTCGAGGTAAGAATCATGGCTTTGGATAAGCTGATGCCTTGTATGACAAAGGATTATTTTTAACAACTCTGAAACGTAGTAAAACACTACTAACAAATGGAATCATCAACTATTCTCCTTCATGAGCCTTTTCTTTGTACAAAGGAGATAAATCAACACATAAAATTATGTGTCATTGTTAGCGATATCTACATTGAAGTTATCTGCTATAGGATTGTTCAATATTCAGATAATTTTAAATAGGAATGTCAGGAATTGCTGTTCTCTGCATCGGTTATATGGGAATAAGAAGGCTGTTGTCCCTATTTTTGCGTCTGAGTTTTAGTCTATAGCAAAACTATAATTAATAATAGTACTATACTCAAGTCCTGATAGAATGTTTTCAATTTCATAGATTCGTCTCTGACTCGGATGCATTTGGAATTTGAATGCACGAGGACTAGGAAAAGAAGGACTTTACTAGAGTACTGGTCTCTGCTCTTAATGCAAAATTCATTTTATAATTTATTCAACACCTTAAGAATCTCTTTATGTAATGTTAACAATATCTAACTCAACTCTGCTTTCCAAAATTTATTTGGGGTTATAAGACAATAAAGCCCTCCCATTCAACTTGAGTGGCAAGACTACAGTGATTTATATTTTATAATAATGTTGTATAGTTCGTGAAAACATAATAAATGGTAAGCGACTATTTAGCCTTAATAAAATGTGACAATTGTGGTTGAGTGATATAAATAAGAAGTACTTTATAACCTCGAAGGAAGTTGGAATATTATTTCAGAAATGGTGATTTGAGAAACTTTTCCTGCATTACTGGGACTGTGTGGACAATTGGTTTCATGTTCATCAAATGTTTCAACTAATTATTATCTGCATCATTTTCCAAAAAATCTGAATCTTCAAGAATTGTGGAAGACTACTGTTCCGAAGGAATAGATATCTGCTAACATATTCATATTTTTTAAATTTTATTTAGACTTATATTTTCATAGGAAAATTTTAAGTGTAATTTTTTCCAGATAAAATCATGATATTGATTTATAATATATATTTATTTAATAGATTATATTAATATGTACATTTCTTGTTGTACTTTTTATATCTCGTATCAACTTTAAATTTGCAGAAGGAAAAATCACCGTACTTATTAAAGCGAGTATTATGGTCTATTCACTTTTTATTATCTGACTTTGAAACAAAGCCACAATAGAGTAATATCACAATAAAAAGAAAATTTTTAAAGAAAACAACTATAAAATCTCTGTTTTTTATTATTTTCTTCCTTCATTCCCAAAATAGGGTATAATTTTTTTAATGCCATGGAGAATATTCTATATTTTTTCAAAATGATAAAGGGCGAACTAAGGTGGGAAAGAACAAGTTAAATCAACTTTGTAGGGAGGAGTAAGAAAAAAATATAAACACGACAAATCAATTGGTATCTAGAATACAGGTTGCGTGATTATCTATTGAGTCTGATTATCCTGTAGTTGAGAAATTCATGCATTTACTTACTGAGACCTGACTATACGGCGACATTATAATAAAATCTACACAACTTCATGTACAAAAAAAAAATCCTGACTAAAATATGTTTGTTTCGGCCCATAGTCTAAAAAAAAAAAAACTATTGTTTTTGTTATTGAATCCAACTAATTTACTTAACTCTTTTATTGAGCATGATATTTACTCTAAATTGCTCAATAATTACTAAATCCATATAAACTCCATAATTGTAAGTTGGCTCGAGTAAAATTTCTCTTTTTTTCTTTGTCATTCTACTATATTTAGAGTTTTTGTACAAAAACAATTATTTTGCTAGTTTTTTTTGTAGATATCATCCATAGCTAGTCTATATTTTTTCTTCATCAGTGTCCTCATATAATTTCATACCTTGTCATTGAGATAATATGTAATTGAATAAAATACAATCATATCTAGCGGTACTTCTCCCACTCATGGGGAATAACGTATTTATTTATGTAGGTCATAATTTTGTCTAGGAATCCAATATGAAGAAGAGAGGTATTCAAGCAAAGTGTTTACAAAATATTAATATTACATACAAACAAATTATTAATTTAATCAACAGCTTTTTTTTCAGATATCGGTTTTTTTCGTTGTAGAACCCCATGCTGTTTTTAGTGAATAATCTATCGCATTTGTTATAAATACACACCATGTTTTGTACATAGTACGTAGATACTTAGATGCAAACATAAGTTTAACCTATAAATATTTGCATTGTTTACCAGATAAATAATGTTGCGTGTCTTGTCTTATTCAGCTCCTTTTCTCCGACATAATATTATTATTAAATTTTTATGAAATGTAAAAGTTCATTTTTTTGTCATAAATAATATATATAAAGTGACAAAGTTTTAGTTTTTAGGCTCTGAACGAGTTAAATTGAAGTTAGCTTGTTGAGAATTGTTAACAGCTTAAGAAGAGGTAAGCTTAATTACACCAATCAATGTTGAGAATACTGATCATGAAAAAAGTAAAAACATCCACACCTGACAAAAAAATACACAGTATATTTTTGCCCCTTTTTAATAAAACAAAAAAATGGATTTACGAAAAAAAAAAAAAAAAATAGATTGTGACAATGTTTTAAATAAAATTTTAATACAAAATATTTTATAATTAGGTAATTAGATTTAATTATATATTTCATGGAAGGATGATGATCACTTCATGTTAAACCTTATCATCATTGATGAGCTTAAGACAAATACAAAATGTAGAGCTAAAATAACGTATGAAGAGAATCAATTTTTCCCTTAGTTGTGTTTACAACATCGGCGTGACAAGAGAAAGAACGAGAGATGCTTTGCCTTATTTTAGTTTTCCTCATCTTAGATGTTCAATCCGCTGTATTCTCGCCTTCTTCTCGGGGAAAAACCAAGAACGAAGGTAGTTTGCAAAAATATATTTTATTTATGGAGCAGTTTTTTAATTGAACCTTTAATATTCCAGACCAAAAGTATTGGATGGACTTTGGAAAGGAAGAATTAAGAGTGGCTGAGGAACTATATCGGAAAAGAATCAATACAGAAAAGGCGAGAAATATAATTTTATTTATTGGAGATGGTATGGGCTTACCCACGATTTCTGCAACTCGAATATTTAAAGCACAATCTCAAGGATCTACTCGTGGAGGCGAGGAGAGTTATCTCTCCTTTGACAAGTTTCCACATATAGGATTGAGTAAGGTAATTTCGAAATGGATTAAGTATAATGTGGTTTCTTTAAATTTTGTTTATATCTATCATGAGTAGTCAAACTGCAATTTTTTCAATGTTTTTATAATTTCAACCATCTCAACGTCCAAATCATTAATCATTTAGACATTTTAAAGTATTTTCAAATATTTAAAAATGTATCTTAATAGACGCCAGGGACAGATAATAACTATTCGACAATTGTTTTGGACTACACAATTCAGACGCGTCTAAATCATATTATAGTAATTATATCATTTATTGTTCAAGTATAAGACGATATTTAATATCCATTAAATTTTGAATCCATGCATTTATCATGAACCTTCCTAAAAGCTTTACATCAACCATGAATTGCTATACTTTATCGTAATTCATATTGCTCACTTTTTTATTTGTTACTCATAAGTTTGTTGTTTATTAGTGTTGTGATAGAATAAGGCAATTAATTACGTATTTGCGACTCTGAAAAAGTAAAGAAATTACTTTTTAAACAGCAGGAAGTATTCAAGAGTCCTTGTTTCTTCCCCAAATCACGAGGCGGATTTAATCTAGTATTTATTTTATTGTTGGCATATGTGATTCAAGGTGTCAAATTTTGCTCCGAGATATAAAAAAATATTTTTTTATTGGGATGGAGGTATTTTTAAATCAAATAAGTCGTTTACGTACTTTTATTGTAAAAGTTTTATAATAATAATGTGTTTATAATAATTATACAGATAATTATAATCAGACCCGTGACCAAACCTCAGTAACAGAGGAGGAGATATTCTATGTGATCCTACCCATAATTGTAACGGGCTTGGTTATATTTAAATTAATGTAAAGATATTTACATTATTTTTTTTTAAATCCAAAATATTCCAATGTAAGACTTAATAATATTTATATCATTTATAAAGGTTTTTACGAAGGATTATAAAGAGTTGCCCTTCGTCATTATTAATAGGAAAAGGTGAACTTCTGAGGTTTTGTTGACTTTTAAAATTTCCGCACATTTTTCGAAGGATTATACAACATCTTACTTCTAAGTGATTATAATATACCTTGATTATCCATTATCATTTTATAAACTTCAATCAATTAAGTTACTCCATTTTGTGATCAATGGTTATAGCAAATTTTGCAACTAGATCATAGAACATAAGAAAAAAGTTTAGATATCTTTTTTTCAGATTTTTATCCCCGTAGTCTCTTCATCGGATGTGAATTCAACTGTTTTCTTCTCTCAAATTCATTTTCTTCTCCACGATTTCATCAAGTACCTATTATTTTTTATAAAATTTAGAAGTCGATGAATTTGATAAATTATAACGACTTTTATCCAATTTGTGATTTTATTAATTTATTTCAAACCCTTACTCATTTTTTACCATATTAGCGTATAGTATATTATATATTTGATCATTCATTCATAGGAGCATCAATGATACTATGTACATAATATTTACAATCGATTAAAAAATCGGCTTTTGTCCTCTCCTAAAGTAGCTTTATTCATAAAGAAATATCCTTTTCTGATTTCCATTGGAATTATTTAAAACAAAATTTGAATTAACTTATTTAATCGAAGGAAGAATCAAAATTTGAATTGATTAATTTATTTATCATGACTTAAAAAATACCCCAATTTCATAATAACTGAGTCTACCATATTTCCTGCTAATATATATACGTAATTAATGAAAGTTTTGTTCACATAGCGTCATTTCAATGTACCAGAGCTATAAAGATTACAACTTATTTGTATATTTGATCTCATATTTGTAACATCAGTCAACATCTGCAATCCAGGAATTATTATTATTTCTATAGATTATTGATAATATTATGTTGGGGGAAAAGAAATTTCGTATTTCTCGCTCTTTTTTTAATTAAGAATATCTTGTTAGCAAAAAGTTATGCAACAGAACGGAGCATACTTGGTTTAAATTCGATGATTGTAGCACACTTCTTATAAAGCATGGAAATAAAGCGAAAAATACGGAATTATTTTTCCCAAACCTATAATTTACGTGAAGACCAAATGCTGTTATTGGCAAATGAAGGAAATATATTATTTTTGAAGCAGCTTGCATCATCATACGAACAATTCATACGTAGTTGTGTAAAAAATTCTGAATTAACGAAGGATTACATATCTACATATACAGGGGCGTCTTCAGTATATATATACGATATATATATATATATTGTATATCTATTTATTCATTTAAAAAAAAAATCTATGTTTTCAACTTTCTCTAACTAAATGTAATTCATATTTAATTACAGATTTCATTAGTCATCCCCGGTATGACAACAGTTTATTTTGTCTTTACTTCATTGTCGTTCTTTTGTAATTATAATTCTGTTGATAAAAACAAACTACTCTCTAATATTTGTAGGTATGTACTTTGTATCCATTTCGGAAGAAACTGAAATGAATCAGATTTGAAATTCATTAAATTAATAATTAGAACAGAGAAAGTGAATATATTATGTATACTTAATCAAAGTGATTTTTCAAAAGATACACAAAATATATATTAATTTATAATCAATATTTTGTTTACATTCATTCATAATGTTTAAGAGAAATATAAGGATTTGACTTATAGGCTGACTTATATTTTCCCTTCAACACCAGGTTTACAATGTGGATGCACAGAGCCCAGATTCTGCCGCTACAGCCTCTGCTCTCTATAGTGGAATCAAAACCAATTACTACTGTGTTGGCCTAGATAATTCTTGCAAAAAGGGAAGCTTAGAATCCCATGTCAATGAATCTGCCTGGGTAACCAATATCATGACCTGGTCACAACTAGCAAATAAGTCTACAGGCTTTGTGACCACTTCTAGAGTATCTCATGCTACTCCTTCAAGCCTCGTAGCCCATAGTGCCCTCAGGAAATGGGAATGTGACAAGGCTATGCCAGACGGAGCAAGTGAAATTGGAGCTAAAGATATTACATTTCAAATGGCCAAGAGATCTCCGGGGAAAAAAGCAAGAGTGATTCTGGGTGGGGTCGTACCACTTGGAGGCCTAAACAAAAGGATGTTAAGTAAGGGTTTTTCTAAAGTGCGTCGATTTTCATTTTTCATTATCTGAACAGCTATGATGGTTTTAACTGCTGGAGAACGGACGGACTTAATTTGATAGAGTCATGGATGAATAAAAGTAACGTACTTGGGATGGAAAACATGAAGGGTAGATACGTAACAACAAAAGATGAATTGCTTGAACTTGATTACGAGAACACAGATTACGTCTTGGGTATGTATTACATATATTTAACATTCTAAATAATACAACATAGATGTTGTTAAGTGTTTGACAGCAAAATTATATATTAGTAAATAATTGTTTTTTGTTCTTTTATGATACAGTTTCCTTTGAATTTCATATTACTGAGTGCTTAAAACGACAAAAATGTGTTTTATCTAAGTTTTCAGTTGAACTTATATTTACTGCCGTATAAAGTTATTCTTAGAAAAACTGATACAATTTATGTATAATGTGATCTCAATGGTAGTTATACCATAATCATTGATTTGGAAATGAGCAAAATACATTTAATATATATATATTCCATTCAAACGAATGTTTCGTAACAATATCATGATTCAAAATTAAGAAAATCTTTGTCTTTCACCACGTCTCTGATCTTATATATACTTCTCATAGCGTGTAATTCATGTAAGGGATCGTAAATATGAATTTTTAAATACATACATACCAAAATATATTCAACAACGTAGATTTATTTACATGTATAAATGACCTTGCCATAGTTATTTATTTAACAGTATTGAAATGTTGTTATTGTCTTAGGCTTGTTCTCTGAGAGCCACATGGAGTACGTATCAGCAGAAAAAGACTCAAATTCACAGCCCTCTATTTCTGAAATGACTGAATCTGCTCTGAAGATACTCCAAAAGAATCCAGAAGGATTTTTCCTCATGGTTGAAGGAGCCAAAATTGACAAGGGTCACCATGAAGGGAAGGTAAGGAATTATTATTTTTTTAGTATTATCTAGTCATACATAAATTGCCCTCTGAAAATTCACAACAATCCCCATTCTAAAAGGCAAATCGTGCATTGATGGAAACATCAGCATTTGATGACGCAGTTTTGACGGCTCTAAATATGACAAGTGAAGAAGATACTCTAATAATCGTAACGGCGGATCATGGACACAGTATAAGTTTTGGAGCCTATGAGCAAAGAGGAGTGGATGTAAGAGGTGACACATAAAATTATTCTAATCAGCTACTCACACACATAGTATAATTTGACTTAATCATAGGACCAAGTGATACAATGAAGGGAGTTGATAAAAAGTCTCTGCCCATATTGGTTTACGCCAACAGCCCAGGATTCAACAAACACTACGATGTTGATGAGGAAAAACAAATAATACGAAAGGAAATGAAGGATTTGAAATACACAGATCCCGACTTTTTAAACCCAGCTGCAGTTCAAAGTTGGGAATCTACTCATTCGGCGGCAGATGTACCCATCTATGCACGCGGTAAATATCAATATTTTTTCCTTGGTCCATTTCTTGTTTCACTTTTTCACACAACCCTTTTCAGGCCCATGGGCACACTTCTTTCATTCAGTACATGAACAAAGCTATGTAGCACACGTTATGAGCTACGGAGCCTGTATTGGACCCCACGCAGATCGTTGTGACGACAATGGAGGATCCAACGTATTTAAAGGATCACTATTCATTACTTTATGTTCAAGTGTATTTAGTTTCATTTATTGGCAAATATAAAAGATAATGATGAAAATGGACTTGTAATCATTATAAAATTCTTTTGACAACTTTTCAAGTATCTAAGGGGGGTATTTTAGAGTCATTGTGGTTGAGACATCATCTTGTAAAGTATATGTAATATTCTGAGTTATTTTTTTTTTCTTTTTAAAAAAAAAAAAAAAAAAAAAAAAAAAAAAGTGTGTTGAGCTTATAATACTTTTTTTATAAAATGAAAGTTGAATTTGTGCTCCTTTGGAGGAAAAAAGTTGTCGATTTCCTTGACGACTGCGACGAATGAATAAATATAGAACATGTAATTTAGTTGTGTTTTTTTTCTTTTCTTTTTTTTCATAAAAAAAAATCTCAGTATAACGTGAAGGAGATTGACGAGTAGCAGAAAGAGAAGAAGAATGATTCAGAAATAAGTTGGTATTGGGTTTTTCCAGAGTTAGACTTCCCATGTCACTTTCGTCTTATTTCGTCCAAGGAACCTACCACACAACCTTTCCTTCAGATACTGTAAACAAACTTTTTTTACATTCAGTTCCTAGAATAAACTCGAGGTAAGAATCATGGCTTTGGATAAGCTGATGCCTTGTATGACAAAGGATTATTTTTAACAACTCTGAAACGTAGTAAAACATTACTAACAAATGGAATCATCAACTATTCTCCTTCATGAGCCTTTTCTTTGTACAAAGGAGATAAATCAACACATAAAATTATGTGTCATTGTTAGCGATATCTACATTGAAGTTATCTGCTATAGGATTGTTCAATATTCAGATAATTTTAAATAGGAATGTCAGGAATTGCTTTTCTCTGCATCCGTTATATGGGAATAAGAAGGCTGTTGTCCCTATTTTTGCGTCTGAGTTTTAGTCTATAGCAAAACTATAATTAATAATAGTACTATACTCAAGTCCTGATAAAATGTTTTCAATTTCATAGATTCGTCTCTGACTCGGATGCATTTGGAATTTGAATGCACGAGGACTAGGAAAAGAAGGACTTTACTAGAGTACTGGTCTCTGCTCTTAATGCAAAATTCATTTTATAATTTATTCAACACCTTAAGAATCTCTTTATGTAATGTTAACAATATCTAACTCAACTCTGCTTTCCAAAATTTATTTGGGGTTATAAGACAATAAAGCCCTCCCATTCAACTTGAGTGGCAAGACTACAGTGATTTATATTTTATAATAATGTTGTATAGTTCGTGAAAACATAATAAATGGTAAGCGACTATTTAGCCTTAATAAAATGTGACATTTGTGGTTGAGTGATATAAATAAGAAGTACTTTATAACCTCGAAGGAAGTTGGAATATTATTTCAGAAATGGTGATTTGAGAAACTTTTCCTGCATTACTGGGACTGTGTGGACAATTGGTTTCATGTTCATCAAATGTTTCAACTAATTATTATCTGCATCATTTTCACAAAAATCTGAATCTTCAAGAATTGTGGAAGACTACTGTTCCGAAGGAATAGATATCTGCTAACATATTCATATTTTTTAAATTTTATTTAGACTTATATTTTCATAGGAAAATTTTAAGTGTAATTTTTTTCCAAATAAAATCATGATATTGATTTATAAAATATATTTATTTAATAGATTATATTAATATGTACATTTCTTGTTGTACTTTTATATCTCGTATCAACTTTAAATTTGCAGAAGGAAAAATCACCGTACTTATTAAAGCGATTATTATGGTCTATTCACTTTTTATTATCTGACTTTGAAACAAAGCCACAATAGAGTAATATCACAATAAAAAGAAAATTTTTAAAGAAAACAACTATAAAATCTCTGTTTTTTATTATTTTCTTCCTTCATTCCCAAAATAGGGTATAATTTTTTTTAATGCCATGAAGAATATTCTATATTTTTTCAAAATGATAAAGGGCGAACTAAGGTGGGAAAGAACAAGTTAAATCAACTTTGTAGGGAGGAGTAAGAAAAAAATATAAACACGACAAATCAATTGGTATCTAGAATACAGGTTGCGTGATTATCTATTGAGTCTGATTATCCTGTAGTTGAGAAATTCATGCATTTACTTACTGAGACCTGACTATACGGCGACATTATAATAAAATCTACACAACTTCATGTACAAAAAAAAAATCCTGACTAAAATATGTTTGTTTCGGCCCATAGTCTAAAAAAAAAAAAAAAAAAAACTATTGTTTTTGTTATTGAATCCAACTAATTTACTTAACTCTTTTATTGAGCATGATATTTACTCTAAATTGCTCAATAATTACTAAATCCATATAAACTCCATAATTGTAAGTTGGCTCGAGTAAAATTTCTCTTTTTTCTTTGTCATTCTACTATATTTAGAGTTTTTGTACAAAAACAATTATTTTGCTAGTTTTTTTTGTAGATATCATCCATAGCTAGTCTATATTTTTTTCTTCATCAGTGTCCTCATATAATTTCATACCTTGTCATTGAGATAATATGTAATTGAATAAAATACAATCATATCTAGCGGTACTTCTCCCACTCATGGGGAATAACGTATTTATTTATGTAGGTCATAATTGTGTCTAGGAATCCAATATGAAGAAGAGAGGTATTCAAGCAAAGTGTTTACAAAATATTAATATTACATACAAACAAATTATTAATTTAATCAACAGCTTTTTTTTCAGATATCGGTTTTTTTCGTTGTAGAACCCCATGCTGTTTTTAGTGAATAATCTATCGCATTTGTTATAAATACACACCATGTTTTGTACATAGTACGTAGATACTTAGATGCAAACATAAGTTTAACCTATAAATATTTGCATTGTTTACCAGATAAATAATGTTGCGTGTCTTGTCTTATTCAGCTCCTTTTCTCCGACATAATATTATTATTAAATTTTTATGAAATGTAAAAAGTTCATTTTTTGTCATAAATAATATATATAAAGTGACAAAGTTTTAGTTTTTAGGCTCTGAACGAGTTAAATTGAAGTTAGCTTGTTGAGAATTGTTAACAGCTTAAGAAGAGGTAAGCTTAATTACACCAATCAATGTTGAGAATACTGATCATGAAAAAAAAGTAAAAACATCCACACCTGACAAAAAAATACACAGTATATTTTTGCCCCTTTTAATAAAACAAAAAAATGGATTTACGAAAAAAAAAAAAATAGATTGTGACAATGTTTTAAATAAAATTTTAATACAAAATATTTTATAATTAGGTAATTAGATTTAATTATATATTTCATGGAAGGATGATGATCACTTCATGTTAAACCTTATCATCATTGATGAGCTTAAGACAAATACAAAATGTAGAGCTAAAATAACGTATGAAGAGAATCAATTTTTCCCTTAGTTGTGTTTACAACATCGGCGTGACAAGAGAAAGAACGAGAGATGCTTTGCCTTATTTTAGTTTTCCTCATCTTAGATGTTCAATCCGCTGTATTCTCGCCTTCTTCTCGGGGAAAAACCAAGAACGAAGGTAGTTTGCAAAAATATATTTTATTTATGGAGCAGTTTTTTAATTGAACCTTTAATATTCCAGACCAAAAGTATTGGATGGACTTTGGAAAGGAAGAATTAAGAGTGGCTGAGGAACTATATCGGAAAAGAATCAATACAGAAAAGGCGAGAAATATAATTTTATTTATTGGAGATGGTATGGGCTTACCCACGATTTCTGCAACTCGAATATTTAAAGCACAATCTCAAGGATCTACTCGTGGAGGCGAGGAGAGTTATCTCTCCTTTGACAAGTTTCCACATATAGGATTGAGTAAGGTAATTTCGAAATGGATTAAGTATAATGTGGTTTCTTTAAATTTTGTTTATATCTATCATGAGTAGTCAAACTGCAATTTTTTCAATGTTTTTATAATTTCAACCATCTCAACGTCCAAATCATTAATCATTTAGACATTTTAAAGTATTTTCAAATATTTAAAAATGTATCTTAATAGACGCCAGGGACAGATAATAACTATTCGACAATTGTTTTGGACTACACAATTCAGACGCGTCTAAATCATATTATAGTAATTATATCATTTATTGTTCAAGTATAAGACGATATTTAATATCCATTAAATTTTGAATCCATGCATTTATCATGAACCTTCCTAAAAGCTTTACATCAACCATGAATTGCTATACTTTATCGTAATTCATATTGCTCACTTTTTTATTTGTTACTCATAAGTTTGTTGTTTATTAGTGTTGTGATAGAATAAGGCAATTAATTACGTATTTGCGACTCTGAAAAAGTAAAGAAATTACTTTTTAAACAGCAGGAAGTATTCAAGAGTCCTTGTTTCTTCCCCAAATCACGAGGCGGATTTAATCTAGTATTTATTTTATTGTTGGCATATGTGATTCAAGGTGTCAAATTTTGCTCCGAGATATAAAAAAAAATATTTTTTTATTGGGATGGAGGTATTTTTAAATCAAATAAGTCGTTTACGTACTTTTATTGTAAAAGTTTTATAATAATAATGTGTTTATAATAATTATACAGATAATTATAATCAGACCCGTGACCAAACCTCAGTAACAGAGGAGGAGATATTCTATGTGATCCTACCCATAATTGTAACGGGCTTGGTTATATTTAAATTAATGTAAAGATATTTACATTATTTTTTTAAATCCAAAATATTCCAATGTAAGACTTAATAATATTTATATCATTTATAAAGGTTTTTACGAAGGATTATAAAGAGTTGCCCTTCGTCATTATTAATAGGAAAAGGTGAACTTCTGAGGTTTTGTTGACTTTTAAAATTTCCGCACATTTTTCGAAGGATTATACAACATCTTACTTCTAAGTGATTATAATATACCTTGATTATCCATTATCATTTTATAAACTTCAATCAATTAAGTTACTCCATTTTGTGATCAATGGTTATAGCAAATTTTGCAACTATATCATAGAACATAAGAAAAAAGTTTAGATATCTTTTTTTCAGATTTTTATCCCCGTAGTCTCTTCATCGGATGTGAATTCAACTGTTTTCTTCTCTCAAATTCATTTTCTTCTCCACGATTTCATCAAGTACCTATTATTTTTTATAAAATTTAGAAGTCGATGAATTTGATAAATTATAACGACTTTTATCCAATTTGTGATTTTATTAATTTATTTCAAACCCTTACTCATTTTTTACCATATTAGCGTATAGTATATTATATATTTGATCATTCATTCATAGGAGCATCAATGATACTATGTACATAATATTTACAATCGATTAAAAAATCGGCTTTTGTCCTCTCCTAAAGTAGCTTTATTCATAAAGAAATATCCTTTTCTGATTTCCATTGGAATTATTTAAAACAAAATTTGAATTAACTTATTTAATCGAAGGAAGAATCAAAATTTGAATTGATTAATTTATTTATCATGACTTAAAAAATACCCCAATTTCATAATAACTGAGTCTACCATATTTCCTGCTAATATATATACGTAATTAATGAAAGTTTTGTTCACATAGCGTCATTTCAATGTACCAGAGCTATAAAGATTACAACTTATTTGTATATTTGATCTCATATTTGTAACATCAGTCAACATCTGCAATCCAGGAATTATTATTATTTCTATAGATTATTGATAATATTATGTTGGGGGAAAAGAAATTTCGTATTTCTCGCTCTTTTTTTAATTAAGAATATCTTGTTAGCAAAAAGTTATGCAAAAGAACGGAGCATACTTGGTTTAAATTCGATGATTGTAGCACACTTCTTATAAAGCATGGAAATAAAGCGAAAAATACGGAATTATTTTTCCCAAACCTATAATTTACGTGAAGACCAAATGCTGTTATTGGCAAATGAAGGAAATATATTATTTTTGAAGCAGCTTGCATCATCATACGAACAATTCATACGTAGTTGTGTAAAAAATTCTGAATTAACGAAGGATTACATATCTACATATACAGGGGCGTCTTCAGTATATATATACGATATATATATATATATTGTATATCTATTTATTCATTTAAAAAAAAAAATCTATGTTTTCAACTTTCTCTAACTAAATGTAATTCATATTTAATTACAGATTTCATTAGTCATCCCCGGTATGACAACAGTTTATTTTGTCTTTACTTCATTGTCGTTCTTTTGTAATTATAATTCTGTTGATAAAAACAAACTACTCTCTAATATTTGTAGGTATGTACTTTGTATCCATTTCGGAAGAAACTGAAATGAATCAGATTTGAAATTCATTAAATTAATAATTAGAACAGAGAAAGTGAATATATTATGTATACTTAATCAAAGTGATTTTTCAAAAGATACACAAAATATATATTAATTTATAATCAATATTTTGTTTACATTCATTCATAATGTTTAAGAGAAATATAAGGATTTGACTTATAGGCTGACTTATATTTTCCCTTCAACACCAGGTTTACAATGTGGATGCACAGAGCCCAGATTCTGCCGCTACAGCCTCTGCTCTCTATAGTGGAATCAAAACCAATTACTACTGTGTTGGCCTAGATAATTCTTGCAAAAAGGGAAGCTTAGAATCCCATGTCAATGAATCTGCCTGGGTAACCAATATCATGACCTGGTCACAACTAGCAAATAAGTCTACAGGCTTTGTGACCACTTCTAGAGTATCTCATGCTACTCCTTCAAGCCTCGTAGCCCATAGTGCCCTCAGGAAATGGGAATGTGACAAGGCTATGCCAGACGGAGCAAGTGAAATTGGAGCTAAAGATATTACATTTCAAATGGCCAAGAGATCTCCGGGGAAAAAAGCAAGAGTGATTCTGGGTGGGGGTCGTACCACTTGGAGGCCTAAACAAAAGGATGTTAAGTAAGGGTTTTTCTAAAGTGCGTCGATTTTCATTTTTCATTATCTGAACAGCTATGATGGTTTTAACTGCTGGAGAACGGACGGACTTAATTTGATAGAGTCATGGATGAATAAAAGTAACGTACTTGGGATGGAAAACATGAAGGGTAGATACGTAACAACAAAAGATGAATTGCTTGAACTTGATTACGAGAACACAGATTACGTCTTGGGTATGTATTACATATATTTAACATTCTAAATAATACAACATAGATGTTGTTAAGTGTTTGACAGCAAAATTATATATTAGTAAATAATTGTTTTTTGTTCTTTTATGATACAGTTTCCTTTGAATTTCATATTACTGAGTGCTTAAAACGACAAAAATGTGTTTTATCTAAGTTTTCAGTTGAACTTATATTTACTGCCGTATAAAGTTATTCTTAGAAAAACTGATACAATTTATGTATAATGTGATCTCAATGGTAGTTATACCATAATCATTGATTTGGAAATGAGCAAAATACATTTAATATATATATATTCCATTCAAACGAATGTTTCGTAACAATATCATGATTCAAAATTAAGAAAATCTTTGTCTTTCACCACGTCTCTGATCTTATATATACTTCTCATAGCGTGTAATTCATGTAAGGGATCGTAAATATGAATTTTTAAATACATACATACCAAAATATATTCAACAACGTAGATTTATTTACATGTATAAATGACCTTGCCATAGTTATTTATTTAACAGTATTGAAATGTTGTTATTGTCTTAGGCTTGTTCTCTGAGAGCCACATGGAGTACGTATCAGCAGAAAAAGACTCAAATTCACAGCCCTCTATTTCTGAAATGACTGAATCTGCTCTGAAGATACTCCAAAAGAATCCAGAAGGATTTTTCCTCATGGTTGAAGGAGCCAAAATTGACAAGGGTCACCATGAAGGGAAGGTAAGGAATTATTATTTTTTTAGTATTATCTAGTCATACATAAATTGCCCTCTGAAAATTCACAACAATCCCCATTCTAAAAGGCAAATCGTGCATTGATGGAAACATCAGCATTTGATGACGCAGTTTTGACGGCTCTAAATATGACAAGTGAAGAAGATACTCTAATAATCGTAACGGCGGATCATGGACACAGTATAAGTTTTGGAGCCTATGAGCAAAGAGGAGTGGATGTAAGAGGTGACACATAAAATTATTCTAATCAGCTACTCACACACATAGTATAATTTGACTTAATCATAGGACCAAGTGATACAATGAAGGGAGTTGATAAAAAGTCTCTGCCCATATTGGTTTACGCCAACAGCCCAGGATTCAACAAACACTACGATGTTGATGAGGAAAAACAAATAATACGAAAGGAAATGAAGGATTTGAAATACACAGATCCCGACTTTTTAAACCCAGCTGCAGTTCAAAGTTGGGAATCTACTCATTCGGCGGCAGATGTACCCATCTATGCACGCGGTAAATATCAATATTTTTCCTTGGTCCATTTCTTGTTTCACTTTTTCACACAACCCTTTTCAGGCCCATGGGCACACTTCTTTCATTCAGTACATGAACAAAGCTATGTAGCACACGTTATGAGCTACGGAGCCTGTATTGGACCCCACGCAGATCGTTGTGACGACAATGGAGGATCCAACGTATTTAAAGGATCACTATTCATTACTTTATGTTCAAGTGTATTTAGTTTCATTTATTGGCAAATATAAAAGATAATGATGAAAATGGACTTGTAATCATTATAAAATTCTTTTGACAACTTTTCAAGTATCTAAGGGGGGTATTTTAGAGTCATTGTGGTTGAGACATCATCTTGTAAAGTATATGTAATATTCTGAGTTATTTTTTTCTTTTTAAAAAAAAGTGTGTTGAGCTTATAATACTTTTTTTATAAAATGAAAGTTGAATTTGTGCTCCTTTGGAGGAAAAAAGTTGTCGATTTCCTTGACGACTGCGACGAATGAATAAATATAGAACATGTAATTTAGTTGTGTTTTTTTTTTTCTTTTCTTTTTTTTTCATAAAAAAAAATCTCAGTATAACGTGAAGGAGATTGACGAGTAGCAGAAAGAGAAGAAGAATGATTCAGAAATAAGTTGGTATTGGGTTTTTTCCAGAGTTAGACTTCCCCATGTCACTTTCGTCTTATTTCGTCCAAGGAACCTACCACACAACCTTTCCTTCAGATACTGTAAACAAACTTTTTTTACATTCAGTTCCTAGAATAAACTCGAGGTAAGAATCATGGCTTTGGATAAGCTGATGCCTTGTATGACAAAGGATTATTTTTAACAACTCTGAAACGTAGTAAAACATTACTAACAAATGGAATCATCAACTATTCTCCTTCATGAGCCTTTTCTTTGTACAAAGGAGATAAATCAACACATAAAATTATGTGTCATTGTTAGCGATATCTACATTGAAGTTATCTGCTATAGGATTGTTCAATATTCAGATAATTTTAAATAGGAATGTCAGGAATTGCTTTTCTCTGCATCCGTTATATGGGAATAAGAAGGCTGTTGTCCCTATTTTTGCGTCTGAGTTTTAGTCTATAGCAAAACTATAATTAATAATAGTACTATACTCAAGTCCTGATAAAATGTTTTCAATTTCATAGATTCGTCTCTGACTCGGATGCATTTGGAATTTGAATGCACGAGGACTAGGAAAAGAAGGACTTTACTAGAGTACTGGTCTCTGCTCTTAATGCAAAATTCATTTTATAATTTATTCAACACCTTAAGAATCTCTTTATGTAATGTTAACAATATCTAACTCAACTCTGCTTTCCAAAATTTATTTGGGGTTATAAGACAATAAAGCCCTCCCATTCAACTTGAGTGGCAAGACTACAGTGATTTATATTTTATAATAATGTTGTATAGTTCGTGAAAACATAATAAATGGTAAGCGACTATTTAGCCTTAATAAAATGTGACATTTGTGGTTGAGTGATATAAATAAGAAGTACTTTATAACCTCGAAGGAAGTTGGAATATTATTTCAGAAATGGTGATTTGAGAAACTTTTCCTGCATTACTGGGACTGTGTGGACAATTGGTTTCATGTTCATCAAATGTTTCAACTAATTATTATCTGCATCATTTTCCAAAAAATCTGAATCTTCAAGAATTGTGGAAGACTACTGTTCCGAAGGAATAGATATCTGCTAACATATTCATATTTTTTAAATTTTATTTAGACTTATATTTTCATAGGAAAATTTTAAGTGTAATTTTTTTCCAAATAAAATCATGATATTGATTTATAAAATATATTTATTTAATAGATTATATTAATATGTACATTTCTTGTTGTACTTTTATATCTCGTATCAACTTTAAATTTGCAGAAGGAAAAATCACCGTACTTATTAAAGCGATTATTATGGTCTATTCACTTTTTATTATCTGACTTTGAAACAAAGCCACAATAGAGTAATATCACAATAAAAAGAAAATTTTTAAAGAAAACAACTATAAAATCTCTGTTTTTTATTATTTTCTTCCTTCATTCCCAAAATAGGGTATAATTTTTTTTAATGCCATGGAGAATATTCTATATTTTTTCAAAATGATAAAGGGCGAACTAAGGTGGGAAAGAACAAGTTAAATCAACTTTGTAGGGAGGAGTAAGAAAAAAATATAAACACGACAAATCAATTGGTATCTAGAATACAGGTTGCGTGATTATCTATTGAGTCTGATTATCCTGTAGTTGAGAAATTCATGCATTTACTTACTGAGACCTGACTATACGGCGACATTATAATAAAATCTACACAACTTCATGTACAAAAAAAAAAATCCTGACTAAAATATGTTTGTTTCGGCCCATAGTCTAAAAAAAAAAAAACTATTGTTTTTGTTATTGAATCCAACTAATTTACTTAACTCTTTTATTGAGCATGATATTTACTCTAAATTGCTCAATAATTACTAAATCCATATAAACTCCATAATTGTAAGTTGGCTCGAGTAAAATTTCTCTTTTTTTCTTTGTCATTCTACTATATTTAGAGTTTTTGTACAAAAACAATTATTTTGCTAGTTTTTTTTGTAGATATCATCCATAGCTAGTCTATATTTTTTTCTTCATCAGTGTCCTCATATAATTTCATACCTTGTCATTGAGATAATATGTAATTGAATAAAATACAATCATATCTAGCGGTACTTCTCCCACTCATGGGGAATAACGTATTTATTTATGTAGGTCATAATTGTGTCTAGGAATCCAATATGAAGAAGAGAGGTATTCAAGCAAAGTGTTTACAAAATATTAATATTACATACAAACAAATTATTAATTTAATCAACAGCTTTTTTTTCAGATATCGGTTTTTTTCGTTGTAGAACCCCATGCTGTTTTTAGTGAATAATCTATCGCATTTGTTATAAATACACACCATGTTTTGTACATAGTACGTAGATACTTAGATGCAAACATAAGTTTAACCTATAAATATTTGCATTGTTTACCAGATAAATAATGTTGCGTGTCTTGTCTTATTCAGCTCCTTTTCTCCGACATAATATTATTATTAAATTTTTATGAAATGTAAAAAGTTCATTTTTTGTCATAAATAATATATATAAAGTGACAAAGTTTTAGTTTTTAGGCTCTGAACGAGTTAAATTGAAGTTAGCTTGTTGAGAATTGTTAACAGCTTAAGAAGAGGTAAGCTTAATTACACCAATCAATGTTGAGAATACTGATCATGAAAAAAAAAGTAAAAACATCCACACCTGACAAAAAAATACACAGTATATTTTTGCCCCTTTTTAATAAAACAAAAAAATGGATTTACGAAAAAAAAAAAAATAGATTGTGACAATGTTTTAAATAAAATTTTAATACAAAATATTTTATAATTAGGTAATTAGATTTAATTATATATTTCATGGAAGGATGATGATCACTTCATGTTAAACCTTATCATCATTGATGAGCTTAAGACAAATACAAAATGTAGAGCTAAAATAACGTATGAAGAGAATCAATTTTTCCCTTAGTTGTGTTTACAACATCGGCGTGACAAGAGAAAGAACGAGAGATGCTTTGCCTTATTTTAGTTTTCCTCATCTTAGATGTTCAATCCGCTGTATTCTCGCCTTCTTCTCGGGGAAAAACCAAGAACGAAGGTAGTTTGCAAAAATATATTTTATTTATGGAGCAGTTTTTTAATTGAACCTTTAATATTCCAGACCAAAAGTATTGGATGGACTTTGGAAAGGAAGAATTAAGAGTGGCTGAGGAACTATATCGGAAAAGAATCAATACAGAAAAGGCGAGAAATATAATTTTATTTATTGGAGATGGTATGGGCTTACCCACGATTTCTGCAACTCGAATATTTAAAGCACAATCTCAAGGATCTACTCGTGGAGGCGAGGAGAGTTATCTCTCCTTTGACAAGTTTCCACATATAGGATTGAGTAAGGTAATTTCGAAATGGATTAAGTATAATGTGGTTTCTTTAAATTTTGTTTATATCTATCATGAGTAGTCAAACTGCAATTTTTTCAATGTTTTTATAATTTCAACCATCTCAACGTCCAAATCATTAATCATTTAGACATTTTAAAGTATTTTCAAATATTTAAAAATGTATCTTAATAGACGCCAGGGACAGATAATAACTATTCGACAATTGTTTTGGACTACACAATTCAGACGCGTCTAAATCATATTATAGTAATTATATCATTTATTGTTCAAGTATAAGACGATATTTAATATCCATTAAATTTTGAATCCATGCATTTATCATGAACCTTCCTAAAAGCTTTACATCAACCATGAATTGCTATACTTTATCGTAATTCATATTGCTCACTTTTTTATTTGTTACTCATAAGTTTGTTGTTTATTAGTGTTGTGATAGAATAAGGCAATTAATTACGTATTTGCGACTCTGAAAAAGTAAAGAAATTACTTTTTAAACAGCAGGAAGTATTCAAGAGTCCTTGTTTCTTCCCAAATCACGAGGCGGATTTAATCTAGTATTTATTTTATTGTTGGCATATGTGATTCAAGGTGTCAAATTTTGCTCCGAGATATAAAAAAAATATTTTTTTATTGGGATGGAGGTATTTTTAAATCAAATAAGTCGTTTACGTACTTTTATTGTAAAAGTTTTATAATAATAATGTGTTTATAATAATTATACAGATAATTATAATCAGACCCGTGACCAAACCTCAGTAACAGAGGAGGAGATATTCTATGTGATCCTACCCATAATTGTAACGGGCTTGGTTATATTTAAATTAATGTAAAGATATTTACATTATTTTTTTTTAAATCCAAAGTATTCCAATGTAAGACTTAATAATATTTATATCATTTATAAAGGTTTTTACGAAGGATTATAAAGAGTTGCCCTTCGTCATTATTAATAGGAAAAGGTGAACTTCTGAGGTTTTGTTGACTTTTAAAATTTCCGCACATTTTTCGAAGGATTATACAACATCTTACTTCTAAGTGATTATAATATACCTTGATTATCCATTATCATTTTATAAACTTCAATCAATTAAGTTACTCCATTTTGTGATCAATGGTTATAGCAAATTTTGCAACTATATCATAGAACATAAGAAAAAAGTTTAGATATCTTTTTTTCAGATTTTTATCCCCGTAGTCTCTTCATCGGATGTGAATTCAACTGTTTTCTTCTCTCAAATTCATTTTCTTCTCCACGATTTCATCAAGTACCTATTATTTTTTATAAAATTTAGAAGTCGATGAATTTGATAAATTATAACGACTTTTATCCAATTTGTGATTTTATTAATTTATTTCAAACCCTTACTCATTTTTTACCATATTAGCGTATAGTATATTATATATTTGATCATTCATTCATAGGAGCATCAATGATACTATGTACATAATATTTACAATCGATTAAAAAATCGGCTTTTGTCCTCTCCTAAAGTAGCTTTATTCATAAAGAAATATCCTTTTCTGATTTCCATTGGAATTATTTAAAACAAAATTTGAATTAACTTATTTAATCGAAGGAAGAATCAAAATTTGAATTGATTAATTTATTTATCATGACTTAAAAAATACCCCAATTTCATAATAACTGAGTCTACCATATTTCCTGCTAATATATATACGTAATTAATGAAAGTTTTGTTCACATAGCGTCATTTCAATGTACCAGAGCTATAAAGATTACAACTTATTTGTATATTTGATCTCATATTTGTAACATCAGTCAACATCTGCAATCCAGGAATTATTATTATTTCTATAGATTATTGATAATATTATGTTGGGGGAAAAGAAATTTCGTATTTCTCGCTCTTTTTTTAATTAAGAATATCTTGTTAGCAAAAAGTTATGCAACAGAACGGAGCATACTTGGTTTAAATTCGATGATTGTAGCACACTTCTTATAAAGCATGGAAATAAAGCGAAAAATACGGAATTATTTTTCCCAAACCTATAATTTACGTGAAGACCAAATGCTGTTATTGGCAAATGAAGGAAATATATTATTTTTGAAGCAGCTTGCATCATCATACGAACAATTCATACGTAGTTGTGTAAAAAATTCTGAATTAACGAAGGATTACATATCTACATATACAGGGGCGTCTTCAGTATATATATACGATATATATATATATATTGTATATCTATTTATTCATTTAAAAAAAAAAATCTATGTTTTCAACTTTCTCTAACTAAATGTAATTCATATTTAATTACAGATTTCATTAGTCATCCCCGGTATGACAACAGTTTATTTTGTCTTTACTTCATTGTCGTTCTTTTGTAATTATAATTCTGTTGATAAAAACAAACTACTCTCTAATATTTGTAGGTATGTACTTTGTATCCATTTCGGAAGAAACTGAAATGAATCAGATTTGAAATTCATTAAATTAATAATTAGAACAGAGAAAGTGAATATATTATGTATACTTAATCAAAGTGATTTTTCAAAAGATACACAAAATATATATTAATTTATAATCAATATTTTGTTTACATTCATTCATAATGTTTAAGAGAAATATAAGGATTTGACTTATAGGCTGACTTATATTTTCCCTTCAACACCAGGTTTACAATGTGGATGCACAGAGCCCAGATTCTGCCGCTACAGCCTCTGCTCTCTATAGTGGAATCAAAACCAATTACTACTGTGTTGGCCTAGATAATTCTTGCAAAAAGGGAAGCTTAGAATCCCATGTCAATGAATCTGCCTGGGTAACCAATATCATGACCTGGTCACAACTAGCAAATAAGTCTACAGGCTTTGTGACCACTTCTAGAGTATCTCATGCTACTCCTTCAAGCCTCGTAGCCCATAGTGCCCTCAGGAAATGGGAATGTGACAAGGCTATGCCAGACGGAGCAAGTGAAATTGGAGCTAAAGATATTACATTTCAAATGGCCAAGAGATCTCCGGGGAAAAAAGCAAGAGTGATTCTGGGTGGGGTCGTACCACTTGGAGGCCTAAACAAAAGGATGTTAAGTAAGGGTTTTTCTAAAGTGCGTCGATTTTCATTTTTCATTATCTGAACAGCTATGATGGTTTTAACTGCTGGAGAACGGACGGACTTAATTTGATAGAGTCATGGATGAATAAAAGTAACGTACTTGGGATGGAAAACATGAAGGGTAGATACGTAACAACAAAAGATGAATTGCTTGAACTTGATTACGAGAACACAGATTACGTCTTGGGTATGTATTACATATATTTAACATTCTAAATAATACAACATAGATGTTGTTAAGTGTTTGACAGCAAAATTATATATTAGTAAATAATTGTTTTTTGTTCTTTTATGATACAGTTTCCTTTGAATTTCATATTACTGAGTGCTTAAAACGACAAAAATGTGTTTTATCTAAGTTTTCAGTTGAACTTATATTTACTGCCGTATAAAGTTATTCTTAGAAAAACTGATACAATTTATGTATAATGTGATCTCAATGGTAGTTATACCATAATCATTGATTTGGAAATGAGCAAAATACATTTAATATATATATATTCCATTCAAACGAATGTTTCGTAACAATATCATGATTCAAAATTAAGAAAATCTTTGTCTTTCACCACGTCTCTGATCTTATATATACTTCTCATAGCGTGTAATTCATGTAAGGGATCGTAAATATGAATTTTTAAATACATACATACCAAAATATATTCAACAACGTAGATTTATTTACATGTATAAATGACCTTGCCATAGTTATTTATTTAACAGTATTGAAATGTTGTTATTGTCTTAGGCTTGTTCTCTGAGAGCCACATGGAGTACGTATCAGCAGAAAAAGACTCAAATTCACAGCCCTCTATTTCTGAAATGACTGAATCTGCTCTGAAGATACTCCAAAAGAATCCAGAAGGATTTTTCCTCATGGTTGAAGGAGCCAAAATTGACAAGGGTCACCATGAAGGGAAGGTAAGGAATTATTATTTTTTTAGTATTATCTAGTCATACATAAATTGCCCTCTGAAAATTCACAACAATCCCCATTCTAAAAGGCAAATCGTGCATTGATGGAAACATCAGCATTTGATGACGCAGTTTTGACGGCTCTAAATATGACAAGTGAAGAAGATACTCTAATAATCGTAACGGCGGATCATGGACACAGTATAAGTTTTGGAGCCTATGAGCAAAGAGGAGTGGATGTAAGAGGTGACACATAAAATTATTCTAATCAGCTACTCACACACATAGTATAATTTGGCTTAATTATAGGACCAAGTGATACAATGATGGGAATGGATCAAAAGTCTCTGCCCATATTGGCTTACGCCAACAGCCCAGGATTCAACAAACACTACGATGTTGATGAGGAAAAACAAATAATACGAAAGGAAATGAAGGATTTGAAATACACAGATCCTGACTTTTTAAACCCAGCTGGAGTTCAAAGTTGGGAATCTACTCATTCGGCGGCAGATGTACCCATATATGCACGCGGTAAATATCAATATTTTTTCCTCGGTCCATTTCTTGTTTCACTTTTTCACACAACCCTTTTCAGGCCCATGGGCACACTTCTTTCATTCAGTCCATGAACAAAGCTATGTAGCACACGTTATGAGCTACGGAGCCTGTATTGGACCCCACGCAGATCGTTGTGACGACAATGGAGGATCCAACGTATTTAAATGATCACTATTCATTACTATATGTACAAGTGTATTTTGTTTCATTTATTGGCAAATATAATTTTTTTATAAATATAAAAAAATGATGAAAATGGACTTTTAATCATTATAAAATTCTTTTGACAACTTTTCAAGAATCTAAGGGGGGTATTTTAGAGTCATTGTGGTTGAGGCATCATCTTGTAAAGTATATGTTATATTCTGAGTTATTTTTTTCTTTTTTAAAAAAAGCGTGTTGAGCTTAAAATACTTTTTTTATAAAAAGATAATAGGATTTGTGCTCCTTTGGAGGAAAAAAGTTGTCGATTTCCTTGACGACGACTACGACGAATGAATAAATATGAAACATGTATAATTAAGTTTTTGTTTGTTTGTTTTTTTGATAAAAAAACATCTAAGGACAGCGTGGAGGAGATTGAGGAGTAGTGGAAAGAGAAGAAGAAGGAATAATATATCACAGACATAAGTTGGTGTTGGTTTGTTCCAGAGTTAGACTTCCCCGTCACTTCCGTCTTATTTCATCCAAGGAACGCGCATTGACAATATGAGGCACTCGTATTTGTACTTTTTGATCAGGGCCGTATCCCCCTTTAGAGTTCATTTGATGAGTTAAGTAATCTGTACTTCGATTATGCGGATCCTCCTCTTGACTGTCCAAATCATTCGTCCCTATATGCGCAGTGTGGCGAAAGTCTGTAGGATTGCCAATCATTGAACGGTCAATGCGTCGACGCGACGAAGAAGGTACTTCCTGTGTTGCACAACAACGAAACATTTGTATCCACACTTCGCTCATTTTTTTTAATTTCTTCTTGTGAACTATTGACAAGACGTATGTTATATGAAAAAAAATAAAGGAACGAGAACTAATAATTTGATGCTAGCAGATAGAATCCACCATCACGACTCACTCTTCTTTACACACACATTAGGAAATTTCTTTTCCTACCTCAAAGGCGCGCCCAGTACCTCTGCCTGAACACGCCATTCATAGCCAAATCTCTAGTCTGCTTTCAAATTCATTAATAATATACGTACGGACGTGTCTGTGCTGTTACACCCTTTTTACATTAGCACATGACGTCATTGGCCTGACTTTAAATATAGATAATTTTATTCTAATATATAACAAGAGTCCTCGTTAATTTATATGTAATTGAATGAAAAGGTAGGTATTTTTTTCCTTCAATGCATACATGAATTCAAAGAACTGGAATCCTGCTACATTGTCATTCAGTTAAGTGTGGTACTATTTGTGAAAGAGAAACATGGCACATGACGTATATAGGTTATTGTATTTAAATGAAAAGCAGGATTATAGGTGGATTTTATGTGTCAATTAAAGGGTAACTAAAGGGAGGGTAACTAGTAACTAGGGTAATTAAAGTAATCCTACTTGCACTTGTAAGCTTGAATAAAAATTATACTACAGAAATAATCAGAGCAAGAATAAAATATAGCTTAAAGCGAATCCCACTCAAAAATTATCATTTCATAATAATTTGTCAAACTTCCTCCTCAAAATTATCTAATTAAGAAACGCTTGTTTAATGGAGGGAGAGAAGCTAAATATAATTATGTCCCTTCTACCTTCTAGAGAAGAGAGACTATAAATACTTATTTATTTAATTTATTACTATAGCTAATTATTAGGTATATGTATTAAATAATTGTGCTAGGATTTAAAAAAATATTTTGAATATAAGATATTTAACAAGATGAACATAAAATGAAATGGATCAAAATCTATTAATTGCTAATACATTCACAAGTTTCTGAACATAAATTTTATAGTCGTAACCGAGGAACAACAATACAAAACTCTTTACTCATATGAAATTGGTTATTCATAAGACTAAGTAATGGACTATCAAAGTTAGTGGCTTTCTCTACCCATCATAATAATCTAGACTTTGAAGGTGTTCGGGAATTGTGCTTGTATAGACTAAATAGCACGTTCGAAATTTTGTGAGATTAACTTATAAATGATTTAACTTTCAAGTTTAATAAACACTTAGTACCTATCTTTGTATATATTAAATAGAGTCTGTGTGTGTGTCCTTCATGGGTGTCCACATCGTTGGACATACGAGGCTGAAACTTTGCATGGACCCCTCTTTTGAACCTGGAAAGTCTAAGAGTTAGGGTCCGATTTTTGGGGTGATTCATATAAGGGGAACTTATTATATACTCAAAAAATAAAATTGTTTTTTGGAGCTCAAGGAGACTAGATAAGGGGCTGAGTTATAAATCAAAAAGTGATTGGCGTGTCAAAAATAACTATAAGAATTCAAACGTTTTCTAAATTTATGCGAAATCAAAAAATTAATGGGCAAAAAAAGAAATCGGTGAGAATTGCAGTTTCGTTTATTTTATGTGCAAAAGAAAAGTGATTTTTTTTTGTCAAACGTCAATTTTTAAAAAGAAATGCCACAAAACGATGCTTATAAGACATAAAATTTTATAACTTAAATATTACAGTATTTTCAACTTCCAGAACATTTTATTACCTAATTTTGGTAATATTTGCAAAAGTGAACCAGTTATTGAGAGTTATTTGTTTGCGAACATTTTTTTCCATAACTTGTTAGATTTTGGATGTACGAAAAAAATATTAGTATTTTTGTGTTTTTCTTTAAAATACCAATAAATTATTTTAGCAATTTTTTTTTTTTTTTTTTTTTTTTTTTTTTTTTTTTTGTTATGTTTGTACCACAATAATTGAGGTTCAGTAACTCATATGTTTGATATGTTTCATATTATTTAACAACTAGAGATTCCTATAAAATTTTTAGCGTAGTTGCATTGGCTTGAGCCATTATACTAATGCCAAGGTCTTCAAGGGTCAAAACTGCGTTCCCTGCGTTTAATATTTTTCAAGGGGAGGCATATGTTGAAAATATGTGATCAAAATTTTCATTTTTACAACAAAACTAATAATATATATATTTATTTTTCAATATAAGGGATGACAAATTTTGTAAATATGTAGCCTAAGGCCTGATATATTATTTCATATGCCCCTCGGCCCCTTCAGAATAAAGCCAGGCCATAATTGAAGTAAGCCCCCGACTTTGAGTTGTCGAAATTGAGAGGAAACCAAGACCTTCAAAAAATGGTCTGGATATCTATTTCAACAGGCCTTTTTTGATAGTGGAGGGTCAATAGCTGAATTTATTTTTCTTCTCTATCATTATTATAAATTCTCAAAAGTTGAATGACTATGGCCTAATGCCCCCCCCCCCTATTTCGAAGCCCCTGCGAATGAATTGCATTACTAAATAGAGTCATTTTTATCGTTATGGTAGTCAAAATCATTTGATTATTTATTTTCAGCGAAGAAATAAAAAGAGATAGAGATGATTCCGACTAGAGATTGTCGCCTTTTTCAAAGGATGTTCTCACAGAAACAATCATAAGTTAAATAATTCGGATCTTTCTGTTTATTGTTGAGAGCTAACATCAATGATCTGTATCCTTATGATTGTTATTGCTATATATAATTTTATGTTCACTCGTATTTTACGACTGATGGTTGTTCCTTGTGAGTCATGTACAAAAATGAGTATGTATATTGTAAATACAATAATAGACATTTAACATAGACATTCTGAGCTCATTTTATTTATCCCTGTATATAACAATACTGAATTCATAAATATAGAAGACATATATTGCACCTTTACAACATTTTCAAAATATATTGAGTTAGGAAGATTTATGAAAGGAATTTTATAAAGTATATGTATACCTGGATAGGTAGTATGTACATATAAATACAGGGTTTTATAAATTACCATCCCATCAAAATTGGCTCATACCTACTCTGGAAAAAATCTGGAACATTAAATTATATTTAATTAATTAGATTTATTGTCTACAAGCTAGGTGGGTACAAATTAAAAGTATTAAGAATTTACGCAATATCTCCTCCTTTGGCACCTACTACTGCTTTAATCCTCTAAAAAGAATTAGTGCAGCTGACATGTACCGTTTCTTGTTGAATATTATATCATACTGCTACCATAATCTGACCCTCACTGACTCTTGGAAGATCATTGTCCTTCCTCTTCACCATATCCTATATAATAAAGTTCATGTGGTTGTACTCATAAGAAGAAGGAGGCCGAAAGGCTTAAAATTGGACATTCTTGGCAGTGTGGGTGGATGTTTCATCTTTTTTAAATTAAAACTCCCTCTGAATCAGTGTGTTGTCTCCTTGTTCATCTTAAAAATATCGGGAATATGGAAAGGATGTGAGTTTTTGGGGCATTTTAAGGCTACTAGTCGAAGATTTAAAATTTTAAATTTCACTACTATCGATAGATCCCGAAGACTTTAACCATTTATGTATGTATACACCTCATACATATTTTACTTTTAAAGAATTATTGGTGTTTTTATTCTTATTAAAATCTTCATTCTTTTTCATACATTTGTAGCTCAAAAGAAATCAATTATTTTTCATTGCGTTATTCTACTGTCATATTCATAAAATTTTACTGTATTATGTTATAAACTCTTGATTTATTCACTGTGATCTATTAGTTCTATGTGTTATGAAAGTTTGATTTCCGTTCATTTTTTTTTTTTTTTTTTTTTAAACGATACGACAACCATATGATCCATTTTTGACATAATATTTAGTTATCCACAAAATAACTTTTTTCCTCTAGATAGAGATATCAATTTTGAGGTATTATGATTCATAGATATATGACGTCAGTTTGTTAGTTAATTTTTTTCTTCGTGACGTATGCAATTTATTCTTCCCTTTCAAAGAATTCACTTGCTTAATTCATGAAATTATTTACCTATTAAATAGTAATTATTCATTAAAGAGTAATTCATAATATCCTCAATACCTCTAGTGGATTAAAATGTATTCTTGTAGCTATTTAAATTTGGGATAAATTAATTCTTTGGCTGTTGTTTCTGTGTTTTGGCTATACTCTGGTATTAGGGGGTATGTCTTATATCAAAGTATGTCTTCAGAGAACAATTAAACTAGAAAGATTTTCGAGTTAATTGATCAACTTTTTTTCCGTTGAGGCACTGAAAAATGAACGGCATTTTCCATTCAATATTTACTCAAAATTATGATTGTACTCTAATACTGTAAACAATTTCCTATTATTAGAATAATTGAAAATCAGGACTATTTTCTTTATCTTTTTTAGAAAAGTTTGCTAAACCAAGGAATACTTGAGTACATGGAAGATTTTTAGTTTCGGCGTGCTTACAAACTTGGGGCAATTATTTCTTTCAGTCCTGTTTATTTTTTATTTGTGAAGGTGTAAGTGTTACATTATAAGCTCCCTATTTGTGTTAATTAATTGAATTAGTTACAAGAGAGAGTGGGTAAGTGTTAATTCTATGGTTCCAATAATTAATTAGAGTGAATGAGGCTATCAATTTTCCTCCTCATCAAGCTATGTCTGATTAACTATCCGAGTACTTCCAAGCTCCCAATAATCATTACTCAATACTTGTTAGAGATAATATGTTAACCTCTTGCTGCCTTGGTTATAAAGTGGCTACCGTGAGTTAAAAAGTAGTCAATATGAACCTAACTCTTCTATCCTTAAGCCAAAGGTTTCTTTCCACTCATTTCGTAAGAATGACAACCTCAGGAAAATGTGGATAAGGGTCATACGTAGGGAAGGTTTTGTTTCTACTAAGCATTCTCATGTTTGTAGTCGTCATTTCCATGAGCCCTGCTATCAGTTGGAGAGGAATGACAAGAATGTTACTCGATTAAAAAACAATACATCTACAGGAATGAGAATAGCTAAATTAAATCCAAATGCAGTACCGACGATATTTCCTGGTATTTTAGCTTACTTTTCGGGTTTACCTCCTCGTCCGAGATAAACAACAGTAACTACTGTAGAAAAGAGGTAATTTTAAGATTTTTAATGTTAAATATTTTTCTTGTTTTTATATTGAAGTTATTAAATTTTAGAGCTTCGCAAGGGAACCAACGGCTGGAACAAAAAATTACTTCATTCATGAAAAAAAAAAAAATCAAATTACTACCTTTGATGATATGAGAAAAAATATTGACAGATTTTGCCTTCCTCAAAAAATCCATGACGTTTATGAGGAAGATTTTGCAATATTTTTTTCATTTTTTACTGTTTCAGGCGTTCCTCAAATGAGTTATGAATTGAAAATTCTTAGAGATTTGTCACTTGATAATGTTTCAAATAGTTTTTTTAGTTTCTAAAAAAGAAATTGCTCCTATCTGTGAATCAAAGACGATTGAAAAATATTCACAGATAAATAACATCATCGCATCCTTCATTTGACTTATTGAAGCAAATAATTTGTTAAAGTCTTATTTAGAAAAAGAAGAATCACACTCCCAAAATGCTTCCCAAAATCCATCAAATGAGTACTACAAAACTACAGGGACCATATATTTTTTTAACACCGTTTTCCTCATGTTTGAGAAAGTGTCAAGATATGGCCATAAAGGAAGCCCCACACACAAAAAAATACTCATGCCAGAAACTTTTACGGCTGCATACCAAACAGCAATTTCTTTAAGTGAGCTATGCTGTTATTTACTAAATACTAAAGGAGTTCAGTACATTATTTTACAAAATAATTAACTTGATCCAATAGAGAGAAGGGTCGGATGGTATCGGCAACTCGGAGGAGGAAATTATTACATAAGTAGAAGGTAATTCTTGTAAGCCGACTGCTTCTTGGATCTTCAATTTCCTTCGGGAATTGAAGGTCTCATATATTATTTAAGTGGATATTCTACTCATTCCCTGATTAAATCACTAAAAAGAGACTGTTGTGCAACGTTTTTATCCGTACCAAGAGAAATTAATCTCCAGTTATGTACTGATGGAGCAGATGTGGAAGAAACTGAGAAGTTTTTAACAGCATAAAAAACCAAGCGAGGTTATGTTGTTTTTATGTGGCCACATATATTCATTATTAAGTTTTGTTTTTAATGCCGAAGAAATCCTCAGTTCTTTACAGTATTTATCAAGAAATCAGTCAATGTATAAGATTAAATTGTATTTTTAATAATTTATTTAGAATATAAATGAATCGTTTTTTGAATTTTGGGATATTCTTTAAATATCCTTTTTATTTATTTAGCCCAACGTTTGAAAGAAAAAAGCGCACGCGGAAAGAAATGCACCTTCCATGTAACTATAATATTCCTTGATTAAATAAAGGAAGGCGAGTCTTCCACTCGGCAAGCTTTATCCTATACGAAATTTACCAGTGCGTGTAATCCCAGGAGAAACTTTCTCAATACAAATTTTCTGTAGGTTAGCTTTCCTAGATCCCACATATATATTGTTTTGTATCAAATAAAATATTGAATTAAAATGCGATTATTGCATAACTAAGTGACAAAGGAAAACTAAGCCTGATTAGGACCTGGCATATTAATGCATCTTTTTATTTAATAATTTATAAACAACTACTTGAACAAAGACTGTCTAGGAAAATTCATCAAATACTTCGATAGTAGAATTGTATTTCCTCTCCGACACAAAAGGAAGATAAATCATAGTGGGTGTTTCAATAGTTTTTTGCTCGCGTACTCAATTACATTTAAATAAAAAAGATGTGTTTGTTTATTTTTTTAAATATCGACCTTAGCCAGGTCGAAGTAGTTGTTTAAAACAAACACCCGCATTAATAAGTTGATTATGAATTAGGATACTTATATATGCATGCAGTGTTGTTGCGGCCATGACGACTTAAAGATCCCTAAACATCGTCATTCCATACCATAAAAGTGAAGGAATGTATCAATAGCAACAATATATGTATAGTATATATAAAGTAGGAACTACCTCAATCTTTTGGAATGGTACTCCCCCAATCTCCTACCTTGTGTATTGATTAATTATTATTAAACTCTTCTCAAGGGGCTTGTGTTGGTGGGTTTGGATCTTAATACATCGTACATAATAATATGGAAGAAGGCACATGTTTTGTAGGTATTGGAAATAATGATCCCTCTTTATTTAGTAAAGATAGGATGTCATTATATAATTATAATAATAAACAATTCATTGGATTGATGAAGGAATTTGTACGTGTAATTATTACAACTAATGTTGTTTATGTACAATCTTCATGTTCGGTAATTATATTGAAGATCAATCGGTTTTAAACAAGAATGATAATTATGAATAAAAAGGGTTCATTTAAAAATGGACCCACTAATCAAAGCATTTAAAGACATAATATACAATATGCATCTACATATTATGTTTGATTGGATCAAACAAAAATAAATGACAGAAATATATAAATAATAAGATTTTAAATGCAGTTTATTAAATCCATAAATGGATACATCCAAAACTCTAGCACTTGTTTAAATTGGGCATTGAAACGTCAATAAATAAATGTCATTGGAATGATGGGCCATGTCAAAAGCGCTTCTTGAATTGTCTTGTTGATAGGTGGATAAGAAAATATGATAACAATTTTATTTATAGAATCATAGGAGAACAAATATAAGACGTACTTTCGGTTGTATGAGCATTACAATGGTGGTGAATCCCTCTATAACGACATCATCCAGCATCGTATGAATACTCTCGTAACAATATTGTTGGAGAAATGGGAGAGGATATTACGTAAGTCTTATTTATATGTACGTATAAACATATTTTTATGTATTTTTTGTAATTGTATATGTAACATAAAAGTGATTATTTCATAGAGTCCTGACTGAAAACTAATACAGGATTTGATACAAAAGATGAGTCCAAAGAAAGAAAAAAGTGTGTATTTACTACTGCCTCATAGCAAAGTAAGGAATAAATAGAAATAGGTCTAGGTCGGTGGAATGCTCATGATTTGTCAGAAATGCCATTTAAATGTTGATCACATCTTAACCAAAGAAATGAACACAAATGTAGTTATAACTTCCACAGAATATAGGACTGTTCCTCCAAACTGTTGCAAACACCTGTCAAATCACTTAATTTAAAAAAATATTAATTTTATAGGTTATACTACTTTAGTAAATCCCCGTTTCCTAAAGAAACTACCCCAATACTTAAAATATCTTAGATATTAAATATAACATACTACCATATATTGCGATTATTAAATTATAGATTATTTATTCGTGAACTAACTTATGAAACTGTTACATTTAGCGCCATAGTAGAAATTTATATATTTCTCATAATATGTTTGTCACTGTTGATTAAATAATATTCAAATTTGTCTAAAAAATGAATTAAAGACCCAATGCCATTGATGTTGCAGCCCCATTTGAAGGGGAAGCCCACAGTTTGAGAACCACTAGCTTATTGTCTTAAAGAAATATATATATATATATAAAGTTGTGAAAAGCTCAGAGCGTCATATTAAAAAAGAAAAGGATAGTTTATACATATCCATATTATTAGAGAAATGTTAATCAACTCTTAACAACACAGATCAATGCTGGTTTCTCCTTCTAGTAGGTATATAAAAAAAAAAAATATGCCACGTGAATAAGAGTAGGGAAACATGTCTGTTTTTGGTTTTAACGATAAGAGTACTAATGATTTTCTAAAATTTACACGCTATCATCTTTGAAATACAGTGAATGAGCCTACGCCCATACTGCTCCCAATTCCCTTGATTGAAAGTAAAAATCATTATATATATAAAAAAATTCTTGACACAGTTATTAACTTACTCCAATACACGAATATATATTGCCTATACATATTATATGTATTTCTGAGTTAGAAAGGAAGAGTAAAAGCCGAAGTTGAAAAGGGAAAGTCAACAGCAACCTAGGTTTGAGGGATGAGTCATTCCTTTTTCCCCTTTATTTTTCTAATCAATACTATACGTGTACATAAATTTATATAATGTATACATTCAAAATCAGGGTGAGAAATTTTCATTTACGTCTCATATTTTGTATACTATATGTACTTTTCTGAGAAGAGATGAGGGAAAATTGTTTGACACATAATATTTTTCTAGAAAAAATGAAGAAGCTTCCTTCGTTCCTTGTTATCTACAAAAATACCAAACAAGACACAGTATTATCTAATGGGATTCCCATCTAGGCCAAGTATCAAGGGATGTACCCTAAAGTGGACTTTCCCCCCCCCCTTTCCTCCCTTCCATTTTGGTGATTTTCTACATATTATTTATTTCCCGAGGAAATGTTTAAAAGGGAGGGCTTTGTTGATGAGATACAAATCTTATTTGAGTTGCATAAACATAATTACAAAATACTACTCGTAAAAAATCGTACTTAAACATTTTAAATAATATTTTCTAGATACTTTTCCATACAAATGTAGCTTCCTCGTAAAACACAACTCATTAAGAAAATAATTGCAGGGGAGAAAAGGTTTAAACCTACAATTTTTTCTATTGTACACCTACATATACATATATAAACATACTCATTAATAATTTAAAATGAAGTATCTGACTAATATATTTTAAACATTCTTGTAGAATCTATGTACCTACATTTTCTTTAAGAAAATGAGTAAATAATCTTGAGATACCCACAAAATAAAATCTCTCAATTAGATCCTATGTACTGTACATTTGTATCTCATTACACAGAGAGATAATTATAACTTAAAATACAATATAATAACACTTTGGTGCAAATTGGGGTTTAAACCAAGAAAAAAATATATGATACTTCGTAGAGACCAAAATATCACATTTTAAATAGTAGTTTATTAGTAAAATAATTTATTACTTTTGAACTTTGACGACCTATTTCAAAATGAGATTTTGATTGCCTCCTCTAACTTCCCTACCAAAATGATAAAAAGTCTTATAATTAATTGATAGTTATTCAAATAGTAAATCTAGTTCAATATTGGAATATTTTTAATTTATTTAATAAATAATATAAGGGATTTGCATACTGCTTAGCAAGATTCGAGCTTTGCATATTAATGTTTAGACAATTAGACATCGTCATTGTATCGTTTACTCTTGAAATCAAAAAGAGCGAGAAAGAAAGGCAAACAATTATTTTGCTTCTGGACTAAAATATAAAATTTTGGTGTTGTGATATGTAATACCATCAGCGATAGCTGACTTGAGAGTTCATTTTTTACATTTGGACTCACAGAGCTTGAGTAATCCAATAGTTCTATATGACCTCGACCAACTATTTTGATATACATACCTTAACGGTAAATAATTAATTTGAGGTTGACAAATCAACGTTCGAGACACAAAATTGTCGACAAACTGACGGTTGATAAAAAAGTATATTTGTTATATAAGTTAGATTTTTCAGTAATTTAAGAACTTTTCGAAACTAAGACCTTTTGAAAAATAATAATAAAGAAGATTGTAGGATTTGATCAAAACATGAAACAGGATGACAAATCTGCACTTGTTCTCAAGGATGGAATATAATTAAATTTAACCCTTAGTTCCAGCACTTGCTTTTGGAAATTAAAATGCGATTAGAGATCGTCATGCCTCTTTTATTACTTACGTTTTGTTTCTTTCTTTTAAACTTCAAGGACAGAGTTTATGGTCTATGAATATCTGTGTTTAAGACACTCCTTTGAAAGATTCAAATGATATATTTATACATAAGTGGATATGGTACAACTATTTTAGTAGATTTGAGGGGGTTTCATGTATAATGTACACATATATATTCTACATATGTGTTTATTTAAGAAACATTTTGAAGAATGTTGCTTCCGGTAATGGGAAATATGTCTAAGCACTGCTTATCTACATCTGTATTTTGATTGAAATAACAAAATATCAACAGAAGGATTATAAATCTCTTTTAGCAGTAAAGAAAATATCCATCGGTAATACGGAATTTCAACCCCATCTCTTTGCTAACATTAAATTTGATATTAAAAGTATATTATGTATTTATAATAAAATGAAATAACTGATGGACGAAATATTTTAGTGAAATGACAATAAAACAATATTTATAACTTAAAAGTACATATCTTTTTAAAATAATTTGAAATAGAGGGGTATTATAATTATATTATTTAAATACCATTTGGATTTGTATATGAATAGGTTACAAGCATTCAATTTATCCAATTGTTGTTTATTAATAATTCATTTATCATTATTGTATAGAAAGGACCAAACTAACGGAATATTGTTATAAACACATTCATTGAATATTTAAGATAATATTTTGTATTCATATGTAAGAATGTAACTATTATTTGACTACAAATTTATGGCTTGACAAAAATCAAGGAAATATTGCACCTACAAAGTTGTAGTTTTCATGAGCTTAATAAAAAAAAGTGAAACTACTATGGGTTATTCAATAAGTAACGAAAAACCACAATTAAATATTATTAAGACAGATGGTTTTAAAAAGCATCCTTATAAAAGGTTTTATATATTAAATATTTTTAATATATAAAAAAATAGACAAAAGTCCTTTGTTTATTTTTTGAAATACAATGAGTTACAATCACAAACAAATCAATTATTAGGGTATATTATGATATTTTCTGAACTCATGGTTGACTTTTGTACGTAGTGTCATATATATGTACACACACAATACATCTTTATTTAACGAGAATGAATATATGAAAAAAAAATTCCATCGAACCTTATCGCCGATTTTTTTTTTTTCAAATTGATTCGTAAAAAATAATATTTCTTTTCATTTAAAGATATTAGTATAACAAATCCCATTAATACTCAAATCTTCCAAAAAAAGAAAGAAATTGAAGCTTTGTAAAAAATTGTTGTTGCATTGAATGTTGATTAATGCTGCAGATTTGTTTCTTTCTTTGCTTGATTACTTATGAAGTTGATTATATCAGACAAAGTACAATGATGTAGGTATATAGATAAAGAGATACTTTTTGTGATTCTTGACGCAGATGACGTTTATTTTTGATGTCATAATGGGTCTTCAAAAGAATAACTACTGATCCCATCCATGATAAAATAATTTGATAAGTTTTGAAAAGGGGCAGATGTTTTCCCTACTTCTTTAACTTCAACATTTAAAGCTACTTACAAATACAATAATACATAGATCATTACTTGACGTATATACATATGTATATATTTCGATATATGTAATTAAATATATATACAATGTACATACTACCTACTTATATTTTTGAATACATTTTAATTATGTTAATTATACCAAAAGGTATTATAAGTTATGATATCTGCAATAAATAAATAAATACCTGAAGTGATATCTACATTCTTAAGGGCTAATATATTAGGTATTATGTACAATCAAATCTAAATATCACTCAATTAAAATGGGACCTTCCTTTTTGAGTTGTGGAAAGATTGTATTCATTATTATGTAATTAAGAGTTATAATTAGACCCGGGAAGATGGTAAATAATCAAATCGAAGGGGTTACAATCAGAAATAATAATTATAGAAAAAATGGGAAAATCTTACAAAATTACATTTTTATTAATTATTATATAATAAAAACGTTTTCTAAATTTCTCCAATAACAGCTGATTTGAAATCATGCGATAAGAGCGCCCTCAAGTAAAACTTCATCACTTGTTAGTTATTATATTATATCTATGGTTACAACCCATACAGTTAATTACTTTTATAATCAACGTTATTTTATCCATTTTATGTTATGAATCCACAGCTTAGATGTCGATATTGATTTCATTCAAACCTTGCAAGATTGTAAATAATTAAGTCAGCAGAGTTTTATCGAATATAATTGCTAAGTAAAATCAGAGTTGCATCACGACACTACTTATTGTATGTCATAAATTCTTAAGTTCAGGTACCTAAACTAATAATATTAAATAAAAATCATAAACAGTTTGTGGAAGTTGTGCATCTAACTGTTAATGAGGTCAATGTACCTATGTACAAGTATATTGAAATGTAACTTTTGAAAGCATGTATTTTGATACCTGAAATCTAATTTATTAAGTTCAAAAATGATGTTTCATCCAATGTATTCAATAAATATCTTTCTTATGACTGTTATGTGTATGCAACTGTTGATATCTAAAATGAATAAAAATTCTGCATGTCAGATCGATATTATTTTTTATGTATAAAATATAGAAACTTTTCTGATATTATTCTTCAACAATCAAGACGGTTGTGCTCTAGGTATGGATATGACTACAAATTATATACGTACATGATATTAATATTATTCCCTGTTGAAAAATTGATCAAGTCATATTAAGAATATAATAAACAAAAAATAAGGGTAAAAAGTTCAAAAATCAACTTGTGACTCATCCATTCGGAAAATGATTCAAAAATTCATTCTATCTATTTATATAGTACTAGAAAAGGGTTACCCGGCGTTGTTCGGATGGAGTGGAAAATCATACTGATAATGGTCCATTTTATTTCTTCTTAATGTTTAGACCTTTCTGTTCGGGTGAGCATTATAATATAGCACCTGTATATTATATAAATGTATTATTATGAATTTAAAAAAAAGATTGTTTTATAAAATTCAAACAACATATTTGCAATAAAAAAAAAAATTCTACATGAGAAGTCCTTCTATAATATTTTTGTCAAATATTTACCAAATCGAAATTTGCTTAGAAAATTGCAAAAAAAAAAAAAAACTGTTCAATATAGATTTTACAAAAAAAGTAATTCATATAATTTATTATTCATTAAGAGGAACACAAACCTTAAAGATTTTTTCGTACTTGCAAAACCAAAAAGTTGAGAATAATAATGTAGTCGAAAAAATAACCCTCGATAACTGGTTCATTAGTGTAAATTTTGTAAAAATTATGTAACAACATATTCTGGAAATTAAAGACTCCTTTATTGTATTTTCAGTTTTTAAATTTTATGTCTAAATGCATAGTTTTGTAGTATTTCTTTCTTATAAATTGAAAATTGACGTTTGATGAAAAAAATTGAAAAATTATTCAGAAAATGACAGATATTTCCTTTAAACACCAATTTTTGTGGCAAATTTATATGCAAACGAATCTCCAGACAAATTTCTACAAACTTCATTTTATCGTCTTCTTGTATTTTTTTTTGCATCTAAAAAAAGGTAAGTGCTATTTTCAACGTAATCTTTTTTTTTTTCCATAATTTTTTTTTGTTTATGAATAAATTTAGAAAGCATTTTTATCAGTATACTTTTTTTTTGAGACATGAGTCACTTTTTTATTTATAACTCAACCCTCTACCTATTCTCCTTTAGCTCCAAAAACAATGTTTGTATTTTGGGTATACAACCTCCCCCCCCCCCCAAAAAAAATAAATCAGCACCTCCGTCTGAGCCTAAAAAGGCTCAAAAGTAACAATTTCCTAAGCTCTAACGGGGTAGGTACCCATAAAGGACACACACAAACTCTATTATTATTAGGTTGGGGAAAAAGTAATTTTGCGCTCTTTTATTAACTAAGTTTATATTTTTCACTATCAGCCAGATTGGATTATACGATAAAGCGTTGTAAAGGTGTGGTTGTAAGGTACACCTACTTTTTTGACAGTATTGTGCTTGGCCGGTTATGTCATAAATTATTGAGCGTCGAGTATGGAGGTCTCAAAGAAAGAAATTCGCCATATTTTTCATTTTTACTGCCTGAAATGGAAAAACGTGTTGAAAGCGACCAAGAAAATGTGCAATGTATAAGAGGCCCAGTCTTGTTCGTTTCTATTTCTACAGTAGTGTTATGAACGATTTTTTTTCTACATTCTGCCCTCTACTGTGAAGAACTCGAACTTTTGTAGCTGGCGATCGAACAGAAGTGGTCAGCCAGCATTGGTGAATAGGAGATAACCAGACTTCGTCAGGCTGCATATATCTTTGATTACACTCCAGAAGCTCCGAGAGCTCGAAAGGGAAGTTCTTATGCATCCACCCTTCAGTCCGGACCTGGCACCAAGTGACTACCACATGTTCCTGTCTAAAGCTAAACACTTTGGGGTACAAGTTTGGCTTCAATAAAGGACTGTTAAAATTGGTTATCCAAGTTTTTAGCTAATAGGGACAAGGGATTCTACGAGAAGAGCATTGTGAAGTAGGATTCTCGTTAGTAATAAGTTATCAAACAGAATGGGTATACGTGGCTTAAATCGGATGATGGCAACATTTCTTAATCAGAATTGAAATAAAGGGGAAAATTTGAAATTTGATTCATATAAGTATGGAGCAAAAAACATAAAAGAAGAGGTAATTTTTTATTTCCCAAAATTAAGTGTTCTTTAGTTATGCCCTTTAATTCTAACTATAGGTATATTTTGATGAACAGTCTATTCTGGGCTCCCATTATGATTAGTGTTATTAATACAATACTTATATATGAATGAATTATGTATTCGAACTCCAAAGAAGATTTCTAGGTCAGATGGAGTAATTGAATGAAAAATTGACTCATCGTCTCATTTTAAGACAAATTGTTCACAAGGTAGTGCATCAAATTAGTAAGTGAGGGATTAAAAATTTATAAACCCTTATTTAAACTTTCAAATCTAGAGCTTACTTTATAAATTTATGTTCTAATTTTTTTTAGTATTATTCTTGCTGGTTTTTATGAGATAAAAAATCTTTATTTTTATGTATATATATCTTGTGTTCCTCACATACACCTCATACAATGAACTTTACATTGATTCCTTACCAAGACTCTATTAAATGAATATATAGTTTATTTCATAGCAATAGTATAGAGGTTCGAATAGACAAGAACATCGAAAGTAAAAAAATATATATAAAATTATATCAAATTAGTTCTATAATAAATACTATTAAATGTAAATATTAATAAAAGTTAGGGAATCAATGTGCAGATATAGTTTTAAAATATATCTAAGCATAATAATGGTAGCCAATGTATGCGTATAATGTGTGTTTTTTCTCCAGGTCAAATTATTTTAAATTTAAGTTAAAATACTTTTTAGATGAGTTCTCTCTACCTATTCATGGTCATTCATTTGTGTAAAATGTACATAATATGTACCTATGTATTTTGCATTTATACTTTGAATGTTCACGGAAGTGTATATCTATTTTTTTTAAATTGATTATAAATTCACATTGACTCTCTTTTATCAGGTTTATTTGTTTATACATTGTACATATTGTATCTTTAATGTGCATGCCAGATGACCAATGGAAATATTAGTGTTGAGACTCGGTCCGAGGTCAATTTTTCCCAATTTGGTCTTAAATAATTTTTAACAAACAGTTCTAGACCGATATTTCCATCTAAACCACGATTCGAAACGGTGAACCGAAATTGTAAAGCGAAAATAGAAACAATATATATGTAATTATTCTGATTAAAAAGTATTTTTTTTATCGATACAGCACTAGTTTTTGTGTAGACAGGTCCACATCGAATTAGTTTGGTCTAACCAAAGTTATAAGCGGTTTCCAGATCAGTTCATGATTCACGAACCAAACGCCAACACTAGTATGTCAACAGGGAAGCATCATGATCCGATATAGTGTTCTTAAATGTGTTTGGTTATGTATTCTTTTTAAACCATTTGTGTTCATCGGCAACTTCTTTTCTAATATTTCATTTATTGTTAATGATTTCATACTTTAATTGAATCTTTTTTTTCATCTCTGTTCTTTTAAGAAAAAAGGAGGTACTTTTTATGATTCCCAGTTACAAATGAAGTATAGTTAGGGTTAGTGGGGTTGCTAGCTTTCATCATTATAACTTTTTATATAAATAGGTTTATTTTATATAAATATAAAGTAACTTTATGGTAACAGTAACTTTTTCGGGCTCATCCCCAAGGAACTAGAGACGCCACTGGTAAGGAATATATAAAGCAGAAGAAGGGAAGTAGATTTTTGTATTATGGAGGCTTACATTGTATTTGCTAGTAGTGTACGGGCTGAAAATGGTGGGTCTTTCACTTAGATTACAGTAAGTACTTACTTTAGTTTATTCATTGATTTTTGTTCAGTAAAAGTTTAAGTATATTTTCATTGTTATAGCAATTTGTACTGACCAAATAAACTTAAGGCTTAATTTAATTATGTATTTTTTTTTAAAATAAATTTTGAATGCTTGAATACACTTCCAAAAATCTATTTAATCATTTATTAGGACGTCACTGGCTGATACCTATGTCTCAGATATCACTGAACAAACTTTATTCCATGAAACGGTTTTTTCATTCAATAACAACGTTCCCCTTAGATTTAGAATGTAATAGAATTGAAGAATGTTAAAAATTTTTAGGCCGATACATCTCTAATAGGTAGGATATATAGGAAGGACAAAATAATAAGGTCTTTAGTTTATGGGGATTTATACTGGTATTTGTACAAATAATATTTGTTCTAAGAATAGATTAAACGTCTACATAGAGATAACTGTTATATTATAATGATAAAAACTTTTATACCCATGCGTATATATACTTGATGATTTTGAAAACAAGTAAATGGAAGACTGTGACAAATCTAAATAGAGTTAAAATTACATGGGTTTATGGACTCTACACAAATAATTATACCTCTACGTACACTGTTGCTAATCAAAAATGAACAAACATTGGGTTATAATAAATATTGTTTATTTGAGTTGAATCATATTTATTTGAGCAAAAATTAGGTTTACAATATTATGTATGGAAAATAAAACAACTAACTTTTTGATTATAATGAAGAAGTTGGATCTTGTACTTTTTTTACTTATAAATTGACTTCATGTGTTCAACGAAAAAATATACTCATAAAGTTATTTAAATCATTTGATGAAAAGGTATATTGTTTCAGATACTGTCCAAACTCCACTGCTTTTGTGTCGTTCTATGTATGATGTATCTCTGTTTATGCTACATATATAAATACTAGTTTAACTAATAGCCTTGCAAAGGATTTTAGGCATTCTCTCATATCCTTACTCTTTTGCAAAAAAAACAAAAAAAACTAGTAAAATCTAAGATCCTGATTAATGGGTCATTGGATTTCAATTTATAATATATTATGAATTAGGAAAGAAATTTGTTTTATTTTTGTGAAGATCTTTTGTTCCTACTTTTTTCAATCTTTATTTACCATTATTCGGGAATCATAAAGAAAGTAAAAATAAAACATTACACACAGAGTAATTAGTAATAACTTTTTGTATTTACCTCACGTAAATCTATGTGTAAGAAAAGATCAATTCGACATTTGTAATGTGAACTTTGACACATCTTTGTACAGCTTATTACATAGTAATAAACCCTATTATCAAGGATGCGAATGTTTATTCCCCCATGTATAAAATATGGAAATGTAATTTACGAGCCAAAAAATAATTTAAACAATTTAAGAGAATTTATTTTATATATACATTCAGAATCTATCTTCAATGCGGATCTTAGAGGGTTTTATATAAAATATATTGGGAATGACGTATAATGATGTCATGAAATCTAAGTAAAATATATAAATCATAAAGATATATATGGAGAGTGAAGATTGGGAAAGGATCAATCTATGGGCAATGACTTTTGCTTATTCAGCAATGTACTATGTACATTGTACATGCTCCCTCCATCCACCCAAAAAAAAAAAAATGCAACTGAATTCCAAGAAACTATTAAAAAGATATATAAGACATTTTACATCAAAAGTCGTTCACTCTACTAATAATATAAATACAAAAAGATAAAAAATAGAACTGGAAACTTGTTAAAAAAAAGATGATGAAATATACAAAGGTATTTCATAATTATGACCAAAATTTTCGGAAATAATTTTGCTTAGATGAATATCAGTGTTATTTATCCAGAGGAAAAAGTAAACATAAGTAAATCACAGTATTTTTTAGCAGAAAATATCAGAATTCATTTTCATAATTGTTTTCTAATTTTGGGTGCGTCAAAATGAGAAATTTATAGTTGTTAATTTTTTTTGTATTACGGAAACTTTATACTCAAGTTTCTGTAATGAGGATAGAAATCCAGAAAATTTAGTCATAAAGGCCACTTGTCTCAGTTTTAACATTAAGAAGGGCATGTGTAAATATTTTCGGCAACAGATTATAAAACTTGCCACCCTTGGCAATTTTTATATTTTTTTAAGACAAGTTTCCCACTCCTTAAAAATATTCAGCGCTCCCTCTGGTTATCTATCTATTAAGTTATGCCTTTTTTCGAAATACACGTCTTAATTTGGCTACAATAAGGCCTTTCAGTTATATAATATGTCATACTCAAGTTAATTATCACCTGAGGATTTATAATCTTTAATTGTAATGTGCGTTAATTAGTTTATATTATTTTTTAGAAATTGATGAGACTTATCGGTGAGTAATTAATAAAAAAAAATATATAAGTGTATTCCAGTTTTGAGAAATTATCTTTGTCTACTTTGCATGGACGAGCAGTATTCATATACATATGTTACCACGACGTTTATCCAATGGATTGTAGTGTACAACCCATGATCAGTGGTGTATAGTTTATACATCATTGCTTGTTATTTATTTATTAATGTTTATTTCATTTCTCAGAAGGAGTTGCACTGATAAAGTATGATTAAACATTATAGTCTTACATCTACTCCATCTGACCTAGGAATCTTCTTTGAAGTCCAAATATGTTATGTGTAGTTCCTTATTTAGGAATGACCAGGCGCGAAATTACGCACATTGATTTCAAGATAATAATTTCTCCCGAGCGCGTTGATGCATTACTGTTTCATCCCTTATTAGTCTAAAAAGACTCCAGTCCCGTCAGACCAGTTCTAATAAAATTTGTCTGTCCTAGGACCTGTCCCTACCAGTTTTTTATGGTAATTACAATAGCTGAAATGATGTAATTGCGAACTACGTCCTTTCAGCTGTTCAACATAACATCTTTCAAGAGACAAGATACCTGAAGTTTAAAGTAGGAGAGGTGTATGGCCAGAACGTATTTAATTCAACCTAGGAAAGAAGAAAATGAATAGATAGCAGGAACCGTAGGATTGAAAGAATAAAGTATTCTTTTTCAGGACCGTTTAATGGTAAAAAAGATCGGACTGATAAAAAAAAAAGACTGAAAGGGGGGAGGGAAAGACTGATTAGGGAATCAATCATAGGAAAAATTCAATACAAATGCATAAATATAAATATGTGCTGTCGGTTTGTAAAAATGTAAGAAAGAGCAAATCAACGGGATCATCTTTACAATTTTAAGAATTTTTCTGGAGGAATGCATCCTAACTGTCATAACGTTTTATTAAATCAGCTGCAAGGATGGATAAGAGGAAGGAAATAAACACAAATCCCACTCTGCATATAGCAATGGTATATAAGCGTGAATATCTGGGATATCCATCTTCAATTCTACTCCGAGTCCAACAAAGATTAAAAATAACTACCGAGCAAGCCCTCATTGTTACTCTTCGTCTTTCATGGCTACACGCACTAGTTATTAATAAGTTATTAGTTTACACTTAGAAGTTCTGTCTTCAAAAATTAAATAATAATGACAACAGCTCTGGAAAAATAAAAAAGTCGTGTTCAGATTACCAAGTAGAAAAAGCCGCTTCCCCTTTCTTGAACATGTTTTATACACTTATATTCTTAACAATGATTTCAACCGATCTCCGCATAGTTATCATAAAATCTTTTTTTTCAAAAATATGATCAATAAATTTATTTTCTACAAAAAAAAAAGTCATCAACTTCCCCAAAAAATGGAACTGAACCCAAATATTACGAAAAAATGGAGAAAAGCGTGCAAAACTCTGGAGTGATAAAAAGGTTGGGAATCACTGCTTTTTCACCATATACTTTCATACATAAAGTATTCACATTTTATATACTCATACACTGAATTATGGCATGCATACAAATTTATATATTGAGCTTTGTGTTCGTCTTATGTACATATTATTGATTTATGAGTCAATAAGAAGGAAATATGATGAATTCTGAGCCTCCTAATAAAAATAATCATTATCGGCACTTTACAATGTACAATACATATATAAAAACCTAATGAGATCATCAGCCTTTTGTTACTTTTTATACAAAAATACATAATATATACATAGTATATGGTAGTCATAGTTATTTATTTATTTATTAATACATAGGTACATCAGTATGTAACATATACCTATAAATAACGGTATTTCATTCCCCTTTCTGTAATGTACAAACCTCACCTTGCTACTTCTTAAGTAAACCCATCATGATACTTTTCCCCCACTTCATTCTACATATAATAATAAATATTATGTACAAAGAGCACGGTTTTTCTTCTCAGATGGAATGATTGGAGTCAAGGAACAACTTCATTTTTCAATACCCCCAACCCAACCATGATGCCACTTTTTTCTGCTTGGGTTTGGGAAAATTTATGTATGTAGAAACCCATTAGGAGGCCTCAGATAATGATTACAGTATTTCTTCCCTCCCTGACGAATCATTAAGAAAAGAATTTCTAACTTCACATCAATAAAACATATTTTACGGGTATATATATTGCTGACTCATAACAAATAAATATACTTATACATAAGTCTTTAATTAAATTTAAGAATTTTATTGAAAAAATCAAAAAAAAACAGACAGACTGTAAAAGTTTATGGCTGTAAATGCATTTATAAACATTAAATTGTATTTGCTCGTAGAATGAAGATGCAATTATGTTTTAATGCAATTAACATGTAGATATGTTTGTAATTTTATCATATCACTTAAAACAATGTTGTAAATATATAATATACATGAATGATTATCACATCTAAAGATTCTGTAATTATGAATCTATTAGAGTTTGAATCTACATATTTTGACTTCCATTCTCATTTTGACTCCTAAAAACACTCACTATTCAGTCTATTTTTAATTATTCAATTTCGTTTTTTTCTTCGTTATTAAAATATCCTCATCATTGACCTCCTCAAAGAAAACTGATACCCTACATACAAACATAACTCTACATTCTTCAACAATATGTATACACTCGTAAACCTTGGTAAAAACCTTGGATCTACTTTTAAAATCCCTAAAACAATAAAATTGACCAATCATTTAATAATGAATAAAATGGAAAATTGGATTCGAGTAAACAAAATTATAGATTTAATAACTACCCATATAATATTAAAAAACAAATTAATATTAGTTCTTATGTACATAAAGGAGTATATATATTTCTTTTCCTAGAATGAATATAATTTAATTAATATATCATTTAAGAAATGAGTAGTACATACATATTATTTTATAAAAATTTTTACTTAAATTTTGTTGGGTTGAAATGGATGTTGTTTCTAATACCTTATTCGGGATCACAGTCCAATCACATATGTACTCGTATGCCCCAAATGATAACATAAATAATTTTTTGTTGACGTGATGATAGTAGTGATACAAAAGTTTTCACTATTTAAATATGTATCAATTATTACATACACTTTTTTGGATTTTTACAGGAATCCAAATTTAATTTGATATTTGTCATTAAATTGTTACTGTTTGAATGGTTTTAATCTGATATTTTTCTCAAATAAAAAACTTCATGAAATACGTCAAAAAAAAGACATAAAACATTTTTTATGTTCTTTGAACAATCTTCATAAAACCACATGGATTATTTACATATATGTAGAGACAAAATATATCCTCCATAAATTTATAATCTCTTTGCATTGTCTGTATAGATAATAAATTTCATTAGAACTGACGATCTTAGTAATCACTGATATGATTGGTCTTTTTTCTGTAGGAGCCGGTCCAAAACTAGTTAAAATTTAATTTTATTCATGTAATATTGAGAGAAAAAAAAGCATACTATGTACGAATCTCTTTCGAAGGTTATTTGCCCACAAACTTATTTCAATATGATCTAATTTATGGTAGCAACACGGATAAAAAAGTAAGCAAATGTATTTAAAGATGGAACTTGGATGGGCCATGCTAAAAAGTTTTAGTCTACTTATTAGTTGTTTAAAGAATAATATTTCATGAAGATCTCACAAACGGTACATTTGTTTCTAGCTTATGTTTGTTTTGTATTAAACCATACATCTGTTTAATTCAATATTTTTATCATTTTAGATTTTTCGTGCATTACAATGTATGTATGACATATCGTCAAATAACATTTAATTGAATAACTTTGAATTGTTTTTCAATATTGGACGGCATTGACTTCACGTAAAATACATAGTAGATACTAAAACCATTGCTTGATACTTTTAATTATATGTTTACAATATACATACATAATAATACTTGTCTATTGTAGAATAAATAATAGTATTAATAAAAGGTCAGGGCTTTTTAAAAAAGAAGGTTGTATACTATACATGTGCATATATGTGTTCAGGATCTACTATTTTATATGAAATTCGACGAAATATTAATTGAACATGGAATATATAACCGTTAGTCAAGTTGATTGGTCTTCTAAAAGAGGAATTACTCATGAAGGTACATACATACGAAAATGAAAGAAATAAACAAATTCCATGCATGCTGCTCTAATGTATCCAACATCAATTATGACCTTATGTTCAATGCCTGTTCGTGGGTAGAGATATACAGAGGTATTATCAGCTTCTTGGAAAGGAGGAAAACGGAATGAATGAATAAGCCTTGCAAATGACTGATTAAAGTATACATATTTTTTTAAATTAATGAATCTTAATCATAATCATCTTCTAAATTAGGGCGCGGCTCTGAGAGGAATTATTATTAATATCCATTTATGGTTTCCTTCCCTCTTTATTACATACATAGCAGCAATTATAAGAAAGGGTCTAAGATTCAATATGTTGCTCCTTCAAGACCCAACCCTGGATCCATTATTTTGGTGTGGTGATAGCAATGCACATCTATTGCATCATCTCAAGGATGGTGTCAAGGTATGTGTATAAACACACAGGGAGGAGGAGGAGGAGATGAAGTACTAAGTAATGACCTTACTAAATGCATGTGCCCTTTGTTTGTAATACCTATATGTTTGTACTTAAGATCATAAATCAATAATACTGAATAGGGGCACAATGTCTTCCAAAATACCAATGGTTATTCTAAATATAAAGTTAACTATTAAGTACCTATATATTTATATTTGAAATAGGGGAATGCAAATTTATAGTCAGAATAACACGTTCTATACCTACAATTTGGTTCCATGATGACTCAAAAGAATTTGTGGGATATCATCTTGGTTCATAAGGTACTAAATTTATAAATAACAGTTAATTATTATATGCTTTTTTCTTTCAATATGACTCAATAAATATAGGTACTTAGTGCCAAATAATATATACTTAAATCTATGTATGTATTTAGGGAGGATTGGTTCTTAGAATTTTTTTGAATACAAAAATTAAAAATTTTTGGGAAAAAATTTCGAAAATTAAATTTCAAATATTAAATTTTCTAATAAACAGCAAAAATTCCTTAATTTGGGTGGGGCTAGAGTCCCTCCAGCCCAACTCCTGCAGACGCCTCTGGTATTACATCATCTAAACTTAAGGGTTAGAAAATAGCACCATTTATTTGATATTTAAGAAAAAATAAAATAAGCTAATAAATGCTGATACTCTTAATCCAAATACTTACTATGTATTATGTTGTGTACCTATTTAACCTAAATAGGCTTATTTGAAGAATACATATTTACCAGCCTAATTTTAGAATTTTCTTGGCAATAACTTCAACTCAATGAATCTATGCACTTTCCTCCTATTGCATCTCCAATATTCTTGAATGACAAGATGCCTCCAGGGGTGTCTGCAGGGAGAAGGTTGGAGAGGCTATACAACCCCCCTAAAAAAAAAATATTGAGGAATTTTTATTTTTACTAGAAAATTGAATATTTGAAATTTGATTTTTCAATTTTTTTCCCCAAAAATTTAATTGTTTGTGAATACCTATGAATTTTTAAATTTTTTTTTAACAAATTGTAATTTTTTCATAATAGCTATAGATTTTTGTAATTTTTTTCCAAAAATTTAATATTTAAAATTTAATTTTAGACATTTTCTTCAAAAAATGTTTTATTTGAAATTCAATTTTTTCCAAAAAAAAAAATTATGTATCAAGACAACTTTGAATTTTTGAAATTTTTATGAAAAGTTGTGGATTTTTGAAAAAAAAAAAATCAAAAAAGGTAATTTTTCCATTTTTTTTCAGAAAAATATCATTTTAAAAGTCAGACAAAAAATATATATAGTTACATATATAAATAATCCTGCGGACTCCCTGGCCTCATCTTTACACCTCTTCATAATGGGTTATCATCAAGGGAGGAGGAGTATATGTATTAATATATTATTTATGTACGTATGATCGTGCAGCTTATGAAACAAAGAATACTAAGATTAATACAACAACTATACGCAACGGTTCCTCTTTGTTTGTGAATATACATAGTAGCTTCGTACAATGTTCATATTATGTACATTGTATCTTGGAGAAGTCCTTTCTTTATTTGTCATTTTCGAATCATGGACAATAAATGGATATGGATGCACGAGTACAAAAGTTTGAATGCTTGTAGATTGTAGCGGTACGAGCGGTACGCTGTGAAATCAAATCCTGAATCAATCTATATGATAAGGAAGAAATGGCAACAAATAAGCTTTTTACAACATTTTGTGTGGGTTAATTAAACGTTTTTATCTGTTTAGGAATATTTTAAAAAGAATTGAATAAATGCCAAACGTTTTTTTGTTTCTCCAATTAAACAATATATTTAGGAATATCTACAAAAAGGATAGCAAAAGACTCTACAGACGCATCATATGGTTGAATACTATATGCATGAATATATTCTTCGGTGACAGTTGACGTCATTTATTATATCTTTTTTTTGTACGTTTCCATTCACTTTATACTTTACAATAACTGCATTATTAAGTGGGGCCATTAAAAATGATATTTTTATTAAATTTTATGAGTTATGTGTGCACGAGTAGCGTATTAATGAGTTGTATTCTAAACCTAAGATTATCTTTCATTTGAGAGAGATATGTATATCTACTATTAATGATTGTGTTTGATGCATTAATAAAAATTAGGACGTTTCACATGAGAAGAGGTCCTTCTGGAAATCAGATATCTTAAAAGAGGCATATAAACCAAGTTTTATACTTCAACCTAAACAAAACCTAAGTTTTCTTCTTCATTTTTATAACATTAAATTAAGTTTCCTTAACATATTTTTCATTTTTTTTTAAAACTTTGTATTTTGTTTAATAGAAAGATACGACATATATATAAAGATCAACAATCATTAACGTTTGGTCTGTCCTAGAAATGATTTCCTAATCAGTCTCCCCCATCCCCTTTAAGTCTTTTTTTATTGGTCCGATCTTTTTTACCATTCAACGGCCCTTAGGGTCAATTAATCGGTCCTAGATATCTTTGTAACTTTTCCATTCCTACCCAGGATTGAAAAATATAAAAAAAATAATTTATGAAATCGAATAATAAGTTAATAATTTACAATAAAACTTCATGAGTTGAATAACGTAGTTAGTATCTACTTCATTTCTACTTAATTATATAATTAATGTTAAATCATAGTTAATATTTACACAGTATAATAAATTATAATATAGTCTTATGGAGCTTTATCTAAAAAATTGAAATGGTGTGTTGCTCTTTGTTTAACTGGTCATATAAACTGGGGGATAAAAAAAAGTTGTGGAAATCTAAGTTTTCCCAGATTCCCTAAGGATGAGTCCTTTAATGGGTAAATTTATGATTAATTCTTCAACCAACATCTCAACTATGAAAAAAATTATGTTGTATCATTATTTGATTAATGCAATGGTAGGAATTGTTTAGAAAGAGGCTTTAAGGCACCATCAAAATGTTCCACTGAAGATTTTTGGAAGCCATTTTTGAAGATAGCTTTGATTTCTAGGAAAAAGATTGGTTTCATTGGTTTCTGTGTGGCAAACAAGTCAATTTATGGTATCTACATTACTTACATAAAGTATAGTTACCAGTAATATCTTTTGACTCACAAGACGTCCCAAGATCACCTAGAACTATTTTTTTATGCTTTACATTGCAGATTTGGACAAAATAATAATCCAACAGCACGTCAATTTATGGTAAGTTTATAATACTTGTTAAATTTTAAATATTAATTATAGAAATACAAATGTTTTCATCCCTTTAGGCAAGTTATAAAAGGCACCGTATCCATCAGGAAGTCAAAGGAGGACATGGAAACTCCTTGACTGCGGATGACATTATTATGCTTGCTCCTGGAAACTGTAAGCAGATAGGGTCTGGAGCTATTTTCTTAATTAAGCAGTTATATATTCCTTCACTTAAAGAAGAACATGATTACTGTTATATTCCTCTTCCTTTACCTCCTACACTATCTTCATTTAAGGAATTTATCTTCAAATTGCAAAGGCGTCTTTGTTGCATACCTTACAAATCAGCTTTGACAGATTCATCCAAAGTTGATCACAGCAATTTAGCATTGAATATAGGAGGCCTTATCTACCCTCCACAAGATGCAATTTTTGTGTGTTATGAAACTGAACTAGTCTATGTTCAATTGATTTTAATGAACAAAGCTGCTCTTTCTAATAAAAAATTAATCCATCTTTCAATTGCTAGCCAAGTATTAAAAAGAATTATTGAAAAACAGAATTACGTTTTTAATCTTTTTAATGAATACACGTCAGATGTAAATCCAACAATCATCACATTTTTGTATTGATCAAGGAGTTGGCATCAACTTATTCCAAGATCCGACTTGTTCATCATGGGAGAGTCGATAATCTTAAATTGCACACAGAATATGTAAGGAAGACAAATTGCAAGGCAGTTTTATTCCGTGGACAACAGGTATAATAATTTTATTAAATACATTAAAAACTTGAATTTTATTTACTCAAAAATAATATTATAGAACGAAAGTAGGACTTATTACATAATTCTTTAATAATAATATCATAGATATCTAAACAATAAACAATATTTTAATTAATAAATATGTTTATAGGATCACAATTTAAAAAAAAAAAAAATAATAATAATAATAATACATAAATGTCAACACTTTACTATTTCATTCGGGTAGATAATTTCTTTTTTTTTTCTGTTTCTACTACTCCTCATTCGCCAGACGCGTTGATCATATAGTTCTTTAATATATTCTTTGGATAAAATACATAAAGTGATGATATTAGGAAATAAGTGAGAAAACAGAGCATATACATATAGAGGTCTAGTAAGACGATATAGTGACTAACATTGATGGTGGCTCCCTCGTGCGCCCAGTATGTATAACTAATATTATGAACAATCATAATGATGATATAAAGTATTACATAAAAGGATATTTATTGCAAATTTAGAAAACATGATGTTAATATGTGACAACAGTTACGAATTCTTTGTAATTTTTAGTTTATTTTGGCACTTTTTGATAGTGTTCCTCTTCTCGTTATTTATCCATTTGACTTTATGGTGCAGCAAAGTACGGACAATATGTAGAGCTAACTTTTCACAAACGTAGTCTTGGCAAAATGTTGGAGGCCATATATATAGTGAAGAATAGTGATTTTTAGTAGCGTAATAATCTCACTGCATGAAAAATGACGGAAGGAGCGGAAGTTGCTCTGAAGCAAAATGTTTTTCACATATTTTTTCATCCCAGGTCTTGCACGCAAAAGTGTTGAGGAGTCTGTATCGTATCTTTTCCGCCACAAGAACATTTCAATGGTTTCAATCTCAGTTGTAATCACAGTTCGCCTTATGGCTAGGTAACTTTATGTCTCTCAAGAAGCAACATGTAACTTGTTGAGATTTCTTAAAAAATATCCACAAAATATTATAATGCTAGATTCTCTGCAGCACATCGAGGATGGGGTTCAATATCTACAAATTTGCTCCATGATATCTCAAGTTGCAAACTCCATCCTTTTCGTCCAAAGTGCTAAATCTCAATGCCAATAGCCTTAGCAAATTAGGACAGAACCCCTCATTCACGTTGAGCTTTGACATTCAAGCCTGTATTGATGAAGTAACAGGTAGTTTGAACTTTGCGAAAATAAATCTGTAGTACGATGAACTTTTGTAGTAGGCACTGACAGCAAAAGCCTTGAATTTATTTGTATAGGAACATTTAATCTTTTCCACAGCATCACGGAGCTGAATAGATATAAAGAAATTTTGCTATTTAGAAAGATATGGCTGCATTGAAGAGATTATGTGTTTCAAATATTTCAGAGGTGTGAGTTTAGCTTTTTTTTCTTGCTGCAATCTCTTTATCGTCCCCCCCATTTTTGAGATAGATATATTGTCTGAGTTTTAGAATTAGAGAAAGTTCTTCGGATTTACCGGGTGCAGAGACAGTAGAGACATCCATGCAAATGTTATCTGTTTAAAGCCCTTTATCTTCTTTTAAGTTTGTGTCATAATCATACCTGCTGAATGTCTTTCAAGTAAAGTCAAACAAATTGGGCTTTTATCTTGAATACGTCGTAGAAAAAGACGACGTTGAGGAGTTACTTAGGGTACATCGATTTTGGTACATCGAACATAGTGGGAATTGCATTAGGTATTAGTCTTCTTCTTCTTTTTTTTTTTCTTTTTTTTTGAAGGAGCATTGATGATTATGCAGTCCTCAAAATGTTTATCACAAAGTCTAATACTAACGTTGCATGACTCATTCGACGATAATTCTGAATCCATCTCTTGCAGATATTATCGTTAAAAAGAAATCTAAAGAAATGCAAATGGTTGGCCTTCCATTTGTAGGAACTATTTATCACAGCACAATAAGTTCCCCCAGCCGTTTTCATTTTGGATTAAGCACACTTTAAAGTAAATGAGCTAAGTATTTTTTCTTGAAGTAGAAAAAATGTTTTATCAAGCCATGAAAATGTGGAAGCAATATTAAAGTGTCTTTTAATGGGGTAAAAGTTGATTATAACCATCTTACCAAATTAATGTTCGTTGAAATAATTTATTTTTTCAAGATTTATTTACTAATCTGTCTTGTTGATACACACTGAAAGTTGGGGGGGAACTACTGTCGCACATTTTCTAATAGCGCTTGTCTGTAGCTAGACCTCTATATGTATATACTCTTTGCTTGATACCATCAAAAAAGAAGAAATAGTCGACCAAACCGCGAATTGTAACAGTTCGATATGTTAAAAACATTGACGGTGCATCAAATATTTTTATAGATTATTTTATGAAGCATATTAATATTTTATTCACATATTTTCATTTCAATATAATTTTATTTATCTTTTCCAAATATTAATGATAGATTTGGGAGATTATTCTGCTACATTTCATTTCAAGAATCAATACTTATTGATGTTTAAATTGAATAAGGTTCGTGAGTATACTTTGAACTTTGGTCCCTTGAATTTTCTCACTTTCATATTTTCCCAAATGATATAATTTTATTCCTCCATACCATTTTGAAACAGATTTAATTAGTGTGAATAAATGGTTTGATTCAGGAGATGAATGAAAGACATGATAACAAATAGATTGAAATACCTAATTATTATTCTTAAAACCGATATTTTTAACAATGGCTATAATTATACTATAAGATTGTTGGATCTTATAGCGGCAAATAATAAGTTTTCTATTGTTTTGGTCAACTATCTTTTTTTTTTCTCGTCTGCTGTCGTGACGTCAATGAATTTACCTATTTGTTACTCAGTTTCGTATTTTTGATTACTATACCTCGGTTCATTATACAATCTGGGACATAGGTGAAAGGTTCAAACGGTAGATTAATATAAAGAAGCAATATTTCGACCTGGCATTCAACTTTGACACCACAATGAATCCTGCTACCATTAAATCATGCTCATTAACACAATGGATTTGTCAAACCAATATGTATACGTAGAAATATCCTTGAAATCTACTTAAAATGAATGGATTTTTTTGCTTAATCCTCTTAAGGATCAGAGAACCATAAAATTATACAACCATAGAAGTATATATGTACGTATGTGTAACGTCATAGCTACAGCAGCTGACTGTCAAGAATAGAATTTACTTGACATTGTTATTGTGTTTGACGAAGCAACATAATTGTATGTACGTACATTTAATTATATATATTATACAAAGACCTTTATTTTATTTCCATCCATGACATCACTTATTGGAGCACAATGGACGTACATTATCATTTTAATAGCAAAACAATTAATTTGATGTGTTCTTATAATCTTTTATATTTACTGTGATTTAACGATATTTTAACTTCTACAATGTACATGTACATACATACCTAAATGAACTCTCTAATCTGACCGTTGAATACATTGATTATATTATTTTATTACTATTTTTAAAATTCATTTTGGCAGAAGTAGATGCAAGTCTTAAAATTAAGAGATTACATTCTTAAATAAAGTTCAAAGAATGAAGAGATAATTTATTGTCAGTAAGGGTATTTAAAAAATAAGGTTAGTCTTTTATACTAAATAAATCTATATTTGATGATTAAGTAAAACATATACAATAAAATGGATTGCATATTTCTTGAGCATGCATAAATTATTTGATATGTTAGTCTATACACTGAATCTGCTAAATATATGTTTAGATACATAAGGCTATATTAGACCTTCGAAAAAATATTCAGAATTTAATTGACAAAAAAATTAAAACATTAAAATACTTATCCCATCTTTGTTTTAAACTCATATATATATATATATACATATTTATTATTTGGTACTTATTTGAGAAGTACCTAATATTACTCTTAAGTTATAGACTATGAGCTATCATCATCATTAAATATAACTTTTTGAGCATAACAAAATGCCTTCTTTCTTCAACTAACTATATATATTTGGGTAGATTCAACCACAAACTTATGAAGGGATGTTTAAACTATAATGAACGTGCGCAGTAAGAAATTATGATGTGGTTTACTATGATTGTTCAAAATAGGAGTGCTAACAATAATGGGTAAATGTCTTCTTGGGCAACTTTGACTCTTTGAATGATAATGATGCGTACTTTGTATGTATCAAAGTTGTCATTTGATGTGGATATATTATAATACTACGCAGTTGTAGGTATGTAAGTATTTGCATCTTGTATGGAACTATGGATATAGGTATAATGAAACTGTCTAACCAAATATTGACTCATGATTAAAGGAAAACTGATAAATAAGTTATAATTTATTTTCCTCAAAATTTAGTAGCCGGGGACGGTTGGAACAAAATACTGAATTGGAGTTAAAAAAATTCAAACAATTAGTCTAATTATTCTTTAGATATCTATGCATAAATTTATATAAATAAAGCAAAATTTGTTTTAATACTTGTCATTTTTAGAACGGAGGGTATGTATTATTGCTCAGCGCGTCATTTAAAAAAAATAAAGAAAGTGGGAGTACATAAATTAGGGTTGTAAATCGTAAGCATTTTTTAGCGTGTGAGTTTTGTTTTTGTTGTGGCAACCTGAGGAATGTTTGTTGACCTTCTCAAGCTACTATAATCATTATTTCATCCTTGAGGAGAGACATCTAAGTATTGAGTAACTACTGGTGAGTTTGCGCATGAAAAATGGAGAGTAACACTGATGATTTTCCATGTCATTAAAGCAAAGTGACACATCTCATCGACACATAATAACTTTGAGCAATGCCTCGTACTACTACTATAAAATGATAAAAAGTATTAACAATGTACGAAAAATTGCACCACTTGTTGAAACTGTCCCTTTTGTACTGAGTATTACAATATCTCAACTTTATCATCCTGTAGTGAGTTTTGAATTTAATAATACTATATCAACTATTAGCAAAGTAATCAATAATTCAAATGATATCTGTTACAGAAAAAAAAATGAAGAGCTGACTGCCCTATTACAAAAATAATCTTCCTCAAAAATTCCTCTCACCCCTCAGTTTTTATCCAATTTCTCAAAGAAAAGTTGACAAAAATTACAATTTTTTCACGATTTAAATTATACCATTGTGCTCTTAATTTTATAACTGTAGCTTTTTACGGTTAAAAAGAAGAGGACTGTTGCAACCGTTGAGGAGATAACTGCTAATTATAAAGGGTAACCACGGATGCTCATGAGTGGTGAAGAGTAACGCTGATGCGTTGGATTGAGAGAAGATCAAAAACTGAGTAATTCCTGCATATGGTTTTTCTTGGTATGGAGTAGGACTTATGGGTATTTCCTTCATATCACAGCTAATCTAATAAAACGTGATGACACCTAATCTGCTTCCTTCTCCAACATTCTTAAAAGTGTCACTCTTATCAAGTTAATTTTCGGTTATGTTTTTGTGTAGATACCAAACATGCTAACAATTTACTAATATACTAAAGATGATTGACATGAACGCTCATCTTTAGTATATCTTCTTGGGCTTTGATGGGACAAAAGATTATACGTAGATGCACTAAAGATGATTATTTATGTAAACCTAAGTATTTTCTGAAAAGAAGTGCAAATGAAATATATGTAAAGTTGTGTTGTAAAATGTCCTGGTCTGATTCAAGGAGCACTATATATACAGAGAGTGCACGTTTTTTCAGAAAATGCATAGGTTGATATACACAGTCATCTTTAATATATTTATGTACTGAGGAAAACTGCTTGATTTGATGAAAGGTTATAGGTAAATTATCAAGTAAGTTATTCGACTAAACAACTTTTTATTAGTGAATCGATATCATGTATTCAATAACAACGTTTGTTTGCCAAGATAAATCCATATATTTGTCTCATTGTCTCTTTATTCGTCAAGGACTCCTAAGGGAGGTAATTAATCTGATCGAGATACAACAGTAAAGTTGGAACCGATAATAAAAAAAGGGACAAAGATGTCATGGGAGAAAATTTTCTTGAAGAAAAATTACCAACAGCAAAAATGTAAGGCGAAAATGTTAGACACAAAATTACCTGGACCCTTTCCTGACAGAGATCACTATAAAAACTATAGCGCTCCTTGCTCTCTAATACCTTTGAATTTTCAAAATAGGGAGAAATATTTGATAAAAACCCTAATATCTCGCAGATTACAAAATACCAACACTTACTTTTTTTAAATGTATGCTCTCAAAGATTTCGACAATTTTCTCAGCCCCACTTATCACTAAAGATGTGAATATTGGCTAAATTGCTGTGAGCGTTATATAAAAAAAATCTTATGCGAGAGCATAATATGAATTTTGAAAAATAATAGCATATCAGCAAGCAAGGATCTTTTTTGTTTAGTGTGATCTCTGTCAGGAGATATGTCGTCTCTCAAAGTTACCATATTTTTATGACATTCTCTCAAGCTGGGTTTTTCAGCTCACCTCAATTTAGCCAATATTATCATCCTTACTTATCAATTCCTTTAGTCATTTTTATTACAATTTTTTTTTTTAAATTACTTGGGAGAGTACTCGCCATTGCTCGGAGTTATTAGGGGGTCGACAACAGAGGGACAGACAAACTTTTCTTTATTATCATAGAAAATATGTACTCCCACTTTTATTCTTTTTCAACATGCCACACTGCGGCTGTAGCTACACACGCTCGTTCTTAAAATGATTCATCAACCGGCAAACAAACTTTTCTTTTTTAATAAAGATAGAATAAGACGAGTTTTTTTCTTTCTCCAAAAGCAAATCTGTATTATGACAATGTATTTCTTCATTGTTTTAATTAATAAATAATTTTCTTTATCTACATACACTTTATGCATAATTTTAAATACGAATTAGTATATTTAAAAAATAAATAAACAATTCTGTAATTTGTGTAAAACAAATATTAACTCGAAGCCTTAAATATTTTTGTGGCTAGAGTATTTTTTTAAATGTAAAACTGGGTGTACATACATAGTGATTCCTAAAAGGAGGGTAAATATCTATTCATGGAGAAGAGAGAAAACTTTTTATATACAAATATATTTTGCCAATAAATACGTACATATTATCGGTTGTTGCCAAGTATAAAAATAGGAACTATAATATACCATAAAAAAGAACATGTGTCAGACGTCGTATTAAAACCATTATTTATAAAAATATTGATAGGATAAGATTTTGTAAAAAGACAAGAAAAAACAAACAAACAATAAATTAAATCTGAAGCCCAAAGGATCGGTCAATTTCTTTATATTCTATATATTTGTTACAGTTTGTAGATCGTTCAATGAGTAGATTTGTCAAGCTATAAACAAAAACTAGATGAAAGGAAGATACTTCTAACTCAATGAACCATCTCAAGAGATGCTTTTATTCAGAACTCCGTATTTCACGACGGACGACGGGATGAAAATTTATCTGAGGTAAACTATCAGTCTACATAAGAGAACAGAGTCGATTCATTCACTTGAAAAGAGATTGTAGGATGGAAGTAATAAAAAGATCCATTCACGATGAGTAGGGATTTTATATATTTCGAATATAATTAGTTATTACTTTATTTGAATTTGTATAATACTGTGATATGAATTATTATTCTTTAATACGGGACATACGTCATTATCGTTACATTGAAATAGTAACCATTATTAATATAACCATAATGTTGTATATTTGCCCGTACAACCCCACAAAAATAGGATCATTCAAATAATACAAAATCGAATGAAAAATCCTAAGATATTCATACATTTACTTCAGCAAGGGTCATCTTAGCAACATTAATTTCAGCAAGTATTCATTTGGGAAAGCTTCATTTGGCAAACGTTAATTTCAGCGACATTTTCATATAGTAAATATTATTAAATAAATTACGTCATTATTAGACGTCACTATTAAACTTAATCTCTCATCCCCCACCACCAGACTGGTGTTCAAAATCAAATGGGAGAAGTCTCGAAGGAACAACTGAGGCTCTTATCGGATTTCGTCTCAACTCCGTAAGCTTATGCTGAGGGATGAATTTACAAAACATAATGAGTCAGATGGCATTCAAACACTTCGATCGATGGGACCTCTAGGAGTAGGATCTTTAAAAAAGGATGTGCATTATCCGATCATTTTCGTTGTCAAATATCATGAAAGTACACCTTTAATTCATGAGCCATTTTTGACTTGATTCAAAACTATATTACTTGTATTTAGTTATTTTTAGGAGAAGGCTTCACGGGAGTAAGTACATTTCTTTTTGGGTGCTCTTTCATCACTCTGCTAGCTTAATTGAATCTAAGAAATATTCATAATTCTTAAAGGAAGAAAAAAACTATTAGTGGATGATAGTAAATTATTGTCACAAATGATGAGTTTCTTTAACTGACTATTATGTTGATTGGTTTTTATAGAAGTTACGAATTATAGAATGAAATAAATTGTCTCTTATGCTGAATTACATATAAAAAAATGCTTTAACTCTAAAATATTTTTTATTATTATTGACTAATTAACTATTTAACGCGTCTGCTGATGTAACATCGATATCATACGAATATCTACTCACACTTAACAACATGGTTGTTTCAGCTTGACACATTCATGTTGAATAGTATGGGGGTTTGGTTGGTATGTTTCATGCGTGCAACATAAAACATTTAGTGGTTAAAGGTCTAATATTATTCAGTAATAGTTGATGTGATGTATTTTTAATTGGATATATGTATATCGTGCCATATTAGTATTAGTTGCAACTTGTAAATATAGTAATTTTCTTGATCTATTGTTTTGTACGTATCTTTCTTTACCTTTTTAGTGTGCAGAGGGATCTTGGTAATAATAATACATTTCATTCGTTTAGTCCTCCATCTTATGAATTACTTTCGTCCACAACAACACCCTCCGCCCCCATTTGTAGCAACGACTCAAAGTTCTTTTGTGGTATTTTATATTAAAATAAATTAAGACAAATACAATGTTCAAATTATACATTCATTTCTATATTTAGTGTGCACCCACGTAAAAAATCAAGAATTGGTAAATTATTAATATTATGAATTAAATTATTTAGTGCCTCATTTATTCTTTTATATTTATATTTTTTTTGGGCAAACGAACTGATCCTGATATAATTTGTTGGAAAACAACTTCTTGTAACGCATTTTCTTTAATGATGGTTTGGAGAAGCTTCCAAAGTGAAGGGTGCTGGCATTGCATGGAATACTGGAAAGCCATATGCCAAGATTTTACACAGTTATTTGTTCAAGGCAAACCTTCTTCTGTTCGTATATTCATATTCCGTAAAGCTAGTGGATATCGTGGCTCTTTCCTAGTTCTTCCCATATATTGACCGATGTAATTGTCTGCAAAATAAACGGGAATTACTCTGAGATCCTCAGGAACGGATTCTGTGAGGATCTTAAAAGCATTGATAATTCTATCTGGAGGTAGGAAAGCCAATGCAATAAGACTCTTTATTTTAATTCGTATATCCTCATTTTCAATATAAATTTGTCGTAGCTGTGACTTCTGAACTTGCTTCCACAACAACTGGCCCAAATATAAAAAAAAACTTCCAACAACTTTAGTCAAAGGAAAAACCTCCTTAGTAATAGATATCGTATTTTTTTCAAAATCATTTAATTCACTGATGGGATTAAATGTAATTTTGTATGTATTCCTCATTAATCGATCCCAAAATCTGCTATATGTATCACGGCTTTTGTTTGGAAGAAGTGCATATGCACATGTAATTACTGTGTCCATGACTAGTACGTGTACTGTAAATAATTGGTAAAATATAATCGGACTAACTTTGAAAGCTCCATCTACAAACCAATGTTGGTATCTGCTCATTATTTCCAAACACTTTTTAGTTGAATAAATAATTAGTCGATTTTCATCCATCGGTCCAGAATCAAATAATAAAATTGATTCTCTTGAGTTTGTAAATCTAAGGCCGGGTGGGGTTTCAAATCCACACTATACGCTGGTGATGGAGGTTCACTGTTATTTCTCCTTATTTGTCTTATGGTTTGGGCTAAATTTATATTTTTCCTAAGGACAATGAAATTTTGAACAGCACCCCTTATAAGAGCTCAAGGAAGCTCAACTGAGGAAAAAATCATATTTTTAATGCTTAATTTTTTTTAGCCTTACTATTCCAGAAGCAGGACATAACATTTGGAATTTATCTCTCCTCTGAGTTTGTTCCTATTTTAACTCTGCCTTTACCTCTATTTTCAACACACCTCCAATTCAAACTATTTAAATTTTTCCTATCCAACTTAGAGATATAGCATTGAAAGCAAAGATCCCCTCGGCAGCATTTGATAGATTTCATTTTTATAATTATTTATAATACTTGATAACTACTAAATTCGTTGCAACTTAATAATGAATAAACCACGTTGAACAAACGGGATAAATCTTATTCAATTAGTAATTCAAAATTGGTTTGTACTAGTCCAAGTTAATACTATTATTACTAAATGATCAGATACTGCATCCATTAATGTCAGCTTTCGATAATAATATTCTTGCTTTTCTAAAAAATTAAGTTATTCTATCAAATTTAGATCTGGGGGCAAAAATTTACTGTTTGAAATATTTTCCAAAAAAACTAAAACCCCAAAATAAAATCCTGGTGACGCACCTGATAAAGCAAATTGTTCAATTATTCATCATTTGATAAATAACGAAATCATATTTGGACAAAACTTGATGTAGTATTTTAAATGCATATCTCTTCCGAATTTATAAGACTTCTTAATGAGTAATTCTACTTTAAAAATAATGAATACAACCTTTAGAAATTTGTTGCCTGTCCTAATTCGTATAATTCATTAGCTCTTAATAAATTATATATTATCTTCTTAGCTATTCACCATGATTTTAGATACAAGTTCTGTTTTACAGGCGCGTGATGCATTCATTTATTCGGATACCAAATCAATATAAAATTGAGAATGGGGTCTACCGGCAGCAAAGTGCAAGAATATATCCTTGAACTGAAGATTACAATTCACGACAAAGGGTGTTGGGTTTTTCTATCAATTTAAGATAAAAACATTTCATACCTAAAAATAATTGAAATGATTATAAGAAAATTTATCTGCCCATTGTTAGTCATAATAACTAAAGATAAAAAATTATCTGGCACTGTATTTTGGTGGGACATATACAAATGCTTTATTTCTACGACACACTTAAAATAAATTGAAAAAAAAAAAAAAAAACACTTAAAAATATGTCAATTTATGAAGGTTACATTCAAATCTATATCCTTTTGTTAAAGAAAACATAGCCATCTAAAGAGAGATATTTAGTTGGTTATTCGTATCATATTAAATAATGATTAATAGAAAATTGGCAAATTTAAGAATTTATTGGTAAAAAAACAGAGCCTTCGATAGAGACTATCGATAGATTATTTCTTCCTTTAAGAATTATGAATATTTCTTAGATTCAATTAAGCTAGCAGAGTGATGAAAGAGCACCCAAAAGGAGCATTGTTTTAATGCTGAAAAATGACATTGAACGAGAAAAGTCCCAAATTATTATCATCTCAGATTTTTCTAAAACCCGAAGTTCCAGACATAAACTGAGTTCAGTTTTGGATTCTGCGCTCAAAGATAAATAATATATTCTTGGTTTAATTTCATTAGTCGATATTTTGTGTTCCCCGTCTAATATTAATGAAATCTCGCAGGCGTTTTGCATGTAACATATAGCGTGTATATAGGAAGCCCAATATATAGTTCTCCCTGATGTTTATCATATACCCATTTTGATCTTAAATCTTAATATTTTGATCCTAAAAATATCTAGTTATATTTGTGAAATCTCAATGGCGGTTTGTATGTAGCATCGAGCGTGTGTAGCTAAGGCACAAACGCCTAGAGATAAAGTCCTCTGATCACTGTTCATTACTGATGGGTCATAACGTCATAACGTCATATTAATTTTATTTCTCTGAATTTTATTATTATTCTTTGTATCTACGTATTGTAATGTAGATCTATGTATTGAGTAACTATGTGTGTGAGTAGTCATGACAAAAGGGGAGTAACGTTAAAGATTTTTTAGGTGGTTATTCTTTATATTTTAGACAAAGTTTTTCTTAATAACTCCGGGAAAAGCCAGTTACTACGACTGGAATATATTAATAAACCATGTGTCGAATACTCAAATTTACACCTAAAGATTATTTCTATTTTTTAAATATGGAGATTAACATAAGCAAATTTCAAACATTGATATTCTCATATCCTCACTTTTGAACTTTCAATACCTCAAATATAAATATATAAATTATTTGTTTGTCTTCTTGGCTCATTGAAGAAAATTATTTTTTCTTATTTTTTTTCTTTACTTTTATATACCTGTCAAAGGACAATCAAGAATCGGACTTACTATATTACTAAATGCACGTTTTTGATTCATACCTGAGTCATCAGGTAAGTTAAGAAATAAAATAAATAAACAATGCTGTTGATTGCTTATCGATGGATTTAATTATTGTTGTTATTGTGATAACTTTTAGCAGGAGAGGTGATGAGTGAGACAAATAAAAGTTAATAGTAAAAAAAAAAACTCGTATGATATGAAATTTCCACTTTAGTAATAGACAAATATTATTATCTTAATAACTTTTCATCCACAGGTAGTGTATACTTACGTATATACAATTTATAACTTGGACATTATCTTTTTTGTAAAGTGAGTGAGTACATTCAATTACATAGAAAGATTATACAAATTTACAGATTTGTACAGGAAATTTAGTTGAAACTAACAATTTAAAAATAAACACATTTTTAGTGCTCCATACATTTGAATTGGATCATGAGTCGTTCAAAAAGTATGTAACGGTAGAAGTTGGGTTGAGCGGTTTAATTTGAAACCATTTAGTAACTTTTACCATTTTAATCAAAATTTTAAGAGCCACCTCTAAATGTTGCTCAATGTTAGCATTTTTGGCTCAGAAATCTATTTTTACCATTAGAACCGTTTGAGAGGGTGAAAGAATGGAAATGAAAACATTGAATTTATAAGTACACAATAAGAGTTTCTGCAGCGTATACCTCCAATAACGGGGATGGATAGAAAATTGGTGTATAATTTGATAACGATTAAATTTAGGAAAAGTCTAGAAAGAGTCATTTAAGGTCGAACCAAAAAGAAATAATCGGTCTCAGACCGAGTCTCAACACTATTACAAGAGTTAGAAAATTATATTTAAAAAAGGAGGAACCTGGCTTTTCAGATTGATTTTTGGTTTTCTGTCGAATTTTTAAGAATCATAGCCTTGTTGTCATGTGGAAGGAAAAGCAACTAGATTATAGTTTTCAAATTTGTAAAAAAAAATTACTGTCCGGGATATTTTTGTCTTGCACAAATCTTTATAATAGAGACCTTGTACTACCTACAATTGATTCATTCTGCTTGTCTCATCAATAAATGAATGAAGGAAATGTAATCAAATGAATAAAAAGGAATTGTTGAAAAGTTATAATTAAAACACAATGAAAAGGATAAGAAACTTCTAGTATAATTAATTAATCAATTAGTTCATTCATTATATAGGAGGAAATCATTGATTCGTAAATAATCCAGTTAAAGCATTAACTGAGCTATACTTTGGTCTACATACATAATATGTAGATTTTAAGTACATATTAAGTACATAGATATATTTAAATAATAAATATTGCTTTAAAATCTGTGAGAGTCTCATTTATAAGGAGTTCAATGCTGTTTGCTCACTATTTATCTTGATAATAGTAGAAACTTGTCCTCATTAATTTTGTCATCCTTTATTATTTAACTTTTTTTGAGATGAGGAAACCAAAATTTATTCAGATTAAAATGATTGAATAACAACAACAGCTACAAAATACCACTAATATTTATTTCCTATAATTTAGTATTACAAATAGGTAATGACTTACTTTTAGCCCAAATATTTGCCCTGTACCTAATTGTTCTATGGACTGAATTGTATTTTACTCTTTATAAGTGAAACATTATTTTCTCCTTAAACTGAACGTTTTTCCCTTTAAGATCAATGGATTTTAAGTAATGATTATTGAGTAATCGGGAGAGCCAAGGACTTGTATGTATATTTAGATATATATCCATATATACATAAATGAAAAGTCAATCAGTGATGAATTCATAATTTGCCTAATATGTACAGAGTGCACCATATGTTTTCAAACAAATGCGTTACTCCATAATTACTTTTTAACTTCAATACCACGTACTTTTGAGCAAAATATAGTATAGGTATTCGTAAATTACGGGAAACTACTGTAAAGAAGAGAATGTAGGAGCTCGTCATTGCTGCAGAGGTTGGACAATATCAATAGAAATATTTGTATCAATCGGAATGGAGTTGATCTTTGGGTTTGTGTTTTATAAACTGGATGCGCAATCAGTCCTTAAATAATTATTATTGATACTTTGAGATCTAATTCACAAAGGGCACCCTATATAAATAGTTATGTATTGGTCAATTGTTATGGGTTCTTTGGTATCCTAAGAGCTAAGGTCGAAATTGAAAAAAGTTGTTTATGGTTCACCAACAATGCTTCTTTCTTTATTCATACGTTACACCTTCGAAGATAGAGCCTTCTCTAATTGTTACATTACGTAGCTAACAAATAAGACATAATATGTAATATATTTATATAAAGAAACTACTTCATCCATACACACCATAAGCGTGTATGGATGAAAATCTTTAAACCTTGATATAAAACTAATTTATGTGGCATTTTATGAGGTTGCTATCTAGCGATAGAGGTTTATATCAATGATCCTAATATCTAAGTTGTATATGTGTGGGCCTTCCATGTATTTTTCATTATCATTATTTATCATCATCATCGAAATGATGGGAACTTAAATTGTTTGTTTAAGTCAAAAACTAGACAAATTTATTTAAGGATTGAGTAATGGAATCTAATCACACGTTTTATTACATTCAATTGTACCATCCTTGTTTCAGTTTATAATATATATATATAAAATAATTCATTATTGTAACATGAGCTTTTTTTTATTTATAAAAAGTAAGTAGAACTGTCAAGTGATCTTTTATGGGCGTTTATACATTATGATTTAATATGCCTGATTAACACACTCCTTGACTTGCTACTTTTTTTACAACTTAAGTTGCTTGGATTTGCATTATATTCTCAATACGATGCTCTAAAACCACCAAAAGGCATTTACTTTCTGTCCCATCTGCCTGATCTTTAGTGGGGATTAGTATGTCAAAAATAATGATCTAACCTTCAAAAAAACAAAACTCAAATCTTGATTATGCCTGTGTTCAAATATATATAGATTTGCAAAGATTGTTTATAACGTTCAAGGCTCTTCATTTTATATAACTCTACTAGCATACAATAACCACCTATTTTACAATATACTTATGTATTAATAAATCACATATGGGTTTGAACTTTTCAAAACCGTGGATTTATGGTTGTTTTTAGTAAATATACATACCTGTTCTTCACTTGTCATAGTTTGTGTACTAATTATAATACCCAAATCCCAGAGATGGTTTAATATAATGATAGGATGTTAGTATATGTACATATATTGTATACTTGATATCATATCTCTTGTAAACGAGGATGTAATTTGTATATGTGTAATATGTAAATAGCAGAGTTTTGGGATTTTAAACATATCACTCAGAGCACAAATCAACTGAGTCACTAATCAATTTCTTATTTTTGTTTCTTGTTTTTGTAGAGCACATAACAACATCTTCAAGGACAGTCAAAGTCCAAGTGTGAATGCCATTCTTAAATATAAAAATATATACTATAAGAATGAGTATACTTAACGCTTGTGGATCTCACTACCTATGTAGGTATGTGTTACAATATACATACATACATATGTTGGTCTGTTGTCTACTCCAAGATCTACAAATACTGCTACCACATACATACATAATATAATTGTATTTTTATACAGATTTTATCATTTGAAATTAATGTAGTAACATTTGTTTGCATTTATTAATTTATTATTTCTTAACAAATATTTTATTGAATTTCCTTGTAAACCTATATTTGAAATTCATACTAGGTATATTACGTTAGGTATATTTATAGCATGTATAACACTATTCATAGGATTGATCCATTTATCCTTAATGGCTGATTAACTCTCGTAACGTCTGTTTTTTATCCAATGGATATTTTTTAATGAAAAAATAAAACTCACACACACACAAAACAAATTGAAGGCCAATATATATAATTATAATTATTGGTTTTGAAGGTGTCATAAATATATACCTACATATTATGTGTGTGTGAATGCTTTGATTATTTTTATTTAAGAAAAAATGAATGTCTATGATAATTATACGATACGTTATAATATGTACTTAGTGATGTGTCGAATATTCAAAATGAGATATGTAGATACGAATATTAAAATTTATTAATGAGATTGATGAAGAATGTGTATATGTGTTAAAAAAATATTATGGGTTTTTTTGTTAACATTGTCCATTGTATCATTTTTGTACCAATTGAATCAACTAGGATATCCATATTTTAAATGTATGTGTTGTTCTGGGTAGTGAAGGATTGGTAATTTAGAGAGAATGGAAAATAGGAATATATAGGTACCTAAATTTAGTAGTCTCATCAGGTCCCGTCCTAAATCGGAAAAACCCTTCAAAAGAAATGTACTTTTCTATATGACGTCCTCATTCATCAACCACACAACGTTTATTAGGACAATGAATAATTTAATTAGCCCTAAACTAAGAATAATGTCAAACTGTTCTACTACATGGAAGACACCAAATAATTATTAAACTAATTCAATTTGTAAACTGAGGAGGTACTTTATAATAATGTTAGTTCAAATAAATAAAATTAAAATTTGGGACTTTATAAGCACCAGTAACAGGGACGTAACCGGGCTGGACGGTAAGGGACTGATTTATAGTGCCGTATTAAGGAACCCCTAGAAAAACACACTTAACATTAAATACATTATACAAATTGGGTATCTAAATAAATTTATGCAATTTATATTTCTATTGCACGTAATTATCCGATTTTGTATCCAATGCTTTATAAAAATTATATAAAAGATTTTTATGAAATAGATGTTGTGATGAAACAAGCATTCAGTCTATGAATGAGTCATCCAATTTGGCTAATTTGTTTCTTCTTAATAAAGTTGAATCAAATTCATTTTTTTTTTCTATGCATAACATATGTGAATTGTAACATTTATACATAGGATAATAATGAAACAGACAACATAGTAATACAAAATATATAATCAAAAAGTAATCTTGTGATCATGAGACACTCAAAATGTGGCAAACATTTTGATGAAATCATTTTTTGTCGTACTGCATCATGATTTTAATATTTTCAAATTGGAATATTCAAAGAATATAGTATATATTGATGTATTTTAAACAAACTGACTCTAAAGAAAGGGAAATTGCCTCATCGTTAATTCACTATCTAGGTACATGTTATACTTCTCTTTCATACTTTGTATTATCATTATAGGCGGTCAGCAGCATAATATTCGTATTTCATGAGTCATTCCTCATCCAAGGATCCATGTTTTTGGCTATTCATCTTAAACTAAAAACCAACAAAACATATCATATGTATGTGTGTACTGTTGCAGGCCAATATTTGCAAGATTCCTAATGAAATTATGTTAATATTGTATTTATTCTATTACAAACAATACCTTTAAGTGTGAGACACGATGCAAGTTTATGAATCATGAAATATATTCATTTGTTATAACACACCTGAGAAGATAAAAAAATCTCCGGATTTGGACTAACATCATGGTCCTCATCCTTGAAAGACATCAAAAACATAAAGGTATGTACAATTAAGTAAAAATTGATATTTTTTTGGGCTTAAAAGATAGACACATATTTTATATATATTTATTTAACGTTAATACAATCATTTCAATGTCAATCATACAAAATGTGCAATTTATGTAGACAATAAAAAGTAATATAACTACTATATACATGTGCATGCAGAATTGATCATATATAGTGGTTTTATTTTTAATTTTTTCCTGAGTAAAATTTAAATTACAGATTTGAAAGGGCATTTATTTAACAAAATCATCACAAAATAGTGCCAGGCACAACTGTTATTCAATATGTGAGTCCTCAGCTCCAAATAATTACCTCAATACAAGACCCAAATCCCATGCAGACCTTGACTATGTAGTCAGACTCGAGCTTGGCCCACTCATTCTTGATGGAAGCCTCTAGAGACTAGACATTCCGGTGAGGAGCTGTGCATACCCTCTCCTCCAAACGCGCCTAGATAGAGTATTCCAAGGGGTTCACGTCTGGAGAGTAGGGTGGCCACATGTAGAGGTCCCAAAAACCGGAAAGCTATTTCTCAGGCCGCCCTAGGTTTTAGTGCCATCAGATGTGAAATTTTTTTCCTTTCGAAGAGAGCAAAACTTTGCCCGAATTTTTGTTGGCCTTTCGAAAATTTAGAATTTTCTTTGCTCATCCCAACTGTCTCAGCTTGTTTTGTTCAGAGATAAGATGTCTTGTTGTCCTCCTCCGTGGTTTTGTATCAATGTCATTCCCGATTAAAAATAATAAAATGCGCAATACTAGATAAGATAAGATAATAATTTCAAAACCTTTGTTTTATGTAAAAATAATAATAATAAAGATGGAAAAAAAGGAAGGAGAATGGTCATTAGGAATTCACTAAAATAGAGTCCTTAGGTAAGAATAAAATTAACTATTAATTATATATTTTTTAAAGAGCCGGCAACACCTTTAAAAATAATGGGGAATCAAAAATATCTGTTCTACCAAGTCAAATATTTTTAGCTGAAGGTGTACTCGTAGTCGTAGTAGCTAAGGCAAACGGGAGAAGATGATGGAGTAGAAATGCCAAGGTTTGAATAATATAATTTCCTACTTAAAATACAACATAATAAAAACAAGGATGAATTCAAAAAGCGTGTCACAAGGTCAAATAATATGTAAGGGCAGAATTGAATCACAGACAAGGTTGTCAGTCAGTACTGAAACAACAGCGACGGTGTTTTTATAAATAAATAATGAACAAACACTCTACAAAATTTTATATATTTAAATGTTGGCAATTATCAAGAGTCCTTATAAATATGTGTAATCTCATGTACGGTAATATGTAAATTCAAAGGAGTATATATTCATTAAACAGTCCATATATGGGTAGATTAACATTGGAGTAGTCAAAGGGATTTGGATTGGGCCCAAGTCATTATGCGGTGTAGTTATTTGTACCTTCTAACACACTTGTTCTTCACCTTTTTATAGAAGGGGGGAAAATTTACCTTCATTCATATTTACCTTTTCTTTAAACACTGGTTGGTAAAAAAACCAACAATGGATAATATAATATATATAGTATAAACTCCAATAATATATTGTATTTTAAATGTTTAATATATATAAGAAATACTAAGAATTAGAAAATTAAAATAACCAGTATAATAGCTGCAGTTCTTTCTTTGTAAAAACCCTGTTCAATATCTGGTAGAATATTTAGTAGTGAACACTGACCAAAAAAGATCTGACTCCAAATTAAATCGGTTTCCAGATTTTTCTTCGCAATTTGCTTATCTGATAATACAGATTTTGCAAAAATATGTTAAAGAGAAGGGAATAAGTACCTACTTTAAGTGCATTACTACTGAAAAGTGAGTTACATTCTTTCACGAATGTCCAAAAATGCTTCAGATTTTGGATATAAAAATGTATTTTTTTGTGAACAAATCATCATATATTAGACACAAAAAACTCAACTTGGAGGTCTTCAGAAACATTTTCCGTCAGAGACAAGAATTGATTCTTTGTCAATGGGACATGAGCATTGTTTACTTAAATTAGTTTGTAAACGAAGGGGCAGAGAGCAATGCTGCATTTTCGCGAAATAATACTACTCCCTGAATAATAATATTATTTAATATAAGATATTACTCAAATAGATAGCGCTATGGAAACTATTCTAAGCATGCGCCATTTTCTTGAAATAACTAATTTAAACAACTAGCTAAAAACTGTCACACCACTCTACGGATAATATATATTATTTTGTTTGCTCAATCCCTATTGGAACAAAATGTTGATTTAACTATTTATAAAGAAAGTAGTTAAAAGTTCTAAGTATTATTTATAGAATATTTTTTCCGCATATTTACCTCTTAAAATAGTAAATTAACACCTTAGGTAAATTTTACCCAGATTAATAAAAAAAACTGTTCTAGCACGTTACGTATGTTAGAGCTTTTCATAGATTGTATACCTACTGGTTCCCTAAGTTTTAACATACTAGCAAAGGGTTACACGGTGTTGTTCTGGCCAAGGAGGGAACAGTTAATCACATGACAATGATCAACGTTATTTCTTCTTAATGTGCCGGCGATCATTGTAATATAGCGCATGTACAATAGGTGTATAGATGTAATATTATTAATTTAAAAAAAAAAAGGGTTATAATCTAAAAATAACATACCAACATATTTGAAAAAGGTGTCTAGATGATAAGCCCATCTTTTATTTTTTCAAAAAATTGCCCAATCGAAATTAGGGAAGAAAATTGCAAAAAACTGTTTTGCACTAATTTTGTAAAAAAAAAAAAAGGAAAAGAATAACATTTATTATCATTGTAAAAAGGAACACAAAAACTACCTTTTTTTTCGTCCTTGCAAAACTAAAAAAGTTATGGAGAATAATATCATCGAGAACTAGTTCTTTTTTGCAAATATTCAAATAATTATGTTATAAAATGTTCCAAAAATTGAAATATTAGATTGTTTAAGTGTTTTGTGCAAAATAATTCTTTTTCTATAATTTCTTCTTAAAAATGGAAAATTATGTTTGATGAAAAAAGGGAAAATTGAAAAATTATTCAGAAAATTACAAATATTCCAATGAAACATCAAATTTTATTTGTGAAATTAATATGGAAACGAATCTCCAGATTAATTTTTACAACCTTTATTTAACCAGAAATCCAATTCTTCCAAGTATTCTTCCTTTTTTTGCACCTGAATAAAAAACAAAAAAGAAAATACAATTTTCATCGATTTCTTAATTTGTCCATATTTTTTGATTTGGAATAAATTTAGAAAACGTCCTTATTTGTATGTTTTTTTGTTTTTTTTTATAACTCAACCCCTATCTAGTCTACTTAAGCTCCAAATAACAATTTTTGTTTTTGGGGTATAGAATATCGAGAATTACTTTTATCCTAATCAAGTTCAAAAGAGGTACCCATCCAAAGTCTCTGGCTCCTAGGCTTAACGGTGTGGGCACCTTTATAGGACAAACACCCACAACTGTATATATTTGTATACAGATTTATATGTATACTCAATCACGGAAAAATGATAAATATCATTAAAAATAGTATTATATTTAATAATATGCTTGTGCCACTCTGAGTCGATTGTCAAATTGGGATCGAAGGTTAATCATTCTTTGACAGTAGTTTATTAATTTATTACCAAGGTACTTCTTGTTATTATTTTCACGTGGACATAACGGTGAGTTTTCCAACTGACAGAATTATTTATAATATAATAATGAGATGTATAAATTATTTTTTATAATAATAAAATATGTATATATATGATACAAAATAATTTCTGAAATTAAATTATCAATGATGGAAATCCGTTTTTAGGGATGGGCATAACTCATACGAATAAATGTACAATATATGTATAGATTTTGAATTCATTTACTGTTAGATGCATCATTCGACGTTGACTGTTGAAATTCTATCAAAGGCTTGTATACCCTTGAGAGTGTACATCTGTTTCTCTTAACATACTTTTCAAATATTTGATAAAATATGTAGAATATCACACCCCCATAGCAATTCTTAGAAGTCATGCATACAATGCATCACATCTCTTCATATTATAAAGGATTTTGTAATGCGAGAAACTTATTAAAGATATTATTGTTTAAGGCAAAGGGGTTTCTTAAAGTCACCGTAAAAATATTCGGACACTTTTAGATTAATTCTAACGTATATATTAATAATAAATAAAGATGAATTCAATCTTTCATCATGATAAACAATACCATTCTGACTGTACAGTTTGAAGTAAAACGCCACTTTATAATAATGTAAGCATGAGATACGAAATAAGTGATACAACAAGTTTTGCATTATTTTTTCTGTTTATTTGACATTATTTTTTTGGATATAGATCTGTTATTTTATTTGTGTGATTCTGTTGTTGCTTTTTATAAATCGTTATTTTTGTGATTAATTATAGTGTTAAATATATATTTTTTGTTAAAAGTGTTTATAGGGTAATTTTGTGGAAAAGCACAAAATGGGAATAAAATTTGACAATGCCTACAATTGCCAAAAAGAGTTTATATTTAATGGATGTTATTTAGATCAGGAGGGGTTTTTTAAATAAATTTTGACAATATAAATAAAATAGCAGTAGTACTTGGTATTGCCCAGAGTTATACGGCATCGACGATTTTACCAATGTTACTTGAATAATATAGAATATAACTCTCCAACAAATAGTTGGTGTTATTTTCTGTTTATCATAGGCACAAACACATGTAGCTACTCACTTAATACTAAGAATAAAAGAAAATAACAACTTCAGAATTTAAAAAAATATGATTTGATGAGCCAAGGAGTACTTTTTCTCTTTGCTAAACCTTATGTAAAGTCACATTATTTAAAAAAATATGTATAGTAAGTACTTCCCTTTTTTTAAATGTGAGTTAAACTAAACGCTTCATTCATTTTAAAAAGTGCTCCCTGTATAATATACCCCCTTTTTTCTTAATACTGTATTGGTATATGATTAGAGTTGAGAAGTTTGCAATGAAAAAACTATTTTTTAAATTTAGAAAAAGAAAATCAGTTCATGCGTGTCCTCTTTCTTCTTTATTCGCTCGTCGCTGTGATAACTTCTAAAGTAAACATTATTGCTTATCTTTGGTGTAAATTGATTTAAAAATGCATAATTAATTTGAGTTTGAATATAGTTACAATATTTTCTCTGCATTATTACTATTTAAAGTGAGAAAAGGTCTCCTCTTTATAAAAGTAATTCACTTTCTCTCCCCGAAATCATACAACTGGCAGATGATATTAACAAACATCGTAATTCAAATGTACCATATGTATCGCTCCTGCCTTTTCTTTGGGCTCTTTTGTTATAAATTACAAACTACTCAACTCTATATAGGATATACACCCTACCACTGTTTTTCATACGTACAAATAGGTAGTTTCATCCCATTAATTATTAATTCCATTAAGATAGTTTTGTTACGTTTAAGAGATCAAATTATGGTATTGAATTTGGATAATTGAATTTGGTTCAGTCAGATAGAAAGTCAATGAGAAGAGTCATAGATAGAGGATACCTAGAAGTAAGTACCTATTTATTTTAAATCTAAATATTTATGTATCCAAGCGCTTGTATACATGCTATGTATGTCTATTGTACACAAGTTGATTGTTTGTTGTTTTTGTTATTTACAAAAAGATATAATATATAATTAAAGCATACAATCAAAATTATGATATATAATTAACAAAAGATGTTTTTTTTATAATTTCCCTATATTCATATTAAAAAAGAGCATACCTCAGAATTTCATTACTATCTACTTAGTACTTACAAACGTGTTTGTTAGATTTATATATGTTTGTAATTACATAAATCTACGTAATTACATGGTCGAAAATCAATTGTAAAACATCTCCAGATCTTGTACTCATTAATTGAGAGGTATACAAATGTATATGTCCCTACGTACAAGCATTTACCTATACATGTCCCAGAAAGCGGCTTTGTATCGTTGGTAATCTGAAAAGGATTCTTTATTTACTAATGCTAATGTCATTATAGTTTAATTCTTGAAAATATAAGTTTAAAGTAATAATTAGTGCGTCTTCTCATGAAAGACAATTAGGGTTTACTCAGGGGTAATCAGTTTTTTGTCATTTTTGGATTCGGAGAAGAATTGAAGATCGACATAGGTGTAGTTCCAACACATATGTTCTTACTTTATAAGGAATTGAATTTGTCCTTCCTTATTTCCTCTTACAGTTGCTTGCAGCTGATCTATTAAAGCGTAATGGCAGCTAAGCTGCTCTCCTTCCAAACATTTTTCAAATTGTCAGGGTGACCACATTAATTTTCTGTTTCTTTATTTTTAAATACCGTCTGGACATATATAATGCATCACTGCTACCGACCTATATAATAACTGGATGCAAATCCCATGTAATAAAAAGAAAACTCGCCATTAAGCTGTTGGCATCCATTTTATGTATTCCTATGTTATTCATAGCTAAGAGAGACATTCCTCATTCTCCAAAGTTGTAAAAGTCTTCTGAGCCAGTGCTAGATATTAGGAGGTAATTTGGAACCAGAATTGAGATGTCAGATCTATTTCTTTCACCCCAGTGATCGCCACCAAAAAGTATTTATGCTACAAGACACATGCCATTGTATAAAGTTAGTTAGGAATACATTTGCATCTCTCAAAGTTATGGTCGATAAAGATGGTAGAAAAGTTGAATGTAAGTACCTACAAGAATTGGAAAGACTTCAAACATCAGAAGGACAACTAGCTGCAAATAATCTAAGGCACATTAACTTCCATAATATGAAAATGTAGGTTTATGAAAAAAATTTAAACGAAAAATGGTTATTAATTAATTTGTTTATTTCAACAGGTAAACTGGGCTACTCAACTCATTAGTTCATCTATAACAGATGTGATCGAGTTCTGTAATAAGGATCTTCAATTATCGGAGTTTAGAAACTCTGAGAGAACAGTCGAGTTTCTTAAAAGATTTGATAGACTTTTTGATTTCACCAACAGCAGAAATCCATTGGCAAAAGGATTCAAATCTCCACTTAGAATTAGAAATGAAGACTATTGGAAATAAAATCATTCAAGATATGTTTTTATATATTTATAAATTGAAGAACGAATTTGGTAAACCTTTGGTCAAAACGCGTAAAAGAACTTATTTTGTTGGATTAATGGCATCAATTATTTCAATTTGCGGCATATTTGACTCTGTAGTTAAATCTTAAAGGATGAAGTATTTTCTAACTTACAAACCATCTCAGGTAGATATTTATAGATATTACCTAGTGTATGTGAATTCTAATTTAATATTGTTCCAATTATTTATCCTTTTTCATGATCATATAGAGTTATTCTTTTGTGCTATAAGGTCTCATTTTGGAAGCAATAGTAATCCAACATGTCACATGTTTCCCTCCATTTATAAGCGGCTATTAGTTATGCATCATGTCTCTGGTAATTGCAGAAGGCTGGATGATTCAGTGGCACTCTTCACTACCTCAAAGAACAAAAAGAAACCATCCGAAGTTTTCTAATTCCTTGATGATGAAGATTTGTCATTGATCAAGTAATATGGCCTAGAGGAAAACATTTAATAATTAGTGATCATGACTACTTCGATGTGCCTCCTTTCGTCCCAAGCCTTTCTCAATTTAAAAAACGTGTTATTGCTTATATTGGTGGATATGTTATCAAATCAGTCTCCCATCATTTAGTATGTCCTGAGTGATTGGAATCTCTTTACAGCTATGTAACGGACTGTCAAAATTATTATTTTATATGCAAGAAAATCTAATGGTGGCCTTTTGTTTCCATCAGAAGACGTGATAGAAATATGCAAAGAAACAGAGACTAAAAATGCAAGGAGTTCTAAAAACCAAGGCAACATTCATTCCAAAAACTATTACCAGCTGCGTATTACAAAAATCTAGCGACAAGTCATAGATATTTAAGGATATTATATTGAGCCACACACTTTCGAATGTTCACATTTAAATAAACACGTTCTAAAATTACAAAAACAAATTACATTCATTTACTCTAAAATAAGATTGCATCATGAAGCAAACAATATCTCGGAACAATTCAAAACAGATCGTATCCGGAAGTCCCTTTCAAAGCAAATCCTTTTTAAGAAACAATGATTCAAAAGCTTTAAATATCCTCTATAAAAGTCATTAAATCAAAATTATAATTATACTTAATAAAAACATTTATGATCAAAAAGAAGTTTATATAGACTCTTTTTCTAGATAAAGTTATTAATATAAATAGATATAGATGTATACATGAAATGGCTGCCAACAACTGAAGGGGGAGTCTCCTTTTTGTTATATAGGTTGAGCATCCAGTTATTATATAGGCCGGTGATCATTGCCTATAATATGTTATGAATTGAAATAATAGCTGTTCGAAACAATGTGTACTTTGTAATATAGATAATTTAGAATGAGTGTGTGTTTTTTTTTGCAATCAAGCATGGGAATCCTTGCCGGTACATCATATATATCAAGCGGGCTTTTTGATATATTTTTAATGTTTTTTCTCTAAAAAACCTCGTTATGTAATATATGCATGTAAATGTATGTCTTTGGAGAATTATGACCTTTCATTGAAACTACATTGCGCAATAGTATTGATATGCACAATGGAAATATTCATTTTGTTTATTATTAAAAAAAGATTTTGCAGCAGGGGCTGAGGACTTGGACTCGGGTTACACTTCATTCTTATTAACCATTGCCTTCCGAATCGAAGAGGGAGGAAGGACTAGCAAGTCAACTTGAAGTTATAAGAGTCAGACTCATAAATAGTGATGTAAATCGTGTGTATTTTTTAGTCTACCCACTTTTTTGGAATTGGTAATCTCAAGGATAAATTTTCGTTTTTCCTTAGAAATTGCCATTATTATATAACTTCTGAGTAGTCAACTTCATTTACTAAATAGATTCAATAATATAAAAAAAAACCTGATTGAACATTCGTGGGTCCTCATAAAAGACAGAGGGTAGCCTTGAAGGTGTGTTGTAGAGTTATAATTGTAAGTCCTCGTTGTACTGGGAGTAGAATAGAGGATCGAGGGAATGCCCTTTTTTATGACCTTCTCCCCCTTTTATCTCCTCACAGCTGATTTTATCTGATCTAATCAAACGTCATGAGAGCTAAGCTGTTCTTCTCTAAAACAATTTTCTAATTATCAGGGTTACCATTTAAATTTTCGTTTTCTTTTCTTTGTGAAACATGCCAAAATACACACGATTTTCATCACTACACCTTCTTTACTTATTTCAAATGATTATTCTCAGTATTTTGGCGCCATTCATCTTTCTATATGATTGAACTTTAATATTTCTAATTACCACTGAACAAGAGATTGGCACTCTGTCTGAAGTTGCACTTGGGTTGCATAATAGCTTTGATTTGAGTTTCGTGTAGAAATCGAAGTGATAATACTATAGACACGTAAAAAACGAATGTTGAAGAACTTTGATTCTAGTTTAAGCAGCATAGTTTATAAGAGTACCTCGTGATCAAATCCCTTTAAGAAGCTCACCACAGGATCAAAGAGCATGCATTATATATATTATGAATATGTACACTAAACAAAGTATACTATCCATAATTGTTGGCCATGTAGAATACACATATGTATGTATATTGAAAAAGAGCAACGCAAATAGGCATATCTACGTACGAGTATGTATCAAGCTGTGGTAATGTCTAAAGGGAAGTGAACTGAGCAGCGTCAATAGCTTAATGATATAATGGATTGATGAAACATGAGACCTTGGTGGATATAATGATGAGTATAAATATAAAAAATTGTTTCACCTCTGAACCAACTATTAATTCCTCTCGTCTTAAAATAAACAATATTCAAGCATCAATAGATCAAGGGATAAATAATAATATTACATTGTGATGACACTTGTGTGTATGTTTATTTTTAAGTCAATGTTCAATATACTTCTTTTTTAAATATACATATTATAAATAGATATACAACTTTTTGTTAGTTTCAAATACTTCAAGTCCTTAAAAAGATACAAACATAATTCTATATTGATTTCTTTAGTTTTAAAATAAGATATTATTAAACACCTTGACGGTCTATTAGAAATATTAAATTAATATTTCTTTAAATTGAGTGATATTTTAATACACACATATTCATATTTATAGGAGAAGAATGTAATAAAAGATGTTGAGGGTTGGGCAAAATGTAGACAATATTAACAGTTTTTGAGATTAAAAAAGGAAATACGGTTGTTGCTATTGTTCTTTTCTTTTCATTCTTTAATGGATCGTCTTGGTAAAACGGGTACAAGATGATTCGCCTTGAGCATTTTTGCCTTGAACATGTCCGCCTTGAATATTTTTGCCTTTTGACGTCTTTGCCTTGGATAATAAAAAATTGAAAGCTACCCCTAAATTATAAATAATTGATCCTTTCCTGTGTCTCTTCAATAATATTATATGTACTTCATCATTTAAGTTAAGCAGTTAATATTAAAAAATAGGGATTTAGCCCCATAATTTCGATAAAATAAAGGTAAGTATTTATTTAACTATCATTATAGGTAGATTTGTACTGACGTTAGGGTACATCAAATATTCAAAAGTTCATGGATTTTGTCACCCATCTTCTCAAAGGGAAACTTGATTGATACATTGAGTGTTTTTTTGTAAATAATGAGCCACATCGGAAGTGGTCTATAAGGCCCACGAAGCACTTATATATTTTATTGAGTCATTTATTACTTATAAAATATCAATTTCCTTGTTTTTTTCTGTTCAAGCAGACCATGAAAGATCACTTCACTGCTCGCTCAGCAGGGGCATGAACTGTATTGGTACGTAGGCTGCTATATATATTTCTGGCCTAGGCTACACTAAGGGTTGCCAAGTGCGATTTGACATCTCCTTTGGTCAGTTTGACATTTTTGTAGCATAGTTGTACTCAGAATGTTTTGACGTACGACCATCGTTGTTTACAGTCACTTTAAAAAATTAATTTGGCAAAAAATGGAATTAAGTAGTGAACATTTTCGTGGGATCGTTTTTCACAACTTTCGACATGGATTATCACAACAAGAGTGCATTGATGAACTTAAATCTTTGTATGGCGATGAAGCACAATCCTATAGGACTGTAAAAAAAGAAGTTTAATGAATTCAATTGTGGCCGACGCTCGCTCAAAGACGAATTCTGTGAAGGTCGTCCAAAAACGGCCGTTGTGCCAGAGAACATTCATGCCCAAAATAAACACGATTTCCGAAACTCCTCATAATTAGGTTGTTAAGATTCAGTCAGTTTGTGGAGTTTTAGTCCATTATTTTAGATGAATTTATCATTAATAAAATGAACATTTCTAAAGCAACATGTGTTATCATTTTATTTCAAAATTTAAATTATTCCTTATTTAAAAAAAAAAAATCGAAGAAGCTATGTTTTTGTTAGAACAATTTTTATTAGCACTTGAACAAATACAGATATAATTTTTTTGTTTCCGTTATGTTTCTTTTTATTCGACAAATGGATTCGCACTGAAAAAGTATAAATAAACATTATAGTTTACATTTACGCCGTCTGACCTAGGAATTGTCTTTGAAGTCCAATTACATTATGTATAATTTCTTTTGACCGAGACGCAAACTTACACAAATTGAGTTCAAGAAAATAATTTCCCCGAGCGTGTTGTTGGTTGAACTACGTCGTTCCATACATATTTTTAATGTTACATTGTTGTTGAATAAAATGATAACCCTCGCTATAAGATACGATCCATACCTGACCTAGAACATTGCCTACGCACTATTTTGAACTATTCAATAATTTCATTTCAAAGAATATATTTACTTGTTTAAAAACTTTCCTCTGAATAGCGCACCTTATGAATATTATTGGAGTATACCCATTGAGGTACAAAAAGTTTCATTAATATTCTAAATTGCCAAGGTACTATACTGTATGTATTAGTTTACTTAAACATTTATAAGGTTTAAAAAACAATACATGATATTTCGACCTAGTGAATATATTTACATCTATAACTTGGTTTTTATTATTGAACAATTGTCAGACATCCTTGATTTAGTAGATATTACGTCAAGGGGCTGATTTCAAAGACTTTTGAAGAGTGAATGAATGTTCAAGTAATTGAATACATATGTTTAAGTATGTATTATATGCCATAATATGTAAAAAGGGTAAAGAAAGAAAGACAAGGCCTTTCTCACCTGGGAGCAGTACCATATGTAACGATTGCAATATTCATATATCTTTAGTATATGTAAGACATTTGTTTCCCAATTATTTAGATTGACAAATTAAAATCCAATTTGTAAAATTCTTTTGTTTAATTATTATTTTTAAGGTCATGTGTAAATTATTGCATGCACAAAAATACATACAAATATGTAATATCTACAATTATATACATCCATCATGACAAACACAAAAGAACTTAGTCACAAAAATTGTTTTCCTTGAAATGGATATTTTTGGGCATTTCTCTAATATTTACTTAATAACTATCTCTATATCAACAACTTTTTATTTTTTATATTTTTTCCTTCCCTTTCATCAAATCGCTTTCAACCTTGAAGTTTGTAATTGCAAAGTAAAATATTAAAACCAACAGAGTTGATGATGTATTACTGCTCAAAAATGGGAAAATAATTACAACTACCTTTAAATGTCTATAACAAATGAATAGGTTCTACATTTTGTGTATAAGTTGGAATTTGTAGTATCATAGCGTCATATTTGTAATTGTATAGTTAATACCAACCATCATAGTCATGTATTATCAACTTTTTATATTTAAAATTAGTTCACTATTTCCATAATGTAGGGATAGAGGATAGATCTAACTGAGGAGCAGTGGTGTCGCTAGCCCCCTGTTTTTATAAGTTCCCCCTCAACAAAAAAAAAAAAAATTATCATATATTTATCAAATAAACCTATTTATATAAGTAACTATCAGGAGTATCAGCAGGCCTTGGTTTTTGGATTTTTTCCTTTTTTGGATTTTCGGAAAAATCAACAGCTAATGATAACAAAATTACAATATTTGGAAAGGAATTTCAAAAATTGATAACTTTGTAAAAAAATTACTAAAATCCCCATCTTTTCCAAATAATTCAAATATAAATTATTTTGGGAAAAAATTGTAACAAATTAATAACTATTCTTTAAAAAAATTCAAAATTCAGATTTTTGACTAAAAATTACAAAAACTAACTTTCAAATTTAAGTGTTAATGGGAAAATATTTCAAAGATTAAATTTTTTGGAGCAAAATTTCGAAAAATCATAGCTATTTAAAAAAAAAAAATTGAAAAATTAAATTAAATTTTTTGAGAAAAAAAAAAAAATATTAAATCTTCTAGTAAAAAACAAAAATTTCTTAATTTGGGAAGGAGACTACAGCCCATCCAACCCCCTTTCTGCTGACGCCCATAATTATATTACGTTCTTAATCATTGTTGGGGCTAAGTGCCCCTACCTAATCGTAAAAGATAGCAACGCCTCTGCTGAGGACCTTTGAATTATCTAATTTGCCATAAAATAACTTACCCATTAGTATTTGTAAAATCACTCCAACAATATATTGTACACCCGACGGAAATTCAATCACTGCATTGTGCATGTTACAAATCACAGCTGTTATTCAATACACATAAAAAACGACCCTGATTTTTTTGTTCTCTATTTTTCCACTACTCATGTATCTTATTTGTGTTTTGAATAAAATAATTTGATTTAACTCCAATTAGCTCTTTTAAAACTGTGAAAAAATTAAGAATAAATCGATATTTTGTAACCAATTGATTTTGGGCCCTCTTGTCTTTCTTTTTTAAAATAACTTTTGGATGTCAATTTTTCATACATAATGACATATTTTATTATTTGAATATAATTTGTACAATCTACGTACAGTATAAGTTATAAAACAAAATATATTTGATTTCTGCGTGTACCAAGTTATTCTCTTATGAAAAATACAAAATTATGTTTTTAAAATTAATATCCAAATCCAAGGAGTGTCTCCCTACAAATTATATAAAAGTTCAATCCACCTCTTAAAAGATGTAAATAAACTGAATTATATTTTTTTCCTCTGCATAAATTATAGGATTTACCCCGAATAATACTTTTATATATAGGTACAACCGTTAAAGAAATGGACGGATTTTTTACTTATATACCTACACAAACAATTTTTCATTCTATTTCATATTTATATATTAAATGTATGTAATTAATGGCATCTAAGTCAATTCTTGTATGTAATGTATTATTTTTCAGTGTTGAGTGCATCACTCTGATATAGCTACATATATATATATATACAATCATATAGCAGAGATCAAGTGTCAGTAGCAATGACTGACATGAAAATTAGAATATTCAACATTTTTTTATCGTTGCTTCAAACCTATTTTTGCTTCCTGTAGACTTGTTGTAAGTCCTTGTGCCAACAACTAACAAAACTTCCCCAAATTCGATGGGAATCAAGGTAAACTTCTATTTCCTCATTGGGCATTGAGTATACCTACTATGCAACTACCCATGTATTAAAAAGGATTGTTTTAATGTGAACGCCGATGGAAAGTTATAAATATAAAAAAAAGGTAGGCAGTGATTGAGAGGTAACGAAGATTCAACTTTGAATGTAAAAGTATATGTGGTCCGTCTAGCCAAAAGCAAGCAAAGTTGATTTTTCACAACTTTTATTAATTCTTCTAGTTGTAAATATCGTACATTTCTATTAATTATATTTACAATTATTTTTATTAATCCATTTTTAGTGGGAAGCAAATTGCTCCTTAATGGTTTTAAATGAAATTAAAGTTCCCGGTCAAAACTAACAAAAAATAATCAGCATGCGGCTAAGGTTTAACAACAAACTTTGAGCACTTGCTACTGATGTGCATACACAGCTAAGACGTTGTTTGTTGTTCTGTTGCTAACGAGAATTGTTAAGTGAGTTTAAGAAAAATGATATGGATCAACGAAGTATTTATTCCACAATCATGGAAAATGCAGAGTCTCCTTGTTGCGATACGCGTCATACAAGACAATGTTGAGATTGTAAATAGTGTCCTTTTTTTGGTGAGTCGGGAAGTAACTGAAAGAGTCTTAAGGTGATTATGACTCTTCTTCATGTCACACTGCAAAGAAAACGTTGACATTGTAGTCATTTTTTTACTTTGTTGGGCCCAGTGTTTTGGCCGCAATTACTCCGTATCTCAAACCTATGGACTTTTTTGTGCGGTATATAGTTGAGCAACACACCAACAAATCTTCGTGCAACACCATCAGCATCTAGGCAAATTCTGGAATCAGTCAAAGTTGACTTTCATCAATACCGGCTCCCGTTTCCAAAGTCGAGTCGAGGCTGTTATTGACACCAAAGGCGATCATATTGAATAATAAGATTTTTTTATTCAGCTTTCATATGGCATGGATTTTGATTAAAATCAATGATTAGGTTACATTTTTTGGAAAAAAAAATTGTAAAATTAATTTTTTTTGGAAAAAAAATCCAAAATCCACTGCTATCCACAAAAAATATATAAACGTTATTTTTTTATGATTATGATTGTTATTATTTTTTTTGGATGGCCACAACTCCTCCAGCCCACCCCTTGCGGACACGTAGTGACTTGTTATCTATTTATTTATTTTAAATAAAACTAGGAAGGAGTACTCCCATTACCCACAAAATTTTCTAAATTACACAATTTGGGGTAATCTATATAATAAGTATGGGTATCTCATCCCATACAAAAAAGTTTGAATATACAGACCATAATTGAAAATATAATATGATTTTTGTGTTGATGCCCCACTTATTTAAGGAGATTGTTGACTAAGTGCAACAAGACTGAACCTCCCTAATAAGAATACATATTAATCATGAGATCCTTAATTATGAATTCAATGGGAATAAAGTGTACACTGAACATGGGTACTCAAAGTATAATTTATTATATTTATTTCTAACGTTCCTTTAAAAATGTGCCTGATGCACACATTTGTACGTCTGTATGTATGGACATATTATTCTGTTTTTTTCTTCATTCTTCTCGCACCTTCTTCTTCTTTTTCTACTTCTACAATTTAATGTCTTATTCATGTCTTTGTTAATGTGAACTCAGAAGGGGGACGGATGAGAGGATGTTCCCTTCTCCTATCTAAGTATACCCACATTGTGCAGCTACAAATGACCTTCATTCTACCCTAGGAAAATCAATTTTGATTATTTGAAGCACATGTACAATTCCATTCCAGACTATTAACACTTTTAAAATGAATCAATTAACTAATAGCTAATCTTTATCTTTTCCTTTGTAATTTTAGAGCCATTGAAGGTAAACCCTTGAAATTATATGGTTGACTATTTCAATGGATGTCAGTGAATTAAATAAAAATTAGAACAATCTAAAAGGAAATCCATTAATTTTAATATATTTGTTTTCTTCTATTATTGTTTATCTCTTTTGCTATCAAAACAATGTTTCTATGACTTTCGGCCGCCTCGACGATTTTCAATTTTTTATCAATATTACGACATTTAGACTTCCCAAGCGTAGTGCATCCTTGACATCAAAATTACGGGAATGGAATCGAAGAAACCAATATCGTGCGTGATTGGCTGTTACAGTATCATGACTACAAACACTCTTCACATTTCCAGCCACCTGGCCTGTGTTTTCCCCTTTACAAACAAATAACTGTAAAATATATTGCATTTCTCTTTGCCGGTGTCCATCTTTGATACGAGCTCATACAATACTGAGTCAAATAAGGACAACACTGTAAGAGAAGTTTTCTTGGTACAAAGTATTATCTTTCTAACGCCAAATAGTATAAGCCAATGTCTACTTATACAACACGAGATGCACATTACTAAAGCCAACTACTGGAAGAAATATTTATTTCTTTTTACTAAAGCTATTATTAAAAGTACATCATATAAACGAATCATTCTGGTTTTTTCTAGATTTATGATCCGTTATAGAAAAATATTCTCCTAAATCATACAGCTATAAGACTTAGATAAAGTATGTCAAGTCTTTCTAGATATAAAACATAGCAACCTTTATTGAATTTATAAACCTTTTCTCATAAAGGTAAAGAAAATGCACCCGAAATTAGTCGGTAGTAAGCTCAATTTTCTCAACTGTGCTACTTTTCTTCATTTAATAGCAGCTCTATAATTGTTTACCGTTTAACAACACCTAATTCGAGCTGAACCTATCAATGTTCAGAACACTGGTAAGAGACAAAATAAGTAAATAATGGATAACTGACAAAAAACAAAACAAAGAACTTATTTAATTATTATGGTGCAGAGGCACTGTTGGAAGTAGGGCTGTTGGGTTAAGGACATATATTTTTATCTAACGTCAAAATGCCCCTTCTTTCGATATGTAGGGACACTATTGACACCCCTCAGGGGCATCTGCAGGGGTTTTTTCTTTTTACGAAATAATTTTATTTGTCAAATATTTTGTCCAAAAAATTTTGCCTTTTCAACTTATTTTACATAAAATTACATTTTCTGTGAATAACTATGGATCTTGTCATTTTTCTCGAAAAACTTTAATATTTGAATTTTTTAGTCAAAAAATTTTATATTTCAAATAGAATTCTTGATTTTTTTTTTTTTTTCAAAAAAAATCCTAACCCCCTCCCCCTCATATATGCTCCAGACGCCCCTGGCCCTCCTTCTAGTATAAATTGTGATAGAGAGAAAAAACTCTCAGGGTTGGACATTTTGTATAAGGGGGATTCTGTGTCTTGTCTATGGATATTATACACATCTCTAAAATTAATTACTTTTTTATTTTGGACATCCATAAAGATTAAAAGTTACGATGTTTTCCCCTCAATGCAAAATATAATTATGTATGCACATTCCACATAGCATATACCCCAGATCGTGCCGCATTCATACTTTCTCAGTAGCCATTATGATTCCTATAAAATGTTTATACATATTCAAATTAAACACAATATGTATACAATGGATGAATAAACGCATTTTGCATTCTGTCATGCGACTATCAACATATTTATATGAGTAGGTACATGCTACATACTAGAATCAATTTTGAGCGTGATCAGAAGTAATGCAATTTAGCATGCCATGATTGAACTCATCATTTAAAAGAACCTTTTATTTTGTGCATTCCTTAATCAATGAATACATATGTAATAGGGTACACACACGTACATACATATACAACTCTAATTTATGACAACTTCTTTGTTTATAAACATTATGTACCATACATACATAGACACATTACTTTTAGGAAATGATGGATCGCACTCATTAATATCCATCTATGTATGTTGCAAGCTAAAGACAATGGATTTGTTAGAGTTGTAAACACGTGTCATTGCCGATTTGATAATGATTTAATTGTTCCTTAGTTATAAATATGCGTAGTCAACAAAAAAATGCACTTTACCTAATCTCCAGTATTCCAATGAAAGGTGTTTTTTTTATAGTGCAATCAATACGAGCAGAAAATTGCATAGAAGAATCAATAGTAGTGTGAGAGAGTTAATTAATAGATTTTTTTATTTGCAAGTTTCTACATTTCACTCCACGGGAGTTATTTTTCTTTTTGCAATTTAAAAGAATTGTCTGACTCTAAATTTAATCGAATCAAAGTAATTAAAAACATAAAGGGTATCCATTTATATTGTATGTAGTACATGGGTGCTCTTATAGTGGTGAGTCTATACTTCAAAAGAGGATAGGTGAATTTAAATGATTTGTAAAGCCTCTGACTAAAAAATTCCACATTTATAATTTGTAATAAACAATTACATTTGTTCAGCTTGTAAATACTAAAGAAAAGTTGTTTTTTATGGGTTAGAAAGACTTGTTGGCTTGTACAACTACTATCATAATTAATGATACTATTACCAATATTTATTACAAAATTCCAATTTTGAACTGTCATTGCTGGACGGGTTAAAAAGTTTGAGAACTCCGTATGTAGTAAATTTAAAACGTCTACATATAAACGCCTAATTAAAGCTGCTCCACATTACTTTTGTAGTCATTTATGTATTCCCCTTCCTTGGCATTGTATGTTGTAAGTAGTACAATATTAGTTATATTATATTCATTTTGAATTAATGAGACTTCCACAAAGAAAATTTTATGTGCTGTCTGTGGTTGCGTTTGTAGTGATTTCCCTTCTTTTATACATGTAGTATGTATAAATATGTTCTTATGTAAGTACACTAATGATCCTTGAGAACTTATTCGTCTTTGTGTTTTTTTTATTTATTGAAACAGTACTCGCATAACATATGAGGCTGATGATTGTAAAAGTGCTCATGTCTATCTAGGTATCTTTGTCTGTATGTACTTCTAAATACCCTTTCTCTCTTTCCCTTGTCAGCCTCTTCTTCCTAATCGTCTTCAGTTTTCCTCATGATTAATTTTCACCTTCAACAAAGTAATAATAAAAAAATAATGAGATTTATCCATGTAGGTACAATGTGCATGGCTACAATTACAATGAGCAGAGGGAGAGGAAGGAAAGAGAAGATATTACGACTACTAAATCAATATCAAATCCAATAATCACCCAAATAAGAAAGATGGGGCTAATTCACGCAATATGTACTTTTTAGCATCAGTTTGTAGAAGTGATATTGACGCACAATTTGACTGTGTAAGCCTTTTCATCCATTTCACACCAGAGTTAATAATAACTTAGCTGTATTATCACATTTTAATGGGGCATGTTGGTGTATTAGAGTCTATTGAAAACTAATAATAAAAAATAGTAGAATATATTAGCTTCTGAGGGAATGATCAACTAAAAAATAAATTCTATCCGCAAGGTGGTGTGACAGTATATAGCTTTTTGTTTAAACTAGTTATTAAAAAAAATGGTGTATGTTCAGAATACTTTTCACAGCGCCCTCTATGTGAGTAACATATACGTACATATTTTAAATAAAATATTTATCCTTAAGGGAGATGTATTAATTTGTGGCAAGACGGCACCACTCTCTGTTTCTTTATTTACAAACTAATATAAGTAAACAACGCCTATGCCCCAATGAAAAAAATATAATTCTAATATATTTTATTTAATTCATGATCCTCTTATCATTTCCAACCCTTTCACTATTTAAGGTTAAGATTCTCCTCTTTATTCAAACAAATTTAAAAATAAAATATTTTTGCCTTTATGTATATGTCTCAACTTGTCCCAAACACTGTGCGTAAATTTTCCCACGCTACTCTTCGAACTCAAGCTCTAATATTTCACTGAATACTTAATCGATTAATTCCTAAATTCCCCATAAATAATTATATTTCCATAAAAAAATAAGGGATTGAGGATGTATGCTAATGAATTACAAAAAAAAAACCAATTATTAACGTACATGAAAATAATTACTCCAAAATTGTAAATTCAGAAAATAAGGCACAGCTCGGGAGTGAGTACATTCAACAGGATTGGATGGAATGTAGAATAATTATATTAGCAAGAATATTACAAAGGTACAAGTGACAAAAAATGCATAGGAATTATTAATATTTTGGAGTTCTATCCTATTTTCTACTACTTATACTAAATAAGAAGGTAAAAATAGGACACAACTTTACAAAAACTAATTCGAATTGAACTAGATTTTCTCATTTCTATTGAAATGGTTATTTATCGAAATTCCGAGAAGGAAGTTTATATATTCCAGGTTGAAATAGTAAATACTGTGAAATTTTACACTTGTATTAAAATATCAAAAATCCTAAATTAGAAGATAAGGCTATAATTAATTATTTATTTTTATGTTTTTTATATGTGATTTATTGCACATCATTTGCACCAAAAAAATATCGAGTGAATTTTCAATAAGTATCGAGCTATCGTTCAATGAATTACATAAAGGTAGTTTATATTATAATACAATTAAATGCAAAATTTGGCTGGAATTTATTGTATATTTAAAACCCGAGAAATCCTGGGTTCCTGGGATATAAAACTTAACTTCAATTCAATAATTTTCAGAAACATTATTCATTTATAGGGCAAGAGTAGTCGATGTCTTGTTATGCACAAACAGTATCATCACTACACAGAGCACATGACGTCATAATTGTCAAATAAGATGATTATTGTGAAATTAAATATATAATAACTCGTTTCTATATTTTTTTGTTCCATGATGACTAATACTCACACAACTTGTTGATATAATTTGCACGATTGCTCTTTTATTTACTACCCACAAACTCAAGGCTCTATGTTTGTAGTTATGTCTAATGCTACATAATATGGAGGAAACGTCATTGAATAATTAGTTTTTGGTTCATATTTACTCTCTTTTCACAACACATCAATTTGATTAACATGCTTCCATTAGATCTCTTAGTGAGATTTGTACATTTGTTTGCCAAAAAGGATTGAATAACATCATCTAGAGAAAAAAAAATCCAATATTTAATATACTTTGTGTAAAGGTTAGCAAGGCAAGATGATTGTTAGTAAACTTTGTAACTAGTATTTTTTAGAACATATTCAGCAGCACTGAGTCAAAACTTTCTCCACGATAAGTACATGATATCAACGACGATTGATGACGTCATATTAACCCATAAGTTTGTTGTAATTTTTGTATTACAAATGCAAAAAAGCACAACATAGCGTATGAAGGCTGAATTACTATACATACGTACAAGTGTATTTCTTCAGGATTTTGATCTCTTTAAATTCAATTTCCCTATTGATTGACTACAAGTACAGCCTATAATGGTTGTCAATCAATAATATATACATAATTTAAAGGAAATTGTAAGTAAGACAATTTCATTTGATCTTGTATTGATCCAATCTACTTAAAAAATTTTGAGATTAATAAGTCAGAAGTAGAGTTGCACTACTCAAGATGTGTATAATTAGTGTTGTGTTAGTCCTATCTAGTTGGTCAACTCTTATCTTGGGACTGGTTTTTAGGCATGTCAAGAACTTATTTAAAAAAAAAAAAAATTAAGTTGAGTGAAGGACCTAAGTGTATAAGTTTTAGGAATGATATGCAGGACTGAAGTGGACCGGACTAAGACTGCACTGGAGGAGACTACAGTCTTGAGTCCTTAAGAAGGACTCACACAACACTATGTATAATATGTATGCACCACAAGAAAATTGTGGAATATCATATTGATCATGACTTGAACGACAAGTCTAGACGTAATGCTGCTCTATAAAGAATTCCATCAATGAAAAAATACTTATATATGTTTCAAAACACAAATAATAAAAAAGGAATTTAAGTCACTTCTCTCCTTAAGGATGAAAATAATCATGTATATCTGGTTATGCTGCAACTTTGTTACATCAGGCACTGTTTTTTATTGGTTAATGTATACGCACGTCCGTCTCCCATTCTAGTAATTATAATTATTTGCTCCATTATTTGTATAGGTAAATAACGATCTTTATAGTATCTTTTTCTATAAAAAAAAAGGCATAAAATCAGTTAGTGAGATTTGGTTCGAGATTATTTTTTTCAGTTTGGCCAAACTTTGAAAAATGACATATTAAGAAGCCCTAAAAAAATTCAACATTTTCAACAAATTCAAAAATTTATGTTTTCACTTCTCCTTATTTTATTTTGTACCATTTTTATGGCAAACTTTTGAAAAGTTGGTAATTCAACAAATTTTTACACTTTTTATCCAATATGTCCCCCTCCATTCGGAATGATGGCTTCAATACGGGGGCAAACATAAGCACAGCTGGCCTTGCTGAAGTCTGAGAACAAGTTGTTCCACTCTTCCGTGATCACGGCCTGCAGGGCATCGACATTCGGGTGTGAAGTCTTGTTCGTCTTGCCCTCCAAGATGCTTCAAATAGCAAAGTTCTGGGGGTTCACGTTGGGCGAGGACGAAGGCCATAAGTCTACCGGTCAGAAGGCAGCCATGACCTTCACGTAGAAATGTTACATCTTCTTGTACGTGTGTGCCAGGGGGCTGTTTTGGGTATATACATAGTTGCCCCTGGGGAACGTGTTCTTCAACCAAGGTCCACATGGAACCTGAGGACCTTGCAGTAGACGTTCGTGTTGACTTTCTCGTTGCCCTTGAAGAAGAAGGGAGCCATCTTGCTGCCGTCAGACTTCCCGTCGCCGAGGACCATGACCTGAGCTGGATGCTTGTTCCTGAAGTTTCCCTCGACCTGAGCTCTTGATTCAGTCAAGAATCGATCATTTCTCCTGTTCAGAACACTGTCCAGTGTGAAGATCTTCTTATCGGAAATCGACTTTTTAGTGGAGGAGATCGCATACCCTCTGCCGTTTTGATTGTTGTTCGAACATATTTGATCGTTGAAATACAAAAAAAACATCAAATTGTAGCTTTTTGTGGGCTTTTTGAATAGGGCAAAGTACAAAATTGTCAGGCTTTTAGAACTGAGGTTGGACGGCCTCGAAGAGGATTCTAATTTTTAAGTCACCCTGTAAATATGTGGAATACCATTCAGTTATTTCAGTACACGACATGAAAGAAAGATAATCATTTTCGACTATAGGGAGGATACACAATAAGTGTATAAAATTGAGTCTAATATGTTTAAGCCATGTGAAAAATTACCCTTAAAATATTTTAGAGAAACCTCTGAGGAGAAAGACCCTCGAGGTTTTAAACGCCTCACCAACAAACATATTATCTACGTCGTCATACTTAATTCAACATAGACTCATGTAGTAGAAAACACTAACCATCTCATTAGGTGGTCTAAGTGCCTCTCATGGCTATTTTTGTATTGCTGTAGATTATTCACATACGAGTAATTAAGGATAATGCGAGGTAGGTGAGATGGATGGGAGGAAATAGTAGGTACATATTTATTTAAGTTCAAAAAACACTAAAAAACATCATTCCCTTGGCTTGCAAAATATACCTATGTATCATCTAGATGCTAGGCCTGGTACGGTACGGGGGTTCATTACGTTTTTATCATCGGTGCAGTACGGCTATATATGATCCCATATTAAATATTTTGATATTATATATATATGCTTTTTTGGTTTGTTTTTGAATTAATAGATTGAAATAGTGAGATTAGATTTTAATCCATAAGCATCCTTGCATATAAGAAATAATTTGTTTATACAAAAAGAGATAATGAGCTACAAAATGATAAAATACATCACACGAAACTCTTGTGTTATGGTGGAGGAGTAATTCAAGTAAATTTCTCAATGTTTAAGTTAGCTTCACGATATCTAGCAAGTCCAGGAGCATTTGTATCAAGCGAAATAATTTTTTCGACAGCTTGAGATATTGTGACTGCTAATCAGTCTTGTTTATTACCGGAAAATGTAGACAAGATAATTTTGTTTGCAAAAAAAAAAAATATCAATCCATGAATAATATTATTATAAAACCCGTGTATATTATTAGAAAAACTTGAAAACTACATTAATTCTATTAACAAAAATATTTTACTATTTTACAATCGTACAAAACCACGTACCCTGAAGGGTGTACCGTGATTTGAACCAACCCTTGTAGTTACCGTACCTTTTTAGCTCTAGTTGATGCACAAAAATATGATCATTTTGTTTCGTATTGAACGAATATGACGCAGAAATCAATGATTGACAAAATAATATTTTATTTCTATAGGTTTGCACATTGATGTACATATAAATTTATTCTTCACTTCAATTCTTTATAATCCATATCTTACTCTCCCCTCCCCTTTTACTTCTTTTAAATCATCATAAATTAGGATAAAAAGATAGGATTTCCTTTTTCCTTTTCATTTCTAACAGGAGAAGTCTTATTAGTCGAAATCCTTTTCTTGTAATCATATGTATCTTATTTAATGAGTTAAAAAAAAAAAAAAAAAATTCACTTTCCTTTTCTTTAAAAAATAAATAAATTGTACAAATTATTAAGATCTGATGATAAAAGTAACTAATAATATTGAAGAAGAAGGGGCCACACAATGAAGAAAAAGTAGAAGTAGTCCGACGTCGTACATCCGGTTCTTCAAAGAGATTACAAAAGATGTACGCACATATGTAGGTAGATATAGGAGTGATCACTTTTGATGTGACTCTTATTAAACCAAGGGTTTACTTTTTTTACCTTCTACTTTACTTCTAAATCCTCAAAGTGAGAAATTATTACATATCTATAAATTTAAATGCGTTTCAGAATAAGTAAGTGCTCATATAATATATTAGGGTAGGAAAATAGATAGCAACGATCTTAAATGTCTCTCTAAACCTTTCCTCTGAAAAGAAAAAGAAAAAAAGAAGACTCAAAGTTACAATTGGGCCATTCTTCTCAACTTTGCATAATAGTAGAGAATTGTTCACAGATTGACGGGAGCCCATTCGAGTTAAACCAATCAGCGTTCAGAACAATAAAAAGAAGGCAAGATAATTAGAAAATCTGCAGCTGACAAAATAAACAAATGTTATAAGTTGAAGCTTTAGGAATTCCACTTTGAAAGAAGAAGGGGGTTTGGGAACACGCATTAAACAATATGACGTACACTAATCACTGTTTTTCATGTGATAACTTGACACATGACCCAGGTAATCCCGGTTCTTGTGAACTCAATTTAAATAAAAAAGAAACCTGTTTTTATGTGTTTTATGTAGAGGGTACCCTGTGAGAGTTAGAGCAACGCATCACTGAGTACACACGTTTTAAATGGACTTGAATACATTTACATAATTATTTTTTGTTTAAAAACTTTTTATAGCCTCGTTTCCTCTCGTTTTCAAAAATATGTATTGTATTTAAGTATGTATAATATAAACCCTTTCTCCTCCCTTCACAGGGGTCCTCTTTTTGCAAGTTTACAAAAAGTAGGTCAAAGAAAATAAAAAAAGGAAAAAAAAAGAAAAGAAGGACTTGTGTGAGACGAGAAAAAGAATAGACTAGGGTTTACATTTGTGCAAAAAAACACACACACAGAAAAACGGTTTTCATTTGAATCCTTTCCATGGGTTAAAACCAAATGATCAGCTATTCATACATACATATTGTGGCAGTAAAGTTTTTTAATATCATCCCTTTTATATATTTGGTTTGTCAACACAAAACAATTTTGAAACAAAATCAAGAAAATAACAAATTCCCAGTTACACATTTCTTTTTATTTCATAAATAAATATCCACGCCCCAATATTTCATAGACATTTTTCACGCAATTATGAGCTTTATATTCAAATTTCTGGGGTAAATAGAGTTGCCCAGGAATATTAACTATAAATAGTGCAGATCAGGAATGTCCAGCCCGTGGCAGCACTATGACCACTTTCATGTTTTGATGCTACCCGTTGGTCGCTCAAATTATAATTGTTAGTAGGATGTTAGTATTTAGGTATATTTACTTAAATTAACTATGATAAGAATAAATTTTGAGAGTATTTATATCTAAAACAGGGTTTCTTAAATTGTACATCCCAGACTGTTTATAATTATAGTTGAGTCACAAAGAGCAAATGACTAAAATTCATCCAATTCATATACTGTGTTACAAATTTCTCATTAATGAAAAAAAGTCATTAATAAATTATATGTATAAATGAAGACTTAACAATATACAATTACTTGAAAGACAACGAAAATGGGTCATGGGTAGTCTTGTGTCGATGATTTATTAATGCAAATAAGATATAGGAGATATGTATTAAGATCATTCCACATATCTATGAATTTGGCGTAATACTTATGGGTCACCCTGTATCTATTAATTGCGAATATCTGTGTGTGTTCAAGAATAATAGGCAAACCAATCAATTGATTTGCTGGACTTTATCATGTAGATTTTTAAGGTACAAAAATGGTTCTAGTATCGATTTTTTAAGGCCATGGCGTCCTTAAAAGAACATTTCCCTAAATAAAATAAAAACTAGTCCTTTTTTTACTAATAAAAGACTACTTTTAAAAGCAGATTATAAAGTTTAAAGAAGAAAAAAAAGAAGAGAAATTTTTTTTTTTGACAATAATATTAAAACTGAGCAACCGACAGTTCAACTTGAATAGTTTTTCGTCTCTCAACCTCATAAACTTGAAATTTGTTGACTTTTCCTAAATAGACCTCAACATTAGAAAAAGTACCTATTTTATCATTTAATTTTTACTAAAAATTGTTTGTGTACAAAGATTTTGACCGTGTTATTATTAAGGATGTTTTATTTTATTTATATTTTAAAAAAATACTAAACATCTGAAGGAAACCCTAAAGGAATATTGATGTAAATTCTTGTATAGACGGTCATTCTGTACAAACAGTAAATGTACTCTAATTGTAGAGTCCGTACATTTAGAGCGACAAAGATAATAGAAACCCAATATGTTTGAACATGAACCATATACAAAACTAACTTGTAAAAATCCTTGATGATGATGAATTGCAAGATTTGGATTTCCAAAATGATCTATCAAATGAAGATGACGTCGATGAATGTTTGACTCATCTTCATTGTTGTCAAGATATTATATGAATGAATTATTCTCATTGGAAAAAAATAGAAACAATGTGAACATTTATACTCATAACATCATAACAATTACTCCTGGGCCAATATGCCATAGCCGAATCACAGGGCATTTTCAACATTTATCCTATTCATTGCATAAATTATTGAACGAATCATATTGAATATGACTAATTTTTTTACTAAGATTTTAAAAGATATAGGGAGAGTTGAAAAACCCTGGATAATACTGACCTTCAACCTTACATTGGATTATTGATATTGGCATGTGTCTATCGATCTTGTGGTAAGACTTGTGTTTTGGACGTTGAGAGTAGTAGGGTAATTTTTAGGCCTGACATGCCTTTGTATTACTAAAAAACGACCATAAAACAAGGTCTTCATGTACAAAATGTAAAAAACACATCTGTAAAGCTAAAACTAAGATCGATATATATTGTCCAAAATGTTCAAGTCCTCTAAAGTTTTTTAGTATATTTTAAATTGGTTTTTTTTTCATATTCTTTATATTAAAGAAATATAGGAAACATTTTATGTTACTTAGAATAATTATATGGTTTTCATAGTAATAGTTCATAGATAATTAATTAATATTTAAATTAAAAATTAGTTACTATATTGATAATTCATCTTATGAAACTTAAAATAAATTCATTGTTGTATAATAAATATTTCAGAGCAGGTCATTTTGACCCGTAAGGCAAGGGGTTTCTATAAAAAGTAGAGACCACACAAGAGTTTAAAAAAAAGTGTGCAAAGATAGATAACAACATGCAGCAAGTCTAATTTTTTTTCTTTAATATGAAGTAGAATAGTTCATAATTAAATTTTAATTTCTTAATGTGCGGGGCAACGCCGGCCCAACCTCATCTAAGTTCTAATTAAAATAAAGCATCATGTAAATAATCTTAAACATATATATATTTTTTTCACAAAATTGACGTAATAAACCAATGTAGCCTTTTAAAAACTTATTCTCAACAGGGATAACGATTGTACTGTTAATCGCTTTAAGAAAACACAAGTAATATGTGGTTATAATAGCTTGATGAAGGACTTTTCTTTAGGGTCCAAAGCAACCCCTTTGCTTTAGAGGAAAATAATTAGTCATTTTAGTTTTTCTTTAAATGAGATTTCCACTTCTTTTGTGACGATAGTAAAAGGCGATCGAAGAGCTTCAAACTCATGTAATATGTGCCTCCCGGCCCATTCTGGAGAAAAAAAAGAGTGATCTCCTGGTTTCATGATAGAAGACTCCTCCATGGTACAGTACAAATTATATGCTCTGAAAAATTCTTAAGTTTATGAAAAATATTAAAACTGCTGAAACATAAGTATTTAGCAACTAATTTTCACTATAATTACATTCTTAGAATTATACAAGATGTTAAAATCATAATAATGCAATAAAATACAAACTGCTTTTTTTTAGATGAAAAATTGACTTTATCTGGTTTTTTCTTATGTCCGAAGTATATAAAACGCACCACAATTTTTGGATACATATGTAAGAAAGTAATTTTGAAACTCCTTATTTCGAGGCAATCAGTGGTTTGATCGAAGATTTTTAGTTTATCTCTGAGCAAAAGTGTTTTTTGTGGGTTATTTATGATATGTATCTGTATTGGTTGAAATAGAATGTGAAATGAATTTAAAAAGGAACTCAGAGTAAAAAAATATTTGCGCCAGCTTACTATTTGACCTAATAAAAAAAGGAAAAATCCTCATGAATTTCTTCTTTCTCATGAATTCTTATGAAGTTTATACAAAAAAAAGGGGGGGATTTGACTTTATACGGATTTTTTACTTCATTTTTCTTCTATGGGAAGTTTTTTATGTATTTAAATATTGATATCTGAGACTATGACTATAAGCGTATTTTTCTTATATCCTGATTTAACTGTTTATGGAAGATAAACCACATTGTTTTCATATTATGTTTAAGTTTCTTTGCATTAATACTATCAGCAATTATTTTTTGAAAACTTTGTTACCAATGAACACACTTTGATTTATAATTTTGTGGATTATTAAAAAAAGATTGAACATCTCCAGTCTAGACTCTAGAAACTACATTTGTTTTAGGATATCATCCTTGGCTAAACTATGACCTGATTTCAAATCATCCCCTCACCCTATAAGGTCGATTTAGAGAAAATTTGCTCTTGTTTGTTTTTAAGTTGATGAGCCACATAACACATGCATTTACGATTATGTGTGTATGTATATTGACCCTAAAAGGATACAAAATGTCAAATCTATAACTAGACATGAACTTTAAACATAAATTTTATAAATGTTCTTACATGCAGTAAACATAACTGACAATTCTCTCCCCATTGAGTATTCAAAATCCAATTAACACTTCATTTTGTAAGATATTGTTACACCTGACATACATACCTTGTAGTACTTTGACTACTACCTTCTCTTGTTTTTTGCCAGCGCATTTACATTCTACTTAGTTATAAGTCAGTCACGGTTTCAAGTATATACAAAAAAAATACGGATAGAAAATAAACATAACATGATTTAAATCCCTGTGTTTACAGTTATTTGGATTGAGTGACTGAATTCCATGAAAATAACCTTTTTTTGGTATTAAATTTGTAATCAAAACACGTTAAATCATAGAGCCAAAAATTACAAACAACAAACTGAAGTTATCAAAAATCATTTTTATTGCATATTTAGGTACCTGCATGTTTTATGTATACGAAATAAAAGTTAATTAATAAAAATAAAGGAACTGAATCTTCACGTGCAGCAGGATTCATTAGTTCGTTCAAGTAGCATAAAATATGTACATATATTTTCAACAAGTTTACTACTCCTACAAGAATGGAACTACAAACATTTTGACTTACTTTGTCATTAGTATTTTTTTACCTGATTTTCCCTCCCCCAATCCGCTTGAGATTTTTAGTAATTATCATAACTTGATGATAAACAAATATATAATATGATTTAACCGCAATTTATGACATTTTATTATACAAACATACTAATAATTGTCATTGGCTGTTCCTATTTATTCGTTAATTGAAGAAGGGGACACTGTTTTATTCCATTGTATCTCACAAAATTTCCTCTAACAATAGAAAGAAAAAAGGTCTAAAATCAGTGTCTAGTAAGCCAATTACTTCTCTAATCTGGAACGATTCTTTAATACAGTTGGGAGCTGTTTATAGTAAACAAGAGATAAATTGAGTTGAATGATTTACAACAACAAGATTATTCAAAAATTGACAGGTGATCCAAAAAAAAAAAAATGTATGGAAATGTCTTATAACAAAACTCTTATTATATATGTTGTATCTGCTATCGATTTACTACCCAATATCAATTTTCTTAACGCTGATTAGTTACACACCAATCGTTTACTTTGTACTGTGGACAATCCATATAGAATAGCCTAAAGTTGGATAGAATTAAAATATAAAATCCGGTCTTTTTTTAAATTCTCTTTTAGATGTAAGGTTGTAAAAGATAATAAATTATTATATATATGTTATGTTCGTGAAATAAAGATCGTAAAAGAGGATCTCGAGGTAATCGGTAGAAAGCACTTTGTTTGGGAAGCCCAGGTGCTCTTTTATGCATTTTTTTATTTTGTAAAATATTTATTCGGCCAGTTATGTATTCTATATTAATAAAACAACGTTTGCCTGTCTGAAAATTCCTCATCTTTGTTTGTGACATTAATATATTAGCATTTCATGACTTCATAACCTATGCAGTATGTAGCAACGAGGGTGTGTAACTAAAGCTTAGTTCTTTATATTAAAAAAGAAAAAAAATAAGGGAATACATATCCATATTACTAAAAAAAATTATTTGTCTTTTTTTCTGTTATTCGTCGCCTAATTCCGATCAAAGCCAGGTACTCCAGCAAGTATAAAATAGTACAGAGTAGTTATTAATTGTCATTACAATTCAGTTTCTTCAAAGTATCAAAATCTCATCCAAAATAAGACTTCAAAATGTTGTTTTTCATACTTATTTAGTACATTATATCACAAAAACTAAATTCATTTAAAAAAGAGCCTTCAGCTTCAATATATGCCACCATCTGGGCTCAAAAGGCAGCACATATATTAGTGATGTAGTTTTAATACAATGAGTCCTCATACCTCAACAATGGGATCCAAATTTGGATGGCTGGAATCTTGTACATTTATATATCAAACGCTGCAGGTAGAGAATAATATTAGGATTATTATCAGGCGTCAGTGAATGAAAATTATGTCACTTCTTTCCATCTTCAGAAATGATTCTTATAACCATTTCTTTCTCAGAAAAATTAAATTTACTTATAACTACTTCCTGATAAATTGTTTGTGTATTTCAATTTAACAGAAAAACTGTGTAGAAAGGTCCCTTTTTACGTTTTAGGACATGTATCTTGACTAAAACAGAATCAAATTAAATTAATAAAAAATACATGTGTAATATTCTAGAATATAGAAATATTGTGGTGTCTACTGACTTAATAAAGATAACACTGCTAGATAATTTTGCCTTCAACTATTTTAACCGAGGAAATTCAGTCTTAATAGGCAATTAAATCAGATTTTTACGTCGTTTTTGTTATTTTTGGGTAAAATGAATGTTTTCTTAAATTATAATATGTAATGTGTATTACTATAAAACACATTAAATGGTTGTTTTCTGTTGGAAAAATGATGGAATCATGCCCAAAAATTTCAATGCATACACCAACTAAATATTACTATTTAATTAAGTCAAACCAAAGACAAAATAGGGAATAAAATTATGTAGTATAATAAGAAAAATAATGTAAATAAACACGGCAACGATTCGAAACAAAGAATTACTAATCACTTCTCCGTCAATAATTATCATTAAACATGATGGATTGTTCTCCCATATATGACTCATGGATTGACAATCAAGTCAATATTTATGGGAAAATTACCGGTCACCAGTTTGTGAAAGTCATCCAAACTCATAAGGAATTATATTGAAAAGTTTTGAAACGATATAATTAATTCCCACCAAATATATCAAATATTACAACAAAATGTACAAGTTAATTAAATGATAATAGATAAATTAGGAAAAATGTATTTACCTATCAAATACATACATATATTTATACATAAATGACAGGAAATAATGTCTTCAAGTGGAAGAAGCAAACGATAGAGGAAGCAAATGTAAATAAGTAGTAATACTTACTTAGTGACTTACGAGACAGTGTATTATACATACCTAGCTCTGCTTCCAAGACATAAAGTATCTAGGTTCTTTACAGTCCAACTCCTACCTGTATAGCATATTGTTATATTTTTATAGATATAAATACAATCCACACATAAAACCACAATGTCTACCGATAATTATTATTAGTCGTTACGAACAGAAATACTTATGGCCTATCAATAGTATAGATGGCTTGTAAATTGTAAGCATTTTCGGTATGTAAAAAAAAAAAATGAGCATGATAACCCTGACAATTTCAAAATGTTTTAGAGGAGAGCAGCATAGCTTCCAGGACGGTTTATTAGATTAGCTACAAGAAGCCATGATAAGAAGAAAATAAACAAAAATGTCCCTCCATATTTAGAAAGGAAGCACTCCGAAAATGATCCTCATTTCTACTTTAAATCCAAATGTAACTTAACTTTATATAGTTGCCATTCAAATCCTCAGTGATACTCTCCGACATTCATGGGTACACATACTCGTGGCTACACTTTATACTTAGATTTTCTCTCCTCAAGAATGAAAGAATAATGATAACAGCTCTATTTTAAAAAAACTGTTCAATTTCCAACTACAAAAAGTACTGAAGATCAACATCCCCAAGTATATATAATTTCAAACGACTTAATTTGAAGCATTTTTTATTGTCTCATCAAAACATTACGTCATATCTACATCATACATGATATAATAAAGAATAACTATCATTAGTTTTTCTTGTAACATACGATAATTGGGAATGTTATAAGTACCAATTGAATGAGAACTCCTCAAGTCAATCTTTGAAGCCTCTTCGATGAAATGATATGTACATTTTTGCAAAAATTAAAATATCAATACAAAATCTGCTCTTTAGAAGCAGATAGATCAGGGACACATTGAAATATATATTTTTTAAACTAGGGGGCGATACTAGAAATACAATATGTAAATAGTTTTATAAATGTGATAAATCTAGGTAGGACGAATTTGGATTACAGAAAATATGGAGGAACATTTCTTCAAAACAAACTCTCCTCTCAGGAGACATATTTAATATCATAGGCGTAGAAATATACATTATATACTTTAGAGACAATTCCTAGGTCAGATGGAGATACTATAATGTTTACTTATTCTTAATCAGAGCAACTCCCGCTGACCAATTAAAAGGAATATTGAAAAAAAAGGCGTAGAAGATGGGATATTTAGAGAGGCAATTTCCTTTCTGTCCAAATTTCATTTGTTTTTTTTTAATATTTTAGATAAGAAAAATTTGATCATATTTTCATCACAGGGTCAAAATTTAAATTGTGTTAACTCGAATCTTGCAAAATTTACAAATATCTAATGTATATAATCAAAATATCCATGTCTCAATTTGTAGATTATACATAAATAAGGTGACTATAAGTTATCTGTAGCTCGGAATGTCCTTTTTTGACATACTATTTGAGGGCTTTTTATATCTATTAATGAATTTTATTCAATATATCCTTTCTCTAAAAATAAACAAGAATAAAAGTTAATTAATATTTTTTTATTTTTGTTAACAAACATTAAGTCCCCTCCTCCTTTAAAACAGACAGTTATTGAGGTATGTGCTTTCTTTTTTGGCTGTTAAAATATGACCACCCTATTACACCCAATACACTTTCAAAAAAAAAATTAATTTATTAATGCATTCTATTTTTTTATCTCAAGAATAAGACGACACCCTAAAGAACTTAGAAAGAGAACAGCTTATTTTTCTTCTAATCATAATCATACATTTGTATATATGTATATTCAATACATTAACCCTCCCCCTCCATAACCGACAAAGTAAAATCATGTCTGTGTTTTACCTAATGACACAGAGTAATTAGGTAAGCCCGACAACTCGTTGCAAATTATATTTTTATGTACATTGTACATATAAACATAGCAGATATAAATAGAACAAAAAAATTGTGCATGAAATGAAAAAATGTTAAAATTGTCTTGATCTATATACTCGTTCATTCTGAGTTAAAACCCTATACCGTGTTTACAAACTCGTACTTATATTAATGCCATAAAGGAACTGCATACATAGATACAAAAAGGTTACTAATATTATTATTTATTAGATAGTTATACTAATCTTTTTACAAATTTACATTCTTTAAAATATATATATATAGAACTGTTTCCACTTGGATTCCTTTTTAACCTCATTTTCTTTTAACATAATAATACTCCAAGTGTTCGTTACATGGAAGATATAATCAATAAATTACATAAATTAACCTTTTTTATTCGTGACTCATTTTCGTGTATCTATGTATGAAAATAATTGGGAATGAGGAATGATTATGTGTGCCTAGGTAAAGAAAAGAAAATCCCAAGATATTTATGAAAATAAGATTGGAAGAAAAAATTAATATATATGTAATAGAAGAAGATTGAGTTGGTCTTTTTTTAACCAAGGATAGGTATATGATTGTATCGGTCCTTAGTATGGTCCCATTGTACGGGTTATGGACTTTTTTAAGGCATCCACAGAAGAATGGAACTTGGCACAGGCCTTATGTCCGTAGAGATAGAAACTGCATGGGTTCAGGTCCCGGTTGTTTGCAGGCCAAAATTCTGGGCTCCAAAAGTGAGGAAGTTTTATAGCCCAGACATTCTGAACTTTTTTGGCCTTGTGGGTTGGTATATCCATCCATAGATTATAAATTAAAGTTAAAAAACTAGAACCAGTATAATGGAAAAGCTGGATCCGCACGAGGTAGCCCGGGCCTGTCTAAGCTTTCGGAACTATGTGTTTGAGAATATCAAGAGAGGCTAATCCTATTATCAATAATTCAATGTCATAAAATGTAGCTTTCAAAATAATAAAAAATAAGGTTCTACCACTACTAGTCCGTTCGTTATAAACCTTTAGATATGTTCCCAATTTATTGGGCCACCCTGTAGTAAATACCTCAGTGTACCATTTGAATTTATATATTTTTTAAGTACGGAATAGTTTGCAATTATTCTAATTTAGGCTTAATTATAGTATTCATTGTTCTTATAAAATTTTTGTGAAGCTTGATTGGCTAACATAATTCAACAAAGGTTACTCGAGTGGAACAGATTTTGCATCCGATTTAGACACTTACTTAAAATTTAGGACGAACCCGTGTAGGAAGTTAAAATTTTGGTACCCATACATCCCTCAATAGTTTAATATACGAATTTATTCTTATGTTGGAATAGATGAGTAAAAGACATAATCTCAAATGATCTTTTAAAGTCATTTAACATTGACTTATATAATTTTCATAATGTATGCCTTGTTAGCTTCTTATTATTGGGTTAACCATTAGTTATAGATGTTTTATAAATAAATTTATCATACCGTTAAGAAGCCTTAAATTGATCTTCAAAATACTATTCTTTGTACTATCCGTATTCAAAATTCGAAAAAAGTTGAAAATGAAACTGGTCTATTGTAGATCTCTAACTCTTCACGGATTGTATATTTTATTCAAATGGTAGCAATGGATACGTTGGTTCTTCTGTCTTGATAAAAACCTATATAATCACGTTTCTTGACACTCATGTCTCCCATGAGAAACTTGTAACTATATTTTTGCTTATAATTTCATCCTCTAATCTGCCTTTACCAACAACACCATTATAGTCGGAGACTCTTCAGTCACTATTGTCAATAGGCCGTTTCAGGATGGTTTTCCAGGAATTTGAGTTATTGTAGCTCTTTACCAGTAACTGTCTCAATCCGAACCCACCTTGGGTAGCGTTCTTAAGGTTGATCTTTGAAGCATTTACTTTCATTTTTACGTTTGTAACTGTGCTGCAGTGAACTCAAAGATTTCTGGAGAGCAAAAGCAGAATTGGAAATTTTTATTAGGAGAGTGAAACCAAATTATTATTCTTATACTGGTAGTTGCATAAATACGCGGACTAATTTTTAAACGCTTATATCTCGAGGTTCCGTGACCGGAAATAAACAATTCCAGCACAAGTAACACGGTAAATCTTTTGGCTTTGTTTTTCTTTTTCTTACTCGCATCAAACAAAGTCGTTTACGACGAATGACGAGGCCAAACGTCATATGGTTGCTACTCTCCTTCGCGCCGGTAGGTCTGTCAAGGAGATAATCAAGGACACTGGACTATCCAAGACTACTGTGTTCAAGGTCCAGAAGCTTGTTAAGGAGGGAAAAGATCTGAAAGACCTGCCCATACCTCTGGAATGATTCAGGATTGGCTCGTTGCCAACATGCCATTTTGGAACAAAAACATTTGGCCACCTCAATCACCTAATTTGAACCCCCTTCACTACAGTGTGAGGTGTCAAATTGAGTAGAAGGCCTGTGATACCCGCCACCCGAATTTGGATTCATTGAAGGCCAGCGTCTATGAGCAATGGGCAGCCATGGAAGACCATTACATCATCAATGTGTACAAGGCCTTCCACGGGCGCTTGGAGGGTGTCATAGCAGCTGATGGAGGTGATATTCAGTAATTATAATAAATTTTATACCAGAATAAATTCTCTAATATAATTCTCAATAAAAATACGTCCTACGAATTTTATTACACATTTGATTATTTTCCACAAATAGTCCGCGTATTTATGCAACTACGGGTAGGTATTTAAATACGAGTTAAAAATGTATATTCTATCTTGAGATTCAAAGGAGGCTGCCTTCCGCCCATAAATTTCTCCGTATGCTGTAAATGTCCATCGGCTTATCACTAACCTCTAATCACTTAATGTTGTTTTGTTTTTTATTTATTTTGATCATTTTGTTGTTGTTGTTGTTGGGTTAAATTTTAATCAAATTTAAGTGGTGTATCACTAATTAATTTTTTAGTATCAAAAATCAACTGTTATTATCAAAATCGATTAAAGTCCAATTAATATGGCAAAGCCAGCTATAAAAACATTCAAAATAACTTATGGCTCACCTGGTAAATATTAGGTATATAATTTTAGTTAAGGAGCTCCTCCATGTAAAATCCTATAATCGTAACCAATGACATTTAAGATCTCTAGTTCAGATCTTATACTATAGGTATAGGTGTATTTCTCCCCCTCAAGGAATTAAAAGGTCTTTATTTTAAGGCTATCTTCTTTCATAATATAAGTATTGACATTATCAAATGATGCACTTTGAAGGAAATAATAAAAAGCAGCAGATAATGCCAAGACAAATAATTAAATGTAGTAAAAAAATATATATACCTCTAAATATGTTATTAATTATCAATTTTTATCTGTAATATAAGAAGTCAGAGGAGGTAAAGCAACACTTTTTGGACCACGTAACCAAAAGGAAAAACAAGTGCAACAAAATAAGTTTCTTTGTTTTATTGCGATGGTTGAGTCAAGTCCGTCTTCTTTAAAGTTTTCGACCTCCTTACTTCGACTCCAAGCATCTTCATGAAGATCCCAACCTTGAAAAACGTTTGTGACTGCAGAAGAGAAAACGCCTAACTCCAAAACCATTTTCAAAAACTCTGATGCTACAAAACCTTCACATCATCGACCTTTTCCAATCCAACCACGAAATTATTATTTCTACCACATGTAAACGGAATAGTTTCGATATTTATTAGTATGTTAATGTACCCATAAATATTATTTTAAATGTTTTTTTGTTTTTTTAGTGAAAATTTGAACATTTAGGAATATTGTTATATTATTATTTCTGAATAGGTCTCCAATGGAGACGAAATCGATTAAATGTTACTGATCCTTTAAACTTGTATGTTTAATTGTGTTGGTTGAGTCAAGTCACTTTTACAAAATAAGTTATTCAACTAAAAAAACATAACATGGAAATTTTAGCTTACAAGGCCCCTTTTTAAGAAAAGTTATTTACAAGCTTAAAAATTTAATTAATTTTTAGATTTAAGTATAATTAATGGGTCAAATTTTAGTCAACAAAATATATGACACAAAAGTGAAATAATATTACGTAATAATTTATTTATATACGAGTATGTTCTAAAACTTACAATCTTTGAAAAATGAGGAAATTGACTGAATTGAAGGCACCAATTTAAGTTTTTTCATCATAATGAATTATTGTTCGACATTGTTATTTTATAATGAGATGGTTGATTTATGTTTGCAATAATAAGTTATATGGATAAATCTATTAAAGTTCTTACATAAATATCTAGATATTTGTGGTCTATTTTTCAAAGTGCTTGAAAGAAGAGACTAGAAGTTATTTGAAGAACTATATCTATTTTTGAAGCACTTGTCATCTCTTTGAAAGTCCAAATTTAAGACATTATATCATCAGTGTGCATGACGTCAATAATGACTGATTGAATGCAAAAACATTTATTCAACCACTATCAACACCAAAAAGATCTCGTAACTCAATTAGCATCTCATAACTTTGCCTTAAACCTTTCTTCCTCATGGATTTTTCACCTTAAAATATAAACAAATAATGACTGAATTATGCCCAAAATTTCAATTATAAAATGCGTTCAATGTAGAGACAATATAGTCGATAAAATTAGTATAATAAGGAAAATAGAAATAGAAAAAAACGGGAAAACGTTTGGAACAGAAGAAGTGCTAATAACTTAGTTATTAATTATGATAATAAGTTATGGATCCTTCATGTTAGAAAATACTCATGGATTGACGAACAAGCCTAATACAAGGCCAGAGCATAATTGCATTATTAGTCCAACATAAAAAAATTTAAGGGAACTAAATTTTAACCAAAAATAAAGAAAAACGACGTAAAAATCTCATTTATTTATGTTTTAAGGCAAAATATCCTTGAGGCAAAATGGCTTTAAGGCGAAATGGTTTTAGGCAAAAGTACTGGGCACTAGTTAAATTATGTACATTTGTTGGAGAAGATAAAAGTAGAGATGTTGCAATTCTCATCCGATCTTAAAACTTTCAAAAGTTACAACATCTATTCTTTAGTCTTTTTATTTATTCCTTTAAAATTATGTGGAGTTGTATAGTTTCTAATCTTGGTAGCCTTTATCCATATGAGCCAAAATGACTAAGAACAAAATAGACCCTAAACTGCGCAGTAGTATCATGAAGTGTCATATGTAGGTATGTACTTACTACGTTTCTGTCTTTACAAATCAATCTTCCAAACATTCAAATAGCCACTCCCTAAATGTATGATAAAATATGTTACTAGCCAGACACTATATTGTGTAGGTATGTTGTGTATAAATTAAAATTTTGTACAAGTTGCCCTATAACACCATATTTAATTATATGGATAGCTATTAAATTTTTGATACCATCATTTCATTTTGATCTATCCAAATTACTTTTTATTGTGTACACATATTTGAGTAAAATAATCGTGGACCTTTGGGGTATCTAATGTGTCATAGAATTACTTATCAATTAGTATAACAAAATACACGCAACTACATTGCTTCTCAAACTTTTAAAAAAAATTCCAGATCACCATTTCCATGGAACACACCATTCAAGAGAATATTGATTTTTCAACCAAGAAAATTTCTTCACACTATGAGTGTAACTGCCTTAATATATTAACTATTTAATAGAATTCCAATCACGCAGCGTACATTTTGTTTTACCACACAACCTTCCTTCCAAAAAGAAACAGAAAAAAGGCCTAAGATCATCTGGTAGTTACCCAAATAAGACAGTCACACCAACTGCTATTTATTTAATAAGTACTCCCAGACCATCAATGTCATGTGATTTTTCCAGAATTATTAAAATGAATTACATATATCAATTTCATAATATTCAAATCCGTTATTATTTTATTCGATACTCTATTATGATATTGTTTTTTAATGTAGCTATACATTGAAGCTATATTATAAAATGCCAATTTACGGTGTATAAAACACTTGCAGGAGGCGTGCACGGCACAATAGAAGTGTTTTGAGGATCCCCTTAGAAATGTTTTATTTTCATTACTTAATTTGGGAAATCAATTTGATCTCATTTATATTTAATGTAGTTAGATTTTAATCTTTCAACCAGTCTAAAAAAAAAATTAATACGTTGCTTCGTTTAATCGCATCATTAGCTCAAAAATATGCTACCTCAAAATAGCCTTCAAAATTACATTTGAGGTAAAAGGGATCAAATAAAGGTATAATGGACGTCAATTCATTTGTTTATCTAGTACCTTGTAAAGTTTGCAATCAATTTGTTCATCCAAAGTATATAAACTTCAACCCGACATTTGCAACTTTAATCTTCATAACTGTGCAATATGAAAGTACTTTGTCTTATTATTATTATTTTTTTTTTTTTTTTGCAATTGCAGGTATTTAAAAATAACATCTTTTTCACAATCACATCTTGTCACACCGTAATTCTTGAAAATGTAATTCAATTCTGTTAATGTTTAAGATTTTTTTTAATTAAATCTCATATTAGATCACAGATTTTGTTTTAGGTTATAACATAAACAGTAGAAAAAAAAGGTATTATAAAGGGGATAATATCGAAGCTGTAGACATAATTTTGATATCAAACTGTCATTTTTTACCATTATTTATTAGATAAGATAAAACAGGTTTTAAAGGAAACTATTGAATTTGAAATTTTTTGTAACAAGTCAGAGGAGGGAATCAACAGCTGACAAAAAATCAAATTGGATATTTTTTTGTTAGCGAGGTAACACCGTGCAAACAGTGTATTTTTCCCATGTCACACTAAATAACTCATTTAAAATTATTCCTCATATTGTTTGGGTGCAATTTGTTAATAATAAACGATTTACACTTCCCAAACCTATAAATAAAGCTCACACGACAACAATAACTAATTAATATTTTTGGGTTATAAACGATTACGTAAAAATGTTGTTTTGCTTATCAGCAATTTTATTTTTTATTTACACTTCATTAATTTAATGTAAATTTCATTAGATGTTTATAATTCATTATAATGATCAATTTTTATGTACAAGAAATATAACTTAATATATCAATATTACTTCATATATGTTCAATTGTCTATAGACAATTAATGATTTGGATCTCAGTGGGTGTCATGATGTCGTTTTCTTTGGAGAAGTAAACGTAGAATGAACGGTCCTTGATCTTTAGGACTCGTCCCATTTGACTCCTTAGTTAACTGTTATAATAAATCAAACATTATTTATATAAATTTATTTTACTAAATTTTATTTTATTATAACAGTTAACTAAGGAGTGAAATGGGACGAGTCCTAAAGATCATGGACAGTTCATTCCAGTTAAACACTTTTAGCGGGGTCACATCTCCTCTTTTACTAAGTACACTGATGATTTTATATATTTGAAAAGTAAGAAAAGGAAAAACAAGTATCAACAGGTTAATAAACAATGAGGGACGTCGATCCAGGTATTACCTCTAAAATTAATGATATAATATTCCTGTAGAAAATGAATCAAGAGACAAATGTACACAAAATCTTACAAAATTCAATAAAGTTATTATTTCAAAAAAGGTATCGTTGAAAATGATGATAGTGCAAAGTGCAAGAAAATTGAGATTTTAAAAATAAAATCTTAAACATTTTTCTTTTCTTTTGATTTATTGTACGATTCTAAATAAATTTATTTAATTATAGTTGATTTATGAGCTACGTTGTTAGTGTATTATTATAATTTGAAATAATATTCTGAAAAGTAAGAGGTAATTAAGTCTCATTTGAAACTTGTATTTAAGCATATTGGCATAAAGCCCATTTTCTCACTTCACTATAATAAAGATTATCGATTTACAAACAACATAAATATACCACAAGTTTTTTACACAGTATATGTAACTAATAATATATATTACATATAAAGCTCAAAAATGGCATTTGCATTAAATATGTTTGAGATTGATAGGTTTTTAATTGAAAAGCAACAATGTTACTCTTCATTTCATCTCGGATTTTGATATTAGGCCCGTGTAGCTTTACGGATCAGTGGGGGCAATTACATTTTTGACAGTTATTCTCGGTGGTACAAACGTGCTTTATTTATTTTGTTAGGAGTTGCATATTGACTCCTTGACTCCAAAAAGAATTACATCACTATCTGCCTCTATGATAAAGGATATCACCAGTGAGTTCAAATTTATTTCCTTTTTCCAAAAATAATTTATATATATAACCCTGCAAACGCCCCTGTTTTGGGTATACACTGATATTCCATCTGTCCAACATAAGTGCATAGTTTTCCAATAGTCATATGCAAAAAACTAAGGAATTTTTCGAACTAGACAAATTGTCTTAGACCCATCCTCAAGCTTGTCTCATGTTTGAATCTTTTATATATTTGCATATTATGATAATGTATCGAAAATTTACAAATGCATTTATGCAGACATCAACTTGCAGAAATTTGCCTATGCAAATACATCTAAAATTAGGATAGTCTACGGATGTGACTGCTAATATTTGATGCATCATAGGTAGAAGTGCCATTGAGCAGACCGTTGGCAATGACGATCTAACTGTCAAAAGGTCTGACCACTAATACTCTATATCCTAGTGGGTATAGAGTATTATTTAAACATATTCTTTGAATAGTAACGTTGATTTTTCTTAACCTAAAAATATATACATATAAATACATTCTTTAAATTACTGAACTTTTATTTAATTTTCCACATGAGCAAAAGACTGAAGCTCAAAAGAGACATATTTAACTTTACAACACATTTACCACATTATAAATTATTGTAATGTGGATATCAATGTATTTATTAAATTTATAGTAAACATTTTTAACATGAAATTATATTATTAACTTGAGATATGATATATATACTTAGGAGTACAATGGGACATAGGCATAGATAAAGTGCATCCTTTAGTTTCTGTGATAACAATAATAGATAGCACGCGCACAAAGTGTGTTTTTATCCTATTTATGATGTGGCTTTGAGTGTTCAAAAGTGTGAGTCTCCCCTGACCGTTCTATTAACAAAAACGTGTACTTTCTTTAGCTATATTTGTTATATATGTAACCACTTGCATTTTTTTTTTTTGCTTCATCTCTAAAAAATAAGTATTTGCTATTGCAGTGTATTGGCTATAAGGAAAATTTGAAATTTGATAGAGGTGTGGCGAACTATGACGTAGGAGTCCCTTAAGTGTCAAAAATATTTTAAATACTTACTTATTTTAAGCTAAGAGTTATATTTTTCATGATCGTTGGATGACCGTAAGAAATTCATGGTTTTTCGTAACTCCTCGTCTGACCACCTGTTGAAATTTTAAGATTGATTATTCTTGACACTTCTAATCATAGGTCAGGGGTTTAAGGATTAGTGGGTCAGAGGAGTATTGGTAGCTGGGTTTAGTTCAATATCAGATCAAAAGATATACATATTGTCTAATTGTAAATTATTTATTTCACTATTCTCCAACCCATGTGTATACTCTTATTGAATGTATTGCCAACGCAAATGCAAACATTAGTACGGAATACAGTGAAAAGGAGTGGAACATCAATAATAAACAAATAAAGTAGTCGTCATAACAAACATAGGTACGCGCACTAAATATATCTTAGAAACTTTTTTAGAAATTTGGATATTTTGAAAACCTTCTGAGAAATGAGATTATTAATAAGGTCGACAATGATTTCTAACAAATATAAATAACTTTTAAAACTGGGAAAACTACAATTATAGGCAATATTTTATTATATAGGACTTTAGATGTTTTTCTGCTTATTGTATAGCTGAACATGATAACTCTCTTCTGTAACAAAATTTATCACGAATACAGAGAACATTTTCCCAGCAATGATGCTTGTTTCGCAACGGAAACTATGGGTAAATTTGCATTCTTCTTTGGTATTATATTTATTAAGTTTTCTACCTCTATTTGCTGAGTATTGGGGTTCCAGCAAATAAAGATTCATTGCATTCCAAATTTATAATTAACTTCCGGAGGATATCGTTTTCCAAATTTAAGTATAGAAATTACATGTTAACAAAACTAATATATATGAACGTACATTTTTGATTTTGTAGGGATTACAAATTTTAAGGAAATCCGCCGAGCAGGTATCTTGAAATTTGAAGGACAAGTCTAATTGACTTCTTGAATACTGTATCCATTTCCCTCTCTCCTAGAGTTCGATGGGAACTTATTTGAATATATATTATCTGTTTTTTCATAACCCAGATGACCTGTTTTACTTCCTGGAGGATAATAAAACGATCTGATATATGCATAAAAACTAAACTCTAAAGCTTAATAAATGTATAGAGTGAAATAGAGCTCTTAAAGATAATATATTATCTTATCAATTCATAGTACATTCAAGGGAGTAAGTATAGAAAATTATAAAAAAGAAGGGAATGTTAGGATGACTAATGTAGAGCTCGCCGAAAAATAAAAATATTTTCTCTTGTCTAATTTATCATTAATGATGCCCAAATAATGCATAAAAATGGAGCTAAATAAGCAAATAGAATTGCTAATAAAAAACTTAAAAATGTAGAAAATGTCCAAAAATAGAAATGAATCTGGGAGAAAAAGATGTATTCTGGTAAAAAACAAATATAGAACTAAAATTTCTCAATCAAGCAGGTCCTTATTCCCTTGAATTATTATCTGGTTTCTCAGATGGTTCTCCAACAGACTACATCTTTGCTTGTTTTCTCTATTGTCCTGTCTAGGCATCGACTTCTAAAAGCATTTCTCCAATAAGTCTTTGAGCTTACTGCTTATCTTGGCAAGGAAGATATTAGAAGAGACATAGGGCTTCACTAGGTCAGTATTGACTACACTATCGTTAGAGGGGATGATGTGGAGAACGGTCTGTTTAGCTTTGTCTCCCTTGTTGTTTAAATCTACATACTTTTTGTCCCTGGGGCAATGTCCATTCTGTTCTATGACACACTTCCTGTACGTTTCAGTGCTAAGGTTACAATACTTAGCAATGGAAATACTTTGTTTCATGTAAATAATTCCAAATCTTGGTGCCACCGAGTTCCTTAATGAGCTCTGAAGGGTATACTATCTTAGGAATTGTGAATTTAAAAACATGGACTTTCACTTCGAATGAGTGTTAATATGTTGAAAAGAAATTCCACTGGATGCTGGCTTATATTTATGGAGAAAAAACGGACTGTAAATAATCTAAATAGCTTTGGTGGCAAGATAGATATAATATATATTTTGTAATATTCCAGTACTTTTCCCTTTATAATTCATGGCGCCAATGGATTCATCATTTCTTCTTCTTCTTCTCTTCCTCCTCCAATACACACACTCAATCCTCCCTTTACTCTAATAATAACTGAACACTACCTAAAAATGGCAGGGAAAATGCAAATAAAGGTCGAGAATGGATAAAATGCAAATATATCTTATTTGCATAATTTGGACATTACTATTCATCATCAATACCAAGGCTTATACAAATACAAAGCTTGTGATAATTTTCAGCTTGATGTAACGTACCGACTACTTGACAATATAGACAGATTTTGATGTCATAGAGAATAACAACGGTATATTAACAGTTACAGCAAGGTTAATAGAAATAATAACAGTCACTATTATAAAGCGTGATGCAAGTCAAACATCAGTCGGAAAGCGTTATGGTCAAACCTTGTATTCCTATAACTTTGATCAAAACTATGTACTTATATAACGTCTTTACTTTATTTGTACGTCGCAACCTTTTCCCCCGAAAAGAAGAAGATAAAAAGGGAGAAAATCAGAAGATTGTTCTTCCCAGCTATGAAATTATTATTCAATAATCGTTGGGAATTGTTCACAGCTTAAAATAGGTCAATTCGAGTTCAACCAATCAATGTTCAAAACACTGATAAGGGAAAAAGATGTAGAAAAATTGACAGATGACCAAAAAATATAGTCTAAACTTTAATATTAATGAAATAACTTCGTTATATTCTATGTATATTTGAAAGAAAGAATTTCAACACATTTCTTACCTATAGGCTTTTCATAAAAAAAGGCAATAATATTAGGTATCCTAAACAAATGATCCTTTCATTGAGGAGATATGTTGTAAAGTTACCAAGCAGATATAGTTTTGGTTTTGAATAGCATACTTACTTCACTAGTATATGTATTTTTAACAATGGCGTTATGAAATGTGGAGGAAAAAATTGCAAAATAGTATAATGCTAAGTATGAATACATAATCTCTGTGTATTCAAGTATGTTGGCGTGAACCCATCTCCTCCTAATCATTATCATTTCATAATGTAATCAAATTGATTCAAGATTCAAATGTACCTACTAATATGTAAGAAAGTTTTTGTTTTTTGTTAATCATTTATTAACATTCTGAAATTCATTTTTTGAAGGTAATTTTTTATGGAAGTTCATAACCAGTTTTAGAGTGTAATTAATTTTATTGGTTTATCACTTTTTAAAAAACGGATAAATTTGATTGTGAGTTGAATCATACTCCAGAATAATTCAATTTCATGAGCAAACATATTATGTATATAATTTTTTTTTTTTTTAAAGTTTACACCAAATTTCAATCCTTGGTCGATCCTTGTTATGTAATAATTAATTTGTTAGATAAGTGTTAGAGTAGCTGTTGACTACACTCTTATCTACTACATTAAAACACGTAATGTACAAATTCATTTCCAATACATACGTCAAACAAAGTACTTCACCCTAACCTCGTTTCAGAAGGGATACAATACATATGTATTAGATGCAATTAGTGCTCTTAAGGACGAAATTATATGTTAGACCAACACGTAATCCATGTAGGTATTTGATAACAAATACAACAACTTGTTCAAAGTTGTTGTATTGCCTTATTTGTACATTAGTTACAAGGTTATTCCACACGCACAAAGAACACTACACTGTCAACTGTCGATTTGTCTAGTATTCTTGCCTTTCACCACGCGTTACTTCACTATCATAATAATTTATACTATATTTTGTTGTCAGCTGTCTATTTTCTGCTTTCTTTCCCCTTATTAATTATCTGTGCTCTGATTGGTCGAATTTGAACTAGCTCTTGTCAAGCTCTATAATAATAATTCCATAGTTAAGAAGGATTTTTTTTTTGTGGGAAAGATTGTGAGATACTATATAGCTATACAACGTGTCATGACTAAATAGGTAATTTTTCGAACATTGACTGGTTGAACTCGAATGAGCTCTTGTTAATTTATTAATAATACTCTAGTATTTGTGATTCAAAACCATGGAGATGAAAGAGCATTGAGTGATGATGTGAAGAAGAAATGGGCACCCTCGTAGTTGACCGAAACATTTAAATTGTAGTAGTGAAATAAGTACATTAACAACATGTTCTAAATATTTTTAGTTCGATCCGTACTGTATCTTATATTTTTCTTTATGAAACTCTTCAGTTTATATAGAATGATTAAATATAAGATCTGGAGTGATTGATGTATAAATAACTATATATATATAACGGACACTTTACTGAATGGCCACATCGCCGAATCACAACTTTGTCCAACAAAATAATAAAGATTTCTTGGATGAATATTTTTCGTTTTGTTTTCCGCGGGGATTTGTGCTCGTTTTTTAGTGAAAATTTGATTCTACTCCAATTGGCAAAGTTGCTTTTGGTAATAAGGCTCTTGTAAAAGTGTCCTAGAACCATTTTGGTCCACTAACTTTCGGCTTTAAAAAAATTCGCTTGCATTTTCTCAGGATAAGCACTCTATGTACCTGATATCTATGTTCCAAACCCCTTGTTTGTCATTTTTTCTTTTTTTTCTTGTAGGAAATATTCCTGTATAGAATAAAAATTACAACTTGTTGTAATATTTTGTGTCAGAATCCGTTGCATATACACAGTACAATACATAACATCACATTTTGACAAATACGTACTTGATGTGACGATCAATCCAAGTAGAAGTTGATGGATTAAATTACACAAAAACATTGCAAGGAATCAACATACATAAATTTCTCACATATCACAAAGATTGATTTAGTACAGATCATAAATTTTTTTAATAGCTTATGCTAAAGTGGAGGACGCTTTAAATAATTATACGTACAAAATAATTCTTACTTACATAGGATACCATTCCTTCTATTAATATTTCTAACAAAGAACTAATAAAAATCTATAACTAATATAATTCTTAATAAAAGGTCTTTAGGATGATCTAACATAAAAACTCTACTTTTTACTACTAAATAAATTAAGTTTATTTTTAAAATCAATTCCTCGTGGATACAAGGAGATAGGGATTAATGTTCCATTTCCCTATAATTAATAAGAATAAATCGTTATTATAGGATTTGGTTGTTCATGCCTCCAATATGATCGACTTCCGGAATCATGAGGTGAAGTGAAGCTGCTCTAGTCCTGCCTAAACTCTAGACAATCATTGATCCGGGATATCTAACTTATTCGCCTTTGATAGGCTCCATTAGACTTATTTATAATAATATGACTTCCTGGGAAGTAGTAAGTACATACTTCATGTAACATATGTATATGATATACCGGACATTAATTTGTTATAAATTGATAAACGACTTTTTCACTACTTAGTACATACATAATATCTACTCGACCAAACTGGTGTACAGTAACTTCCTATAAGGACATTTCGTATAAAAACAATTTTGTTTATAAATAAATTTCGTATAAATTTATGAGGAAACGGGGCATTGACTTTATGAATTGTTATTTTATTCGTCGAATGTTGGGGGTGTTTTCGGGTACAGACGATACTTAAGTAAGTACTAAGAGCCCCTTACATCTCCCCAATTGTACCCCGAATGTTGGGGGTGTTTTCAGGTACTACTGGGTTCCAAAACGGGATGCAACCCACCACCGATACTTGAAGAAACTACTAAGAGCCCCCCCCCCCACTATCCCCCAATTGTAACCCAAATGTTGGGGGTGTTTTCAAGTCCCTTGCATCCCAAAACGGGATGCAACTTAGCGCGAAAACTTGAAAAAATAATTAAAAGACCCCCCCAACACAACCCCACAATTGTACCCCGAATGTTTAGTGGTGTTTTCGGACTCTTATTGAATTAAAATTATAATCTGATATATGTTCGGGGGTATAATTGGGGGGGTGACGGGTTCTTAGTAGTTTCTTCAAGTATAAGCAGTGGGTTGCATCCCACTTTGGGATCCGGCAGTACTCGAAAACACGCCCAACATTTGGGGTACAATTGGGGAGATGTAAGGGGCTCTTAATAGTTATTTAAGTATCGTCAGTACCCTAAAACGCCCCCCCATATTTTGGGTATAAAATGACTATGACAAAACTTTCCTCATCAATTTATACAAAATTGTTTTTGTACGAAATGTCATAAACGAAAAGGTTTTATACGAATTGTCCTCATACGAATATGATTTATACGAAGTTACCTATTACCGACCAAACTGTGAAGTCAACCTTGACACACCTTACTCAAGTTATTCATACAGACTTCATACAGTTTGTATCTTTTCTTTCGCTTTATTAATTATTCTAATTTGAAAATTTGAATATTCCTCAACAAATACGCAAAAAATAAATTCTTGTCGAAAAAAACAAAACTTTTTCGATATGAATTAGAGAGATAGTGCATATACAAATTATAATGTAAGTCAAATTACGTACTTGGTTTGGGATAACCCTGCAAACCCATATGCCTAGATACAAATGTAGCAGAATCACTTACATTGATTAAGTTAATTAGTTAAAGTAAAATGTATTTTCTTTTTTTTCAGTTGAAATACTAAAAAAACTTTGTTGAAATAATCGTTAGTTTCCTCCATCCTTTTTACATAAACAAACTAATCATTTAGTCATTTCATCATCATAACTCATAGCAACAAGCAAAAAGGCAGCGCATCTCGGATTTGATGAAGGCTACGAACATTGTTAAGTTTTCTAGGAGCTTGGTTTTTAAGTTGTCCAAGATAAAAAAAATAGAGAAGACCTTTCAAGGAAGTCAGAAAGTGAAGGGCATAATTTAAAGAGGGATAAAAAGTTCTTTTTAAGTTTGGAGAAGAATATTAAAGAGGATCCCACTAAGTTGATGAAGTGCCACGCCAACGACTTCCCTCTGTGGCACATAGGACCATCAGGAGGTCTATAAAGCATAACTTGGGATTAGTTTCTTTCATAAGGAACCCACCCCATCTTATAACTGAGGGCATGAAATTTGCAAGAACATCCTCACAAGGATCAATACAAATGGGACAATTGTGAAAATTATCTCAGACAAGAAGATTTTCACATTTGATCAATTCCACAACCGCAGCCCCTTCTCACATGTCCACCAAGTGCCAAAAGTTCAGCCCAGATGGCATGGCTCGATTCTTTTCCAAAGAGATATAGCCCCATTCCTCAACAGATTTGGACTTTTCTATATGGGGCATTTCGGAGAGGGAAACCAACATGACTTCGCACCCAAATGTGAACTCACTGAAGTCCTCCATAGGGGCTGCATGGGACTATTTGTCAGAGAAGATTATCATCAACTCCTACATGGGCTTCAGTTGACGTGTAAATGCTGTAATTGATAATGAAGGTGACCATATTGGGTGAAAAAACTTTATTTACATGTACTCTAATGGTTTTGTAAAAAAAAAAAAAAATAACCTACTTTTATTCTAGAATGATTAATAATAAAGTTACAATATGGACTCTTTCTCAGTTGGAGGTAACCCACTAGCCACATAATTTTTTCTTAAAATAACACTCTTGACAAATTGCGTCCATCCAAGGAGGGAGTTTGTTTGGTCAAGGAATACTGAAATTGAAATACTGTAGTTTGAGTATTACTTGGTTTCGTCTTGTTCTCTATCTTTGAGAATTTTTAATGGGGGATTTACTTGTTTGTGATCCTGTTTAAGGGGGAAGGGAGAAAAAAAAAAGAAGTGTATATTGGAGTTGTGGAACTAGATAATTATTTGAGTGCTAAGGGAGGTTTTTTTAAATATTACTATTATTTTAGACTAGTTGAAATCATTCACAATATAGTAATAATTGGGTTGTAATATGTATGTAATGTTAATTATCATTAAAAGTATGAAATATATTTATTTATATTTAAAAAAATTGAAAATTAAAAGTGATAATATATCCCTAACACTCATTAGAGAAGTAAACTTAAAAAAACTAATAGATAAGTATTTGGGATCCTTGGAAATAATAGAAACTCTGTTTTGTAGGGATCACTACAACTTATTAATATTGTTGGTTGTTTTTTTGGCATCAAGTCTGAAACTATGCAAAGTTTTTCTGTTTTTTAAAGCCATTGGATAATCTTTCTTAATATTTTTGGGTAAATTTTCCCATTTGTATATTAACTATCTAAATTAATTTATTTATGCCTCCAACATGATGTCATATTTCGATTATTTTATAATTTGTGACGTTCGTATAAATACTATATTTTAATGTTGAATCCCCTTGTTTTTATGGCTAAAAAATTACGTTTCAAGCATGAGACTAGGGCAGGTTTTAACGTGATTAGGGCCTAGGGGAAATGTTATATGTTTTCTTTCTTTTCTAAAAAATGTTTTCTTTCAAAATTTTTAATTTTAACTTAATGAAATGTGTTTATTTTCCATAAGAACTCTGAAATATTTTCGAACTAAGTATCTATTTTAATTTCATTTTTTATGATTTTTACATAATTACTTTTTTGTGGATACGGATATTTTTCAGGGGTGCATTGTATACATAAATTTTAAAATACTACTCCAGCATCCTCTCGCCCCCCTCCCCGGGCTCCTCCACCTCTTGTCAATGGACTAATACTGTAAATGTATGTGCTATTTGCAAAGATCAATCCTAAAAATAATCTGAACTTGTATTCTATTATTTTATTACTTGTAATAAACCCTTAATAAACTTAGATTATGACATGCAAAGTACATGTCATAACTTTTGGTTTAATGTAGTTGTAAATTGTTTCTGCAAATTGAATTTATTGCTCTCTGGAGCATTATCCGTTCATAAATATGTACATATAATGTATTCACTGCGCATTCATCATTTACATTAGACAAAAAGTTGTTCAACTGAATGCATATTTAATTTAAAAAAATAAAATATGCGATTTTAGAAAAATTGCCGCCCCTTGAAGATGATGAAAAATATGCTTACGCAATTATTATTCAAGCCATCCTCCATGTAACCTGCTCATACTAGAAATAATGCACATATGTACCTACTATTATAAAAACTACCAAATATATATACATACGTATATTGTATACCTAAACTATGTAGACTTAAATTAATTATAAATCTTTGTTACTTCATAAATTATTTCTCAGCATAATTAATAGCAAAAAAAAAAAAAAAAAAAAAAAATCTCCCTCCTGTATGTATTTACACATTTGATTATATCTATCTACACCTTGAACTTTACTAATGACGTTGCAACTTGTTGAATTAATGAGATAATCATTAGAATATTCAAGGAGGTGATGAAATTTTTTCGTTCCTATTTCCCTCCTTCTTCTCCATCGTTTTTTCGCTTTTACAATCATCTCTAACCAATTGTTATATGATGCCATGGAGTTAAGAGCTGTAAACAAAATTTCAAACTTCTAATTGTGGGACTGTTTTATAAAAATGACGTTAAATATACACTTCTTCTGATATTCTCCTTTTATTCTATTTTCTCTACCACTATCCCCCCACCCACTTTTCTTCCTAAAAATGGAAAAGTTGTGTTAAATTTACACACAAAATTTGCACGAGGAAAAAGTAAACACAGCAAAAAGATAAGAGGCGCAATCTTATTTTCCATCATCAGTGAATTGACCTTAAATAAATATTTATTTAACAATGCCAATATTTTCCAATTTAGTTATTTAATATAAATTTCTTTCTCATAGGAATGGAATAATGATAAATAATGTACCTAGAGTATGTTTTACTCCTCAACATTGATTTACACAGTACCTATGTACATACATAGTGTCAAGTCACTTATCATAAATCATAATATATACAAAGGATTGTTGCATTTACAAATTTTGTCTTGGTAACAACGTAATATTTCCTTAACAAGAATTTACTTTATACCCCAAAAATATAAACATATGTATAATATATAACACGGAAAGGGTGAAATTTCTTTCATCTTGTGATCAGGATAAATGAACAAATATAAGATATCATCAATATACCAACAGTGATGTCTTTTTTTTTTTTGGTTGTTGGGTAGACTAAGTAAGGCCGTACATAAACAAAATTGCAAATGTATAATATATTAGAGTTTTTCGAAATAAAGGTTGTGAGTTTATCAAACTCAAATAATTGTTGAAAAGATGGATTGTTTCGTTTTTAAAGAGGAAGTTTAATATTCAAATTGGGTCTTGTATATAAATTATACAAAAGGATATTTTATGGGCTTAAATTTAGAATATACTATGGATAAAATGACCTTGAAAAATATTTATTTTATTTGTTATATATTTTTCCTTGGAGGTCATCACTTCTGCTTATCATTGGCTTCTTTTACAAGCCACACACATTATTTAAAGAATATCTTTTAGGGATTTTATTTATATAACTTTTTGGCTTTTTGATCCTTTAATTTGTTTCAAAATTTATATATGACTGACGACTTTAAGGTTGAAAAAAGTCTGGGTATGCGTTATTGATGGGTGGGCAGTAATGCTGAGGATTTGTTAGGGAGATATAATTAGTGATCAAAATCGGGTGTATTTTTAAGGTATACTAGGCAAATTTTTTTTTTTTCCAAAACTGTTGTCATTATTATTTAATTGTGGAGGAGTGAACTTCGTACAACATATCATTGATGTATACAAACATAATAAAGCATTAGTGTGTACTGTATACTCATAAAAGACGAAGAGTAACCTTGAGGATTTGTTGCAAAGTTATAGTTGTAAGACCTTGTTGGCCTCAGACTAGAATGAAGGATCGACATCGAAGTAATCATTGTCTAGCATCTTGTTAATTTACATTACCCCTTGCCCCCTCGTAACAGCTGTTTGTAGCTGATTTATGGAACGTCATTACAGCTAAGCCGTTCTCTCCTCTAACACATTTTTTAAATTGTTAGGGTTATATTCAAATTTTCGATTTCTTTTTATTTTCGAAACCCGATATGATTACGATTTATATCTCTACTTATGAACCTTTTTGGGATAATGGAAATATCTTATGAATTTTCAGAACTAATTTAGAAGAGTTAAGAGATGAGTCTAGCGTAATCATGCATCTATGTTGAACAAAAGGAAGGAATATGAACCTTTTTCTAAAATAGAAGGATCTTCTCTATAAACTTCAGTCTTCAAGCGCCTTTTGATATCTTGCTTCAAGTATAATCTCATAACTAAAAGTAAACTGTTATTTGTGATGTATTGCTGAAAAGATTAAAAAATACATACAAATGTTTAAATAAACATACAATATACAGTCTTACAAAGTATCAAATCAGTTCATTTCTCATAAAGGTTGTATAGCAATACTTCAATTTAGATAGAAAGATACTTCAATTTACAGCTTCAATATCTTTTTATAACAATTTAATTATTTTTAATCTTATCTCATATGATTTTATATTTAGTAACTTATATATTTCCTTCCATCAAATAAATCCTTATGGAGGTCCTTTGAGAAAAGTCTCTATTCTAAGCTTTACAAGTCATTAATAAATTCGAAGATAAAATAACCATCCTTCATCCCTTTTCCCATAGCCTCCATTTTCAACAACAACAACGCAACATTAATGGATAATAATTAACTCACTATGACACTAAGACGCTTTGTGTCGTAAATTATAAAATTTTAAATTTGTGATTCCTTTAGGAAATTGAGGATGATGACCTTTGGAACGTAAAATTGAAGGACAACCATGAAATGAAACTTCTACCAAAAATACATAGGGAGTCACATAAATCAATCATCTATTCTAAAAATGGTACTAACATTTACTTACGTTAGTAGTATGCAATCTATATTTTGAATAATTCAAATTGGAAATTTCTAACTTGAGAGTATATATTGAATATCATTTTTTATATATGTAATGCATAATATAAAAAAAAAATATTATGGTGTGGTGGATCAATGGCCAAAGTAGGTCTATACTTCATTGTCCTTTAGAACCTTCTCTATTGTCCGTGTCGATTTTCGTGGAGTTTTTTAGACAAAAGAGCAAAGATGCAATGGGAAAAGAAGACCATATTACCTCACTATCCAATTTTTACTCTTCCCCTTCATTTGATTAAACAAGAAAAATTCAAGTGTGGTTTGAAAATTGAATGAAGATATGTTTGAGGCAGAGGTTTAAGGGGAAAAAATCCTTAAATTACAATTTCGAGTAGAGATATTATTGATATATATAAAATATAAAAATTATTCAAAGTTCAATAATAACAAAAATACTTTACATTAATACCTTATGTATATCTATTGAAAAAAATGAAATGTCTTTCGAGTCTAGTTGAGTCGAAAGATATTAATTGTATAATCAAGTTGAGTCGTAAGTGTTGAAAATATGGCATTGAGTCCTAATCATTACCTCTGGTTTGAGATGTATAGTATTCAAAAATCCTCCAAATTTTCAAAACTGAGCAAATGTGGATGCCAATGAATCCGGTTCCATTTAATGTCTGATCATATCAACTTGAATGTAGGTCTGGTTTTCTCCTTTTGTTGAAGAAAATGGAAAAATGCCTTAGGGTTAGCTGAGATTGAATTCCAAAGTTTCAGAGGTTGTTTTTTGTCTGTATATATTTTATATTTCAGGATTGAAAGACATCAATAGAAAATGTTTGGACCTACAGATACATAAAGAGTCTGAAGTAGATTAACAATAATTTTTCATTTATAATGATAATCAACAAAAATAGATCCATTTTATATTTTTAAAGATATATCAAATAAGGTAAAAAAACCTTTCTTTCAGATGGCATATCTGCCCTTTTGCTTTTAAAAGAACCACAACCTCTGTTTTATAGATGATAATGAGGCATACATCTATTTTGCCCGTTGTTCTACCAAAAATCGACCAAATATTTTAATGAGCTGATTTATTTTTAAGTTTATATTACTTACGAGTAAAAGATTTTAGGAAATGTGTTATATCTACATGTACCTATGTAAGAAGTTCAAATACTACATCATTAACAATTATATATCAACGCTGATAAACTCTATAATTATTATGAATATGATGTACATTAAAAAAAAAGTTCATACACTAAGACTACAACAACTTACTAATTGTAATTTTAACTTTAATAAATGATAAACACTTGAAAAATGATGTGTCTGGAATTGATCATAAATTAATTAAAGAACAATTTATAATGTTGGATTTATAATATACCGACGTATACTAAGATAAAGATAAATTACGTATACCCACATCAAAGATATTTACATAAAATCCCACTAAAAATAATATATCTGAGAAAAAAACAAAATAACCTAAATCATAACGTGTCAAGGAAAAGTAAATTTCGTAATAAAAAATAAAGTAACTAAAAATTTGCGACATTAGTATGCTATATCCTCCAACAAATGCATGTTTTCCTAGATCCACTCAAAGAAAACTTAACACTAAAATTAGATGGAAGGTATTGTAATAAGTAATCTTTCGACTTCGACAACGTCCGATCGAAAATACTCTCAGTAACAAGCACATTTAGTTTACTACTGTGTATAATTGAAATAAAACGATGATTGTTCAAAAGTGGTATTATTCTTTTTATTTTTCGTCAAATACAAAATCATCATCATTATATATTTTGTAGGTATATGATGTACATTTTTATTTAATTCAAACAAAGTCGTGGTAGTCGTGACTTATAGCGAACAAATGCCCTAGTACCTGTTTGTTTGGCTAGGTAAAAGTTTAAATTTCCGAGATATAATTCACCCTTGGTGAAAATTTAAGAACTTAAATTTAAGAAGCCTCTTATAGGTAAAATCAAGGAATTGATCTTCGACTACACTCCTTATTTAAATACAATTCGACAAATGTTATTTGGAAAATTCTAATCATATTGTTTTATTTCATACTCTTCTTGATAATGTAAATATAATTTATCGAAAGACTCTCACATACATCCAAAATAAATAGTTTCTTTATAAAATGTTTCTATCTTATTTAACTAATAGCAGTAGTACTCGGCATTGCCCGGAGTAATTAGGTATTGGTTAAAAAACAATTTTTGCTTAAATAATATAGAAGATAACTCCCCAAGAAATTTTCAATGTTATTCTCCGTTTTTTACGAACACACTCATACGTAACTACTAAAAAATAAAAATTCAAAGATCCATGAAGGATATAATATATATATTATTTGAATGAAACTTACTACATAGTGTTGTAAAAACACAAACTGAAGTTGATTTTGAAGGGGGAATTCATCAGTTTAAATAATAAATTCAATTTATTTAACATTTGCTCTTTAACATATATCTATATTTCGATTTTGAATTGTATAATAGAGTCAATCCATCATTTTTGCTTATAAATAATTTTTTTTGCGGTTTCTAATATTACCCCATAATGAAAGAGTTTATTAAAATACCACGTGATATTGGTATATCTTGAATCGTAACTATGACAAAACATTACTCATGTAATAATTATATGATATAACAAACAAAGTTCATTTGAGTTTATTAACAGGAATTTCTCTTCCAAAATGGCGTTTTTCATCACAAAAGGTTGCGTGATTGGAGCTCGTGCTCCTTCAAATTTCATTGCTGTACGTCAGTTAGAAAATATTTAATTCTGTGTTAGTGTATTAGTAAATATTATTTTATTGATATTGTTAGTTATAATAATTTATTTTTGCATTTTAATATGGTGTGAATACTTCAAAATTGGTCATTTTTAGTATTGACCTAAAAACCCATATAGTCTTAGACCCAATTAAATTATAGTCAATTAAACTGGACCTATTTTCTACGAATGTATGAGTAAATAGTGAAGTCGTGAGTTATTTTCTTAATTCAGTGTTTGTGTAATGTGAAGTGAAATCCTTAATTGGTAAAAATCTTTGATGGAGGAGTGTGAAACTGAATAGTACTACGTAAGTAACCCTTTGAGTTATTGCCAGTAATTAGAATCCGCTAAAATACCCATTCATTATAAATAACTAAGCAGCACTTTTGAAATTTGTATAAATATAAGTTTCATTTGTAAATTTAGGATGCAAGTTGCATTAATGTCACACTCCAGGGATTGTTTTGAAAAGTATTAGTAAATAGACTGAGTCTGATTCATTTCAACTTTATAACTAAAAGTATTTCTCTTATAAGATTTAGTATAACTTTAGTTGAACATATTAAACTATATATATATGTGTGTTTAATAGAGAAATAACTTCAGACAAATCGGGTCGTGACAGGGATTGGGATCAATTTTTACAAAACTTCTAACAATTTTTGACCTAATATACTGTTAAAATTTTTAGATTACTTATTTTTTATTGTAAAAAGACATAGGTACTTTGACAACATAAATTTTCATTTATATCATTATTTAAAAATGTATTTTGACAAAAAAGATAATATATTCTTCTGCTATTAATTATTAAAATTTTTGACATTAAAGTTTCATTATCTACAACAACTAAAAATATATCAAATTTGACTTCAGAATTTTAATTTGGACTATTTGGGACTGTCAGTACTACAAACTGACATGTATACGAAGGGGTTTAACATGAGGTGAGTATTAAAATAGAAAAAAATTAGGACTTCAGCAAAATACGGACTAAACGGGCTATAATTATATGCCGAACTGACAAGATAATAAATATATCCCTTTGACTATTCTATTTTTTTCTTTCTCTATGCTATGTTCTCACTTGTTCGTAATAATAAATAATGTAAATACTCTTTTTTATTACTTTCGAGTTTAGACCATCTCATCCTCTTAATATGGAAGAAATTTTTTTAATATACAATGTACACTATTGTAGGTAGGACATCATATCTTAATATGAGTATAAAGCTCTCCTAGGTATTACAGTCAGGTTCCGAAAAATATCTATCATTATTCTTTTATCTCATAATGATAAAAAAATTAATTAACCTTTTAAAATTGTTACTTTGACCTTGTAGCATATATTATGTACAATTATACATAATACGAGTACATATGTACACAATATATATTCATACCATTCATACAAGGTAAAAACAATGGTCAAATCTTTCAATTTAATCAAATACACACATATCTACGTACCTACATAATATGTAATAGGGAATTTACATACTATAGTCCTTAATCAATTACATGCATAAATGTTGCATGTTTCTACAATTAGTTGTACATATTGTGTTTTGTTAATCAAAAATACAAATAAAGGAATCTTAAAGGGAATATAGTTTTCAAGGATCTTATTCATACACACACACACACATATATATATAAATTATCAGTTTCTAAATGCATGTATTATACATGAACAATGTACACCGTTTGACAATCTTGCATAAATTATACGTGAATTTTTTTGCAATTTATGTAAAAACATATTTAAGGCAAAGTTGTGATCAAGGAAGAGTCTTTAGTAGTGACTAACCTACATATTAATATGTATACTGTTACATTTGGTTACTACTTTAATCCTATTACGAATTGAATTATTTCTTGAGTGTGGATTTGATACACGCTTAGATACATTATTAATTTGATGGATAGTTCATTATCCTTAGTTTTAAACAAAATGTCATGCTTCCCATTTAAATTATATTTTATTTAATATCACTTGGGTTTTATTTGATTGGCTGCTCTACAATCTACATGTACGTACATAAATGAACTTGCCGTGGCAATAATTGTGTCCCCTAGAAAGGTCAGCTATGGATATTCACTTATTTTCCTAAATATTGAAGAAGCTGTTGATATAAAATTGTTTAGTTGGTTTATTTTTGAGTTCAGGTTTTTTATGTAATTATGAAAGATACAAATAATTTTCTATGCCTATTTACAGATGGATGACTAATGTTTCCTTAGTCTGATAAAACCATCATCTGTCATTTATTCATCTCTTTCAATGAACGCTTAATTGATAATTTGGTGATTTTAAGGTAGGACTTTTTTTTTTCTTTTACTGTTATAATTCCATTAAATCTTCATTACAAACTCTTCCTTATTAAGAAATATAAAGCTATTACTCCATCCTACCCAATTTTTCAAATCAATTTTTATAATTCATTTCGCATAAAATGTATTATGCAACTTGTAACTTAGTTCTTGCAATTATACCTTTAAGCTATTTTGATGACTAACTTCCGCTACATGCCTGTGGTTCATGCCATTTTCTTCTGAACATGGAATTGACAAATAATTGTCCATTGAACAAAAATAGGATAAATCCTTTTTGCATAAATGCATACATCGAACAATTCAAAATAATTTCTCTTATGTTATGAATGAGTTAATGACTTCAGATTAAAAGAAAAGATTAATTTATTTTTTGTTTTGTCAATCATTATAATGTCGAGAGTACCTCTTCCAAAATCAATTTCCTATCACCTTTTTGTTCCTTCAAATTACATGTTTATATCAAGGATAAATTTCAATTCGTTGATTAATTAATCTTAAGTGACTTTCAAAAATTATATTTGTTATTTAAAATATTAGAATTAATTTTGATGTTTAATTATAATAATTATTATTGAAAGACATGTTATTATTCTACACAATTAGTTATGTTACATGTATACATATTTTGTATCGAGATTTAATTTTTGCATTAGATGTTGTTTTTTTTGTTTTGTTTTTTGAGATTTGAAGATGTAGTTGGTTATACTTCTTTATAAGATTTCATATTAATAAAACATTCATTTTTAATTCGACAAAGTAAAGTAGAAGGAACGGATTTTCCATTTTTTTGTAAGCTGTTCTATTTGAATTGTCTTTCTTATTAATTATATTACTAATGAATAGAACAGTAAATGTTAACTCAAATTCATTTTTAAAGTTATATTGTATTTGCACGTATTTCAATTTGTCATAATCATTCATCATACATCCAAATGTCACTTATTGATACTTGTCAAGGAAATGTTGTACCCATCAACATATGTACAATACATATTATGAGGGCTTCGATTCAATTTACTTTAGAGTAATCTTTGGTCAGTAAAAGTAATGACGAACGGCATCAGAGGTCACTCAATATCAGTTCATTGCTTCAACTTGAATAGGTATTTGGGTCAAATTTTGAATGTTTACAAACCCTTTCAACATTATAGCTGTAGCAACAGGAGGGCGTAACTCTTTCCACCTCATTTTTGTATAAATTGATTTTAAGACAACCCATCCTTACTGCTGCTATTTCCATGACTGAACCAATTTACAATTCAAAAAAGTATATCAAATTCCTATCTCTACATGATTAAGATTTCAGAAAAAATGAAAGTCTACTTAATTTGAAATATTTAAGATCAAAATCTGTTCTCTATGTCAACTTGTGGTTACACAACAAAAACTAGAGAAAATTTCATGATAGGCTTCTTTTAGCTACTTCATTTCACTCCATTGATTGCTCTAGTTTAGGGGATATTAAATCGGAAAGATAATAATCTTCATTTTCAAGAGCTCAGAACTAGCAATGGAATTTAACTATAGATCTAATATTTCATTTCTGATTCGAAATTCTAATAACTATGCAATATCAAAAAAGTAAGTCTGATCCATTCAATTGTCAACTAACATAATATATATGTTTAAAAGTATTTCCTCCTAAAATTAAATAATAATCACTATTGTAATTTTTTCATTCCTTCAAATCAATGTCAATTGGATAAAAATTTACCATCATAGTGACAAGAAGATGAATACTAGGCTAATGACTTATTCACTCTTTCCCCCCCCCCCCCAAAAAAAAAAAAAAAAAAAAAAAAAAATTAACTTCCTGTAACAAATAAATTAAAAATGAAATTTTACCTAAAATTGACAAAATCACCTTTATTTTATTGAAAAAAGGTAACACATAAACCATTTTAAAGGTTATTAACATGGAAATAATCTATATTAATAATGCCAAGTTTGTTAATTTGTGTGTCGGACGTGGACTCACTTTTAACAACGAGAAAAGAAGGGAAGAAAAATAATGAATGTGACTTTAGAAGAGGTCTAAACGTAAGATTAATAGAAATACAAGGTTAGACCATCATGTAACCGGCCTCCTAGAATCTGCAATCTGATGTATTCTACCGACTGCTGTTCAAGACAGACAGATTTCGACAAAACACACAACCACTCATAGTCTATGACGTCAATATTAAAAACGTGGAGGAAGTGGAACATCAGTCGTACACGCTTTAAAAATTATCAAAAAAGATTTTGTTGTTTAATTTTAATCTTGGCCAAAGGAGTGTATAGGAAATATTATTCTCATTGTAAGGGATCCTCCTTGATTTATGGCTTGTTTTGGTACTAATAAATTTGAATATACGAATTATGAATACAATTTGTATCTACATAAGTATGCATTATGTGGATCTATATCATATTTAAAGTAAGAGGTATTAGGCGGGCTATGAGTAAAATTATTCTTATTGTTATGCATGAAATTATGCATGAGTTTTGTTTTCCTTTTAATAAATATATCGCACATAAATAAATATGTCATGTTTATAAAGAAAGACAGCATTCAGGTGTAAGATACTAATTCATTATTATTAAATATTAAGAAAAAAATATTTTTATATGTTAATAATTAAACTTAAAAATTATTTTTTTTATTTGAATATTTACTTACATTTGATTGTAATACTCCCTCATGTCGTAAATCGTTTTTACTATAATAAAGACCTAACCAATTTCACTATTCATTTAAATTTAAATTTTTTTTTGTTAACTATGTATAACATATTTTCAAATACTGTTGCTTACATGAGTCAATAAATATAATTATTAATGAACTCATACATAACTAATTATGTATAAAGTTTATATATTTCGTACTTTATTTAAAAATATTCGTAAAGTTTTTTTGTTTATGTACCGTAAAATTAATATTTATTATGGTAATTTACTTTCAATTTTGATAATCATACTCTAAAATATGATTTACTTACTTATGTAGTTGTCCAAACACATACATATATTAATATAAGTCTAAAGTAATTTTACATTTTAGATTGTGATTTACAACATATATGTATATACAATATACATCCTCTTATATGGGTATTTCTGCATCCAATCGCTCAGATTATCTAATTTTAAATTTATAATATAGGTTTTTTTTTAAACACTTAATTTAAGGTTTTCATAACAGTGCCACTCCACGCCTAAATGATCACACAAATTAACCAAATGTTCTAGAATTATACTTATTTCAGTTTCAATAAAAGTAATATTTGTATATTTAGTATTTTATTAATACTATTTGAGAAATTATTTTTACATTTAATTTTTAAAAAATTAAGGTTTTGTATTAAACCAAAAACTTTTTTTTATTTAACTTCAGCAACTTTAAACGTCCATATTTTGGGATTAAATTAACTAAATAACTTAAAAATTTGCTAATTATTAGATATTCATAAAAAAAAGGTCCTTATAACTGGAACACTGAATGACTAGAGCCATTTTTTTTTATTTAATCTGGAATAATTACTCAACCCCTCGGATTCCCAGCATGATTTTTTCAACATAGTGTAACTGAGTATTGGAGTTTATGAAAATGGAATACTTTATTTTTCCCACCAGCTCCGTTGCTAAAATTGATATTGTATTTTCGTGTTAGAAATTGTTTTTAAGATATTTTTCGAGGGCTTTTAAAAAAAATTTAATTCCTTTTAAAGACTCAAAATTTACCTTTATCGAATTAATATGGTTTAATTATACATATATATTTCATAAATTTTGAATATAATTGGATGACAACTCAGCGAGTTATCGATGCTAATTAATATTAAATCTAAATTTTGTCGGGTTTTTACTAAATTTAGAAACCCATATCTCTGGAACTAATGAACTAATTATTCTCAAGGTTTCAGTATTTTCATAACTAAGTATTACATCCTGTAATAAAAATCAGCGAATTCTGATTGTTACTTTTTTGAAATCTTTGTACGTTTTGGCGTGGAATGATTCCTCAACAACTCATAATTTAAAATATAATGTATGCTTTATAATGGCTGGTATAGCGTCTGCACATTTACGATTCCACGGAATGCAATAAAATTTCCTCAGAAATTTCGTAATATATATTTTTAAAATTCTGTAAAAACATGAATTAACAAAAACTACTCTCAAAATTTACTCGTAAATTTGTAGTGGGGACAGACTTTGGGGTATTGCCAAGAATTTTGGAGTCCACGTTAACATTGTCATTCACATTAAAAGGAAGTATGAAACTACGTTAACTTTGAACGCAGGTAAAAACAGTACTTTAACAACTAAAATGCCTATAAAATTCAGTTGTCAATAAATCCTCTGGGGGATTACGGAGGTTGTTTGGTGAAAAGTGCAAACGTATTCATATTTCTTTAATTTGTCAAACCGATTATTGAAATTCAAAATATGTGATGACTGTAACTTGATAATTGTTATTTATATTAATTGAGCAAAGTTATCTATCTGTCTTTATGAAAAAAAGTTAGGACGTGTACTGTATATAGTGCTCCATGATGTATATCATAACTATATTTTAATCTAAGAAATCACAATGTAGTCGTATCAATGAAATATTGCAGGGGTGTGCATGTAGCATCGAACATGTATAAAAGGTGCACTGGTATAGTACTCCCTAATGCAGGGGTGAGCAACCTTTTCAAGAGCAGGGCCATTTTTCAGAATGCAGCAATTGTCGGGGGCCGCACCACAAAACCCTGATTTAGTATTTTTTGCTTTTATTTAAATTTGACATAATAGCAAATACAACTTGGATATGAAACAATAAACATGTATGTGTTTTATTTATGAATGACAGGAGATATTAAATGCATATTTTTATTATATTCATAGTTAGTGAGAAGCTTGATGTTGGATGTTTTTAGCCAATTGGTTTATGTTTGGTTCTATTCTTGATGTACACAGACTCAAACTATGCAGCAGGTGACTGTCAGTTAGATTGCTTCTCAGTTTGTTTCTCATGTGTTTCACTTTGGAAAACAGTTGCTCAGAGGTATACGTACTTCCATACAAATCTTCTAGTAACCCCCTTTAAATTACAGTAATCTGCAGCTGGTAGATACTTATAAAATTCAATTAGGTTAATTTCTTTGAAGTTTTGTATGAGAATGTCATCCTCCCGCAGTGCGTTCAATTCAAGCTGGAGCTGCACAGCTGCTGAGCTTATCTCACTGGTACAAGGCAATGAGAAGAAAGTCATCTCACTTCTGAGATTTCAGAACTCTGTAAAACGAAAGGAAAACTTCTCCATAAGTACTGCCACTCTCTGAGCATAACTATCCAGGATCTCATTGTTGCCATTAAAGACAGATTTCAGGGTGGGAAAATGGTCAACTTTTTGTTCACGCAGACTTTTTTCATTGAGCTGAAAATCTCTTTCAAATTTTCGGAGGTGCTTAAACTAGAAACTCCTGCAACTCTCTTTGGTTTAGTCCTCGTGAGGGTGTGTAGTTTACTGTTTTTACTACAACGGAATTGACATGGTCCATATTGATAAGTTTAGCGCTCAGGTTCTCCTTTTGTAAGATGCAATGAACTGCAATAATATCTGGCTTTAACTCACGTACTTTGGCAAAGAGACCATTGTGGCAGCCAATCATAGATGGTGCACCATCTGTACATAGTGATACACATTTCCTGAATTCTCATTTTCTGTAGTGATGCTTGAACACCTTCAAATATATTTACACCTCTTGTAGTGCCTTTCAACGGGTTCAAGTGAAGCAGTTCTTCAGCTACATTGAAACCCTTACCTACAGCTCGAATAAATACAGCCAGGTGTGTTGTGTTTCTAATATATTTACTCTCATATAATGCAAGTGAATAGCATTCAATGCCACTTAGCTTCAGCTTTAATTGATATACTATGTCTGAGCCCATATCTTCTACTCGTTTGGCTATAGTGCGGCGTGAAAGAGATACATCTGAAACACTTTTCAGGATTTGTGAGCACTTAACTTCAGCAAATTTCTGTAAGTAATCTTTTACTATTAGACCATCAGAGAATGGCTTTTGGTGTTTAGAGAGAATCTTTGCAATCTCAAAGCTCACTATAGTATTAGCAATATCACCCTCAGGTGATCAGATAAACACTTTCTGCTGCCCTTGTAGGTTTTTGGTCAACTTTTCTGCAAGCTTTCTTTTCTCCTCTATGTTGTACTTGCCATACTTTTCACCATGATTTGTTTCAAAATGTCCTTAGTTTGAGCTATGGAATTCTGGTAGATTAAACATATAGTTTTGGTATTTACTGATGTAAACAAGTATTTATCCTTCCATTCAGTATTGAATTTTCTTTTTTCTTCCGCCACAGTTATTCTTCTTATAGTAGCCATGATAACTAGACAGCACTTAATTATTAAACCTTTTGGGACCGACGGGACATGAGAGTCCCAACACCTTAAAATTTAAATGATATCTAGTAAACGATGACTCGATAAATATGCAAATAACTCTTGTGGATGAAATCCATAAGTCTCTACTGGTTCCAAAAAGAAGGGAAAATATCTTTTTCCACGTTTCCTCTTATTTAACCCTCTTTCCATTGCCGCTGTAATCAATATCCTTGACTCAAAATTTAGTTGTAAGGATAATTGCATTTCAAAGTGGTAAAATATCTTATAACTTTTTTTTGGATTGGTATAATATTAATAAGATTTTCATATTTATTAATATATGCTTAATTTTTTTCCGAGTAAATATCCATAAATAAATTACTAGGAGAGGAGAAAGGGGCGAAAAATAAATGGGAAAGGGCAACGTGCGGCCCTCGGACCACACGTTGCCTGCCCTGCCATAATGTATATCATATGCATATTTTTGATCTAAAAAATAACAATGTAGTCGTATTAATGAAATATTGCAGGAGTATAGATTTAGCATCAAGTATACAACACTGTTTCTGTTTATTTTTTGTTATTGCTCTCATATGTATATCATAATCTATATATAGTAATGCAAATGATGAGTATTTTGGGCATGTTAAACGTGGTAATCCAAACGATTTTAAGAATGGTTTGGAGGAGTGTAGTTTAGCTGTTCTGACATTTTATTGAATCAGCTGTGCCCTGGAAGGAGGTGGAGAAGGAAATCAACAAGGACATTGGCAAGAATTACTCCGATCTGGATTCTCAATTCTACTCTGTGTCCAACAACGACTTACAATTATAACTTTGCAACAAATTTTCAAGGTTACCACCGTCTTTTATGAGCACACACGATTGTTTTATTAGGTTGTTAATATAACTGAATGAAGTAGAAACGGAAGTTCACGGCTCAGGAGTTAAATAATAATGACAACAGCTAAGGAATAGAAAATCCATTCTTAAGATTACCAAAGCTAAAAAATACTCACGATTTTGATCAGTATTCATAAGCATTTTCAGTATGTCTTAAGATTTGAATAAAATATAAACACTGTTACTTAAGAATGAATTAACACTCGCAGGCGTTTTATCTTTAGCATACGTGGAATACTATTTTGTTATTTTTAGTTAAATAACACTCGAGAGACTAAAGCACTTATCCCATCATATTATTTTTTACTCAGACTCTTATTTTTTCATTCATGAGGAAAGAACACGTCATAGGAATTGATATAATTATTAAGTAGTTACGTGTCAGTGAGTGTACTCATGAAAAACGGAGAGTAACGCGGATGATTTTTATGGTGTTATCTTTTAAATTATTTAAGCAAAATGTGTATTTTAGCCGATTCCTAATCACTTCGGACGATGACAGGCCATACAGTCAAACTTTATTTTATTAATATAGATTTATAATACGTTGTTGACCTAAATTTCAGCTGTTTAATGACCTACAAAAGAATGCTGCTAATTCATCTGAACTTCTCCGAATGTATTTGCAAGTGGAGGGGGGCAAATTATATAATGATGACTTCTTCAGGGGTCCCCGTAGGATTTTTTGTTTGGGGGTGCTCTGACTATGATTTCGATAATATTTGAACGAAATTTAGTGCTCTTTGTTAGTTAGCGTATCACAGCCAAACAATTTGACTGTCAAATGTATACCAAAATTTGCAAATAAGTATATTTTTTACAAAGATAAAGAAAAGTCATAATTTTTATTAGCTTAACCTAGATGACTTTTTTTTTTTTGAGAAAAAATAGCTAAATAGAAAAATCTTATTTAAAAAAAAAGGAACTTAATAAATAGTAGGATAAAAAATGAAAATAAAATATAGTAGGATAAAAAAATGACCTTGAAAGCTACTTGAGGACGAGGGCAACCACGATTTGAATACAAATATATCTTTAACAGGCAGATAGGCAGAAGACTACATTTCGTTTAAATACTAGTATCGGGCTTTTAGACAGGTTAATACTGAGTGCTCATCAAATTTTATGAATGACTTTAAAAAACAATTTTGTTTACTAAATTGGTTAATTGAAGTAAAAATATGTAAATACGGATGATATGGAAACCAAATCACATTTAAAAATATTTTAAAATTTTAAAACTTTAGAGCCATATCTATAAATATTCTTAAAAATAGTTTAAATTTTGTCAGTTATATTTTTCAATCAAATGAAACACTTATAAACCTCCATATCTTTACTTTTTAACAAAAAAAAAATGAAAACTTGACACCCTGATGCATAATATTATATATTTTCGTTTGAACTTGAAAATAATTATAATCAGAGTCTGAAATGAATTAGAATTTACATTTACAGGAAATAGCCCCAATAATTGCATACTTAAGGAAGAGTTATGTGTATTCAACTTTAAATAATCAATGCAAATTTAGAGGAAAAGTTATTTATTTATTTTCATAATGAAAGATATACATATACCTCTGTATCCTATAAAGTAGAGAGGAATTTAAAAAATAAGAAAAAAATCCCGTACCACACCCCCTCAATTCAAATAAATCTACATATTTATAATTGAAAATTTTATCTATAGAAAACTGCAGAAATTGTAATATTAATTAAATAAAATATTTATTTTTTTAGGGGGGAGAAGCTTGATTTTTGGATTTTAATTTTAAAATTTTTGTGATTTTTTTGTTCTAAAAATCCACAACCATTCAAAAAAGATAAAAGATTTTTGAAAAAAATTTCAAAAATCTATTGCTATTCACAGAAAGGTTAATTTTTGGAAAAAAAATTCAAAAATTAAATTTTTAGGAAGAAAATAAATAAAATGCAACCCACCCCAGATACTTGAAGAAACTATTAAGAACCCCTCACAAGCCCCCAATGGTACCCCAAAAGTTTTGGGGTGTTTTCGGGTACCGCCGGGACCCAAAACGGTACATTGCTATAAAATGTACTTTCAATATTATAATATGGAACTTCAAAGATATTAATTGCTTACTAATATTAAAATTAAGTGTTTATGTTAGAGATGCCATATATTATTATTTTAGAAAACAATCTGGGGATCTTGGAAGTCTCGTAATTACAAAAGTTGTTTATGGTATGACCCCTTGTAGGAAAACTGTAATTTTTCCGTAGTTGAAATTTGGTAACCATTTTCTGTTTGAACAAATCAAGTTCTTAGCCTAAAAGGCTATAGAAGATTACACATACGAAGACTGGAAAACTTAGTCAATTCCTCTATCTTATTTCACCTTGGGATTCTTCTTCAGAGTCTTCACACAAAGGAGGGATTCAATAAGTCAAATTTCACTCCAGAGTCCCAGGCATGAAACACAATTCATTTCATGGTGAGAGGACCCCATTCAAGAGGGAGGCCACTCTTATCTTACAGTGGGATTCTAGACAAGACTATCCATTCTATCAAATGTATCCCTCATTCAGTCAGTTATTTTTTAGAGTCATTGACAGGATTCGGGATCCCCATCTAAGTTTTGATACGACTTGATTAACATGCAAAGTGGATTCACACAACAAGTATTGAGTTATTTTTGAGCAATAGTAGATATTACACATAAAGAAATGAGGATCAACTTAAAAATCTGGTAAATTTCAGGCGATTCTTTTTAATAAATGCATTTTTTCTTGTGCATTATAATGCAACACTTGATTTTTTAAATTTCTATCAATTTGCAAGTATTATCTTCGTATTGGAGGCTCGCGGGCTTGGGTGTATGTCGGTTTTTTTTCTTTCTTGCTAGAAATTCCTGCTTCTTAATTCAACATATGAATTTCCAGATATTCGGATTAGAATCAGTAATGGAGCATTGAATTGCATGATATACTATTATTGCTTCTTGATTCATTATTTAAAGTTCTTCTATGTACATTCCAAAAAGAAATTGGGAATGTTGGTAAAATCCTCCTCCTAGTCTCTTCTTGGCCTCTCACAGCACCAATATAATTATTTTCAAAATATGATACAAATTCTTGTGTTTAGAAATTGTCGCCAGCTAGATCAATGAATCCTTTGATTATATCTTCCACTGGTCAAAATGCAAGTGTTGTGAAACACTTAATCTTAGAATTAAAATCAGGATCCCTTTTGTATAAGTCCTTCAATCCGATATTTACAATAAATTTATATACATTCTTTGTTATATGGAATAGGCATCCAGTTACATCTGTATTTGGGAAAACCTCTCGGAATGCATTGATAGTCACTTTTTCGAAGTTTGTCATAAGTGAAACAGGATTCAAAGCTGGAAATAGAGTCTTTAGGGCGTGGAACAATTTTAAGTAAATCGCTTGACTTTTTCCTGGCAGGAGTATAAATAATCTTGGAATTTTGAATCACGATATGAATTGTAAAAAATTGATTATAAATATCAGGACAGCATTTAAAAGTGCCGTCATACGCCCAATTTCCATTTTCTGTCAAATCTTGAATCCCATCTTTTGTACAAAAATGAGAATCCTCCCAGCATCGTACAATCCACTGTCATGAAGGAAAAAAATTTCTCCTGTTTTGGGATCGAGCGGTTCCTCTTGGAAAACATTTTCTTGTCCCACCATCTAATCTTTCTTGTTGTAAGGTTTTAGGGGTGAGTTTTGATGGGGATCCATCGTTCCAGTTTCTTCAAGTATCAGTGGTGGGTTGTATCCCGTTTTGAGAGACAGTGGTACTTCAAAACACCCTCGACATTGGAGGAGGGTACAACAATTAGGGGGAAGGGTTGTCATCCTCTTGTGGGCTCTTAGTATTTTTTTCAAGTATTGGCGTTGGGTTACATCCTGTTTTGGCTATAGTTGGTACCTGAAATCACTCTCAACATTCGCAGTACAACCCTCGACATTCGGGGTACAATTAGGGGGAGTTGTGAGGAGTATTTTTTTTACGTAAATATCGGTAGTACCCGAAAACACCCCCATTCGTAGTACAAAATGATTATTCATAAAGTCTTTGCCCCCTTTCCTCATAAATTTATACAAAATGGTTTTATATGAAATTGTAGTTATTCAAAATGTACTTATACGATTATGTTTTATACAAATTTACCACACACCCGATGGCCTATTCAATAATAATAGTTGTACTGAGTGTTTTAATTTTTTTTGTTTATATCAATAATAATTATGTATAAAATGTATCAAGGGCGTCCCCTGGGGGTAGGCTCGAGGGGCTGGAACCATCCTCCTTCCCCAAATTTAGCAAATATTTGAAATTTTGTTTCTAAAAATTTAATTTTTGAAATTTATTTTTAAAAAAATCATAATTTGGGGTTTTTTTCAAAAAAAATTCTAAAACCAAGCCCATCTCCCACCCCCTCTTCCAAAATATAATCTTGCCGACTCTCTAGTGTTTTATCGTGATATTAAAACATAAAATGGTATGAGATGGACTCATCTTACTATAGTAGGTATACATTTGTAATAAACACGTGTGTTCCTTCTCATTTCATCTTCCAATGAATTATAACCATAAATAAATTATCCAGTCATAAATCTACCCAAAAAATACATAGCTAGGGAAATTATGTAGTTAACTTAAATTTATTTTTTTGGTATCGGGGTAAAACAATTTCAAACAGGTGTGTGACTAAAATCTTGCATTCAAATTTGTCGAAAATCAACTTTTTACATCAAAAAATGAATATATGTTATGAAACTTTGTTATTTTTTGGCACAATTTCAAATTAACAATATTTTTTTTTTAATTTGTCCTTACAAAAATAAAATTTCATTCAAAAAATAATCTGTCAAGTAATCTTTAGAGTTTTTAAACACCCTCTATTCCAATAAAGTATCCTCAATTTCTAGGTGTAAAATTTTTTTTACTTCATAAATATGCCGTCCTAAAGATATCAATAGGTAAGGAAAAAAACAATTCCATTACATATTTTTTAAAATTCATTCAGTAGACAAATTCATCAACAATAAAAATCATCATAAACGACAATTTTGGGATTCAAAGGTAAAACATAATCTTCGCCTGGAGAACCTCTATAGTGTACATACATATCTAATGAATAAAAATATGGTATATACCTTTGTGCATTTAAAACTTGTTGAAGTTTCTCTTTCTTTCATATTATATAAATTAAAAAAAAAAAAAAATACATTTATCTTCTAACTTTGATCAACTATAGATATTCTATATAATGTATTGTACAATCTAACTCTACTTTTGTATGGATAAATAAATATGTAGACAATAATGACACAAAGGTTCAAAGAATAGTTGTATGGAGAAGGAGTTTATATCCATATTGAGATTTATGTATTTGTTAAGTTTGTAATCGTTTTTTATAAGAAAAATATTCATTAAATCTATGAGATAGCCACAACTAAATTATTTATATTTTTAACTTTAATCTTATATTAGAAAATAAGGAAATATGGAAATTTAATTATTGTAGGTTTATGCTTATAGTTATAACTCTTCCTCGAAAACCCCAGATTTCTTGATATATCATAGATAAATGGTTTAGTGACAAGTATATTCTTTGGTCAATCCTTCATATTATATGAATTTAAAAATAATCGTGTTATAATAATCCTGGAGTCAAAAGGCCTATTCCAACTAATGAGGGATCAGATTGGTGTTTTTCATCTTCATCGCATAAAAGTAATTTCAAAACTATAGAAAATAAATATGGTATTTCGGAGCAAAATTTGACATTTTGAATCTTATATGACGACAATGAAGTAGATACTTATCCACCTCGTGATTTGGGAAGAAACAAGGATTCTTGAGTACTTGTTGCTGTTCAAAGAAATACTTCTTTACTTTTTTCAAATCACAAACATGTAATTAATGACAATATTAGAAGTCCAAAGGATCACAATAATAATAAACAATAACCTTTGAACAACTACATGAAAAAGTTGAGCTTTAGAGGTTTCGTAGGTAGTGATCATCCATATAATATAGTGTTCATGGTGTGTGTAAGGAAGGCAATCATAGCGTATCATAAAATGCAACCAGAGATCTGGAAGTTGGAATAATTGTTAGTCACTACTATAAAAAGTGAAAAATAAGCTAAAAAATTAAAATCAAAAATACTTAAAACCTAATTTGATACGATTAAACAAACTAAATATTCAGAATTAGTATATTATGTACTATTGCAATTAAATTAAAAACCTTTTGTACTTTCGAAAAAATAAAATTTTATTGCATTGTTTATTAAAAAAAAAAACCAAAAAACATCCTTATTATTAAAAAATCTGATCGTCTTTGTATTTTTAGCTCCTACGATATTCATATTCATTGCCAATGAATTATTTCATTGGCATAACATACAAATATTGTATTAATAAAATTTTTTAAAAGATGTTCCGTGAGCCTTGATTCGACCACTATGTTCCGTCAAATACTCTTTTTTTTCATATTTTATCAAAATATAAAATTTCAGGAAAAAAATAGGGGTTTTTCTTTTGAAAAAAAGATTTGTATTTTAAATATCACAATAAAATGTGATATATTTATGCCATTTTGTTTATCTTATATTATTTTAATAATATTTGATAAACTATTTTATTTCATTGATTTGTATTTACTTATGCATAACAAATTAGAAACAATTCTTATTGACAATTATAATTATACTGAGTTTTTGCAATTTTTGATGTATATACGTACATAGGGTTAACTTTTTTTTTTTGTAAATTGTACCTAAAAAATCCATACACTCTGTAAAATATATTTTTTGTAAATGATCTTTACTAAAAACATTTAATACTACATATTTACTATATTTTTAGTATAAAAAATTATATTTAAATTGATCCTTTAAAAGTTCAAACTCAAAATGGTAAAATATATGCTGGAGTGGAAGTATCGGGAGGAGAGAAAATATGTCTCTGTATATTAATTTGGAATCCATAAAATATGTATTATCATTTCTTAAAAAAATAGATAACAAGTCTTTCAAAATAATCCAAATTGTCAATTTGAAAAATTGGTCACCCATTATTCTCTTTTTTTAACCATTTATCACCCTCCTGACTATGAAATGGAATTTATGCGCCTGTAGGTATAAATATGGTGGGTATATTTTATTCATTTAATTCATCCAAACATTTCTTTATCATTAGTGAATTTCAAATTGATTTAATTCATAATGCAATTTTTTACGGGTTTCTTCTTGTTATGTGTAAAAATTTCATGATCAGTTTCCAAGCCATTCTCATTTTTAATTTGAGGATTCCCCTTTAGTATGAGGTTTCCCTAATTTAGTATTGGAAAGGGTATGGATTCAAAACTATTGCAATTCATATCAACATTTTTGTAATAATTTTTTTTACTAAATTTCGGGTTTCCCTTCTATATTTTGAAGAACGCATATTCTGCACTCCGTAAGATTAAATGGTCGTTAATATAATGTATAAACCTATATAGGGCTATATTTAATACTCGACTGTATATGTCATCAAAATTTTACAATTATATTTCGATACATGATTCTTGTAGTACTTTGAATTGAAATCATATTAATGTAATTAGATTATACATTTGAAAATTATTTTCTTTTAAGTAGCTATCTCAGAAATAAAAAAAAATGCCTTCAAAAATCGACAAAAAAATATATATTTGGAAGCAATAGTAAGAAAAACAGTTTTAATTGAGACGATATTTTCACTGTAAAACATTGTAACTGATCTTATGCTGTAAAAAGAGTCAAAAGGGACTCATTGAGTAGATATATTGATTTGATTTCTTTTTTTATCTAAAAATGATTCAATATATAATTTAAAAAAATCTTCTAGGAAAAAAAAAAAAAAATATATATATATATATAAAATTATTTATTAATATCTTATATTTGATAAGTAGAAATAATTCTTCTTCTATTCAATATTATTTAATTTGCCATTTTTAGCCACGCAATTATTATTTAGTTTATAACCTCAAAACATTTTTTATTAAATACATATTATATGAGACAAAAACCTGGTTTAGTAGCAATATTGATTTGATTTCAGTATTTTTGTTGTATAAATTAATGTAGGTTAAGTGTTGATTTTTTAAAAGTTCCGCGGAAATTTTTCACACTAACATTAAAGAAGGAAAGAAATAAAAACTCTAAAGAGTGTAGTTAATATTTATCAGTTGGGTACAAATGACAATTTTGTACAAGTGGGAGATGAATAATTTTAATTGAGAGATTAACAGTATTTAAGATGAGGATAATGCAATAATTTGTTATTCTATGGATGATCAATATATTAACGGTGTTCTTTTTGACTGGTTTAATATAAATTACTAAAATATAATTATTCTGTGGGACATTATATATGTAATGTAAATGCCCACATTTACATTATTCTTAAATACATAATAAATACGTTATTTTAATGGATCAAATTGAAATGATGGTATGAATTAATAGTTGGTAATTAGAACCACCACTGCAGTAATAAACTGCAATTTGTACAATTTGCTTAAACAAGGTACAAAATATATACTTTTTTTAAAATCATATTTCAATAAAATATGGATAGAATTAAGAGATTCTTGAATAAATTATTCTTGTCATTCTTTGATTTATGGGACACTCATAACAAACTTGAAAAAATACAATTATTTCATCACAAAAATAAAAAGTCGACAAAATTACAAAATAAATGAAATACAAATTACAGGAGTAAATGAAGTTTTCAAATATCTTTAAAGTTGCATTTATCATTTTAGTTACGCTCACTCCATTAAATCTTTATTTATTTTTTTGTATCATATCTTATTTTTGAGAATTTTCAATTTGAATATTTTTACCATTTCTATAGGTTTGAGGCAACTCATGAGCAAGAAAAAAAATCAGTCGATTGATTTAAAAATTGTTTGTGCACTAAAAAATGACATTCATAGGGTTGCTATATTTTGAAAAAAAATTGGGCTAGTTTGATCGAAGAAAATATTGTCTCAAATTTAATACTTTAAAAAAATCAAATTTAAAATTTTTGAAAGACTAGATTTGATACGAAAAAACAACATTTGTAATTTTGTAGAACTAGAATTTGATATAGAAATTAAAAGATTTGTAGAAAAACTACAATTTTATTAAAAAAATATTTTTTTAAACCCGTTCCCTACCCTGAATTAATTTAAAAAACTAATTAAATAATTGTAATTAACGTATTAAATACTACCATAAGTATCTATGTAGATGTCAAACTAAAGACCTCTTTTGTGTTGGATTAAATTTTCTACAAGGTAATTTTTATTATCAGAAAAAAGAATGAACATCGTTCACACTACAGTGGTGGGATGCCGAAGGGCCATTGTCCCTTCCTTTTTTGAGATACGAAGATGCATATTATGAAAAACTAGATGTAATATTGTGTTTTGTCCATCTCTGACAAAATAACTTAATTGATATTTTTTTTAGAATTCCTTACAGTTTTGAAAAAAGTGATTCATTTTTTTTTAAAATGAAATACTTAATGTGACTATTTTTTCTCATAAAATAGGTGGAAGGAGTATATGGTTTTAATGTTGAGCCGAAACTCGTTTTTCAAACGAGTACTAATACCAAGTAGGGCGGAGCCTGAGATTGCAAATTAAATATGCAGTCATTTTCCTCCTTTTTTGTTGTCGTTGAATTATTTATAGATTGCACAGCTTTGCAGGTAATCTCTCAAAAACTTTGCAAAAATAAATAATTAACATGTCAGCTCTAAAAAAAGTAAAAGTCAATCGTAATAAACTCTGGAAATTCCGGGGAAATACCTATACTATGAGAAAAACTTTAATTTATTTTTCTAATCCAGAAAAACAAATAAGTTTGGCGTTGAAAATCCTATTCTGCCTTGACATAACTCTTCAATTCATTCGTGGACATTAACTTGCCACTACACAAGACCATAATTGATTTAATAACTATGATACTAAAGCAGTGTCAATTAGTGACAGGTTTGATCAGCCTATACTTCAGTTTTTTGGCACAAAGAATGGCTCCAAGAAGAACCACATGATGATGAATTGAAAATATTAGGAAGCTATTAAGACAATATACATATATATTCCTAAATTTCGAATATAACTAAAACAACATAGAGATATTTAAAATATTGTGCAAAAATTACCAAATTTCGAAAGCATTGTAAAGAAGCTAAAATCAAGATCCAGAAAGCGACTTTTTTTTGTCAAATGAAATACTTGTAAAATTAGTATTGGTAACAACAGTAACAAGTGGAATACAAAAGAGCTGCTCGTAGGTAACTGAATGAAACATCATGACAACTAAGCTGTTCTTCTCCCAAACATTCTTCCAAATGTCAGGGTGACCACGTTCATTTTTAGTTTCTCTTTTTCTAAACATACCGGGAGGTTGTATTATTTTCAACAAATAATAAATTTTTATGTTGCTATGTTATGTATACCTACTTAATTAATGAAACTAGTGGAAATGATTCGAATTAATTTCGTACATAAGAATTATTTTATTTTATTTGTAATATCGATTATTGAATAAATACATGTGCAAATATTAACATTTAATTATATACATACCCTAACATTGTGTGTAAAATTGGATGATCAAAATAAACTGAATCCTGTTACTATAGGTACATAATTTGTTATTTACAAGTAGTAGAGTTATTTTATATCGATTCATGCCATAAATGTTATTAAATATTTAGAGCCTCATTGTCTTCTAATATTTTAGGCTTTTCCGCCCTCTCCATTGGTGAAGATTTATTTAGTATTGTACATACATTTATATTTAGCTCCGGTTTACTTCTTCTCCTTTTATTGGGGGATTTACATTTAATTTACGTACATTGAATATACAATAAAATATCATTTAATACTTACATACTATATACCTATATAGTATGTTATAATATATAGGTATGATACTACATTTCAAAGCTATGAGAGAGAGGGAAAAGTAGGAAACAATCAATTAGGAGAATATTTTGCTAAAAATCCTCTTGTATCAATTGAAAATTTATTGTCTGATTGACACTCGTAAAATCCTTCATCTTTTGGCATCGCAGGATCGATCTCCACCTTGCTTTTTAATCTATGCCGACTCAGTCTCCATTCGCTTATCTAACATGATTTTGAGATAAAAAGTTAGTAAATATGTATACAATGAAGTTTGTGTATACTTTTATGAATAAAAAATGTTGAAATTATAAGGTTTAAATAAACAAATATTAACTATGGCTTACTTACACTGACATGATCATAAGCAGCATATGCATTTAGTTCTAATCCATCTTTTATCCATGTAATATGTGGTCTAGGTATGCCTTGAGCCACACAAACAAAACTTATCTTTCGTCCAAGATGATATCGTTTCATGAAATGCGAGGATTTAATTATTCTTGCTCCCTATAATTAAAGCAATCATATCCTTGGTATGGAGTTCGCCAAGGCGTTCATTTTATTACTCTTACTTTGTCATGAAGGTAGTATTTTTGACTCTTGACCGATGAAAAATGCAGAATTCCTGGACGTAGAAGATTAGGAGGCCTTTGATGGAATTTAGAAACAAAGTTTGCAGGCTTTTTATCCGACCACCATTTAAAATTCTCAAAATTACTTGATTTGTTACAATAAAAACCGCCAAAACTGATAAGCGCCATCAACAGGATTTTGATGGCTATGACCATACTGCTTTTTTTGCTTTCTATATAATAAATGAAATTACCGTAGATATTGTTAAAAACCTGTTTGCAGGAAAATCGATACAGATTAGTAATAGTCGAGTTCTATACATTAAAAACAGTGAACTTTCTTTCATATTTGAAGGAGCGGAAATTGTTTCCACTTCATTCTACTATTATACCTATGAATATGTATATTCTATATGCATTGTGCATACCTTATTCTACGAAAACATTTTGGGATTTTAAATGAGCAAGGCATGATGACGAATATCATTAATATTTTTAATTAGGAATGGGGAGTAAAAGTCTACAGTTTACTAAAGCTCTAACTTCTGGAAATTTTCAAAGATTTACTACAAAATTAATTATTTATCAAAATTATATATTTTTTTTGGTAGAAATTATTATATTTACTTCCTCATTCTTATCCATTATTACTATATTTATTGAGGTCATAAATAAAAAAAATATTATTGTACAATAAACATTATGGTGAGGGTGGTTTTTTTTTTTTTCTTTCAAAAATTAAATTTTAAATTTTTTTAATAAAATTTCAAAACTTCACAGCTGTTCGAAATTTTTTTTTCAAAATCAATACTTGTTAAACAAAAAACTACAAAAATTAGATTGGAAATATTAAATTTCTCGGAAATTTTTTAAAAATCGAAAGCTGTTCAAGGAAAATCAAATTTTTTCGAAAAAAGTTACAAAAAAAATATTTCAGATGCTAAAAATTTTTGAAATTTTTTTTTTAAATATTACATTTTTTGGATACAAATTTCAAACATCTATAACTATTCACCAAAAAATTCAAATATAACATTTTTTGTTACAAAAATTCTAATATCATGTTTTCTAGTTAACAGCAAAAATTCCTTAATTGGGGGGGGTTAAGACTTCAGACTAAAGCCCCTCCAGTCACCTACTTCAGACGCCCCTGGCTGCTTTACAATTTATTTTTTAAAGTCCGCTCATAACGTTAACTTTTTATTTGATGGTACCCCGTGTGTACCAATAAAAACATAACTTTGCAATTTCATTAAAATATAACTTTGAGCACAAATCACAGTTTTGAATAAAATGACTTAAAATTATTAAATCACTATATTGGATTTTAAAATGTATTTAATAATTTATTTAAGATTAAGATTCAATGGTTAGAAAATATGATTATTTGATGATTTATCACCGAAAAATAGAAGAGAGTTTTAAAAATGTAAATATTTACTTCATTGACTGTGTACAATATGTTTTTCTAATTTATCTCTTATAAACACTTTTTTAACCCTCTATTAATATACTGTGGTTCTATACACCTCAAAAAAATTTAAAAACTCTTTTTGTTCCTTTGAATCTACATTTTTTCGGCAATTTTCTTTAGTATACTCCTAAAACATTATATCAGATAATATTGAATTATTTATTTATCTTGATAATGCCTTTTTAAGATTAGATTTAGTGAATTGAATTAACAGTTGTACTTAAAAGTCGTTCTTTTACTTTTCCTTTTGAACTTTTTGATTATTTTTAATTTTCAATGTGAGTCATATAGTAGCAGTAACCACAGAAATGTTATGTTGTTGCAGTAAATACACCCTCATTAAAAAAACAAAAAAAACTAATGTTGTTAGGATTCTGTAAAAATGAATCTATGAGTTTTCTTGATAAGTTTCATATCCCACATAATGGATGTGAAACTCGTGCACCTCCAACTCATTTTCTGACATTCTCCTTTCAATTTTATTATGCCAATAATGATTTCTTTGATGCTTACTTAATAACTAAGCTCATCTGTATACTTCTAAGGAATTTAGTATAACATATGAATAGGAGTTTTTCTATTTTTGTTGGGATAGAATGATTGCCACATTTTTCTAGTATTATTGTACATTATGATGTATTCTGTTACTGTTCTTCAGCCAATTCTAGGGTGAGATGGGCTAGATTTTAGGTCTTTTTTACTGATTTGTTATTATGACAATATAAATTCTTCTAATGCCGGGAAGTTAACTTTAATATTAAATCGATTAAGAGATGTGGGGTTATTTCTTTTAATTTATATGATAATCAATTCTAGACATTTTACCATTCAAAGAGAAAAACATATACTTTGTTACATTTAAGCCGACATTGTATGAGTCTAACATTCATTATTTGAGACTTAAAACTTAGGAATAGATCTGGATAAATTTAGTTGAGGTGATTTTAAAATCTGCCACTAAAATAATACTGATATGAAGTAAAAAATAAAAACATTATGTTGATAAATAAATATTGAGATTTTTTTAAATTATCATCCATTTGTTGGTAATAAGTGGTAACTTTTTGAAAAAATGGTAATGTTATTTCCTAACCACTGTATCTTAATCATAAATATATATTCAGGAAAATCAATTATTTAATACATTTTAAAAGCCAAAACTTGGATTTTTATGTTTAAAAAAAAATAATTAACCCATATTTATATATTGAAGTATTATTCAAACATGAAATTTTAGAAAGTGATGCACAATTTTCCCCTGCATGGAATTTTCCGTGCATGGTATGTACATATTTTTGGAAGGTTTTTTGAAACTTTAGCTTGACATAAAGTAAGTTTAAAATACTTACTCTAGTACTTATCCAACTCAAAATAACGATATACGCATATAAACATTTCAAAATAAAATATTAAATTGTTGAGTAATCATTCCATCAAATTGTCTAAATTAAAGCAAAGTATACTGATAATATGGTAAACGTCATTTTAATACTAAAAATCAAAACTGTTCTATTGCAAAAATTATTGCATTGATTAAATTAAGCTTTTTCAGAGGATGTAGGTAAAGTAGGTATTTAATTATTTAAGGTCTGTGCCTATCTCAATACCACAAAATTATGTATGTCATTTTTATTGTTGATTATAAGTTAAAAGGAATTGCAGTCATGTTTTGATAATGATGTTATTTCAAGGACTGTCGTTCATTAATCCTTTGAACTTGAACTATGAATTTATTCATTATATGCATGTATCTCCATTGTACATATTCAAAGTTATCTCGATTATAAATGATTTTTTTCTTTCTTAGTTTTCCTTACCAATTAGAAACAAGTCATTACAAATATTTGAACTTTTTTAAAGACAAAGTTGATAAAAAATTTATGCACATATTTATACGAGTAGATACATTGTATATGTACAGCGTTCATTCATATCAGATTTCAGTATCAATTTCATAGCTGTGGATTGAATGAGTGTAAATATGAATTGCTATCGTTTATATAAGATAATATATCAGCTAATTGAACCTATTGTGCCAATAACTATTCAAATACATAGAACAAACTTTGTTGATATGTTATTATTCTATAAATATACTGTGTGTATCATCAATTAAATTAATTTGATGAATAGATTTGGCATTGAAGAATGAACATGTTTACTACAGTTCCATGATTACTAAGGTCACACGTCTTACTTCCTAAATTGATCTACCTACTTGCTATATATAAAAAGACAAATAGTTAAATAAATACATAATTTGTAATAACAACAATTATGTATTTAATTAAATAGGAACCTTCATTCTCAAGTAATCTTAACTTCCTTATTCTGATTCAAGGCTCAGTCACAAATCTAAACTTGTCATATTAAAAACTCACTTACTTAAGAAACGTACTTCCTACTTTGTTTAGCATAACGGCGACATATATTATTGAGGGGCTGATGATGCTATATATATATATTTAATCAATATGCGACCACCCATTTCAATCTTTTTATGTGTATGTAACATTTGATGATATTCCGTGCAATGTACACAGTTGTACATGTGTGTACATAATATCTAACCTTGAGGATCATTATATGATGTACAAACCTGAATTAAGAGAATGGATATTTCCCTAAATGTGTGAATGTCATATACAATAATGTAACGATGTATTGCAAATAAGTTGAACATATTTATGTAGAGATCCATTACATGAAACTAAATATTTTTTCTTTATTTTAAAAATCTAATACAAATAAGATAAAGAAATTGTAAAAAAAAGTTATTGAAGAAGATTGTAACGGAATTTACATATTATAATAATTAATATGAACTTTGAAATGGTAAAAAGAGTTACACCACCGTTGGATGGGGCAATATAGGTTTACAAATACGTTGAGGGGGGAGTACTGATAGAGGTAAATCAGTTCAGTTCATTTTCAAATAACACAGAGGTAAGCTTTGTACAATAGCTATGCGCTATATTGTATATACTTGTATACATACATATATCATGTAATAGCAACATATTTTAGTATCTTCATTATATAAAATAAAAAGGATTGCGAATTACGAATTGGTTCAAAATTATGTATCCATTTTTGAGACCCTTTTCTTATATCATAAATGGATTGAGTTTATGCAGCCTTGAAGATCATTAACAATAGTCAGATTAGCATAAGATACGTATTTCTTCCTGGTAAAGACAGTTAAACAAAAAATATATATTGATATAAATGAAAAAAAAAACTTAAAGGATGTAAAAATATTCTTTTAATAATAGACTCACATCCATCATTGATTTAAAAAAGTATCAGGCCTCTATAATTCAAGGCAAAATGTACTTTTTTCATAAAAAATAAATATTTATTCTTTATGAAATGATTTACGACAAATAATTATAATTTAGAATGGTATTTATCACAGGATATAGTTATCTATTGAATGATTATTGTGGCTTTGAAAAAAAAAAAAAGTACAAAAAAATATTTGCCATATTAGAGAGATCGTTGCAAAGTATGTGGACAAATAAATATTTTTATAGAATATATAAATGTATTACCCCGTACAAAGATATAATAAGAATAATTAAACTAACAACGATATGCAAACATACGTACATAAATACTGTTTTGAAATGATTTATCTACGTATTCCAAAAAAGCTCGAGTGCTGAATGAGAAAATTTGTGATTGTATTCATTATTATGTATTATTGCATTGAATTCAAATTCTAAAGTGAGAATGTTGATGGAAGAAATTGGTCCAACAAGACAAAATTAAGTTCGTAGAGAGACGCAAGTATTCAGAGCAGAGTTGGCTCACTCAACCTTTCATAGAATTTAAAATAAATCTATTTCGTGTTTATGTATGAATGTATGTATTGTATAAATGATATTTTGAAATTCTTCCAAAAAAGTTAATCCCAGTTATCCACCCGGGTTGATTTTAGACAAAAAAATTACTTTTTCCAATATTCATCTGAATAAACTTAAGGACTTATGTTTGTTTTAAGTCTTTGGCTTTGTGTCTTGTGACAGAGCTTTCAAGGCTTGGAAATATTTTTTTAGTCTTTGTGGATGTTTCTCCAGTCTGATTTTATACATTGCCATTATTTGCATTTATCTGTTATTATATCAATTGATTGGTTTTGGTTTAACAGCAAATTAAAAGAGTAACGACGAAGAAGGAGTAGATTATAATATGTTTTTTGATTGTAGAAGATGATATACAATACATATTAAGAATGTATGATGATTATGTTCCTTATGAAGACTACTTTATCATTGTAATCGATGTGATTGTAGCGGATAAATCCTCATTATTATTACTTGGGTAATAGTTTATACGACTTTCAGTTTTAGCACATAATACACACACACTTTTTATATAACAGTCTTTATGGGTTCCTTTGTTTTTGTTTTTTGATGTCCTATCGGGACAAAATCCATTATTTAAATTACTAGATTATTCAGCCTATACAAGAATTAAATCCTTTTTTTAAAAGAAATATCCTTTTAATCGAAGACGTCTACGAAGAAAAAATGAAATAACAAAGTAATAAGTTCACATTTCCTAAGAAGAGCGAGAGGATTCTTCATTTGAAATGGACGATGAGACCTTAGCGCCGCTGAGGTCAATCCCACATGGTGGAATGTCAAATATTTCACTCCATAATACTGGTACCTCCCTTGTAAGTCGTCCACTACGTCGACGGGATCTCAACCAGTCTAGGGATTCTCTGTGCTCTTTTTCTAAGGTACGAAGCTGCGACTCTAGTCGAAGTATTTTCGTTAGGAGAACTGGTCTCTCATTTCGAGCCTCTGAAAGAGCTGAACCATTCTGCAAGAAATAAAAGGAAAGTTATGTATATTTTATCGAGAGTATATCACAGTCTCTCTCACCAACTCAACGGAGTCCTCTCTAATCAAGTCTTCTAAAATCGATAAAATCTTATTTCTCAGTCTATGGATACTTGCACTTTGACTCAATGCTCGTCGTGTGGGCACAAGGAGCAATAAAGCGGAGAAGAGTGCCATTTGAGATGCTTTTAAATTTAATTGATGAATAGAGCTCCAAAAAGAAAGGATCCCTTCTACCAAACTTGGCTATAAAATGAAAAATAGATATGAATTAAACGAATTTAAGTTTAGTTAAAGCAATTTGTCAAGTCCTAATATTGCATATACCTATGTATATATATATACTTATAACAGAATACATATTTATACAATATATATGTGTATTTGAGGCCTTGAATATTATTACATAAATGCCAAAGAATATTATATATATATGTAGGTATACATATGCATGTAATAATTGTATTTTTTTTGGGCAGAACATATCGGAAGTTACACATATTTAAAGATTTGAGTTGTGGAATATTTTTTAACCGGCTACAAGGTTGTTGTTTCTACTCCTGCTTCTGAAAGGCAAAAAATAAAGGAACACGAGCCTTTACAGACGACCAAGGACTAAGAGTAATAATAAAAAGAAGAATAATAACAACAAGCCCAAGGATTTCGGAGGAGTTATTACTTCCTTCTATCCAGAAAATATAATAAAGGGAATCAACTTTTTGTTAGTTGTTTCCTGTTTCCTAGTCCTTACTTTTTTCAGAATGAAATGTAGAAGTTTGGTAAGATAAATTCCAGGAAATTCGTCTCCTGGAGATACTCTCCGGAGTAGAGATGTCCAGAGAAGCCATGTTTCGAAGAATCCGTACTTGATTAACAGCAACTGATCATCTTGAGGAAGATCCAAAAATCCTGCAAAAGAATAAGATAGAAGGCATTGAGAAATCGTTTGTATAATTATATTATAGACCATAGAGTGCCCCATTTTTGGAGTTATTTTTTGACTACAACATTCTGATGGAACACATAACACAAACACAGTCTGCGAAATTTCAGTTTCCTCATGCCATTTTGGCATGATACTGGTTTTTACAGTGGAATGAACCTAGACGTCTGGAAATTAGCAATTTTGACACAAATATGTCTAGTTTTTATTTTTAAAGTGTCAGAACCTTGCAAAAAATGTTATGAGGGATATATATTTTTCCAAATAACGGTTTTGTTTATTTTTCGGAAGAAAAAATCACGGTTCAGTAAAAAAACAAAAAAACATGTAATATTAATGTACAGTACACAATCCCTATTTTTACTGTACCTGGAATTTGTTTGGAGAACTCCACAACTTTGGCAATAGTTGGAGAGATGGCCTCAATTAATCGCAACCAAAGCACTTCTCTTTCTTCAGTTGGATCCATCTAAAAGAGGAAATAGTAGTAGTTAATTATTCTTTTTAAATAGGTATCATCCACGTACCCCTCGCTGCAGGACCCTTTGATAATGGTTCTGACTTATCAAAATTTGTGTTGTATATGGACAATTGATTTCTAGAGCTAATTTAACAGAGTCCACAACATTGTTATTGGACATGGGATAGGGGGATGAAGCGGGTACAGGGGATGCGATGGTTTTTTCCTTTCGTCTTCGTTTTCTAAGAGCTGCAAATAAGATAATAATAATTTCATATTATATACGTCAAGTGTGATGAGTTCTAAAGTATTAATCCTTATTTATATACCGTGGGCCTGGAGCAAAAGTATTATTAGTGGCATTATGTAATTCTTTGTTTTAATTTATGAAAGAGAGTTTTTATATATCATATATCATGACCTACTTCTAAATTATTGGTTTTGGAAATTGAACTGTTTGAAAGTTGAGTTGAGTTAAATTTTAGAAGTATGTCGAATATGATATAACAAAACATTATCTCATGTATTAAAACAAAGAATAACAAACATCACTTGTAACACTTTTGAACTTTTGTATATTACACATATGTTCATTTATCATGATCATCATCCTTATTCACCATTATAGGCGAATATTTATTTAGTATGCATATAAGAAAACAACATACTTTTCAACTGCTGATGACGAGAGAACCGTTAGATTAGAAAATGGGGTCTCAGTGATGGTGATGATTCATGGAACAGGCATTTTGTTTATATATACTCGTACTAGTTTTTATGAATCAGAACGTACAATGTACGCCACACTACATGTAAAGTAACTTTCATATTTTGCATTCTTCAAAAAATGTTGGCAACTAATGACTCAAATTATTTATGATAATTGTAATTACATATATTTTTAAGGGAAGGGAGGAGTAAACAGGATAAAATGTTTATGATTATAAGAGAGAAGTAAATGAGGGATGAGATATTATCTGTCATTAATATTAAGACTTTATGATACCACAGACTGCATAATAAACCTATATGTAGACGTAAAACAAAATGGGCATAACACTTCATAAAAGATCTTAAGGAAACTTCATTTAATGGCCTTAGAAATTAAAAATAGACAAAGCCCTTGCATAGTTTTTGCCTTTATCCCAAACACACAAACAGTTATATTTAAAAAAATGTAGAGGGTCGTTATAAATTTGATTTCTTATTGCCTTCCAATCTTTGTTTTGTAGATTATAGTGTTCCCATTATATAGTACACTGCTGTGGACTTCAGAAATTTGAAAATGCAAGATTTTTTTTGCTCAAAATGGATTAGGATAAAAAAAAAAGGGGGGAAGAACTTGGTCCTTAATAACCAATTGATTAAACATACTATATATGAATGTTGAACGTTATAAAAACTTAATTTTGATGCAAAATTATGAAATGTAAGGATAAAAGTTGAATTCTGCATGTCTATTGGTTCTATTTTGACATCACAATATACGACAATAATAATCATTTATCCTTTTCCTTAATTAAAAAGGATGCATAATTTTTATTATTATTGTAAAATTTGTTTATGGGCCCCTTTACGAATGGTGAAATCCCTCTATTGTTAATATATAAGTATGTTTGGAGTTATAGGTAGTTTAAACTCATTTCAAAGACCCTTGTACTTATCTTATAATATACATAATAACATATACATGATATGAAGAAAAAGGGAAGGAGAAACACAATAGAAATTTTGAAGAGATCATTGCGCACCTACAATGTATGTACATATTCTCAGCAGCGGGAGCAACACGGAAAAATACTTTCTCTCTCACTACTCTATTGAATAATAACAAAATTTCACTTTATAATATGGTTGAATATACAACTTAAAAAAAATAACAACAGGAGTGTTTGGGCACAATACAAATATATACAAAAGGTAGATATTTTTTTCATGATCCATCTAGGTAATGAGCAATAGGTGTATTCAACTAATAAAATGACAACTCCTAATTTAAGTATGTATCACTGTATTTTCACAATTGGTTCAGTACATAAGTATTACATTTGTATGTATGTTTATGGTATAACTCATGACCTATTTTCTTCCTCGATCTGTGTGGAAGAGTTTGTTCAATTCTCTTACGGTCCGATCAATTTTATTGTATATATATATTTGCGATAAATCATATAAGCGAAGTTAATAGGAATAATGTTTATCTCTCTCTCTTTTGAATCTCTCTGTAACAATAATAAGAAAAATAGAAATCTTTGGGGAGTAATGAACTTGACGGACGAACTACACGGAGGAGTGAGTTACTCACTGCATCAATATCACAGGTCTATTTTTGACCTCTTTTTCCCTTCATACAAGAGAAATTCCCGTTCTGCGTTTTGCAGGACAAGCAAAAGTCTTACAATCAGTTTATGTATCAGTAGTTTCCTTTGCAAATGCAGTATTGTGGGAATGTGTCAAGCATGTGATAGGCAGCACAAAAAGGCTGCTACTTCAACTTTTATAAATTATAATATAGCAATGAAAAGAAGAAAAGTTCATTGTACTTAACCGTTTCCTTTATTTCATTACTATTGTTATTGTTATTATTACTGCAAAGCGTGTTTCACCGCGTGTGATGAATTTGTGTGTTCATCTAGTATTCTGTATTCATATACACCTCTTGCTACAACATTACAAATTATGCATTTCATCAACTCATAATAATAATTATTATTTACATCTTATTTTAAAGTACCCAAAATTGAAACAGAGAGTTTCATAACTGCCACTCAAAACTTTTAGATATACCTACATTTATTAGACTTTAAGTACATTAATGTATGTATATGATTATAGAGCATTTTCACTGACGTCATAAATTGTATCATAATTGGAGGGAACGTCATCTTGGGGGCTCTTAATTGGTACTGTTACAATATAAAGTGAACAAATCCCCAATAAATCTTCATGAAACTCCATCAAATGGCTTTAAGAACAAAAAAATAGTTCGCACCTGGATTGAATAGTATTTATTCTTAATCATAAACCTTGAATTTTGAATTTAATCAGAGTAATATGTACAAAATCCCTAGGAAATGGCTAGATTTGTACAATTAATATTTTTCTGATCGATTAAGGAGGAGAAAAGTAGGATAAGTAGAGAGAAATATCATATTTCCCCCCATTGTAAGAGTTAATTTATTGTCCACACTATAAAAATATGATTGTAAGGCGATTTAATAACATATTCTTCAAATATATCCCTAGTTTATATATAAACTAGGGATATATTTTTGATAGACAGGAAAGTCCATTTATTTGTTATTCCCGTTTTGACATGTAAATACACAGGAATAATTCCCTATTTTCCTTGATATTATTGAGAAAAAAAAGGGTTGCATTCTTATTAAACCTGCTTGTGTGTTTGCTCCCAAAATGGCTTAGATCAACAATACTAACGTCACATGAAAACACACTATTGGTAGTAATAGTAATAGTGGGCTATGTCATTGTATTATAGTTGTCGTTCATTCAACTATGAATTCAACTCAGAATAGATAAACATTACAGAGGCAACAGCTACTATAGACTACATTCTGTTAGCTAAATTTAAATGTCCTTCGTTTGCTAATGTTTAAACAACAACAACAACATCCCTTCTTCTTCTTCTCTTTTCCTCCTACTCCTTCCACATTGTACACTCTACATATGATGTGTGATTACGATTTCAAGGGCTTCAAACTAATCAGGAAGTTTATTCCTTTATTATACAACATATATGTAATACACATTCTTTACTATGTACAATCTACATATCATCATACTCTTCTCAACCCTTTCTATATATGTACACACAATATGTATCTACTAAGGTCAAACACAAGGTTGGTTGACATAAATATACATACAAATTATTTTGATTAAAAATAGAAGAAATAGGAACTTTTATCTCCCTTCTATTATATATAAAAGATATGTTATTACATACATATAATATAATATATTATATATTTAGGAGGAGTCGAGTTCATTCACTTGTGTTCCTCTCTTTCTCTCTATACATACATATATATACTGTAAATATTATTGCTATCTATCTACCATAACATCATATTTTTGTACGTGTCTGTCCGTGGTCCGTTCCGCGGATTAGCAAGTTTGTCTTAGTATTCTTAGTCTGTGCATGATTAAATAATTCGTAATAAAGGGAAAGAAGAGGATAAGAGAGTTTGTCTTAGTAATCATAGTATGTTCATAATAAAATCATTTGTTATAAAATATATAATACTGGTAGTATATCCTAGTTATATATATAATATTATGTATATGTATTAAATATAATCATGCATGTTGCTCAAAATTGTCATTTCGGTGATGATGATGTTGTTGTTCGATATTTTACGGGAGAGATGCAACCTTGAATGTTGCAAAAACTAAGAATGTTTTGTTCAGTATAAAAAGTTCAATACCCCTTCTACATACTCGTATATATATTCAACACATACAAGCTACAATTACTTTAAAAGTATGTATTTGTGTACGTTTGTAGAACATTACTATCCTGGAAATCATATTAGTATTTGCACTATTGATTCTACGCACACTCTGATATATTAGAGTTGCTCTTCCCTCTTGTAAATCAAATCAAAGGTGCATATCTCTTAATTAAGAGGGGTACTTCTCTCCATGGTGGCTTTCACATTTGAATTAATAGGTCTTATTCAATGCGAATAATAAATATAAATGCTCAAAAACATTTTTATTAGGAGTAAAAAGAGTTTTTGCATTATTTACTAAGAAAGTAGTGTTAACTGTTGGTTTTTTTGTTGGAAAAATAACAACAGAAACAACAAAAAAGAAAAGGGAAAAAAGAGTATCATAAACAACACGGGGGGGGGCAAAATAATAATAATAATGAAAAAATATAAGAATCAAAAGATTATTGAACTCCAGTAGTAACCAACATTATTACATCATTTCAAGAGCCAAAAAAGAAACGCGCGAGCGTTAGGAAACCCTTTTTTATGACTGAGTACCATTATTATTGTTATCGTTATTACTACTACTACTACTATGTACTACTGTGTACCTCCTAATTTAGTCCAACCATTATTTTGCTTATTCAAAAGCAGAGGAAAAAAGGAAGAAAAAAAGAAGAAGTTAACCACATCTTGAAGGAAGAAGAAAAGTTTCATTCCAAGTACAATCGTCGTGGAGTCTGTTGCTGCCACTGCTGCAATTTATGCTTTTAAAATGCTGTTTTATTAAAATACAAAAAATTTCCTTTTTTCTTTCTCTCTCTTTAATTTTGAATGAAAGGAGTTGCGTGAATTGCTTTTCAAAAAGTTCCGTTAAGTATAAATGATAAGGACAATAAAACTAAAGAGATTCTTTGATGGTTGAATTTTTTCTGTATTTCATAGATCATAAATTAGAAAGAAAAAAAAAAGTAGAAAAAACAACATGATTTTTTTTTTTTTTTTTTGTAACAAACAACAAACTATATGGATGTAAGTAAGTAATTGAGTAAGTATGTATAAGGTAGGTAGTGTAGCAATAGTAGCATAAATGTAACAAATTTGTACTTTGGAAGGAATATTATTGTTTTTCTTGAAGATTGTATGTATGTATATATCTAATAAATAAGACGTATATATATATACATACATTTAGTATCAATTATAGAATAATAATAATAAATATGTATGTATATGAAGAATGAGTGTATAAAAAGTAAATTTTGTGAAGGAGTACATAGGAGTAGTAGAGTATAGAAAGTATGCAGTAGGTTCAGGAGCAGAGGAGCAGCACTCAAACGACAAAATTGTATTGAATGATATGATATGATTTTTATATATATATATATATATGCAAATGTAATATTAAGTAGGTAAATACTATTGGGGTCTTTGATTGTTTTTTTTTTTTTGTGTGTGTGTGTTTTTAAAACTTACAATAACTTTTTCTATTTTTATCTAGCAGAGCGTTCCGGAGTATAGTGGAATCATTCGATAAATAGAAAGAGGAGGAAGATCGGGGTGGAGAAGAGGTTGTGGAGCTCACAACGTTATCATTGTCATTGCCTTTTGAAGAACTATTGCTAGAAGAGTTCATTTTACTTCCACCAACACCACTACCAGAGCGACTCCCAATCCCCCCTCCTCCTCCTCCACTGCCGATACCACCACCACTTCCATTCGTTGAAGAAGAGTCCCTTCGACGCCCATAGGCGTTTCCCTCATAACGATGACCATGCAGACGGTCTGAAAATGACCAGGTTGATGACGACACTGAAGAATCCGATATAGGATCCATGTCCACGACGATGAAGTCTTATGATGTGTGGATGATGTGAAATGATGAGGTACAAACGGTGAGGATGAGTAGAGTAATGACTATTGAAGAAGAATGGGTGAAGAAGAAAAAGAGTTTTACTTTTCTTCTAAGTAAACTAGCTATGCTAATTTTCTCAAATACTTTCTTCTTATTATTCTTGTATGGATACTTTAATATTAAACTTCACAAAAATTAAACCCATAGAACGTACGTGTACATATAAAAATATATTAGATACCGCGTTCCTATCACTGATCAAGTCAACGGAGATCTAACTAATATGTTATTATTTAATACATAAAAAATTCGGAAAAAAATTAAATTACACACTCTCTTTTTCTTTTTTTACAGGCCTAGTAGCCTCACCTCACCTGCAAGCGAGGGAGTAGTAGTGAGTACTGAATAGTGATTGAGAGGGAGGGAGAGAGAGAGCCGGGTTGCCTCATCTCATCTTGTTGTTGTTGTTGCGTTTGTACTTCTAGTGTCTATCTACATTGAATTGTTGTTGTTGCTTCACTGTAGTTGGAATAAGTTCCGTCCGGAAAGAAGGAGAAGAAAATAAGAATTTTACTTGATGAAATAACAGTTATGTTAGTGGTGGTGGTGAATCCTCTTTCTCTCTCCCTCTCTTTATCGGCACAGACTCCACCTCATCATAAGAAACTTAAATGAAAAGATGATGTGACATTCACGCTTCCGCGTTTTTTATTTATTTTTTCTCTCTCTCTCTCTAACACACACATCTAACATCTTAGACTGTGTAGTAAACACATTCCGCTCAAGACAACAACAGTTATTTTCCCCTATAAAATTATTTATTTATGTTTCACTTCTTTAAATCATGACGTTACGTAGCTTTTCAAGGTTACATTATTCATCAAAAGGTGGTGCAGTTAAATGCAGTTATTTTTGAGGACACTCATTGATTCTCTTACCCACTTTGAGAAGTATATCCTCGGACATATTATTTTCAAGTGATCTCTTGAGTAGTGAGTGCATGGACGGAGCCCCGTGTTTCAAAATCTACATGGGAGTAACTACATACATTGTTCCAATCTATATAATAATATGTTTTCACTAACTGTTTCTTTTTCCCCAAGTTGCATATTAGTTATTGCTTATGGCATTTACACTCAACGACTCTTGTCAGTCAGTATATAAAGGGTAGATACAACTGACAAGAGGTGGAGATTTCTGTCTTGCTTCCTTGCTATTTTCCTATTCATAAATATAATAATAGCTTATGTAAGCCATGTTAACCATTCAAAGAAAGAATTTTTTTTTCCAGAAATGTATTTAAAAAAAAAAAATTATGTCTTGAAGACAAAAAAAAGAAGAAGAAAAATGGGGAGGGATCTTCAACGCCTCATATATGTCTTTTTTAAGTTATATAACTACATATGTGTATAGGGTTTCCTATTTTCTATGAATTGTGTGTGCACATAAAAATTTGTTGGCTTAAAAAAATTATGTAGGTACTTTTAAGAAGTGAGAAAAAATGAATTTATGAATATCAAGCTTTACTTTTCAGACACTATTTGTATGGTTGGTTGTTATATCAAATTATAGGCCATTTTCGGCCCATTTACTATACCGGAAAGAAATTAACTTTAAACCACTATTAGGATTACACAAGATCATAGTTGTAACCTCGATAAATGTTTCATATGTATCCGATGTTCGACTAATTTTAGCAAACTAAAATTTGACACACGTTCTTTACTACAAAGGAAGAGCTTTTCCACCAAAAGTCATCAAATATTGGGATATTTGAGTTAAAATTTCTGTATTTAAATTATGGAGTTAAGTTCTATAATTTCAAATAAAAATGTGGTAGATATACTATGAAAATCTATCAGGTTCAAATTTAGTATGGAGTCTAAAATGTGTACATAGAGTGAGTACATGAGAACCTGAGGAGTGAACCTTAGAAAAAATGTCACAGCTCTCTAATGTATTGTGAATCTATTAAACTGTGCAATATGTTGTGGGGGATTTTGTTCAAATGAATTAAAGTCAATAATCAAATTTATCTATAAACGCAAAATCCAAAACTGATCACAGTTTTTTCTCAGTTATTGTAATTCTAAAATATCTGGGATGATAGTAATTCGGGACCATTATCGTTCATAGTCATTTTTTATCCTTACAACAATCCCAAATTAAAAGGAGGATTACTAAAAATTTTGTAAAAATGTTTTTATTGATTTTGTATCTTGTTCTGAACTCGATATATTTCCATTTTTATGCTAAAAAAATGTTGAGAAACGACATTCTCCTTTAAAAATCTATTTAAAAAATATGCATCTCCAAGGTTTTTGTCCAATTTTGTAGTTTTTCCCGATTTCGATCCAATTTCATGACGTCATGCCCTGAAAACAGGAAGATCAAGGAAATCTCAGGAAGATACTTCTTACTTGATCATCTTTCTCAATAGAAAGTTGGATTCCGAATTCCAAGATAGACGAGAGAAGGATCATTCATCCAAGGAAAAGTACCAGCCCTCATGAGGGAGTAGAGTGGACTACTTCCTGATGAATTAGATACCAGGATGGAAACAATAAAGAGATCCATTCACGATGAGTAGAGAATTTTAATATTTCAAAAATACAAAATGGAACAAAAATCCTTAGAGATGCATATTTTTTAAATAAATCTTTTTTTTAAGTTATAGATTGAATATTTTCCTATAATATAAGCTATGCCATTCCTCATCATCATGTTTTATAAATAAGTTATAAACATCTAAGGAAGAGTGTCATTTTTCATTATTTTTCAGCCTAAAAGTTGTAATATATTGAGTTCAGAACAAGATACAGGATCAATAAAAACACTTTTTAATCATAAACATTTTTACATATGTTTTATTTGTCCTACTTTTAATTTGGGGATGGTTATAAGGGTAAAAATGACTGAACGATAATTAATAGTACCAAATTATTATGATTCCAGATATTTCCGAATTCAGATGACTGACAGAAAAACTACAATCAGTTTCGGATTCTGTGCTTTAAGATAAATTCCTTTTTTGGTTTATTTGTATACTTCTAAAGAAATGGTCTATTGTTTGTACTTACAATTCAAAAGAAGATACATAAATAATTTCGAAAAATTGTGAATCTGAAACATTGTATCTGCAAACTATATGTATTTTATGTTATTTATATTATTCAAGGCTAAAAGTAACATTGGGTCATGAAGACGTTTTAACAATTAATTAAAAAAAAAAAATATGTAGGGCACAAGAGTAAAATTTCAGGTTTATCATAATTTCAATCCAAGAACAAAACAAAGTTGGCGTTTTTTCTACTAGTGTTATTATTTCTACATAATATATATATAGATATATATTTAAATAATGTTAATAATTAATTAGCAAGTCCAGTTATGCATGATTCTATTCGTTATCTAATGATTTGGTACATCCTTATTTAATAAAAAGTGAGGGATAATCTAATTGAAAGTGGCCGCCAATATTGGTATCCCTCACACAGAGTAGTAACTAGTAACAGTTAAGCATTATCCTTTCAAACAGGCAAAAAAAAAAAAAAACACGAAAGGTCAAATTCTTTTCTTTATTTTGTGCAATTGTGATCTCAAACAGATTCTAAGGACAGACGTCAAATGCACAACAGGTTGAAAAGGTACAACCATTTGTTTGATTGACATGAGCTATGGATTACAGTCCTTAGAAGAGATAAAAAAAAACCTTTTTAAGTCTACTATCGCTATACTTATTTGTGTATTTTTTCAAGGACAGTATGAATAATGCTCGGAGTACAGTGATGTATGTTCATGCAGAAAATTATGAGCTGATTTACTCTTTAATACTAGTAATAGATAATGCCATGATACTTTCAAATGGCATTGTAGAACGGATGTTTTTTTTTCATCAGTCATAGTGTTATCACTACAATTTATATTATGACTGAGTTAAAAGTATAACTCACTAGGGGGCACAGGTCTCAAATAATTTTTTTCAGTAGTAGTAATTATCGGTATTGTTAAAGATGAGTCATCTAAAGTAACTCAAGTCACTCTATAATTAATCCATCATTAGGGCACTGCCAATATGTTAGACTTATTTTGGAAAAGTTATTGAGTCTATAGACCAATTTAACAGCTCATAATTACTCTTAAATATTTATATCAATTAAAAATCAATTATCCATGACTTTCTTGTTGAATGCAGGTTTGAATAATTTCTCAGTCAACAATAAAAAATAAAAACTACAGCCAACTTTTGATTCCTTCGCCTTCTTTATTATAGAGAGATGTATCCATTATATACCTTCTATAAGAAGTCTTCAATATACGAGGTGTGTTAAAAAAGTAGGGTGACTTTTTTGCTCGATTTATTTTTTACTTTAGTACACTCGCCACGAACATATATTTACTGTATCAGCTATATAATATGTTTAGTTTGTTTTTGAGAAGCATAACGGTTAGAAGTATTTCGCGTGTTTGGCGATGTTTTGCTATCGGGGAAAAAAATGTATCTAATTGTGTGCAGAAAATGAAATTAAGTACTCCAAAACACTTAAAATGTTTACAAGATGGCCTGTAAGGTACCAATGACGAACCTCGCTCTGGTTCCTAGAGGAAGCTCGTCAACAACAGATGACAACGCTGAAGCAGTGAAAAAAATTGTTTTTGAAAACCATTGAAACACTGTTAGAGAAGTTGCTGAAAATATTGACATACCGCTGGTGCAATAAATTTTTTTTGAGCGTTTTGGGCATGCCACGACTGTCAGCAAAGTTTGTTCCGAAACTGCTTAATTTTGACAAAAGAATCGTCGCATTAGCATCGCTCATCAGCTGTTGACAGACGGCAATGATTATCCTGATTTGCTCAAGAGGGTCATAACTGATGACGAATCATGGGTATATGGTTATGAGATCAGAAACGAAGCCCAATCCACTCATCTTTGGTTATGATATATTTTTTTGGCCAAAAACAACACGACAATCAGGTCTCAGTTACCATATTCACGGGATTTGGCCCCATTTGAATTTTTCTTGTTCCCAAAACGTAAGAGACCCATGAAGGGACAGAGATGTGCAACGATTGAGGAGATAATGATTGCATCGCCGTCGTTCAAGGCTATATCGAAAAGTGTTTATGAGAAGTGCTTCGAGGATTGCAAAAAGAGTTGGCACAAGTGTATTATATCGGAGGGGGATTATTTTGAATAGAACAATATAAATATTGATGAATAAATCAATATTTATTCGTAAAAATACAAAGTTACTTTAACTTTTTGAAAACACTTGGTACTTATGTTTACTTCAAGTTACGTTAACCTGAGATAATTACAACAATAATTCTAGTTTCAGTAATTTAGTATGTGTTGTATTGATTAAATTAGACAGTCAGCGTACAGCAACAAAAAAACAAAAACAAAAAAAAAACAAGACTCATTCCGATTTGTCTATAACAATTATCACACTTCAAATAAATACGTTTTCTTCCATGAAATAATAAAACTAAAACTTAGTTAAACACTATTGGACGGTATTGTTTAATGCCCATAATAGGGATGAATTTTTTTTCTTGGAGTGATCGTTGATAGTTGTTTGAGCGTATTATTTCTTATAAAAGGATTTTTTAAAACACTTGTGTTGACTTCTTTTGAATGATGTTTGGAACTAAATCCCGAGTATAAGTAGGGTGTTCCTTATATTTCTGGGCTCAAAGAAAGTATATCTACTGTATCAAGTTGATAGCTTGGTTTATAAAAATATTAGCTTTATAATAACGTTTTGTTATTTACACGTGGCTTGAGTAATTTATAATGATTTGAAATATATTCTTTGCAGTAAAAAAAAGAATTGACTCGTGAACAGTTTCGTAAAATAATTTTTCATAACATTTGACGTAGGTTATCAAGGCAACATTGCATCAATGAACTTAATTCCTCACTATCTTATAGTACAATAAAAAACTAGTATAACAAATTCAAGCAAGGCCGGAAGTTCGCTCTGTATATCGTGAGGTTTGTCTAAAATCGGTTGTTGCTCCAGAATACACCGATGTTGTGCATGAGGTAATAAAAAAGATTGACATGTGATTGAGGTATCTTTGGCGTATGGTATGATCAGCATCTAGAGAAAATTGCATGCCAATTTGGCTGTAAAGAAGATTTGTTCATATTAGATTCCACGTAATCTGACAAATGATGAAAAGAAGACTCGTGTCGATTGGCGCCAGGAAAGGCTGAAAAAATTTGTTTGAGATGCATGCATCTCAAACAAATATCTGTGGATATGAGCCTGAAATAAAAGAGCAATCGACTGTATGGGCCTTTCCAGATGGGACATATCCAATAAAATTTGTTCGTAGGAGAAGCACAATTGGTGGGTTTTTTTTTCTCGGTTTGACAGGTCCTGAAGCTTCAGTGGCATTCAAGCAAGATAGAACAGTTAATTCTAAATGTTACACTGTTGGAAGTCTTACATCAAATCCGAAAAACAAAAAATAGAAGAAGAGGCGAATCATTGTTCATCATGCCAATTGAAGAGATCACATTTCTGCTCAAGCAAAGTACTTTTTGGGTTAGTCAAAACATTGAAATGATGGACCATCCGCCGTACAACCCTGATTTAACCCCCAATGACTTTTTCTATTCCCATACATAAAAAAAAATTACAATGTCAACTGTTTTCATTACCAGAAGTTATCACTGATGCATTAAAAAACTATGTTGTAGGTTAACTCGATTAGAATGAAAAAAAAAAAAAGCTTTGAAAACTGGTTCAAACGCATGTAAAAGTGTATTGATGTTCATGGACAACATTTTGAAAAGCAATAAAGGCAATTTCGTTAGTAACTATTTTTATTTTTTTTTCATTATTAGGCCAGAAATATAAATAGCAGCATCTAATTATATGTGTGTTTTGCAGGTCGTTATTTGAATAATCTACTAGAATGATCTCAATGAATGTTTAAAAAAGTATAGTCATTCTTTTGGACAAGATTAATGTGTATACATTGTACATAATCTAAATATCAGAATTATTTGTTAGTTAATTAGTAATTACATCGTTTTTACTATGTTCTATGTAGGTATTGTATATACATGGATACATCTCTCTATAACAAAGAAGGTGAAGGAATCCAAAGTTAGTTGCAGTTTTTTATTTGTTATTGTTGGGTGAGGAATTATTTCAACCTGCATTCAATAAGAAAAATGCCTTTAGTCAAGCTTTTCATAATGATATTCATAACTAACCCATCGCCCACAGCCAACATACCTTATTATTTTCAAGTTTTGTGTCATCAAAATGTGTTAAGTAATGCATTAGTTCGAGAGTAAAAAAGATAGAAAGAGAAAGAGTTCCCTGAACCCTTTCTAATAACATTATTCCCATAGTAACAGTTGTAAAAATAACTGGAGATTCATAAATCAAATAATGTATCTAAATCATATAAAGTCAATACTGTAATAATATTTGGAAATAAGAAGAAAAATTTAAAGAGAGCATCGGAGACGGAGCCTAGGCATGAATGAATCAGTCAAGAGAGTAAGTCCACGGAGTAAAATACTTATTTGGTATTTACATACAATGGTTTATTTGCGATCATATGGCGACTTATGATTATTTAACTGATATTTGTCTATGTAGGACCGGTCGTATCTTTCAGATTTCTATTTGATTTGTGTGTCTTGTACATGTAGATTGTAGAATGATGTAGCTGGATCAAGGTATAACTTGATATAATAAATATATAAGCATATATGTACATATAATATTTTAAAATCCTACAAGTTTTTTTGTAACACCCCCTAAAAACTTCTCGTGCAATAAACTCGCGAATCATTATAATTATTACGGCATTTAGAGTCATTGACCTTGTGCGTTGTGTATGTATATAGTTTTATTATTATTTTTAAATTGTAAAAGCATCGAGATATATACACATATATATGTATGTGAGTATACAATATATATATATATATATGTGTAGTTGTTAACTGCAAAATAACTAAACTAACAGTAATAAGTGTAATTCAAAAACATGTAGCTGTTCATTTTTAAGATAGAACATAGGATTTTCGGCGGTGGTGGTGTATTAATAATAACTGAGATTGTTTACTTGGAGCGTATGTGGTGGATATTATTCATCCATGCACCCATGTCTATGTACAAAGGACATGTCCTATTAACATACACGCCTGTTCTACACATAATCCGCATGGAATAAACACAAGTCTCAAAGTTTAGCTTCATACATTTTCATAGCAATTTCTATGTTTCTCCACATTATTTTGATAGGAACATCTTATTTGTGTTGTATTCGTATGTATATTGTACATATTATCTACTCATGTGTATCATTCAAGGTCAAATTACAAAGAAAGAGAGAAACTGGAGGATAATATAATTTATTATTATGATTTTTGCATCGTGTGTCCTTCTTTTATTCCTTGAACATTCTGCAGCTACTACTAGGATTTTGAGCAACATGTCTATCAGATAAGAGCTCGTTCTAGAAGGGGGCTAACCCCCAATTTAAAAAATATCTTTCCATTTGCTACACTAAATTACATATACTTATTTTTAATGTTAGTTACTAAGTAATACGCACAAAAATATTTATAAGGAATTTGATTTAGTTAAATAATATGTACTATTGTATTTCTTCAAATACCTGACCATAGTTTGAACATCATCAGTAGGGATGGGAAAATTTAAAAAAAATCAGATTGTGATTCTGGAGCCGATTCTAATTTAAGTTCCCGATTCCGATTCTACATCCAATTTTGACATTATTTATAACACTACTAACGGTATTTAGACTATTTTATATATTATCATATTTTTACTTATTTAAAACAATCATTGGTTAGAACATATTGTATATCCTCACTTGCATACTTTTACGTCCAACGATGTTAAAACACAACTAACAAGTTTAACTGGTAAGCCCGGTATTTGATTATAAACATATTTATTTAGAACCGTTTGGTACTGTCCCAAATATGTGACATGCATTGGTTACATTTACAAACTTATTGCACTAAAATAACAATTCCTGCACAGACCAAATGTATTTAGAAAACGTTTGTTTACGTTCAATTGGTTTATTTTTATTTTTTGAGCATATTTTATTCATATATTTTTTAAAGGAAAGTTTATCTGTGTGTATGTTAGTAAAATATCTTAATACATATTAGAGTCAGATAAATAATATAACTAGGCATTAGATGGATGTATTTTTGATTAACTTTAAGGTGTAAAGTATTTGTTTGTTGATCCCATTTTGACATCCAATAGATGCCTATTTTCATTAATATTAATAAAAAAGGGCTTTCATTATTATAAAACTTGATTGTTTAGGTCCTAAAAATGATCCATATTAACAATCCTGACGTAACGGGAAAACGCTTTATAGAGTTGTATAAAAACTGTATTCAAATGAAGGAAATCTCGTAGGTGTTTAAGTCAACTCATATTTAACAACGAGTTTATGTAGCTTAAACTCCGCGAGGTAGTGTTCTAGAGATTAAAATTCTCCTGGGCTCATTAGGTCATATTTTTGTTTCTCAAGCTGATAATATAGTTGTTGCATTATTGATGAGAGAACAACCAAGTATTGAGTAACTACTTGTGCTCATCAAAAACTTAATATTAAAACTGATGGTTTCTTGATGAGTTATCTTCTATATCATTAAAGCAAAGTTTCTCAGATATGAGTCGACGACTAATAACTCTGGGCAATCCCGGATACAGCTTCTAGTAAAATTATATGATTAAAGTCTTAAATTCACACGGACGTTTCCTGTATCTTGGCAGAAATACTTCATAATTTTTTTCTTCATAACTTCGACAAGTAATAAATAGTTAAATACTGGGATTCTATATTAATAAAGCAAAGTTGGGTCAGTCTGTTGGAAAATAGGAAAACGAGTCACCGGATGTACTGTATTTATTGCGCACATTATGTAAATCAGAAACATATTCTGATCCAAGAAATAAAATGTAATCGTATTAATGAAATATTACAGGCGTGTGGATGTAGCATCCCACATGTATACAAAGTCCACTGTATATAGTTCTCACTTATGTAAATCATATATATATTCTTGATATAGGTATTAATAATGTAGTCATATTAATGAAACATTGCAGGCGTGTGCATGTATACAAGGAACACTGTTTTTTGTTTTTGTTAGTCTCTTGTTTATGTCATAGTTCATGTTCATTTTCAGTATAGTCAGATTTGAACGAAATATAAACGCTGGTATGTTAAAAAAAATCTGTCAGTTTTTATTAATGAACGCTCTAAAGACTGATTTATTCATCATCCATCCCAATATATTAAATTTCTTATCTCAAACTCATATATTATTCTTTCGTTCTTGAGGACAGAAAACATTTGAATTGATATAAGTATTGAGTAGTTACGTGTGAGTGTTCCCATACAAACGGAGAGTAACACTTAGAATTTCTTGGGGAGTTATCTTCTAATATTATTAAGGCAAAGTTTGTCTTTTAACAGACGCCTAATTACTCAGGACAATGCCGTGTTCTACCCCTAGTATATAATAACAAATACGAATCGGAGTATGAGAATCGAAAATCACACCTTATTTTCTCAATACCGATGCCAATTCTGATTCCAGAAAAAAATACTGTATTTTTCGATTCTAATTAATCATCCCATCACTACTTATAAGTAATTCTTCTTTTGCTCCAATGATCTATTATTTATGTCAAGATTAATAGGTATCTATTTTTATGCATTAGTGTTCTTCTAGATTGCCATTTTAGAGAAGAGAGACAAAATCAAGGCCACTGTGTCAAATTGAAAATGGTTACTCGTAGCTTGGACGCCTATAGAATGGGCAATTTTGTGGAGCAACTCAAAAAAAATCCTAGCGTATGTATTTTAAGTCATGATTCCTTGTAACAGCATTTAGTTCCTTTTCCTTCTAACGTACACGCTGTAACTTGATTTTGTTCAATAGACTCAATTCTCATATATCTACCTAATTTCTTTCTACAACGAGTATGAGTTCCTACTCCCTTGTATTCTATTCAAATCCTATTAATTATTATTGGTTTATAAACACCATAGGTTTAAGGTCACAAAAAAAGATTTTCTGTCCAGCCTTAAAAAAGAGCAGATTTTCTTTCTATCAGAGGCCACAACGCCGAAGAAAGTGCTGGGCCGGATATTTGGTGTGGTAAATCCCTTGGACGTCTTCTTTTGTTTCTGCAAGCCAGCGGTCGTACCGGCGGTTGTGGAATTGATCAACCGTGAAAATCTTCTTATCCGAGAAAATTTCCCCAATTGAACCATTTGCTTTGATCGATAGGAGGATTTTCTTTTACTTTTCGAGCCTCCTGGCTTTCATACCCCCTATTAGAAGGGGGCATGGGGATATTGTAAAATAATTCCAAGTTGTGCTTAATCGCCCTCCTGATGGTCCTGTGAGACACAGAGAAGTTGTTGGCAAGGGGATTCATCATCTTAGTGGGATCCTCTTTTATATTGTTTTTCAAAGTTAACAAGAACTTTGCATCCCTCTTTAAATTATGCCCTCCACTTCCTGACATCCTGGAGAGGTTTTCTCCATTTTTTTTTCATCTTGGGCCATTTTGAAAACTAGGCTCCTAGAACACTTAACAATGTCCATAAACTTCATCACATCAACTCCAGCATCTAGGAGATCTGAGATGCGCTGCCTTTTTGCTTGTTGCTCGCTCTCATAATGATGAAATGACTAAATGATTGATTGGTATAGTTTGTTTATGTAAAAAAAACCCTGTAGAAACAGAATATCATATAATAATCCCTTAACCTTTTCATAGTAATGAGAAAATAACAATTAATAAACAGTCCACGTTTTGCTATTCAATCCAGTACATATTTTTCATTTGGAAGAAAACTAAACTTTAGCCCCATGAACTTTTTTTGGATACTCAAACGATCCGAAACTGCCCTCGAAATAAAATAAAATAAATATCAGTCTTAAATTTTATTGAAAGTGGCTAAAGTAATAAAAATTACTGTTATGTGGATTGTCAACATACATTTTGTGGAAAAATAATCCCATATCGGTGAAGGGTATCAAACTTCAACGCAAATAAAATAATGAGTTCATTCAATATTCTTAATCTATATTTTTGGGTTGCTGTAGCGATATATATATTCATTTCACAGGTGACACCCAGGTTAATTATGCATGAAGATGTAATATGTCAAAAACCCAATTCCAATGTACAGTACCATGAATTCATATTAATTCAACCTATACTTTTCTTTTAAAAGAGGTCATATTTATCATTGGAAATATATCGCTCAATATTAACTATTTTATTAATATAACACTTTAGGCATAATTCAGAATGATTGATTAGTTTCAATTCATTGATATTAAACTTTTAATGTCCACTAGAAGGATCATGTTTTCTTGTATCAACCTAAAGTAATTATAGTTTCAACTTTGTATAATGATGATCATCAAAGGCCTTTTAAATTGTATTTAAAGATACTATTATCATTAGTTGTGTATTACTATTAGCTATTTTCAAAAGTACTATAAAAAAATTTGCAAAGAAGTAAGGGGTCACATCCCCCATGGATCCATCGGTGGGGTGGACCCCTGTAGTATAACTTACATCTTCATTTATTAAATATATAAAGCTAATATCGACAATATAAATACTTACGGGTAAATATGAGTAAATGAACATTTTTAAGAAAAAGTATATAAAGGGGGGGAGGGGGTGATTTTGGCCGGAAATTAAAATTATTTTTTTAAGAATGGTTAAAATATGCTCTTGTATCCAAAAAGTAGGGCTAAAATTGAATTAATTTTAACGCCCCCTTTTTACTTTAAAGACAATGATGATACTTTAAAATGTAAGGTTTTCCATGCAACTTTGAAGGTATTCTTAAATACATTTAAAAAGTATTTATGTACATTGTACATATTATTCCTGTGCAATCCCATGATTTTTATATTTTATTTCTATTTACCAAAATATGTTGATATATTAATGTATGTATGTATTTATTATTGACTTATATCAGGTAAAGGTATGAATTAGTAGTAGCAGTTGCACAATAGCTACATTGTAGTTAACAAAGAAGTAGTAGGCTTCTCTGTTATAGATAATATTATTAAGAGCACATCATACTACTAAGTAATACTAAATACAAAGTGCAATGCCCCTCTGTAAAAATAATGAATATTTTTTTTGAAACAGTATCATCATTACTTAAGTTCAAACTGCTGCTTATAGGGGTAATCAAATGTCTTGTCCGCAGTGTCATGAAACATTCAGAAAACTGTATAATATGCATTTAATTTACTTATTTTGCAGATAATATATATGCACTATAAACATACTCTTTTTTTCTATAAAAATGACTGTATCTAAGGTATTGTGGTGCATAGACACAGGATCTTTATACATATACCTACAATATATACAAAATTTACTGATTGATGACATAAAAACGTAGTTAATAATTTAACATAATGACGTAGGCATTATTTATGTATCGGTCTTCTCTTGACATCATCACTTGTCACTGCAGTTTATTTAAACTTGATTATCCTTTTATCTGTATCTGGAAAATCTCCAATCCAATTCATGCTACAAGCAATATTTTTTATATATTTTTTCAGAAAGCTAGTCTCTGTGAAGTCAACTGTAACAGGCAAAGTATAGGATATTCTGAGAGCTAACCAAAGATTTATGTAAGGCACACATATTAACTCATTTTCTATAAATAATCAGTAAAGAGGCATTACAGATTTGATTGGTCTCCTAAATCTTGGCCGTTGATGTCTTAGTGAAGTAGAAATGCCAACTGCGTATCTTTGAATAGACCTTCATAAAAAGTGATCCCCCAAATCTCAAGGACTCAAGTCCCTTTATATATTTTGCCTGAGCCTCTTTAATGAAAGGGGATATCTCTGACCTGAAGTCGAACGATTTTTCCTTCGCATAAAAATATTTATTGATCATTTTTGGCTCTCTTAAATAGTAACTACTCTCTGATTCGAACATAAAATAAGCATAGTTGAACAACCGCACTTTACAACCATAACATTCACTTATGACTGACCCTCTATAGTTTACTAGCTGTACTTCTCTTTAATAATTATGATAAAAAGGGATGGGGAGTAAAGGGTTCGAGAGGAGAGGGACGTAGATGGCACAGGAAGTGAAATGCTAGGGGGAAGGACGGGGGTAAAATGACAGGTTGGTCTCCTGTTCCCCTGAAAATCCTTGACCGTTATGATTTTTAATGGACTTAACTAATTTGTTCCTTTAAAAAAACTTGGTCTGCACAAGTCTCAAAGAAAAATTCTGCCTGGATTGGCCCCATTTAAAATTTGGTCGAGACGGATTCTATAGATGAATTATTGATGACGATTATTTTGAACATCGGCCCAATAACGTGGATGTGCTGCATTAATTATATTTGTACAAATCAAAAATTAGGATAGGAGAGAAAATTGGTTCATAGATTGAGATGGAATCGAAAATATCATTTGGTCTTGGACCGAGTCTCAACTCTAGTTACTAATAATGGTTGTTATTTTTTTAGTGATTGCATAGATAGAGAAGTACGAAATAGAGTCCATGTTTGAGTATTTGTATCCATGTCAACATCTACGACACTAATGGGAGTAAACTAAAAAATATTATACTTCATATCCTATTTCATGAACAGAAAGAGATTTATTCTTATTACATTTTTATACATATATAGTAAATATTTTCTTCTATCTTTATTTTCATTCATCGACTAAAGAAAAAATACTTGACAAAACATCAACTTAATTAAATGTATATTTTATCATTACTTTTTGACCAAGGAGGGAACAAAGCTTTATCTTGTATGTCTTTGCTACAAAAATAAGTTAGTAAAAATATTCGGACTCATACTATGTATTGTACCTATCCATGGGTATACATAGGTATTATGTACTAGTAGAAATGGAATTATATCTTTTATCTGAAAGAAATTTTATAAGGAATTATTAAAGATTAATCTGGAATCATATTAAAATACGTGTGGTCGAGACTTTTAAAAATAAATAAATGGTGAGATGTATTAAAGACATTCAATGAACTCTGTCATGGAGCTAACCTCGAATATAATAAATATGACTATATACTTGTAAGTACACTGACACAAAAAAGGATACATTGAACCATCATCAAAAGGGGTTAAGATCCTTTAATTTCAAATCATTTCTATAAAATTGATTAATCCTACATTCCCTTCATTCCTACAAATAGGTACAGAGTTCAATATTATCCTTGATTGATATATTATATAACGGAGTTATTTTGAAAGTAGCCCTAAGCTATCAAAATAAGATAAATATTACTTATTTAGTCACATGAGCAAGGAAATACGAGCCAAAAAAACGCCACTTGTAACATTTACATGGTACTTCTTTCAAATTTAAACTACCCCCGCAAAATTCATATGGTCCATCAACTGTTTTTCATATAAATATAACTAACATAAATATTATTTTACTTATAAAATCACAAAATTTGGATTATGTTTGGTAGTTTTATCATTAAAATTATTATTTATTATGACATGATTTGTTAAACTAACAAACTGTCCTTTACGTATATTATTCAATGCTAGAAATGCATAATATAGGTAGATTGGAGTGTTTGCTATTTTTTTAAGTTTACCAAATTCAAAATTATCATGGATCATGAGATGTGTGTAGGTGCTAGTATTGACCTCCTAATTTTTTTTTCTGTTCAAATTAAAAAAAGAAAAAAGTCTTATTATGATGAATTTTTCTTTTTTTATACCTTAGTATAAGAAAAGAAAAACTTATTTTATAATTTTTTTAACTTGTTAGTAATTTTTTTAAATTTATTAGGTAGTAGGTTTTGTAAGTAAAAACTCATGAAGTAACTATTGACGGCATACAAATATGAAGAAATAATTATGGATATTTTTTGTTATTCAGCTCTCTATATAACTAATTTTTTTCAAAAACAAGATACATATAGGCATAAACATACATAGCTTTTAAATCTTTGAATAATCAATAAATTAATTAATGAAATTTTACTTTTGAAAGTTTTTATTAATTTTTAACTTGAGTGATTTGTAAATATCAAATTTTTGTGTTTTTTCTTGTGTTATATAAATAGTTGAATAAAAAAAATACATAATTATTTCTTTATACTTGTATGTTGTCAATAGTTACTTAAAAACCGACTACATAATAAAGTTAAAAAAATTATAAAATAAGTTTTTCTTTTTATATACCTTAATTATAATTTAAAAAATTTCTTTTTTTAATTTGACCTCATTTTGAAGTACTTCCGGAACGCTGGAACTTTGACCGGATAGAGGGTAACGGTTTTTGATGACACAGAAAAAATAATTTAGGATGTCATTACCAACACCTAAACACATCTCATGATTCATGATAATTTTGAATTTGGTCAACTTTAAAAAATAGCAAACACTCGAAGGTACATAGATATATTTATTTCCTTTTCTAAAGTAGTTGTTGGCTATCCTAGCTGGAATAAGATGCACATTTATTATGTATTTCTTGGTGCATACATATCAATTAATTTTTACTTATCATAAATCAGAATAGAAGGGAAAATCGATCCATAGATTTTGATGGAATCGAACAATCATTCGCATACATAAATACTCAATTCTTTATATTTAAATTTTGTGAAAATTTATCATACAATCGAAAATAATTGTTGACATTTTCAAATCTTTGATTTTGTTATATTTTATTGATATTTTGAATCATGTATTTTATTATTCTATTGGCGTAATTTAATTTAGTATTACAAAGTTGTTAATTGAAAAAAAGGAGGAAAAATAATCATACTACTAAATTTTATGATTTGTGTTAGTAATTGGTATTTTTCAACTTTAATGAAAAATTTACGAATCTACAATAAAAACATACTAAATTAATTATTGAAATATTCAATTATAAGATAATACACAAAAATCTAATTTGTATTGAATAATAATTTATAGATCGCTCATTAGAACCATTTTTATGCCAGTCGAGATATTCATGTCAATAATAACCACTTTGGTTACTATCTACAGCAATCTCTGAGTGATTACAAATTTTTTATCAATTAAAAATATGAGACAAAATGTTTCACCTATGTAGCCGTTTAAAATACCAAGAAAATATTATATAGAATTTTTGATAGATATCTATTCGATTACAGAAATACATTAATGATTACTACTCTTTCATTAAATATCCTTTTGTATCTTGCTTTATTTTCCTTTCATATTTCTTGTACTTTGATTAAGTTTTATAAAAGGCTGTTGATGTTTACTTTGATTCTTCATCCTTTTGAAAAAGTATATCAAGAGTTCCCAATGGACCACCTCTTTGTGGATCCATAAAAATAATAAAAAAAAACTACATCAATGTAAAAAAAAAAAAAAGACGTTTGGCTTCGTCATAATTAATTTTGTGGACCTGGAATTAGACCCCCATATATATCTTTTGCAGTGTTTATTTAGCATTCAAGACAAAAATTACGAATACAAAACTTTATCTGAATCAATCTCAAATCATCAAGAGAACGTCCAAAATATATAAGACATTTCCTTATTAAATTAAAGATATTCATATAGATTAAAACATTACTAACAAGAGACAATTATAGAAATTCTTATTGTTTTTCCCTGTATTCACTTCTTACAGTCGGATTTTGAACCTTATGTTCGATGGAAATTGAATGTTTAGAGGAGAACTGAGTTAATTTGTACATATTCTTTGAATAATGAAAATTCATTTTTCTTTTCAAAGTGATTATGTACCAAATGACTGAAAAATAGTCAATATAGTTCCTATCTTTAAGAAGGAAATCCCCTTGATTTTTCTAATTACAGGCCCATATCCCTTACAAGTCATGTTGGTAAAATAATGGATGGGATCCTTACCAGAAGCTACAATAATTCCTTGAGAGTAATAAACTTATTTCTAGTAGGCAAAATGGATTCCGTCCTAATATGTCGAATGTCTCGAATCTAATTTATTTCTGGGATGGTATCGTCAGTCGTCGTAACTGTAACCTTGACTGCGTCGTTAAATACTTTGATTTCAGCAAGGCCTTCGACAAAGTACCTCATGGGGAACTTCTCTTTAAATTTAAATTTAAATCGGTATAAGGATGGGTTGTTAGAGTGGCTTAGTTCCTGGTTGACGAATAGGATACAGAGTGTAGTTATCAATTCCACTGTTACTTAGCATAGTGACGTCACTTCATCTGTTCAACAAGTTAGTGTACTTGGAACCACGATCTTTGACATTCACATTTACGACTTAGTAGATAATTTTTTAGAAAAAAGATTCTGATATGCAGATGATACGAAAATCATATGTTCTGATTTCAACTCTGTCGACGATGTCTATAACAAATATATTAACTGGAGTTTAAATTAGAGACTGCTTATAAATATTAACAAATGTGTCCTGTTTCCTTTCTCCAAAAAAGAGTTCATCCACCCAAGTCTTATGGTGGTAGATTATTACTTGGACTTAGGAATCTACATTTCTCGTGATTTGAAATGTAATAAGAATATTCAATACATTATAAAGAAGGTCAATCGTAACTTGGGAATTATTAAAAGAAGCTTCAAAACCCGTGACCCTTTGTTTATGGTAAAACTATATAAACTTTATCTTCTCCCGATTTTAATGTTCGGATCTGAGATCTGGAATCCTTAAAGAAAGTACTTAATTGATTCCTTAGAAAAGGTAAAAGCCAGGTTTGTGTCGTTTTTCCTTTAATTGGGAAATAGCGAGAACTACAAATGCAAAATCAAAAGACTTGGCCTCATCACTTTGTCTCATAGACGTGCAATTAAAGATATGGTTATACTACACCGAATTTTAAGTAAAAAGATTAACCTATCTCCCCCAACCTGGATACTAAATGAAGGGTATCTGTTCCATAAAACAAGACTCTCCACTCAAAACACCATCTTCTTACCAAAGATTGACATTTTTAAGTAAAGATCTATTATTCTTTGGAACAAAATATCTCTTTGCTTTCGCCAGGGAAGGGAGGCTGGCTGTCTCAAGCGATTTTTATTAAATTCTTTTTCTTTTTGTGTGACACTTGTTTTGTTTTTTTTCCTGCACTTTCATGTTTGTTTTTTTATGTTTTATCTTTTATATTTTAATATTTGTATGTTGATAGGCTTTGTTTATCCACCGCTAGTTGAAATAAAATAAATAAATACATTTATAAGCCAAATTTTAAATTGTTTGTTCCATATTAAAGAAAAACTATTTGACTACATTTCCTAATTAGTTTTCTTTACACATTTTTGTTAAAAAGTTGTCAAAGTGTTTGAAGTCACGCAAAGCGTTGTTAAGGTGATATCGTATCCTCTACTTTAAAATTAAAAATTACATATTTTTTTAATATTTAAACCATTTGTTTACCGATTTTGATGAATTTTGATGATGTTACTTTTTGTAAGAAAATAATATTTGCATTGTTTTTCTTCGACAACCCATTTGAGGACTTAAAATAGATTGTGTACGATATCACACCACAACGCTTATACAGGATGGACAACTTGCAATGTTTTCCCAAAAGGCTATTTAACAAGTTGTTTAAATAAGAAAAGTTATACTCTTGTTTCATAACAATAGTACACATTTTACAGTTTTGAAACTCATATCCGACAAGTGAATTCCCCCACTAAAGAATAAACTGAACTTCGATATTTTAATACCCTGTGATTTTTGATTTTTTTTTCTCAGTATATATATTTTTATTAATAGGTTTTAGAGGGATAGTTATATCATACAAAAAGATGTATATATAATTAATGTAATTATTATTGTTATTAATATAATTATATAGGTCTGACATGATAGTTGTGGATGATTAGATAATTCGTTATTGACGATCCAAAAAAGTCTAAAATGTTGTTTTACCCAGTTTGGACAAACTGCACCAATTTGACATTCTTGCGGGACACTAGAATTGACGATACAAATTCAAGCTCTTTAATATAATTATTTGTTAACCAATTTGCTTTTAATAATGTTACAAATTTCAAATCATTCAAAATTCAAGCAATTAACTGATTGTCATAAATCGTACAAATAAAAACTCAAGAGCAAAATTACAATTAATTTAATTTCATAGAATCATATGTTAAACCATTTTTAGGCAATAGTTATTTTTGACGGCAAACGCACGCTCCTTACAATGCCTGTTAATGGCTGACTGTATTTTCAAAAAAAAAAAAAAGAACCTTTGGAATCTCACCACTAGAATGAAAACCACGTTCACCCTTCTACTACTTCTACCGAGTGGTCCATTAAAATCTGAACACTTTGAATTTTAAACTTCAACAAGATATAATTAGAAAAAAATTAATGCTAGAAATAGTTGTGTGTCTGAGCTTTCTTCATCATTAATGTAGCCGACCTTAGCAACAATGAAGGGTTCTAGGTTGCGAAAGGCCTGAAACCTGCTGCAGATGTAGGCCTTTGTCAAGGCGTCCCAGTTCGGGATGTCAGTGGGGTTTAAGGCCTCAGTGTTTGGATAAAGGACACTGCAGGCCTTGCCCTGCGACATACACCAAAAGCAAACTTTTTTTATAGCTCTCTGGACACAAAACAAAATATATCTTTTTCGATCCGTAATTTTACTCTTAATTGGTGATAGAAATTGTCATTAAAGATGAGGGTGACATAACGTTGGCATTCATAGTGAGAAGTGTCTATCAGTTATTTATTTATTCATTGTTGACTGACTTGTTCATTGGATACCTACTTGCTTTATAAATATGTAGGTTTGTGTCTACTTACTTTATTATATATGTGGCATAAATCATTCGTTTGATTTATTAAATAAAAATATTTATTAACCATACTTACTTACTTAATGTACTTATGAATGTATACATATAAAAATTGACCGCCTACAACTTGATTTATTTCTTAAATAAATGGCTCCTAATATGAGACAATGGACAATAATGTGATTGTACTACCTATAGATAGATCTGAAATAAAATAAATGTATATTTGTTCAGGTTATCCTATTTGATTATAATGTCTAGTTTCTTTAAACGCACATACGGCATTATATATGATACATTTATGGATGCATATACAGGCGTAATTGGCAGTGAGCAGTGTTACCAGGTGGGATTCAGCAAAAAAGCTGAAAAATAGGCTAAATATTTTTTTATTAATCTGTTATCATATTTTATAATATAAAGCAGTGCATTTACTGTACTTTTTCAGGATCCATTCTATTCCTTAACTTGGTTTTTATTAAATCGATTTGGCTGAATACCCTTTCAACTTTAGCATTGGAATTAGGCAAGCTTAATATTGTTAAGATAACATAATTAGGCTCAGCAAAAGGATCTAGCTTAGACGACTAAAATTTTACTGTCTTTTGTTTTTAGCCATTTGACAAGGGTTATATTAGACCATTGAATTTCTATTTTTTGTTATGTCCTCTGAAGGTATATCTAATGATTTTAATAAGGCTTCCATGAACTTTTTCCACATATACAAAGTGTTAACAACACTAAACTTTGACATTGTTTTTCATAATTTCAGATTGTCGGAAAGTCTATTTCGAAGTTCTTAAATAAGCTTCATCAAAAATTGAGGGCATCAATCTCCGAGGTTCTTTTGTCGATCCTCCAAAAAGTGATGGGTCATAATAGAGAGGAAATTTTCAGCTTCATATTCTAAATACAATTTAGGAATAAGGTATTCTTCCAGATTACAGGAGAAAGGATTATCCCAATGCTGATAGGTAGGAAGTATAATTCTATTTACCAAATTTTCAACCGAAAGACTCAACTCTTCAACCAATTTGGTATCAAGGGAGACAAAAATCCCGTTGACTCTTTGGATATCATTTGTACAAATTTCAAAAATAACAAATAACCATGGTTATTTTCATCACAGTAGAAAGAGTGAATCATTTCCGATATGTAACACCTTTCGGTTGATTTGATATAACTAAAATTAGTTTTTGCACCAACCAAGAGTCTTACACTCTTTGTAAAGTAAAAGCTATAGATTCTAGATATAGATATAGCTATTCTAGATTCCTCGACATTGTATCAGAAGTTACCTGCAAAACAGCCAACTGTGCTTAACGAAATACACGGAGAATATACAGTAATGCAAAAATGTCTTCTTTTGGTTATTTTTAGACCGAATATCAGACAAAATCTGCTAAATTATTTTAAAAACCAGCTAGGATTTCCAGCCATCAGCTAGATTATATTTTTCCAGCTAGACAAGTCAAAAATCAGCTAGACTGGCAACACTCGTAGTGAGTATATATATGTATTTTTTCTTTCAACGTGAATAACACATTGGCACAACAACCTTGACTGTATCTCTTGCATGTAAGAGAAAAAAACCAGTTGAAACGTTTCAATATTCTAGCTAATTTCTAAAAGCTGTACTCTAGCACTATTGTGGAATTAGTGATTTTATATTAGGTATGGCTATTTGATTGTTGTGAGTAAAGCCAATCCTGAGCTGTGACACATTTTCTAAATTTAAATCCTGAGGGTATTTTTTTCAATACCGATTAATTTTATTATAAACTCTGGTACCGAGTGGTCCATTGAAATCTGGACACTTTCTAATTCCATAATAAATTAAGGTTATTGAAATTAGTACATATTTCGATATATTACAGCATAAACAATTAGTTACAAATAAAAACAAACCTGAGCTCTCTAGCTAACGTATAAGTCGAGAAAATGACACTTGAACGGGATATACGAATTTCCATTCGCGCACTCCAAGCAGTTGGACATCTCCAGAACCACCTTCTACGCATTCAGCAAGTCCAAAACATTGGAGAGGAAGAACAGCTCTTTCAAAGAGGCCAAACTGGACACAGATAAATTAAAGGAAACAGTCCAGGCCAATTCACTCAAGTCCATGAGGGTCCATGCAAGAGATCTTGAGGTGACATACCAGACTGTCATAAGATATATCAGAAAAATGGGTGGAAAGCAAGGTGACTATATAAATGTGAGGCATATTCGCTCCAAAAACAAGGACCATTTGCTTCCTCACGCTGGACACTTTTTTCGCATTTGTAAACGGGAATCTGAGTGCTTTGCGTCTTGCTCAAAGGCTCTTGTTGGAACTCAGTGATCCTACTACAAATTTTCATGAGTCCTTCATTATCAGTCTCTGATTTTGAGTCCATACTGGTTTCCTGGACCTTACTTGCTTCCAATAGGTGTTTCACAAGCTCTGAGATCCAAAGAAGCTGGAGCATCCATTTTTTTCTGAGGAAATTCAAAATACTGGGTATCCCGGAGATTGGGACGGCAGGGCATGACAAGAACACGATTTGAACCTCAAGATGATGCCAATTTTGCGAAAAAGCTCCCAATTAGTGCAAATGAAAATATCTGAGTCAGCTAACCCCAATCAGATTGCCTTGTTTCCTTACCTTTATATATAGTCACCTTGGTGGAAAGAGACTTGTGATGGTGGAGAGGCTACTTTTGAAACCAGCAATGAAAGAAAACCTTCTCCTCCGTTGTAAGATTTTTTAAAAATGAGTCTTTTGTGTTCGTTTGAACGCTTCTTTGACACTTTTTGACCCCCTAAAGCCCTAATTTCAACCCTGCAGTGTCCTTCGTCCAAACACCGAAGCCCTCAAAGCCACTGTCAGCCAGCAATGGAACGCAATGACAGAGGACTACAATTGCAGTGTGTTCAAGGTCTTCCTCCCCTACCTAGAAGCCATCAGTATCGTTGAGGACGGCCACATTAATGGCTGCGACACACATCTATTTATAGTATTTCTTTTGCTGAAGTTCTTTTGTTAATTAATCAAATATCTTGTTGAAGTTTAAAAGTTTTCAGATTTTAATGGACCACTCGGTATTAGCTGAATTTCTTAAGCCTTCCTTATTTAAAAAAAAAAAAATATATTCATAATATTTGCGGTTAATCTAATTATTTTAATCGTTTAAGTATTCAAACGGATATTATTAGTATTGGAAGTGAAAGAGTAAGTTGGTACATGCTGATTGAGGCAACTTGAGATATTTGATAAAATAATAATAAAAATATTTTCTTACCTGGTTTGTGATGGCTGTGTATTCGAATTGTGTGCCAATCACTTTTGTGGGAGTATTCATTGATACAAGAAACATCCTCAAGTCTCCTCGTAGTCAGAGTTAAGACTCCTCTTTTCGAACAATTCCCAATAAAAAACACCAAAACCTTTTCGGTAAACAAATAGGATTCAATGACATCAAATGATTCATTGTTGTGTCTGGATCTTCTATCTTTACCCCTCGGGTATTCAAAGAAATTATCCGGTTAATGCCCATCTTTAATTTTAATTCATTGGGAATTCTGACAGGAAAGAAGCACACAATTTTCATTTGTATTTTTTTTTTTTTTGTAAGTTTATTTTAAATATATAGGTGAATGCATATTTAAAAACGTCATTCTTTCTTGTATACGAGATTAGAGAATTAAAAGAAAGGATTTTTAGAATCATTAAAATGTGCATAAATGCCTATTTCTTTTACTCCTCCGAGGAGGAGTAAATGAGTCTGTTGAATTCAATCGACTCTAACTAATTCTTTGATCTACTTCGTTTCTGATTTAAAAAATCATCACCTTCTTTTAACTCATTACATGAAGTTTTATCTTTTGTTGAGGAACATTTCCCCAAAGAGTTTAACAATAGTGTCCCGATATACTTTGATTTGATTTTTGATTGCATTACAAGTTAATTTGGTAGGACATAGCCTAAAACACTGATTGCATTACTTTTTGACGCCATCAAATTTTATACTGACTAGGCATCCCCAAACTGGTCTGATTTGAGGGAAAGCTTTGGGGTCTACCACGATAGTTATTACATAGTTTGGACCACTGATTTTACCATATAAGTGAGCATCTTTATTTGTTGGTGGGCACTTAGATGGACCATTTTTCGCATCTTACTGCAATACTTGAATAGTTTGTTGAAATCTACACTAGTTGAAAAAAAAAGAATGTCTCCTTGAAATCTGCAGTGGGAGCGAAAACATGGATCAGGATCAAGGTGAAGACCTGGATCGACATAGTTACTAGTTGGAGGCCTTATATGGAAGAAGGACTCGCCTCCCCAAACATACCTCGAAAAATAGTCTCAATCGGTTTCAAGACAATTTTGACGACTTTATCTCGCCAAGCTTTTGGTCTCCTCTCGTCAGATCTAAATCTGATGGATTTCTTTTTGTGTGGGGTGCAATCAAACGACAAAATTATCAACAAATCTGCAATACGAAAGACGAACTTATGAGTTGGATCAAGAAGGAATTGCAGGATTTGCCATGGTACTAAGTAGCGAAGGTCTGCTTGCGCTTTTGGCCTCGTATAATAACTAAATTTGAAGATATAGGTGATTTTAAAGAATCAAAATACTGAAAATCTATCAAGCTATCAGAATCTGGTTTTATGGTTTTTTGATCTGATAACTGGTTAGAGAGAAAATTACCGTTGAAAAAAAAATATCATTTTTGTGTTACATATAGCTTGCACACTCTGTATATATATTTGGTTAAGTTAAATTCTTTTTCAATTATACTGATGAGCACTATTATTTTCTCATAATATTTATCGATAATCCCTACTATTTCAACGTTTTCCTGAGCTGTTTAAAAAAAAAAACAACTGTCGAACATTAAAGTTAAAGCATCATTGACTATTTGTGGAATTGGGATTCAATGTTACTTATTCTTTGGAATGTTCTAAAAGAAAAATCAGGTCTCAATATAACTTCTACAAGCTGAATAAGCTGAATTTAATGCCAACTAACCTCGCTCTTTCCCTAAATTATATATCTACCACCAGTACTGGAAGTCATTTCTTCCATGTTTTAAACTTTCATAAAGATTTAACGAAACCATGACTGTGTAATAATGATGATTAAAATTCTGAATCAAATGTAAAAGTAGTTTCCTCCTTTTTTATATTTTTTTTATCAGACTACAAATATAAATATGTACGTAAGCAGTTGTTTGGTATGATGGAAAATATGTGAAGTTAAATTTTTTCATTAAATGAGGATTGGAAGGACTTATATAATGTAAATAGGTAATTAACGCCCAAATAAGTAAGATGGTTAACCACATATCTTAGAATTAGCTAACAATATTTGAGATCTATTGAGAAAATTTAATATATATATATTGGAATTTAACTTCAAGATTAAATTACAATTTAGCTCTATTCATTTGACGTTCCTACTTCGAAAAGAGAGAATATTAAGATTTAAATATTAATAAATTAATTAATTGTATAACAGAGCTTAGACAATAGTAAATATTAATAATTGTGAAATGTTCAGATATTTAATCCATTCAATCCCGAGATATGAATGTTTGCGGTCCTTTATGATTAATAAATAGTCTTAATGTGACATACTAAAATATTATATTTTGTTTTTTTTTAATAAAAAATAATACAATTATTTAAAAATAAATAAGTATTACACCGTGCATTCCACAGCTGATTTTCTCAACATACTCGGGGTACAGCCAAGTATATTATGTTGTTTACGAAAATATATTTTTATAATCCACTCTACTTTGCCCCATGTCTTAAATTGGCCTTAAGTATGTACATTGGAGATTACTGGAATCTTCTTTTTGAGGGATTATTTATTTGCTACATATAATTTATTTTACATGCATTTTTTTGGAATTAGCATGTTAAATAATCTAAAGCAAGTTTCGAACATAGTTTAATTAAAATTGAGCGACTTATTGATGCTGAAGTGTATTTCTGTATTGATGTTCAGGGCCTTTTTGAGAAAAATATTTTTTTATCTTACTTTAGATGCTCATATCTCTGAAATTAATGAACCCATTGATCCTAGATTCGATGATATATGCTTAAACTTTTTCATAATTTAAACCTGTTTTTGCACGGAATGACCCAGGTCATCCAAAAACTGTCTATATAGGATTACCCTTCCTACATATTATGTTTTTTTAAATATTCAAGACTTACAATAATTGCTCGATATTTTGATGAGTTATGAGCTAAATAAATCAATTTGTCTATTATTATATTATTTATATATGTAAAGGGTTATTCATAAGATTTAAACCTACCCCAGTTGCTGCAAACTTTTCAAAGCTTCATTTATCAATCTGCAATCTGATTTACTTAAGCTCAATCCCAGATCAACCCCCATAAAAGATAAAAAAAAGGGTAAACAAAAAAATGTCATATTCAGTCATCATGCATTAATTTAGGAAGACAGTTGAAGTTCTTTACAATGAAGGAAAAACGTTGTCGCTAATTCATCTGAGACTAGATGACTTGATAATCCTTAGTACTATTGAATATACCGTCCAGAATCTTTTTAATACTCGTAGCTGTGATGAAAAGCCAAGAAGTCACCTTCTAAGGTAAGTAAGGATCTGAGAAACATCGAACAGGTCTGATTAAAGTTTATCGCACCAGTAAACAATTGATGTCGAAAATGGCGACAGAAATAGGAAGTTTGGAGCCATTATTGCATAAGATGGGTCAAAATGACTGGATACTGACACTTTTTTATCTATTTTACAGTAAAAAACTCACAGAAGCTATAAGAGGCAAAAAATGGGAAGTCCGAGGAGTTGATGGGCATTTGTAGGTGGCAGCTATGCATGGTCTTCAGTAAAGAGAAAAAAATGGGAAATTTAACATAAATTTCCCATCTTATTTCTCCTCGGTTTGAAGAACATTCCTTGGATAAAAAAGGGTGGAAAAAATACAATAAGATTAAGCTCCAATTCATTTTGGTAGAAAATCTCAGAAATGGCTAAAAGAAATAATTCAATTCTCGGAAAAATCGATATGGCCTCCTTTTAGTCCAGCTATCAACCCCTTCGATTATCCTGTAAAAGGCTATCTAGAGTCGAAGGTAAAGTTCAATCCTATTATAATGTAGTACATCTCTATAATGCTACCGAAAAGGTGTGGGCGGAACTTCCGGGAAAATTCATCTGTATAGCATGCAACTCTTTCCACTCTCCTTTACCAGCTGACAACGGCAGTTAATAATTTATAAAAAATAAACTCAGATACATAGTCTTGAACTTTTATTTCCAGTATTTCCTATAAATATATAATTTTTTTCTGATTAATTATCCTGTATAATAATACTTTTAAAACTTATGAATGAGCCTGTGTGTAAATCAAAGAATAAAAGTCTTTATCGAACGGGGAAGTCTATAAACTACAATTATTATTTTGTACATAGAGTTACTATAAATATTATAGTCTAAGCAGTGCAAAACTTATCATTTTGTAAATATTTATTTATGATTGAGGAGTAAGAGAGCAAATGGATCTCACCTTGACATGTGTTAGTTTGGAATTTTATGATGGAAATTTAGGATATGACTGTGTTTGCCTTATATTAAAATTTATATTATTCTAACGTTTTGAATTGTGATAGATACTTCAATCTGTATCCTGGTTTCTAAAAATCGTACATGTCGAAAATCGGATGTAAAGGACATTTAATAGTTTTTATTTTATTTCAAGGAGATAATAATGTAGATCAGCGACGTCGAAATGCAGTTGCAAGTTGGGAGGTGGCGGGAAATTATATAATGGTAACGTCATCAAGGCAACTGCAAGTTGTTGTTTTTTGTTTGTGTGTTTTTGGGGTATTTGTATGAAAATGTTTTTGCTCTTTTTATAAATGCCAAATTTGACACGTAACTTTTTTTAAGAGGAAACAAAATACTATTTTTAGAGTTTTTTTTTTTTTTTGGAACACTCTAAATTTAAAGGAATAATCTATTTTTTAAACAATTTATATTTTGTCAATTTATGGAGTTGGAAGAGACACTAAATTTGAACGAATAATTGCTTATTAGACGATAATTTTATATCGGGATAATAACCCAAATTCGTGAAAGTGTATGTGATTGAGGTAGAGAGCAATATCCCCTTGGCCCCTTGCTTCATGTACCCCTGACTTTAGATCCACAGAGATTATAAAAGATAACAAGGATATGATTTATTGTTAAAATCTCTTGTTTTGTGCAAGTACATTTGACCTTCCCCACAGTTTAAATCAGGACAAATCCAGGGGCGAAAAATGAAACGTACATTGTACACTGTTGTTGTTATTGTTGAATCTGCGTATTTCTTCCTTTCATCCTGTTTACGAATGATACATAATATATTTTATTGAGTATTTTATATTTTTCACGAAGGGAGGAGGATATCTACCACAATCGACCTTGAAAATCAACCTGGTGATGTCTTGAGCAAAAAAAAACAACACAATTTAAATTCATGATATGTACAAGAAATAAATGTAAATATTAGGTCATATGTAGCTTTTCAAGGTCATTATTGTGTTATTATAAACAAAATAATTTCGATTCCCTTTGACTTAGTATTATACACTAACTATTACTGTTATGTTGTCTAAACGAATTTCCCGATACTACTTTATTTATTGGATCAAAGAGGCATTCTCTGCATCAACGATTGAAGGGGTTAGCACATTATTATGTGCATTGTAGAAAATACCAACTACTTCACCAGTTCTATAGGCGATGATACAAAACTTAAACTGAATGATTCACAAAGAGCAGGTTGTAGAATCAAGTATACAATAAACCTTATTTAATTTTCTTTAATTTCCAGGTATTTAGTGTATATGTCTTTCCCTATTCATTAAGGTATTTACATGCCGAAACTTGCTCTCACATTAACATACATAATAAGTTGGGGAAAAAGTAATTTCGTATTTTTCGCTTTATTTCAATACTTAATAAGAAGTGTTAGAATCATCTGATTAAAGATAAGTATTCTCTGTTTTGCTCAATAACTTGTTTTTAGTGAAAATCCAACTTCATAATGCCTTTCTCGTTGAAGTCCTTGTCCCTATTGGCTAAAACTCGGACAGCTAATTTTCACAGGCCTCTGTTGAGGCCAAATTTGTACCCCCAAACTTATTGCCATAGACAGGAACAGGTAGTAGTCACTTGTTGCCAGGTTTAGGTGAATGCATAAGAACTTCCCATCTGAGCCTGGAGCTTCTGGTGGGCCAGTGTGGTCTGGTGTTGTCTTGAGGAAACACGATTCATCTCCTAATCGCCAATGCTGTCCACTTCTGTTCGATCACCAGCTTCAAACAGTTGATGTGTTCACAGTAGAGGGCAGAATTGAGCGTTTGACTATTGGGGAGCATCTCATATTAGATTATTCCTTGCAAATCCCATCAAATACACATCAACACCTTCTTGACTGTAAATCCTGGCTTGCCCAAGGTGTGGGCCGCTTCGTTGGCTTTTGATTACGATCTTTGTCACTTGACATGAACATAAATGATCCAATTTTTATGGCACATTTCTCCTCTTGAGACCTCCATACTTGACGCGCGATGATTCACGACTGAACATTTATAGCGCAATATTACGCAATTAGTGTTGGTAGTATACACTCACACATTTAAAATGCCTTTTCGTATGATACGATGTGACAAATAAAAAAACAAGATATACTAAGTTTTAAAAAAAATTCTAGAAATACGAAATTACTCTTTCCCCCAACCTAATATATATCAATATTCTCCTTCCTTCCTTCGTGGCTAACAAACCCTTGAACCCCAGTAGATGTGTAATAAATAATCAAGCTCATAACTACCATAGAAATGAACATAATACCTTCATCTCAATAAATCATATACATTTTCAGACATTTGAAATTCTTTTCTAAATAATAAATGCTAGAATTTAACTCTCTTAGATTTTCTTCCATTTTTTCTGTCTGGATACCTTCTGTTGATGTAGATTGTAGACACTGATTGCTACTTTACTATGTTTAGGTTTACAAACATAGACCAAATTTCAGTAATTTGAAGTCAATACCTATATATGCACAGATATGGCCGAACAATATTATTTTCATTCCTCAAGGCTAAGTCCTGTCTGAGGAATCGTCAAGTTTGCAACATATACATACATAAATATATGCTAACTATTCAAGTATAACTATAAACGTTAAAATTAATTTGACCTCTAACCTGTACACCTGCGACGCGATACTTATCATTCATCTTTTTAAAGTGCTGTTTATTTTTAAAAGTTAAAAGTCTGAAATATATTGGGAAGTATCTAATTAGTCTTTCAGTAAAGACATTCAACTATGACTCTCATGTGTCTTTTTAATTTATAATCTACGATAAAATATATTCCGTTTTTAATCATCTCAAAACAAAGTATATCCAATTAATATGTACCAACGTACATATACGTCCTATGGAAGCCAGGCAGACATTGACAAATTAAAGGATGAATATTATTAGGGTATTGTTCTATGTATATAGTACATACATATATATTATAAAGTTATCATAATCAAATATATATAAACTTTATCCTAGGAGGGAATGACGATGTTTGAATTACAAAAACACATTTGTAAATGGAAAATGCTAATGAGACATTGGAAACAAAATCCTACAAGTGTGTTTCTAGCTCGACTTCATACATGTTCAAGAATAAAAAAAACAAAAAATAATAATATATTCTCACTAAAGATACATGACGTAAGAAAAATAAAGGGCCTCATGACTAAGACGTAATTTAATAAGGTCCTCCTTCTAGTAGAATATAATATACATTTGACATTTGAGAGAGAGAGAGGCAGTGAGGATAATAGCAGATATTATGTCATAAGTTAAGTCTGCGCTTAAAGTGACCCTTATGAACACCTTCATTGAAGAATGATATTAGCTCTGCAGATGAATTAAAGTAGCAAATTATCACCTCTGAGAAAGTACATCTACATAATATGTGTATAATTTACCTCAAGTGACAATATCTGCTTTAATATATTCTACAATACACATCTATTCAATAGCGAATTTTTTCAATATTCAGGCCTGTAGATCAAATATGCTTCTTCATTTTGAATTTCTACTGATATGGTGTAAACTTGATTGTTAAAGTATGATTAGAGGGAATTTTATTGTGTAGCATTATTAGGGATGTGAAAATGTTCTAAGTCCTCGTTAGTCTAAATCAAAAAGAAAAGTAAATGTTGGCAACTTTGATAGACAACAAATCTGCCAACAGGGATCACTATAAAAACTACAGTGCCCCTTGCTTGCTAATACGTTTGAATTTTCAAATTAGGTAGAATTAATTAATAAGAGCACTAATATCTTACAGTTACGAGCACATACTTTTTTTAAAGTGTAATAATCTCAAGGATTTCGACAATTTTGTCGAATCTATAACAATCTTTTATATTATACATACAAATGTAGAGTTGTAAATCGTATGCATTTTCCGTATGTAAAAAATAAAGAAGATTAAAAATAACATGATAACCCTGGCAATTTGAAGAATGTTTGAGAGGAGTTTCAATGTCATGAAGTTTCATTAAATTGTCTGTGAGTTGGAAGGAAAAAAAACACAAGTCCCACTTGGATCAAGCTAGAAAATAAGCAGGAATTACTTTGTTTTCAATCCTCAATTCAACAGGAACTTAAATTAACTTACTGACAAATCCTTAGAGTTACTCTCCGTCGTTCCACTTAATATTTAGACATTCTCTCCTCCAGAATGAAAAGAGAATGATAACAGCTCTGAATATAGGAAACGTTGGAGATTGCCAAAAACAACAACAGCAAAACTCTTGGATTAAAAAATGTTTAGGATTTACTACACTATAGACTTCGTCCTACAGATTTGTCTACCATCTATTCTGTAACTCTTAACTAATTTAAATAGACATATATAATATGAGCCGTATGAACTTAAATATTATTGGCTTTTGTTTCATAATTATCAACGTCCGCACTTGAAGCATTAATACCTTCTATCCTTGAACATATTTACCCACACGTACTAACATTCATTCCTCTGATACATAATCATCATCAATGCGTGCATTAAAATACTCTTGATCAACTTCTTTTTAAGAGAGAATATTGTATGTGTACATATTAGTCCATTCAAGAAGGGGGTGGGAAGGAATGGAATGGAATGGAAGGGTAGAAATGAGAGTCGTTGAACTTTAATGTGTTTTTTTATATTTATAACTAACTTAATAGTATAGTTCTTTGTAAGTCTACTTAATAATGATACGTGGATTTTATATATATGTTTTATTTTTTAGTGAATCAAGTTTTTCATTGAGTTGTTGCAAGTCAGAGCTGGATTATGTATAACTATAAGACTCTTATGACTCCCTCCAACCCCCATTGATGATGTGAATCCAAATCGACATGATAACCTTGGAATGCAAATGAATATGAAGCTTTTACTTGTGTGCACTTGTTGTTGTTTTGATTCTAATGTTTACTACTATTTTGTTGAGAGTACTTGTTTTTACACACTTTGAAATGAATACAGATTGCAAAGAGAGATGATCCCCTCTGATAGGAATCCTCCCTTGTTGTTTACGCTAAGGCGATGATGAATGTTGAAAGGAATGAGGCTTGTCCTTGTATTCAACCCAGTGTTTTTCTTCTCTCTCTCTCTCTTCCATCAGGGCGTCTGCAGGGGGGCTTGGTTTTTGCATTTTTCTTTTTGGAAAAAATTCAAAAATCCATAGCTATTAACAAAAAATTTCCAAAATTAATTTTATTGGAAAAAAAAAATCAAGTATTAAAAAAAAGATCTATAGTTTAAAAAAAAAAATCAAATTTATAAGAAATTTGAAAATCCACAGCTATTCACAGAAAAATAATTTTAAAAGAACCAACAATTTGTAGAAATAAATTATTTGGATATTGGGGGAAGGGCTATAACCCTCCAGTCTACGCCCTCCATACGCCCCTGTCTATCCAAAATTTATTGAAGGATTACTGATAAATATGCGTGTTATGTTTTAGACTTTACCAATGGCAATACCATAGCCCAGAGCATCGCTTAAATATAAGTGTTCTCTATAGTGTTAAGACAATCAAAAGATATTTTATTGAAACAACACTAAGGTCAGTTCTGTATTAATTTTGTTCCTGCGAGAGCCAAGGCGATGGCATTGAAATCTTACATTTACGTAGGAGTTTTCTCAAGGATTCTTCTTACTCTTAGTAGATAAACCTTTGTTGAAGGCATTCTAAAATGAAGGGCTTTACGAAAATGGTTGTTCCTAATTGCTCGAATACTATGACCTTAGATTATTAAAAACATTTGAGATTATACTAGTTGAAGTTAGAAGAGGCCTCACATATGTAGATTGTAGGAATTCTGTAGACTCCTTCCAAGTATAAATGAAACTCATTCTATGCAATTTTGATGACAACATGCAAATATATTTAATTACAATTAGCTTTGATCCGTTTAATCATTAATTAGTAACATCACCCGTAAGTGAATCATCATTTCCACCAGAGAGTGTCAAACAAATACTCTTGTAGTTTTTATGTTGGACGTCTGACTCTCAGACTAGTCATCATCGGTTGAAACTCATATATCCAATCATATTGTTTTTAATGGAAGACAAAAAAGCGTTATATATGTATGTTTATATGTATATATTTGAATCCAAGACATTGATCATACAACATATTTTGCAAAAAAAAAAAATAATAATAATAATAACGATAAAAAGGATCCTAACCTTGAAAAGCTGATTAAATTTAAACTAAGATCCAACCCCACGTGGATATCTTAAGTATGTATGTATATATACTTCCCTTGACCTTGAGCTATGTATGTATGTATCTAATTTGATTATTTTGTAGCTATTTATGTAGAATAGATAAATACATATGTGTACATTCATCAATAGGATTGATTCATTTGACCGCATGAAAAGTAAAGGGTTACATATAAGAATCCACCTTGTACTGTATTTGAGGCGAAATCCCTACTCTGTTTTCCTGTCTTACGTAGCTCATAAATATATTTTTGTTTTTTTCAAATTCAGTGAGTGTCTGTAACCATTTAAATAATGATTTTGTACCGGCAATAGGGGGAATCAAGCTCCTTTACATAGAAAAGTCCTTGAATAGATCCCCTCCTATTCCTGCTCTACTCCTTTCTTAAACATCTGCTTATTCCTCCTGTTTACTTATCCAGACACGGCTGGCAAGATTGTACTTATGTAAAGAATCAAATCGAGGGGTTTAAAAACTAACACAACATTATAAAGTGTATTTTTTTGTCAGCTCTCATGTTTCTACTTTGTTTATTTACCTAATCAGTGTTTGGAACGTTCATTGGTTGAATGTTAATTAGTTCTTGTTATGCTCTGAACACTTTTCACCATATATTATTATTGAATAATAAGAATTGGCTAACTACCAACTGATTTTGCTTTATTTTGTATAAATAGTTGCGTGATACAATAAACGTAACGACGTTTTACAAGTGTCAAAATCAGCGTTGTGTTCCCGTTATTGTTTTTTTTTATCTTATTCATATATTGATACTGATTGCAAGAGCTGACTATACGTCGATACCGATAATATAAAGGTAATAATTATCAAAGGACAAACGAAGAAACAGATGTACATCAAACTGGTGATGAGATCAATATATACCTACATGTGTTTTTTTGGTCATTGATAATGGTTAGAGCAGGACTGGGCAATGTACGGCTTAATAATTTTTGTGATCTGCTAAAAAGCTTAAATGAAGCGTTTTAAATGCGATTCATTTTAAATATGAATTAATTGAACACATAGCAATCTGTATTGTATCTCTCAACCTTTTCTTCTCAAAAAAAGGTTTCGGTTTAATAGACTTTTAATTATCTGATAGTTACTCAATTTTCCCTAACTGTAGAACTATTTTACTAGTAGGGAATTGTTCATAGCTCAATGACAACTAATTCAAACTTAGCTAATCAAGTTTAGAACACAAATACTTAAAAAGGAGAAGTAAAAAAGAAATAATAATTTTCATAAATTGTTACAAAAACAAATTTTTTCTGTTAAATATTCTATCTTAGCTTTTTCACCATTTGAATATTGTAATATATATAAATATACTTTTCTGATAGCAGTTCTTCAAAAATTACATTCATCTTAATGTGGCCTCTGGGTAAGATATCAGGAATTTTTTTAACATAGTATAGCATAGCATATTCATGCTTGTGTCCAACTGTTAGGTACCCTTGAGGTTAACCCAGATTTGAAAATTATGTTATATCCACGAACTTTATTTGCATTTCTCATACCACTGCATTCAACTGAAGATATTTAAAATGAATAAATACGTGGATCTCAGATCGACATTTTGTTTCATACAAAATTAATACCCTTTAACCGTAGGTCCTTTAGATGAAACAATCTCCCTCCAGCTTTGTATCTAACCACCCATACATATAACTTAGATTTTTTACTGAGTTTATCGAAACAACAAATATTTTCTTCTTCATCTACATAAGTAGGGATCTAGGACCCTAAGGTTTGTAACTTTAGTGAAATTGTGATCAAATTTCAAGAGTTGAGAGCCTCGAGACTAAGGATTGTGAACATTCGCTCCCATTAATCTATGGTCAAACGTCTGTATGTGTTCAATTATGTATGATAGGTACGTGTGATATTTGCTATTAATGTAATAAGAGGGAGTTGTAATGACTATAGTTACTGATCTATTTATAAATCATCGTTGTTAAACTCATCGTTATTAATCAATTAACGCCTCTTATAGATGAGCAAGTGATTTTTCTTTTTTTACGTTAATTATATCTCTCATTTTTAGATTTTGCTCATTTGATTGCTGTAGTGTGTCTACTTGTTTTTTGTTATTTTTTTCATGCAAGAATACGGAGTTCATTGAACCCCAGATATTCAACGATACACATTCATATATACATTGTATAAGTAAACCATTACATTTCGACCATTTAAAGGAAATGAATGTTGCAAAGAATAATGGAGTTGGTTACATGCTCAATACTTTGGGAAATGAGCTTTTGATTTGGTAATGGGTTTTAAAAAAGCTAGTCGGGTTTTGCTAGGGTCAACCCCTTTTTTTTTGTGTGTTGAAAGGAGGCCAAGTTGAAGCAAATTAAGAAGTAATTGAATTCATGTTTTGATTTTATTTGGAGGTAGAGTAAAATTTATGTAAATTTCCCTCCCTGTTCACTAAAGGCACTTTTCACAAAATGACTCACAAAAAAATAAATAAAACCTTAGGAATATGAAAATAGGGTAAAAGAGAGAGTTTATTGACTTGTCTTCAAACAAGTACAAATGTGTGTTTTTTTATGAGGGTGATGTTTTCTTTTTTTTGTTAAACCATATTCATAATATATTATGTACACTGTACAGTAATAATGCTAATTAAAAGAGTCTCTTTTTCTCAAGACGTAACATCTGTCTTGAGGGTTGGAAAGACAGAATAAAAAGAAAATATTTATATATCTATTAAGAAGTGAATTATGTTTCTTTCTACATATTTTCTTTTACAGTTACCATTTAGCTTAAGTTCGTTAACTTTAGTCATTTTGTATTTACAATTTGAAGAACACACTATTAGTTATTGTATGCCTTCAGAGGTATGTAGGGATACAATATACATGTACCAATGTTTTGTTGAGCTTAATATTCAATGTATGATTTAAATTCTAAAATTTTCTCCTAAATATATGCTTAAATATAATAGTAAGAATGTAGAAATAAACTCTATAACAAAAGCAATATATTAATACAAAATCTATATAAATAAAGAAAAGTTTATCTGTATGCATGCATGTACTGTATATAGTAATATTTGATCTATATATCCTATATCAATACAGTATAAGAAAATAAATAAGGACTGTAATAGACAAGGATCATTGTATAAAATGAATTAAATCTTGCAGATGATTAGTTCAGCTCATATTAAAAAAGAAAAAAAAAGGAAGTGCTATCTATATCTAGGTATGTTACAAAATGCCGATTTACAGTCCGAAAAAAATTTAATAAGTTGCTTTAATTAATTCCACAATTTGCCTAAAAATAAGTCATCTCAAAATAGCCTTTAAAATTACGGATGTGGTGTAATGGATCAAATAAAAGATATATTATACGTTAATGATCTAGTACCTTGTAAAGTTTCCTAACAATCTGTCGATGCAATGTACATAAATTTCAACCCGACATTAGCAACTTTAATCTTTATAACTGTGCAATATGAAATTACCTTGTTTTATTATTATCTTTTTTTTTTTTTTTCCATTGCAGGTATTTAAAATATCAACTTTTACACAATACTATACGCTGCAATTCCTGAAAATTTCATTCAATTCTCTTGATTTTTAAGAAAGTTTTTAAAAAAAAATTTAAATATCATATTATATCACAGATTTTGGTGTAGGTTATAGCATAAACAGTAGAAAAAAAAAGGGAATAAATTCAGATGATAAATGGTCATAAATTCCTTAATATTGAAGCTAGAGACATGTTTTTGGTATTAACATGTCTCTTTTACCATCATCTATCAGATGAACCAGGTTTAAAGGGAAAATATTGAGTTTGATTTTTTTTTGTAACATACCGACTGTGTAAAATGTTACAAAAATGTGATATGGAATGAGGTTTAGCAACGAGCAAAAGTACTCCCCGGCTCGTCGAATTATATATATATATAAATAAAAAAACAAGCTGTTATTATCATTTTCCTTTTTGAGGTTTTGCGTCTAAGTATTGAGCTACGTGTGAGTGTTCTCATAAAAAAAGGAGAGTAATCTAAAGGATTTGTTGGGGAGTTATCTTTTGTGTTATTAAAGCAACATTTGTTATTTTTGCCGACGTCGAATAACTTTCATGTAATATCGGGTATATTATAAAACTATAATATTGAATTACTCAAATACATGTTCAAGATTTATATCGGTTACAACCTTACTGTATTTCCGTACACTGAGAAATATGTAACTAATTTTTGATGCTCCTAAAAGTTGATCTTTGTAGAAAATATATATTTATTACATACGTAGATTCTACAAAGAATAACTAAGTACCCACTAAAATAGTTTATCAAACAAGTGACTAATCAAATTAGAATTTAAATACAAACTCTCTCATAATTAATATATATATTTTATGCATGACTATGTATAAATGACAATTGATAAAACATAATGAGATATTCACCTTTGCAATGTGTTCAATTTTACAATGTAGGCCCATACTGTCAGAAATTTAACTTCAAATGAAACTTATATAACCCATGGATAAAAGTCACTTACGATTTGCCAATTCCCACTTAAATGAAGATACGTACATCTTTTGACAGATGGTGCTCAGTCTCACACTTCTAATATGAACAAAAGTAGTGTCAAACTCCTTTCTCTAGCTTTTGGAGCAATAACTTTTATCTTCCATTTAGTTTGTATTGGAATCCGATGGATTTTGGAGTATGGTCGATTTTATAAAGAAATTGTCTACAAGAAACTCCATTCTTATTTGGATGCACTGAAAACCTCCCTAATTTGAGAATGGAGCAATATTTCTAAGGAAGTGGCCCATGCCTACTGTGGTATTCTTCCTAATAAACTTAAGGCTGTTTTATTTTTTCTTCAAAATACGGCCATTTTATATCATTTTAGTTGTCACCTATTGATATGATATTCATTAGTATTTATACACAAATTTAGGTTACTAATCACAGAAATAAAAAGTTATATGCAACTATTCATTTACATTATTTAGAGTCCACCCTGTACAAAATACGTACTTTGATGGATTTTTCAATAGTAAAAAATATGTATGGAACTTGTATAATGTATTTTTTGTATAAAGAATTATTGAAAAGTACATAGATTCATGTTAGTAAAGGTAGGTATCATGCAAGTAAATATATCGCCGTATAAAAGACCTCACCTTCGAATGTGTATGAAAGAACTTACACCTACTATAAGTTGTTTAGTGCTAAATATGAAAAAAACAATAACGTTTTTTTTGTCTTTATTTCATGAACTATTAACATAAATACATTATAGATATAATATATACAAACATATTTATATATATTTTTAGGAGTAATTGTGGAATTACCTACTCATTGAAGAAATAATGACGGATTCAGTAAGTTGAACCTCTTTGAATATTTATTTATCATCTATCCAATTAAGCATGAAGAAATACATTATAAATATATATTGTTTTTTATATATAAGATCATTTTTAACTGCATATCTTCATTATGCCTTTTCTAAAGGGTGGTTTAAGCTAAAAACAAACAATAAATAGTGTTAAATTCAATAATATAAGTTGCTAGATTAAAGTGTCAGAGTTTGAATAAATATGAATTCCAAAAGACGGAGATTCAAGGGTGTCCTCGTAGCGAATCCTACTATCCAGATGCAACTCAGCGAGAATTTCGTTGCCAGGGATCTCCTCTACATTGATGAACACCGATCCCGGATTCGTAAGAGGGATTGCATTTCACACGTTGTAAGCTCTACCACTCCCCTTCTCTATCTTTTCTTCTCTTCTAGCTAGGCCATTGACTTCAATCAATTGACTATCAATTCAAAAATGAGTTTTATCCTTGAAATATTGTCATGGCTTTACCTCAAATTGACAACGATTTAGTGCGTTTTTGGGGTAGCTCTTTTTTTTCAATTGAAGCTTAAACTTCCTAGTAACAAGTATCAAACTTTTTGAATATATTTTTCTTGAAGCTATGCGCCTTTGAATAAAAATCACATATTTTCAACTTTAAAGAAAGATAACTCGAGTTAAAAGTATGATGCATACATTTTAAAAATAAGAAAAAATGTGTTGCCACTTTCTGAAGGCCACGAGACTAAAAGAGAAAAAATAAGGCTATATTTGAAATTATGGGATCAAACTCTACGAAGTTGAGCATTAGCTGTTCTTGATCCATTTTTGCTGTTAAGCAGTGTAATTAATACATCACGAAATTTAAAAAATGCTGAAAAGGAGATGAAAAAGTGAATTGAACTTGGAATGATAACTGTCCAAGAAGAAGAACACATTATACATATGCCATACAAGAGACGAAAAAAAATCAATTTGTTTGTTGATAAATAAGATGTAATACAATAAGTTGAATACTAATACGTAAGTCATGTGTTCTAAAGTAAATCTAGTTTTTTTTCTTTTCAAATCTGGTTCTTATACAGTTAGTAAAAATTAGAAATCTCTTTATATTAAGCAAGAAATTTCAAAAATTACGTTTTTGATATTATTTTTTTCCCAAAAATCCAAGGCTATTCACAAAAAATCAAATTTTTCCGAATTTTTTTTTCAAAATTCCACATTTCAAAAAAAATTCAAAATCCATAGCTATTCTCAAAAAATTAAATTTTTGGGACAAACTTTCAAAATTCCACATCTGCTCACCAAAATTAAAAATTTCTGTTTTCCCAAAAAAATTAAATATTAAATTTTTTCGAGAAAAATTATTAAAATAGCTATTCACAGAAATTTTAATTTTTTTTCCAAGAATTAAATTAAATTTCAAATTTTTGAAAAAAATATTAAATTTTCTAGTAAAAAGCAAAATTTCTCTTATTTTTTTTTTTTTTGGGGGGGGCTGCAGGTTTCAGTTCACCCCCTCCGGACTACCCTACACAGTTAATTTTAGAGACTAACTAATAACTACATACGTACATATATTTATGTATGTGTGTTTTTACTTACTAAGATAAAGGAAATTCAATATACAATAATCAGTTTTTGTATTGAAATTTATGATTCATAGACCTCCCCCCTCTAACTGAATACAATACATGCATTACGAGGAGATCTTTCTTTGCACAATATTAAAAAGTAGCTCAATAAATCATCAATTTATGGACAACCATAAACAATATACATAAAACATATATATTTATTGTATAATTAGATCCAATAAAACCAACAATTTTAAAAAGGTATGTCTTTCTTTTTGTTTTTTAATCTGTTGAAGTTAATCCTCTTAGATAAAAATTTACATTGTGATCATTTTTTTGTCAATCTGCAAATTTTTGTAAATACACAAATATTTTATTACCTTCATTGGTTGAACTACAATTACAGGGAGCAAGGAGGGCACAGGCCTCCAATAACTTTTTCAGTAGAAGTATTTGTCGGCCTTTTTGAAGGTGACTCTTCCAAAATTACGAATCGTTATTACGACACTAAATTATATATTATTAAGCATTGAACAATTGCCAACTATTACATTGAAAATACATCTAGTATAGTCCAGAAATAATTAACTAACTACCAACTGATTATGCTCCTTTTAGTAAGGAAGGGTCCGAAATACAATGACCCACAAAAACTTACACTATTTATAAATTTTTCTTATTACTATTATAAATGTTGATTTGTTGAACTGGAATTAACTTTTGTTAAGTCCCTACTATTGTTGAAAAGTTCAAAAAACATGTGACATAACTTTCATTCAAAATGGTCACCCTTAACCTTGACCACAGCCGGAAGTATTGTTGGTATTGTTGTGAGGACCAATGAACAAGGCCTTCCTCCTGAACGTTGATGATGTACTCCTTGGCTTTGATCTTCACTTTGGCCGGCACAAACACCAATGGGGACATCCCTGTCTCAGTCACGGCCCCCCCAAACCATCACAAACTGCGGCTTTTGCACTTTGTTGACTCCATGGTTACCCAGTTCACCTTTTTTTAGCCAGAATCCGATCATTTTGGGATTAAAAGCCTGTTCCACAGTAAAAATCTTCTCACAATTGAACACAATGTTGGTAGTCGTGCCAGTTCTCAGCTTCTAAAGATTGACATTGCTTCCCTTCAGTCTTTATACCTTTACCTTGCTTGACAAGTGCTTTTGCCTCTTCAATTTGTAAGGATAAAACACAAGGTCATCTTGGATACGGTTCCTCATTATTTTTGAACCCATGATGAAATAGTTGGCCATCTTGGTGAGGGCCCTCCTGGGATTTCTTGCAAACCTTGCCTTGACGACTCCAGGCGTCCTTTTTGATCGTGGTCTGCCGGATTTGGGTCTGTCCTTAATAGATTGAGTCTCTTCGTACCTCTCAATGGTTCTCTTGATGAGCATGGGGTTAACCTCGAGGTTCCAGGTTGTCGATGATCCAAACAATAAGAATTTAAAAAAAACCGCTTTATAGAATGGTCTGCCTCTGTGCAATCAAGATCTAATGATTTTTTGAAGAATTGCCCGCAAGCTATACTAACTAGTGTGAGTATCTTTTGGAGTAGTGATCTTGAACATTGTGGTAAAAAACTGTCATCCAACTTATTCACACATGTGGTTCCTTCCTCAGAGTTCTTTGGTTTGTATTTGTCCAAAAATAACTGAATCTGCACCTCATTTATAGATGTAATTTTCTTCTTTGTGTACATATCACTCACAAATTTTTCAACTCCGCAATAGTGGATGCTGACTCCATCTGACATAAGCTGACTGTGCTTCTTTATTTTTCTGGAGGAGCTTTAGTGGTCTTATTTCCCCTTTTCCATTGAATGCCAATATATAGTCACGATCCGTGAAGGTATGATAGGCAGAGAGTGATTTTCAAAATATATCTCCAAGAACTACATGCGTCTGAGTTATGCATTTATATCACAAAAAGGGGGATTTTTATAATGTACTGATATAGCATTAACAACATATTGTTTTAACTTAGAGGGTGGGGACACTTTTTTGGGGTTCTGTCTTAATTTTCCGTAACGAATATTGGTTTTCCGTCTTAGTTTTTTAGGATGCCCTGAGATAGTACTATATACTTACATTGATACAAGTTTTGTGCATGTAGTTTATGGCGTAAAATTAAGCATACACTCAACGGTTTTTGGGGGGACAGGGGGGCTGGACTCAATATTCAGAAGGGAATTTTTTTATCATCTACCTTATGATTAAAAAACTGTCTGGAGGCCTACTCAAGAGAGGGGGGTCAAGTTAAAAAAAATCCCATCCCTGTTCTAGGTCACATTAGTAAGTACAGGCGGTCAAACCTATTGTACCTTATGGGGTGAAGTCTTCCGTATGGATTCCCAGACTATTACTTACTTAAGTGTTGTATACATTTAAGCTATTTTATTTGGTCAAAATGTATGAACAATTTAAATTTAAATGAAGAAACTATGTAGGAGTACATAATCACTGAGAAGTAATGCAAGGATGAGGCAAATTAAGGGGGGGGGGAAATACACTTTAGAATATTACTCTGTTCTTCTTTTTAAATCTCTACAAAAGTAATTCGCAAAAAAAAAAAAAAAAAAAAAAGAGATAGATCAGTCATTTATGTTATGTACGTTTAAAATATATGTAGAAAATATGGAAAAGCTTCTCCCAGTAACACATAACATATTTATCTGTGTGTAAACAACTTACATATTTTTCAAATTGCTCTTTTAAACCAGTTCCAAGAAATTTATTTTTTTGTTATTTTTGATAGTTTTAAAATAGACTCTTTTGAAAATGAAGAAATTTCCTAAGTTAATTATTCATCCTGTTTATACTAAAATGAAAATAAATAGTAATAATAGCCATCATCAAAGCAATAAAGGCTTGAGTTTTTGGAAGTAGTTTATTTATGAACATAGGTATATTGTATGGGTAAAAATATTTTATTGTATTTAGATAAACAACAGAATTTCTTTTTTTCTACTTGGAAACAGCAACAATATGTACATATGTGCCTATTTACCATCCTACATGATATTAAAACTGTTATGGTTATAGGTACCATGATCAGTTCAAGTATTCATAACTAAATGAGCGTAATTTATTATTTTCAGTCTGAGTTTACAGTGGATATATTTATTCGTTTATTCAATTCAATATTTATTTTGTTTAAGGAGAAATTCTTCTGGTGAATTTAATGGGTGTAAGATCAATACACGGTTGCTCCTAGAGAAGGATATATATATAATATATTAGGAATATGGACTTAAAAGACAACTCCTAGATTAGATGGAGTAATTGTAATCTTCATTAATAAAGCAAAGTATTTCTGGTTGTTTAAATGTGTGAGACACCCGGGGCGTAACGTATTTTTGAGTGGGGGGAAGGGGGGTTCAATTATATAATGGTGACGTCATCAGGGCGTCTGCATTATTAATTCTTCGGAGGGGGCTGAGTCATTGGACTTTTTGACGATTTTACCATATTTTTTTATAACTGCTAGATTTAACATATAATTTTTTTAGAAGAAACAAAGTTCTTCTGTGTTTAATTTATAACTTTTAAATTTTTCACAAGATACTAAATTTGAACAAATAGTATATCTTTTTTTTTAATTGGAACTTGATTTTTTTTTTCACGAAAATTATGACATTTAAATTTTTTTAGCGGAAAGGAAACTTTTGCTTAAATAACTTGACCTGATGGTTTTGGTGCCACTGATTTGAGTGTATATTATGACTATAGTTGATAATATTGTAGAGAAAAACGCGTGCAAGGAGGAGGGGGAAAAAAGACATATGGTACCATTGTTTAAAATACTGATGTGATTATCATCTTATTATGATTTTTGAGGGTATAACAAATGTATTTATTAGCAAAATGTTTAATGAAGATATACTACGTATAATTGACTTCGACGTTTTTTATCCGTTACAGTAGATTTGAAAACGTCACACACCATGAAATTGTAATTCATTATGAACCTTATTCTCAGAATAATAGCTAATGAAACGATAAAGTAGAGTATTTGAAATATATTTGAAGCTCAAAGTTTAAAAAAGAAGGCTTTAATTAAATATAATCTACATACTAAAAAATAAACCATTAAACATTTAAGTTAAATATACATAATTAAACAATTAAAATCATATAACTATTAATAATAATAAATTATAAATACAGAATATTGAAATAATAGATTGATCCAAATACAATTTTCTTGTTCTGACATCGGAATTCAGTTGCAAAACACAAGCCAGACTTGAAGTTTAATCAAAAAGATCATCACCCCTTTTTCTTCATGTGGAAGTTGCTATTTACAATTGTGCACAGGATAGATATATCTCTACCGATGAGATCTAACTAATTATTAATAATAAAGTAAATGTCAAAATCATAAAATTAGACAATAAATATATTAATAAAAAAATGTTAGAAATAAATTCATCGTAAAGATTTAGAGCAAAAGCTAATTATGTAGTTATGTCCGGCGATATTACTCCCTATTAAGAGCATCAAAAAAGATTTCCCCCCGTTATTTAGGTATGCTTATATAACAACATACTATTATCATGAAGGATATACACAATTGTTAATTATAATGCAACACCCAATGTAACTACCCTAGTTGTTGTGACCATTTAAACAGTTGTTTTGTCTTTTATGAGTTTTCTGAACACCACTTCTTGGAGCCCATCAACCATAGCTAAGCCTTAAGTGATAAAAAGTAATATTTATTGACTATGTAATATTGGAAAACCTAATGATCATACCCAAGTCTTTAAGTGAAGAAACTAGTCTCAGACAAACTAGTTACGAACCATCCAAAGCTACTACCCCGTTGTTGTGACCATTTAAGCAGTTGTTTTTACTATTTAATGAGTTGTGTATCATAATTCTTGATATGTTTAGCTAAAATAGAATCATATTTTATGGTTAGATTTAAAAAAAAATTGAATACTTACTGTGAGATAGTACAAAATTCAGAGTTCCATTTCGATATTCGTAAATACTTTTTACTGATAACTTGATCGTCATTTGGTGTGGATGACTCAAAACATTTTTATATGTATTTCTATAAATGACATCAGTAACAACATCCTCCATTAATTTAATGATGGTTCCTCGGGAAGGGATATGTTTACCCTTGTATTTCTCCATAAATTTTTTGAACGTAGATGATTAACAATGGATAAGGTTATATTACATGCAATAAGCATCGTTATGAGATCAGAGTTAAAGTCTGACTTGATGTATTCATCGTTAAATTGATTTTATAGATAAATATCGATACTCTTATTATGAGATGAGGATAATGAGTGGCGTTTAATTCTACACAGGGGACTAAAGGCAAATCCGACAAACCATCTGTTTCTCATCTGGCAAGTATTTTCCAAATTCCTAGGCCTCCATTTTCAGAAATCCAGACAGAAGGCGACGTTATTTTTTGCATTTTATTCAGTTCTCTATCGACTATCCCCATCTAATATTATTATATTAATATTGAATAATAAAGGCGGGAATGATAACGTTCATGATTGATAGAAGAAGATGTATATTATTTAATCAATGATGCCATAAGTATTTCTTCTCTTCTCCTCGCACGCTTTTCTATTCTTACCAAAATTATCACCCTTAATTATGACTTCGAGATACTTGATCTTAAAAAGAACAATCTAATCGAGTGGGCGTGCGTTTTCATATTCAAAAGGAGAAGAAAAGGGAAGTACATTTTATAACATAACAAAGTTGACCTGGTATGAGGTTCAACAGCGAACTTTATGTACACTCAAAGAAAAGAAAAGTGCATATATATTTGCTTGTAACCGTATTTTAGTGAGCGAGTCTTTTGTAGTTGGCAACCTGAACAATGTTTTTATTTTATTTTCTCAAGATGTTAATATTATTCTTTCATTCTTGAATGGAAAATATCTTAGTATTGTGTAATTATGTTTGAATGTGCTAATAGAAAACTGAGGATTTCATGGCGATTTTATTTCTTTTTAGCGTTCCATTCATTGAAAGCACGTTCCATGGAACACAGTTCAATTTTTCGTTCCGTTTACAAGCCTGGTTTAACATATTTCAAAAAAGTAAACAATGCTTAAAATATATAAAAATCCTAGAACTTTTTAGTAGATTTTCTGCCATTACTTGTCAAGGGTTTGATCCAAAATCTTCGACAAAAAGGAAAGAACTATTGCAACTAACCCTCTTATCAATAAGTTCTCTTTGATATTTATTTCCCTTAAATTAAAAAAAGTCACTTTAAAATGCTTCATCCTTATTAAACACAAATCTAATTAACGAGGCTAGTGTACGTTTTTATGTGTACAGTCCAAGAGTTAGAAAATCTTTTTTGATTCAATTTCATGGAGAGTGTGTTTAGACTTTAATTAAGAAATCGAATTTCATTTACTTACCTTTGATTCTTTAACACTTCTGTAGGGCCCAATCTTTTAATGCAGACTATAAAATTGTCAGAAATGATAAAAAAATGTATTGAAGTATTTTTATTATTTGTCATACCCATAATCTGTTTGAGTAATATTATTTTCACGTTGATTTTAAGGGATGGACAATCATTTAGAGTATTTTCATCAATAACAATAATTTTATCAACTTTTGTTCAAAGAGGTAATTCAATACGATATATTTTCTTCAATTAATATTTGAATGTTTTTTTTTACGTGAATCTTCAGGGAAGCTATTATCTATTTAGGAAACATCATTTACTTGTAATTTAACAGACGATTTCCTTTGATTTTTCACATTCCATAATATTTTCAGTCATAATTATCCTTTAGATTTCTGTGAGTTTTTTTTCACGATACTAGCACCGCGGACCAGCTTATAAGACGCACTTTACACAGTTTCTATAATGTTTACTTATACTTAATTGATGCAACTCCATTTCACCCATTAAAGGAACATTTAAAAAAATATATTTTACAATTTACTATGTCCTTGTAATTATTCATATTTCCTCTAAACACATCTAGGTATTTATAGTTTTAATATTGCCCTATCAATCCAATCCTTATGATTAGAAATGAGAATTACCATGAATTTCCTTCTTTTTTTTTTTTTTTTGTGATAGCCTTTAAGAAATCTTGGCTTCCCATTGTCCTTAGTCAATCAAAAAATCACATCCATTTGTGTCTGCAACTATTGTTTGCATGTTAATACATATTTACAACACTATTTTGTATAGTAATATTATTGGTTGTACATATTATTATACATACATATATTATGTATTCGTATAGATTGTACATGTCATTTTAACGTTCAATCAATAGAAACTTAACTGTAATTACATACATAATATTTATAAGCATATATCCTGTTAAATCCGTTACACAAGCATTCATCGTCGATATAAAGTCTTTTAAGGTTTTGATTACAATGTGTAACTGATCATTATCCTTTAGGGAATATTCCATTTATTACCAATCAGTTATTTGAACTCGAACAATGATGTTGTTAGTAGGCGCTGGTGTCTCTTCTATTTGATAATGCATATTATCATTCAGGGAGTTGTATTTTGTCGCAATACGGCGCCTCTCTCTGTTTCTTTATTTACAAACTAATATAAGTAAACAACGAATATACCCTATTGTGACATTAACTCCTCTACATATGTAGATAATTACAAAATAATTTGGTATTAGAGGGCATTCTTACCTCTATTACTCAATTTAATCATCTCTATAGAGCCAATACCCCCGCCCCCCCTTGAACTATTGTCAATATTTTGTAAAGACTGAACGTATTTAACGCCTTTCTTGTACTACAGATCGTAATATGCATTTTGATTTCTAATAAACTTTTTATATATTTAAAAAAATCATAATTATCCGCTCTTCTCCGATTAAAATGATTATTTGACATTTTAGAGAGAATGTGTCTTTATACAAGTACTAGTGTGTGTACCTGGGGTTTCCCGGAGTTATTAAGCTTCTACGAACAAACGATAAACTTTGCTTTAATAATATAGATTTCCTTTATTGTTATAGTAAATAACTCCCCAAGAAATCCTTTGTACTTTTCGTTTTTCATATGGACATTCACACTTAATTACTCAATACTTGTACCTTCTCTTCCCAATAATGAAATAATAATGATAACAGCCTGAGAAAATAAAATAAAACATTGTTCAGGTTGGCAACAATAAAAAACTTGTTTACTAAATATGCTTACATACGTCTGTTGCTAAACCTCATAATAACTTCAATAATGGTTACCCTAGTACAGTGGATCTCAAATGTGGGTACACATACCCCTTGGGGTACTTTAGATTTCGAGCTATATTTTGTAAGTGATACATAACTCAGGGATGTCCGTAGGGAGCCGTTTGAAAGAGCTGTAGCCCCCCCCAAATTAAGGATTTTTTTGTTTTTTACAGGAAAATTTAATATTTGAATTTTTTTTCTACAAAATTTAATACTTGAAATTTAATTAAATCTTCTGTGAATATCTATGGGTTTTTAAATTTATACAATGTACTTCCCTTTTCTTTTCTTTTTTGTTATGAAACGCACACACACTCGATTATTTCTTAGATAAAGTATCTACCTTGCCCTAATATACACTCAAAAATGACTTTACTATCCACGTTTACACATATTGATAAACTTTGCTTTATACATATCTATATAATTAGGCATGATAGACTTACTATTTGTACCATTTGTTATTGCTGATTTAAGGTCAGTCTTCCTTTTCTTCCTTCTTTCATTTACGAGTTGATTGATGGAGACCAAGAATATGAGTATTATTATTATTGTGTTAAGTTGTAATGTACATATTTAGAGTGTTGTATGTAGTAGAATCTGTACCTCTCAAATAAGAATTTTATCAAATCGTGTAAAACAAATCACGAAGGGTTCATTGACTGATAGTAATTAATAAGTAATAAGATCTTAAAACAATAAATATTAATAAAAGTAATTTCAAGAGAGAGTAGTCATTTTGTACAATGAAACGTATGTACAATATTATACGTACATTAGGTATAAGAAATTTTTTATTCAGTCAAGTCTCTTTAGATATTGTTCTTTGTAGATATATAATATTCTATGCCAAATTTGAAGCTTTTGTCTGCTACATTTTAAATTGAAGCTGTAAAACTTACCTAAATGCATACCAAAACGATACAATGCAATTCAACTATCATAGAGTGGAAATATTTTTGGCACCGAAGCTCTTACTCATAAAAAAGAAAAGGCTGTCAAATTTTAATTCATTAAAATTAGTCGTTCATGTGACATGAACAAAATTAAAAGTTTTTTCCCCTAATTCTTTGTTTGTCTGTTGGTCACCAGGCTTACGGCAAAAGTTACTGATGGGTTTTAATCAAACTTGGTACGAAGATTATATATAGTCACAGTAAGAGGCCCTTAAATTTTGAGAGGTCAAGGTAACGAATAGATAAAAAAATCTGATACATTGAAATACATAACAGAATTTGATTTGAGAGGGAGGTTTTGCACTCTACTGAGTGCCCATTCTAGTTTCTTGTGTAACCATGATGGGGAGAAACAGTTCAATCACTTTGCAGTAGGATAAATGGGCCTCAATTGGTCTGCAATTTGACACAAATGTTTACAATAACCTTACAAATTGTAATGCCTAAGCCTGAGTTTCACTAATACGTTTGGTACTTCTTCATTATTCCTTAATGCAGGTAAACACACTGTGAATAGTTGTTGATATGTATGTAATGTATACAAGATGGAGTAAAAATCCATAATCATTTTGACCTGTGGAATCCATGTTTATTTGTGTCGTCTTTATCCTATTTTATCATTGCATTCCCCTTTGTAATCATTTCATTTAGTTAACCTATAATAAACAATTTAAATCCCAATGTACATATGTATTTAGTCCCCATAATACTTAGAGTATGCCCCCAGCTAGATACTTATCCATATCTAGCGTTTATGTATTTTATTAAATGCTTTTAACTATAAATCCTATAAATAATAATAATGCGAGTAATAACAAAAGCATGGAATAATGATACAAAATATGATGGTAATTATAAGTTTACCATTTTACTTCTTTGTATGAATGTTTGTGTATGTAAACATCGCTAACCAGAATCATAATAATGTACTACCATTATTATAATATGTATGTGTGCCGTGTATGTATAACCTGTTAGACCCAAAGCACGAATTATGTAATAAATTTACTCATCATTCCTTAAAGATCTCCATGATTGGATTTATTTAGTCTAATTAATAAAAACTTCAGATCCATCGCCGATCATAATAAGATTGTAATTGTGTGTAGTACATAGGCATTAGTTCCATAATATGTACATTTAATTATTTAGTATTTTACGATCTTGTTTTCAATGAATGAATTGATTTTGGTAGCTGAATGACCTGAGAAATAACGGAATTTTGGCCGAGATACTTTTTTAAAATATATTACACACTAGCGGTAGTACCCCGTATTGTCCGTAGTAGTTAGGGTCGGCTAAAAGACAAATTTTGCTCTAACAATATATAAGAAAACTTCTCAAGAAATCATTACTGTATTCCTACTTTTTCATAAGTACGCTCGCATATAACTACTCAATATATATATCAATGAGTAATTTAGTTTTTAGACTGCTCATTAACATAAAAATGATGTACATAAAAGACCAATAACAAACATGTATACATGCCTGCAATAACTCATTAACACGACTACATTATTATTTCTTATATCAGATATATGTATATGCTGTATATCAGGGAGCGCTATATACAGTGCACCTCGTATATATGTTCGATGCTTTATGCGCACGCCTGCAATATTTCATTAATACGACTACATAGTTATTTCTTAGATCGAAATATGTTTATGACATAAATCAGGAGGAACTATATAGCTGCTGACTTGTCTTAGTATATTCAGACATTCATACAGATGAACCAACTTTGTTTTATTAATATAAATGTAGTACATATTATAAATACAGTACTTATGAACTGAATAAATCCCTTTTCATGCTTAAAAGAAAGATTACAAACTCACATGTATGCTGGTGCGCTCCCAATCTTTTGTTACTCACATTGTATGCACAATGCACCTATATCTACTGAAATGATCATATCTATAGGCATATAGATAACAGCATTAAAAGCAATACAAGAATTCAGAATTGAATCAATTTATCTTTCAAAAAATTGACCTTCTCATGGATCGATTAGCCACCCACTTTTCAATTTCATAGTACTAAAAATATGTATTTTAATTGAACGGCTCTTTTTGTCTTTGTGGAATCGTCAAAGACGAAAAAATAAAATATTTGACATAAAAATACTTGCATTAGAAAGTTATCTCTTTTTGAAAAGAATACCTTCAAAGGTACAAAAAGTTGTTTAATTAATAGATTCATGACCTCCATCTTTGCTGTCTTTCTAATAACTATTTTGTGCAAAGGTTTGATTTGATCATCAGTAATTACGAATGGGAATTCCTTAAAGTCAATGACGGTCTCATTGAAGTTACTTTAACTTATAATTATTGATATATTTGACGAATTATAAGTAAATAAAAATGTATGTACACTGTAGTGTACAGTGCCCATAAAAAACGCAGAAAATTTACCTGCCCAATAAAATTGGTCATTTCTTGAAAACCCTAAGACCTACAAGGGCAATCCATATGCATTTGAAAAGGGCTTATATAAATATTTCAAATTATGCCAATTGGTTGGTATCAGACATCGAGTTGGCCCTTGAGATAAGGATAAAGTTGATTTTGTGTTATTAACGGATTCAAAATTGAATTGCTTGCTGTGACCATATACTAGGATTTATCGAGAGATAAGCTGTCAGATGCTACTAATTCAACTATTCTTATTCCCTGGGGTATTACTCTGATGGTGCTAAGGTCCAAAATTATGTTTTCCCTGACACGTTTAAAAATCAATTTATGATACGTTTTGATGAATATAACTGTTACAGTCATGTTTGATCAGAAATAATAATAACAAGGCATTCAAACGAGGAGCTTCACCTGGAAAGCGGAGTTACGAACCAAAATGGAAATAAAACTTGGACGTGTTGAAGCTATCTTGGCAAATGTTGACAAAGTCAAGGACGTTTTCATACCTGAAAACGTATGGAGTTAAGAGAAGTACACTGTTGCAAGTTTGTATCTGATTGCCCATCCAATAAGATCCAAAAGGCTGCAATAGGGGCTGCAATGACCAAAATACCCAGCTCAAGAGTGGTCAAGGCAGCTGGGACGTCAAAAACGACTATATGGCTGGTTGTGAGAGAAACGTATCTTAAATTTTATGTTCTCCAACGAGGACAGCTATTTTCTACAGTATCCAATACTCCTTTCATAAATTGCATTTTAAACGTATAAAGGGACCCTTTAGTACATATTTATGCATCTAAGCACATGTATGGAATCTGTTTCACAATCCGACTAGAATAAAAACCTTTGTGTCACTTTTGAAAGACAAAAAAATGATGGATAGATCTCAAATAATATTTTTACATAGTAAGTATTAATCAGCAGATTTTATTCCAGACATTTATATGGAAAATTCGATAAGTCACACTCCAAGTTACAAGTTCTATGCATGTATAACAATTGTTCACATAGAAGCATCACGTCTTGTCTGGTATATTATTATTATTATTTGAATGAGTTCGAGTTTGAGCAAAACGAGTTTGTTTAGTTTTAAAAATGATTTGTGTAAGTATGTATTTTATGAATAGAGCTTTTATTAAGGTGGCTACAATTCAGTCTAGAACATATTATGTACTTATTTTTCTTTCATCGCATTCCATTTAATTTGTTGAACATCTTGATTATGTTGATATTCTTTGATGTTTTTTTTTGTATAAGAATCATGACCAGCTGTGTAGTAGGAAGACTGAGGCAAATTGTCAGACTCTTTTTAAATATTTTTAATTACTATGACTACCTTATTTCAACCTTAAATTAATCCCCTTGATATTTGATTGCCTTATTCACAAATTGCAAACTTAATTTTTTGTAGGATTTTGGTCATAGACAGTTATTTTTAAATTTATTTGCATGGTTGATTGTTTTAACTTGCTATTGCCCTATTCAAATGTGACAACTTGCCCCAGTCTTGAGGTCCGCAGTCACAGACAACGAGACAGGTCGTTATATTATAATTTAAAATCCATTAATTGTGATAAGTATCTTTATTTTAATAAGGATTAAAAATGTGACAATCTACCGGATGCAACGTTGAAATCTGTACAATCAATACTTATAACTTTAATGAAATATATTTCCATAGCCACTAGAGATATACCAAAAATATTTGGAGACCAGCTATAACGCTATATTATATTTATTATTTGAATATATTTGCCAAATATTCGTTTACAGTGGCTTTTATGACCATGATGTGTTAGTGCCTGATGTTACAGGCCCTGTACTCTAAATAAGACCAGAAGGCGTTGTCTAAAGGGTTACTGCCGGGTGAATACGGTGCTATATTTCATTTGGCCAGAAATTGATGATCTTGGTCAAATATTTCTAAGCAGTATTGGTAGTGTGGGCAGGAGAGCCGCTTTGTTTTAGGACCACATCATCATTCGATAAGCTATCTCAAACCCAAAGGAGCCTTCAGACTTTATTTCCTGAATCAAGAGGCGCGTGAATTTTCACAGGATTGTTACGTTTAAACGCAATTTTCTTGGTAAATTAAAAAAAAGATAAACAAATGAAATTTCTACACAATGTTATGAAATGTTCAACGTATCTAACTGCATTTATGCCCGTCTCCATAAAACTCACCAGAACCTATCAATTTCCCAATAATCTAGAGTTCAAATTTCAGTGCGGCACTCGGTATGTCATTTAAGTTTTTATCATCATGATAAGCAAATAACATAGATTTGGAATCTTTTGAGCGAAAGAAATAATTTAATAAAATAAAATGACCTTCATTATGTATTAGACACACGGATATGGGAATGGAAATTTGTCGAAAAAGTCTTTAAATTAAGAAGTATGCAATCTATTTATGGAATATGTTTGATAATATGGTGTTATGTATATCCTATCCCGGTTTATCTTTGCCACTCTTCCTAATACAAATATCCTGGTAAACGAGTAACGATACATGGTGTAAAGGATTCATTTGTCTGACGTCGAGGATATATATTATATATGTATGTAATTGACAACACTCCTCAAAATTTTATCCTTGAAGGAAGGAAGGAACCAAGGAAGAAAAATGAGAGAAAAAACCGTTGTCGTATCATCAACGTAAGTGGATATGTCTGGCTCCTATAACGGGGAGGTGTTTGAAAAAAATAAAATAAATCAGACACTTAATTGTCTATAAGAAGGAGAGATAAGAAGAGCAGTTGCAGATTGACTTTTGGAACAAAAAAGAAAAAAGTGTTGAAGGAGAGGTTGAGTGTGATTAAAATTGAATTTAAGAGCATGACAATTAGTTCCCAAAGGTTAAATAAATGTACCATAATGGTTGGATGTATACTACAATATTTTTTTTTGTTTTTGCATAGTAATAGAACTTGTTTTTTATTTCTTATTGCCATTATATGAATACAAACTTATTGATTTATACAGGACTTTATATACCTACATACATCATACGGGAACATTGTACAACCATACCTATAACCTTTAAACTTTTTTTATGCTTAAATAAGGGTGGAAATATATTGTATCCTATTTGTCTTCTTAATTTTGTACAAAAATTAATTACCATTCGATAAAAACGTTATCCATATTTATTTATTTATTTAACTTTGGGTGAAGTTATAAATACAAAATATTTTGGTTCTTGGAAATTTACCTCCTTTTTTTTTGCATTTATGCACATAATATGGAATTATAATAAGTATATGTATCAATACACATACTAATTATTTAATTAATAACTTGGCACTTGTGTACAAGGACTCTACTGTTTCCATACATTTTTTCTTCTTTTTCGCTATCATATATGTAAGTATATTTATAAGGAAATCCCATATTTTCCCTTGAAATGCACTTTCATTTATGTGAAGAAAATAAAAATTATATTATTTACATGACCTTGAAGAACAGTTTCCTTGGAAAGAAAATATGTAGGAGTATAATGTGTACATGACAGGAAAACAGACTTTGGCAATTTTAAGAAAATATAATTTATCATCTGTATAACAATGGGTGTATGCATCTCTAAGGCAATCTTGCACAATCGTGTTGTACGAGTACATAGTGAAATAATAATAACAATCAAGTACAATTCCAGCCTACTTATCTTTTATCCATTATCTACGTTACCTCCCAAGGTCATCATTATCATCTACCATGCTACATTTATTTATTTTCTCTCCCCTCCTCTGTCCCTTGGAAATCAATTTTGAAGGGCAATTCTATATGACAAACACTGATATTTCATCTGGAGTGAGTATTTTATTTTATCTTTATTCGAAAATAAAAATCCTAATCATGATTCTTAATAAATGTAGAATCATTGTCACTACTACTGAAGTACGTACTTCAGACAAAATTAAACAGAGATTTTATCTCTATCAATGAAGAAGAAAAAAAGAGAAGGAGGTGTGTTGTCCAAATTAAATAATATGATCTTTTGGAACTACATACATACGTGCACATATTGATCTACAATACACACACTTATTTATTTGGGTACAATTAGTTATCGTTCCATGATTTCCTTTTTGAAAAGTTGCATGATGTTGATACCGCCAACAATACCAGGGGTCGATAGATATAAAAAGATCTATTTTGAAATAATGTCAGTCCCAAAAATATGGGTAGTTTACATCATTTTCCAGTAGCCATATGTTAAATATCTAAGGCAGAGATTCTCAACAGGCAGCCTATAAGGGAATTTCATACGGGCCGCAATAATTATTTAAAAAAAAAAATAATCTATCGGAGACTTGATCAAAGAATTGCTCAAAGATTTCAAATTTCGATAATTTTTGATGTTGTATTTCAACTGGTAAAGTACCCGTTTTCACTTCTGCCCAATGGCCGTTGGAATGTGCAGGTTTATCCATTTTTAATGCCAATATTTATTTAGTGTGCCCTGTAAGATGATTTATTCATCTCATTTTGGGTAATATCCAAAAACTGTTGATAATCCTTGATCGAAAGGATCTTTAGAGCTAGACAAGCTTCCTTGGGCTAACAACCTCTTTTCCAGTATGTTTTTTTTTAAACATCCTGAGTCAGTTGGTCGGACAGAGAGACGGACGGAAGGGATTTCAAACATTTATTTCTACTAAATTAACAGGCTCTATTCAATATGCAATTTTTTAACCATTCTACAACGAGTTCAAAAGAAGAAGAAATCAACTACAGTTATAAGTGCGATGACCTAACAATACCTATCCAGGTAAATAAAGAATAAGTAATAACATCATCAGCATACAGATATCTATACACAAATACATACATACATACATTCATAATACATAACCAAGGGTAAAGAACAACAAAAAAGTACATATTCTTCCCATATGTTTTGTAAGTTTATGCATATTTGATTTGTTTATAAAAAGAAGAGCTCCCACAAAAAAGTACCCAAGATAGAAGGACGCCACTTTATAAGATGCTTCACTACCTCTGAGGGATATATTTTGATGGATGAGCTTCTGTGTTTACTACACTCTTGTTAAAAATATTATAAATTATTACATTGCAAATGTCGCGCGGATTAGCAACAAGTTTTGCTATACCTATTTCTTCTGACCTGTGTGGGGCCGGTCTGAAACAAGCATCCATGATGATGCACAAAATTATTATTATTGTTGTATTTTTTATCTTCATTTATAGCTTTCAGGATGAAACAGAACTTGTTTCTTCAATCTAATACAACCAGAAGAAGAAGAAAGAAAAAAAAAAAACTTTCTTAAGAGGAGAGAAAAACAAGAAACAGAAATTTGCTTATTATTTCCTTTATGTAGTATCCACACGTTGAAGGGGATGATTGTTGTTTGGTGGAACCCTTTTTAATACATACATAAAAGTACAGTTAAATAGAAATTCTTCCTATAGTCTCTATGTAGTAGCTATAGGTACATACATAATCGAAATATGTACATAGATACAAAGCAGCTCTACATTTGTAATCAGGGGCGTCCGCAAGATTATATATATGTACTTAATTTCTGTTTTTGAGGGGAGCTTGGTTTTTCTTATTTTTTTGAAAAAAATAAGAAAATTAAAATTATTGGGGGGAAAAAAAATCAAAAATCCGCAGCTATTCATAAAATATTAAACTTTTTGGAATAAAGCTTCAAAATCTATAGCTATTTTCAAAAAATAAACATTTTTGGGACAAAAATTCAAAGATCCTATTCTCAAAATATTAAATTTTTTGAAAAATGAAAAAATCAACTATTAAATTTTCTACTAAACGAAAAAATTCCTTTTTTTGGGGGTGGGGGTGGGGAGGGGGAGGTTCAGCTCCTCTAGCCCACCCTCTGTGGACACCCCTGGTACTTTCGTATAACAACTTCATGTTATAAGGTACATTTGTTCCAAGAACTTCTTACCCCTTTTCGAACTATTATAATATTTACTTCTTGAATGGGTCATTCATTATATTTTTTTATTGGAGGAACGTAGAATTATCTCTTTTTGGGGAAAAAGAAAAGAAGAAAACAGGGTGAATGCTAAAAATCACGTGGCTCTGATGTGAAATGTATGTTTTTTTAATCAATTAAGAAATTAAATTACACATATATATAATTGCAGTTCTTATTTATTCAAGCATCTAAAATATTGTTTATTAGGCTAGATAATGGGATAATAAAACATACATACATACTTTTTTTTACTAAGACAGCTATTTATCATCCATTCTAGCATCTTAAATTCATACATTTTCACTTTACCTATGTTCATACATACGTACATATAAAAGGAGAGAGGTTCATTGATCTTTTCTAATCAAATATGTCATAATTATAAGTAAAAAAACAAGTTGTATATAAAAATACAGCACTTGTGCCATACTATTTCTATACCAAGTCACATCTAGCCGCATTCTTCAAATATTTAGGTATTGAGGACCTATCCGTCATCACGACTTTGTTATTGGGGGGTGATTGTAGAAACTATAGATAACCAAACGTTCATAGGCTCGATAAATACTACTATTGAAAATATTATGGGGGTCCTCACCCCTTATCCCCCGCTGATTACAACCCCGCATCTGTATTAATGCTTATTTACATACATAATAGGTATAGTACAAATAAATCCATTATTTTTCCGATAGATGGCCTTATTAATGTGTATCTTGCGTTGTTTAATTGAAATTTGTTTAGACTAGATGACGTTGAAAAGATAAGATTTCGTATTACAAAAACTGCATCGACAGTTTTGTGATTGTTTGAGCTCGCATCAAAGATGGACACCAGGAAAGAGAATTCGCCATATTTGATAGTTTTTCTAGTAGGCGTCCGAAAATGTGAATAGTATTTATGGACCTGATATTGTAACAGCAAATCACAACACGTTTGGTTTCCTCGATTCCGTTCCAGTAATTTTAATATCAAAGGTATTGGAAGGTCATTGTCGAAAATGTGGGTAAAATAAAGGAAATCTTATAGTCCAACACTCATGTAGCCATTGTTTTGATTGCCCAGGAGATAAACATTTATGGAATAAAAATTAAAGATAAAAATAAACCATTAAAAATAATGGATTTATTTTTGCTACACCTTACATATACATAATATATCAAATTAAAGTATTTGCCCCCCTTTGTTCGGATCTCAAAAACGTGTTATATTTATTCTTAATGGATATGAGTGTGATCTAAATACTATTGAGGTCACAAAATATATCAAAGTGTCATTTGTGTATGAAGTATAATATGGAAGTGAATTTGCTCTATGCGAGAAAAAGAGACAAATTACCCTAAAAGTATGTAGTCTATTCCAAGTTCAACGAACCTTTATTTTCATTGGTTTGAATTTATTATCTGTGTATGAGTTGAACATGTGCAATAGTAGTTTATTTGGTTGATTGGTTGTTTGGGAAGAAGAAACAAGATAGGAAGATTTAGATTGTTTAATTTCTCTCTCTCTCTCCCCCCACCCAGTGTAGGGCAAATGCCACGTGGATGTGTATGTGTGGGGGGGGGCACCCCCATATATCATTTGTGTCAGAATTTTATTATTATTCATATAATGATGAAAATGGAAATGCAAAAAAAAGATCATTGGAGATATTTGATTCGGAAATAAACCTATTAAAGAAAAATCCTAGCGTCGGCTCTGCCCGTATGTACAATATAATGTATAAGGTTTTTCTGATTTCTTCAACTGGTGAATTATCGTAGCCGTCAATTACAGACATTCTTGATCATTAGTGTTTATTTACTAAACATTAACACGTCATTTTTTATTCGCCATTTATAATTATTTGGTTATCTTAATATAAAACTATTTTTCTCTTTGTCGTCAATTTGCTCTATAAGGATTAGATAAATTCCATATCATTATCTTCATCAGAGCGCAATTTTTTTTGTTTATTACAATTATTATCCATTATTGAATCGTTATTAAATGTAATATACCGATTAAAAAGTCAAAAATGTGAATAATCTAATTCACTTATGACGTAAGTTAGAATATGCCTTTGATTTGTTAACTCGACTAAGCAACGTTGATATCTGATTATTTAGAATAATGTCTTTCTAATAAACTTTATCGATCGAATATCAATTACGTATGTGCAAATTTAATTCACCTATTGAACAAAATATCGTATGTGACAATGTATATATCTATAAAAAACTTTTGAGAAATACCTGTATAATTTGTTTGAGTTGATACATTCCCTCCTCTTGGTTAAGGAATGTTGTGTATGTGTGTATGTTTTTCTTCCTTCTTCTTTGCAATGTAGGCCATTGTTGTAGTACGATGAACTTCAACCCACTTTTCTATTTTGACACGTAAATTCGTTTAAATCTACTTATATATTTTTAATAAGAGCACCATATTGTACAATACATATGTAGGGATTTTGATTTCTGAATATTTCCTTATTTTTTAGCATACAAAGCCACTTACTCTTTACAATTTCTTTTTTTGTCTTTAACTGCATATTACATGTAGTTACATATTAATACTATGTGTAATACAAAGTGTAATGTCCTGAATAAGAAAAATAAAGGTATTAATTATTAATCAAAATACCACATATACATATCAATTAGCTTTAATTGATATCGAAAACTATTAAGTTAAGGACAATAAACACTTCCTTGTGTTTATTGGTCGATCCCTCATACATGTATATAGATGCATTCACCGTTAGTTTTCTATTTCAATAATTATAGTACTTTGTACTAGTGATGTGTCGAACTAACGAATTATATTCATCATTAAACATTTTTTCCAGGTTCCTATCTACAAATATATAAATTCTCATGATCACATTCACAAATTTCAAATGTTGGTATTAACTTCAATACCAGCTTAATCACATCCGTTTTTAAGGATATTCGATGCATCTCTATTAGGTTTATACAATTGTACTATTCAAAACAATTTTTGCTTTCATGTATAATGATTCAAGTATGTTATTTTAAATACATGTGTCCTACAAACATCCACTATATAATTTTGACAGACAACTTAGTTATCTGAATTAATCAATAATTACCAACTTTGAAGCCGTATTTTTATCATTAAAGTGTCTTTAAATATAATTATGTACCTTAAATATTATTGACAGGTCCTATAATTATTTTTACTAAAGGGGTGGTTTGACATTTAATAAAGAAGACTATGCGCATATTATATCTTCTTCTTTAAAAAGTGGATGTCATTTATGACCCATACAGTTTGACTACCTTCGACTGATAATGATATTACATATAATGCGCATAAATTTATAAGTTATCAAAATTAATCAGGATTTAATCGTATATTGCAATATTCGAATTCATGTCCAGACAATATTTATTTGGTGGAGCCTCTTTTCGGCGACTTCTTCATATAATAACCATTGTAGGATAAAATCAATTTTATCAAGGATAAAAATCTTTCATAAAAATATTCTGTGAAACTCTACGTCCTAAACCCTGCATTGTAAGTATTATGCGTCTCTTTCAAGATCTTAATCTGAAGTTGAAAAGAATAACATTTGCCAAAACTAATACTCGCTGAAAAAGAATGAACACTATGGAAATTGAGTTATTGTTATCAGTTTGAATTAGGTCAAAACAAACATACATGGACATAGTTTATTTGTATTCCATCGTGAAGGAGTGGTCATCATTTATGTAGTACTAATAGAGAGCGAGAGGGAATCCATGCCCTGAGTGAGTACAACACTCCACCTTCCTTCCCTTGTAAAAGAGAGTCCCTGAACCATGCATTCACTTGACCAAAATAACTTTGTTTTATGAACAAATTATATGTATTATGTATTTAAAAGTGAGTAACAAATATGTGTTTCCGGATTCAGAGCGTATAAACATATACACACACAATTCAACAAAACTTGTTTTTTTTTTATGTCTTTTATTATTGTTTTTATCATACTTGTGTACATATTAAATGCCAAGGTTCTCAAAAAAATAAAATAAATTTGTCTTGGACTTGCATAGAAATGACTATCAGCATCAATTGTGGACTACCTCAGTTCCTACCAATTGATTCCCTATGTTGATTGCCTTTCTCTTTCATTTTTATAACATATTTATTCCTGCTTTTTTGTTTTGTTGCCAAAATTTCATCGTTCCATTAAGCTTTGATGATTACCTCAAAAGTGCATGAAGTCAATTGACCCTGAAATTAAAAAAGTCATGCGAAAAAAAATATATATATACATACATATACGAGTATACATATTTTAAGGACTAAAATGTCCATGAACAAACTAATATCGAGTTGGAGTCCTTGAAATTGAAAATAACTCTATCCGCTAGAGTCAGTCACACAAATGAGATTCTTGTCTGAGATTCGTCCTTGTAATCGCAATATCACCTTCGTTCAGACACAAAGTATAAAATCTAAATTCAATGTTGTATCCACTTATTCCACATTAGCATGTGTAATTTACCTACTTACATCCTATATACTTGTACATATAATAAGTCGTATATGGGAACACGATTGCTATCAATCAAATATTTATTTATTAGGAAAGTTATCCTTTTTTTCTTTATTAATTCATTTCAATCTCATTTTTATTAACAAGTTATTTACTCATATGGTTCTTTTTCTAATGTATAAATATAGTAATAATTGAATTACAAGTTAAAAAAATGTAAGAAAAGTGTAAGTAAATCAAAATTGACTGACTTTATATCTAGTCACTTAAATCTAATGTAACCTTTAGTAATTTAGCTATTCATAACGAAATTGGGTTCGACCCTCCAAAGTCTTGATCTTAGTATCGAATTTCTACGAGTAGATTTTACAAATTGCAAGTTGTACGTTATTTATCGTTAGGAATATACATTTCCTTCTAAAGAAAAAGAAACATTTCCATTGATTTGCCTTTTCATTTCTTGAATCCCTCTCAGAAAAAAAGGTGATGAGATTGCCTCGTTACGATGGATTATGCAGAATTGTCTTTTGCAAAGTTGTAAAGAGAGAATATGTTTCATGATTAAACTAAAAATTAAATTAAACATAATATATTCGAATATATCTTGAAACTGTTTTAAAGTTGGTAGAGAGACGACAAACTCAAGCACTATTTTTGGTGGCTACGCCACTACTTCCTACAATTGGTCAATTATAAAAAAAAAAAATCCTTTAATAATAGCGAATGTGAATATTATTTTATTGGTCTACAGTTCTTGGAGAGTTCATAGTTTTTGGTAAGTTATCTCTACTTTATATACTAGAAAATGACATATCATATTTTCTTGGTCTTTTTCTTGGAATTGTCAAGTCTACTAAGTCTTGGTCTCAGCTTCATTGACTTTTCAAATTATCAATCATGGTATCGGGTATGAGTGTCTTGAAAACATAACTAGTATCATTATCCTATCCCAAGGGAAATGGTTGGCCTTTTTGAAAGAGTGACTATAATTAGGAATATAAGTAACACTCCAAGGCATGATTTGCTATCCAAATTGAAAACTTATGTATTGTCCACAACATTCACACATCACAATTAGACCTATTTGATTTTTCTAATTACTTATTTAATTCATAAATTTATTCCTTGTAATATCTATTAACTCATAAGCTCCATTGCACGTTCTGAGACATTATTCAAAGCTTCACTAATATTAGTCTTTTGTATGTATTTCATTAAGTATATATTTAAATCCCCTGCTCTAATGTATAATTATACGGTTTGACATTTTGAATTACTTCAAAGATACTAATATTTAAAGATGTCTTTTTTGTAATGAAAAAACTAAGTTTAGAAATTAAAAGAGGAAAACATTATATATGTATTTCTCCGTTAATTTTCTAAGAATCCCTTGATTTTTTTTGCTATTCAAGAATATATGAGCATAATTTATAACTGATTTTACTTTCAAAATAATACAAAAACGTACATACGTGAGAACCGTACTTTTGAGAAAGTAAAAAAAAAAAAATGCACTGCAATCTTTACCTCTATAGACTCATTTATATGTCTATAGAGTTACGTATATGTGTTATGGGCAATGTGGAAAATTAGCTATTTTGCAAAATGCCCGGGCAATTTATAAAATTTCGAATAAAGTGCTCAATTGTCATTTTAACTTCATTTACATTGTCAGGTAAAATGATTGTGAGTAATTTGAATATCAAACAATTTATTCCCAGCAATTTGACCATTAAGGATTTGATTAAGATACAATTTCATTTCAAGTAATTTGATCCTCTAGTGCATGGATGTCCGACCTATAGATTGCAGGCCCCCCAAATGTTTAGTTGCGGCCTACCACTCATTCTCACTTCAAGTAGTATTTTGTAGCAAAATTATCGTAATATCATCAAAACCAAGGTGTATGTGCAAAACACATATAAACTTTTTTGAGCAGTTTGGGCTTGAAAAATTAACTTTGCCGTTTATTTATATTTGGTCTAAAATTGAAATAAACTTGTTTTATTAGTTTATTTTATATATCTACTTTTCAATAAATTTAATTTAGTAGGTTCTGCGGCCCATTAAAATATTTTAAGTGGCAAGGCGGCCCATTACATTAAAAGGCTATATATACATGATTTTGTCAATTTTTATCGTAATTTATATTTCATTCAGACCATCAAACTATAATATGCTAAGAAATTGTGACAAGAGAATCCATTTTATTCACAAAATATACCTCGGTCAATAGGTTTTGCAGGTGGATCAAAACCTATCGCCATCACAATTCTGGGAAATATAGATCATGAAAGAACCAAAGTGGAGGGCATAGAGAGAACATGGTTGATCACAGAAAATTGGTATCATATCTTTATCCGGAGAAGAAAATTGTTCCATCTGCGGCCTTAAATGCTACGCTTCAGAACCTTCCATTGTTACCATGGGAGAAAAGGATTATGATCAGACATATTTAAAGTGCTCACATTGACAATCTGCTCAGGACGGCCAAGTGCAACAGAGAGGAGCTAATCACAAGCAAGAAGAACAAGCAAACAGGATTATTCAACTATCATCAAGGCCGTTTAAGGAGATTGAGGAGGTATGACAGTTCGTCAAAGTCCAAGTTCATCTGCAAAAAAAAGGGACACCTCTTTATTAGCAAATGCCGTAATAGCTGATTTTTAAATTATTAAATTTTATGTTGAAAAGTATATTTAAATAAGTTTTTTATTTATGCCTATTTTGAAGAAACTAATACAATTTATATGAAATATACAACAGTGTATGTTAAAATATTATCAAATAGGATCAACAATTATAATGTAAACTTTTATTAGATAGGATGTCATCCTTGATAGTCAGGATTGCAGTGGCGATAGGCATTGATCCCTCTTCTCCACAAGGCGGTAACTTGCGTTACCACAGGGTCGTGGTATATATTAGAAGGAGTCCTTGATACTCAGGATAGAGCATACAATAGGTTTTAACCCCCCTTAGGGACCAGTTGTCCACCTGTACAACCTGTTGGCCGAGGTTTATATTGTAAAAAAAAATGGAGGCTCTCGTGAATATTTATTATCATACAATACTTTGATTGTGTGAATACAATAGAAATTTCAAAGAAAATAAACTGAAATATCTAATTGCTTGAAATGAAGTTCAATTATAATAAAAATCCTGAATGATCAAATTGATGATCAATGAATTGTTTAACGATCATTTCACCTGACCCTGAAAATGAAGTTAAAATGACAATTGACCACTATAGGAAATTTTATGGACGGACAATGTGAAAAATCGGATATTTTACAAAATGACCGATTTTTCATATTACCTGTAACATATGCATGTACAATAGAGCGGTATGATTTTCTACTTTTTTCGAAATTCGATTACAGGTAGTGCGGAAAAGTTATTATATTGTCTGAAAATTATCTATGAATTACTAAAATACGAAAAATACATTTTTAGCTATTTTGCATAAAAGAGTTTTGACAGACATTTTTCGAACTTATAAAAAGTATTTAAAAAGTTTTTCATATTAAAATGTCTTAAAAAAAGAGACAAAAGTCAGGAAAATTTGATGCTCTGCGTATAGCCCGCATGATTTTTTACATTATCAAAAAGGAAAGATAATTTTTTTATGCCATTTTCTTGTTTTGATCCATAGGGAAGCTTTAGGAAAAAATGTATTAATCTTTTTTTAGGTAAGAATAATGTTTATCATAATTAATTAATGTAAAATTATAATTAATGTTGTATTTTAATCTTTATTGACAAAGTACAGAACTTTTGTCTCCTTTTAAACTTTGAACTAGGCGTGTTACCTAAAGATGACATTTTGAAAAAATAAAATTTTGCATAACGAATTTCCTTACGAAATCCTAGCTTTTCCAACATGGCCTTAATCAAAATTTGAAAATAGTTAAAAAGCAAACCAGTCTAATATATAAATAATGTAGGCAAGTTTATCTTTGATAGTATAAGGTACTACCTATAGTTGAAATGTAAACCCTTTATGACGTCAATGACAGAGGAAAAGTATAGAAAATAATTTGAATAAGTATATCTACATAATATAATATACGTCATTACAACAAAGACAAATACGTAACACAACAATTTTGTTCAAACAAGACATTTTCTTCTCTAATTACGTTGTCTTATCACTTTAATAACTGAAATATTTTTTTATTTTTTCATTATACCTAAGCGTTTTCTTTCTCTTAATGATTCTAAATCCTTGATTGCCTCAAGAAATAAAATGACTCTTTCCAATATGAACATAGTTTTTGCATAACATTAGATGTTCATAAATCTATTCATGTTGTTTCTATTGGCCTTTTATGATTTGTAAAAATTCCATAGAATATTATATTGCGTTTGATACATGATCCCTAGTCTTCTTTATCATATTAAAAGACAAGGTAAGAAAAAGAAAACTCTGAATATGCAGCGCTTCTATTTTGAACATCAATTTGAGAATGACCACAAAATAAGTGATTCATTTCTATACATAGTCGATGATAGTGTTCCAAGTATCAGTTATAAGTCCTCTCTTTATTAATTTACACCAGTAAACTCCTAGATTACGAGCTACATATATGGAGTAGTCACAGAGTTGGGAAAGTAAAGTAACTTAACTTAATTTAACTAAGTTATTTAGTTAAATTAATTAACTTTTAACTGAACTAGTTAATTTTTTAAACTGCATTATCTAAACTTTAACTTAACATGATTTTTAAGTTTAAGTGAAAATCAGTGGGCACGTCGTTGAACGTGTTTAATTCCATATTAGCCACCTCCAGTAGTTATCATACAATGGAAACTTCCCTTGCATTGCTATTTCTCTTCAAAGCAGAAGTAGTTGGGAGTTTGAATCTTTATTTTTTTCTTGATCGTTCATTTGGAAGTGGAGAAAATCCAAGCCAGACAGACCGACAGAATAATCTTTATCATGTAGCTTTGATAAATCTCTCAATTGACTTGAACTTAAATAGCTATTTTTAGCATCGAAATTCGGTTCGGTAAGTTAATTTAACTTATACTCTCAAGTAAATTAACTTAAACTTAGCTAGTAAAAAAGAACTTTAACTGTACTACTTAATTTTTATAAAAATCAAAATTAACTTTAACTGAATTAGTTATTAAAATATAAAATCATAATTAACTTTAACTTAACTAGTTAAAAAGATAGATTAACTTGCCCATCACTGGTAGTAGATATATTAAAAGACTAGAAATGATGCAATGCTTGTTTTTTAACATCTACCAATATTACATGACACATATAAGCCAACCATTTTACCTAGTAAATGATTCTTATAGAGGTGTCCTTGTCAAAGTTAAGAGTGAGACATACACGGGATCTATCTAACAGACACTCTTCATTCAAGTTGAATAGAATATTCAAGTGCCTTACAATTTGAGGTATTAATGTGCTATTCCTGCCATGTGGGGGTCTTCCATCGTTGAACGAGAAAAGCACTTACATATTAGATGTATACCTACTTATATCTACATTCTACATATTATGTGGTGTATTTTTGATAATATGTTACCGGAAATGCGATTATTCTATGACCTTGAATTGACGTCATGATCTCTCTCTTTTTTTGCTATTTGTTTTGTTGCTCAGTTCTACCTAGTATTGTTGTATGTAGAAAACATATCATACCGAGTGCTCCATTAAAATCTGAATGTTTTTAATTTTAAACTTCAACAAAATATCATTTATTATTTAACAATAGAATTTCAACAAAATTAATACCATAAATAGATGTGGATCTGAGCTCTCTTAATTTCTGAACAACGATTATGGTTTCCAGGCTGCGGTGGAAGGCCTGGAACTTGCTGCGGATGATGCCCTCTGGCATGGTGTCCCAGTGCTGAATGACAGTGATTGAATGACGGACACCACAGGTCTTCCTCTCGATATGTACCCAAAAGGTGTAGTCAAGTAGGTTATCATCATGGCTGTAGGGGGTGGGGCAAAAGTGTCAAAAGACTTATTCAAATGATCTTTCTACGGGGAATATGGAGTTCTTCCATAGCTGGTTTCAAAATTGGCCTCTCCGCCAACTTTTTTTGACAGATTCTCTGGATTGTTTGGTGTGAAACTCCGGGATCTCTTGCATGGACCCTGATGGACTTGAGGGAATTCGCCTCGGCTGTTTTCTTTAACTCCTCCTGGTCCAGTTCGGCTTTTTTGACTGAACCCTTCTTTCTCTCCAACGCTTTGGACTTGCTGACGGCGTAGATGGTGGTCCTGCAGACGCTTAACTGCTTGGAGTACGCGAATGGAAATTCGACAAATCACGTTCAAGTGTCTCTTCCTCAACTTGTACGTAAGTTAAAGAGCTCAATTTTCTTTTGGTTTGTAACTAATTGTTTATGTTATAATATATCGAAAAATAGATTAATTTCAATAACTCAATTAATTAATAACTTAACTAATGATTGAATTAGTAATTGCTCAGATTTCAATGGAACACCCGGTATATTTGTAGTTAGAACAGTATTAACAGTATACTCTCCGACAACACATCAATAATACATATTTTAAACTTTTCCTTTTTTTATTTTCCCTGTTGTTTGTTGTTTATTAGAGACATACACATATGTATGTACATACTTTGATCAGATATCCTTCAGGAGAGTGTACAAAAGTTAGCTTGAAAGAGAGAGAGAGGAGGGCTTGTTGCTCCTCTTTCATCACAAACACAAATTGCAAGGGAAACAACAATATTATTTGTTTGACCTTTAAAAATTTCTCAGGGTCACGGTATGATATACATTTATTTACTATTTCATGCTTAACTGCTATCATTCTTGAGAAAAACCATGGATAAAGAGAGGAAGAGGCCAGAAATCTTTTCTGGTTTCTCTGGATTCTATTTATGCACGCACAGAAAGAAAAAAAAGAGAAAAAAATACTTATTAAATCTGTTATGCTTGCAGTGATTGTATCGGGTTTATCTCTACCCAAATAATCAGTAGCAGCCCAAAACAGTCGATATTTTACTCATATGTTACATATATAGTTTACATCCTACTGAATTTATGTCTAATTCATATTCTTAGCATCCCTATGAACTATCTATCCATTTATATACTAGCAAAGGGTTACCCAGCGTTACTCAGACCAAGGAGGGAGCGATAAATTATATTTACAATGGTCAATATTATTTTTCTTAATGTTTAGACCCCTTTGGTGTAGCCGTGAAATATAATATATGTACATTATTATTAATTTAAAAAAAATGTTATAACCTTCAAATGACATATTAACATATATGCATAAAAAAATTGTCTAGATGAGAACTCCTTCTTTTGTTTTTTCAAAAAATTGCTAAATCGAAATTCACGAATAAAATCACTAAAAATAAAAATTTACACAAATATAGCCAAAGAAGGAGGAAATAGCATTTATTATAATTGTAAAGCGGAACACAAACCTACCAAGATTTTTTTCGGACTTGCAAAAACAAAAAAAGATATGGAGAATAATGTCGTCGAAAAATAACCCGGGATAACTCGTTTATTTTGCAAACATTGAAAAAATTATACTATAAAATGTACTGGAAATTGAAAATACTACTTAGTCTGAAATTGAATGTACAGAATACATCATCTTTTGGCAATTCTTCTTTTTAAAATTGAAAAATTATGCATAAAATGATAGATATTTATTTATCAGTTAAATTTATGTGCAAATAAATTTGGAGACACACACTTATATAGTTTTTATCAACAAATCCAATATTCCATTGGAAATCTATTTTTTTGCACCTAAAAAAATGCAAATGAAACTTTCACCGATTTTTTATTCTGCCATAACTTTTTTTGATTTGGAATACATTTAGGAAACGTTATTATTCGCATAGTTGTTTTTTTAAGAGGCCAGTAACTTTTTGAATTATATCTCAACCCCCTATCTTGTCTTTTGAGTATAGAATAAACTCCCCTTATATGACCCCCCCCAGTTGTCACCCTCGTCTTAATCTGACCAGGTTCAAATGAGGGACCCACGCAAAATTTTAGCCTCCTGAGTTCCATGAAGACATACACACAAACTCTATTATATATATACAGATAAAGTTGTAGAGATCCCTAATAATTGATTTACACATCATCGTCATAATAACAATTGGGTTACGTCATAACGAGGAGTCTAAACGAAGTACTCCTACTTGAAAGATGATGAGTCAAAAACCTTATCTATCTTTTATTACAATATGTGTTTTGATTATATTTATACTCTTTATCTCCCGCTCTCTTTATCGAGGGTCTACGAATTGTTCTATGACTTGAACAAAAAAATCATAGAATCATCAAAATATACAATTATTATTAAAGGAACTTTGTATATATGTTGCCATGTCAACAGTGTGGTCTTTCAAAATAAATAATACTAATATTTTCCCAATTTGGCTTTTGTTTTTCACAAATATTTATGCTCCCAACACTTTTTGAGCGGAGTTTCTATGTTTGTACATACACAGTGTCGCAGAATTGATTACACTTTGATCTACTCCATCCATCAAAATGATAAATTTCCTTTTCTATCATTGTTCTTGGAATGTATTATTCAAACTTGTACAATGTACAGCATGTTGTGAATTACTTACTTTTTATACCTACGTATTTTAGATTCAAATGGCTCGATTCTACTTTCTTATGGAAATTTTCCGTGTAGGATCTATACATATAGATATAGGTAGAAATCTCCTTAGTTGTGCCCTGTAGTAGTAGTTTTTCAGCTCCTAGGTTCAAATATATAAAGGATCAGCATGTAGAAGGGGTAACCTTCTCTTGCATTAGCTGGGTTAAAACTCGTTGTTATATTTGCATATGATAAGAAAAACTGTAGTTTACGTACTCAGTGCTATCCAAATCAAACGGTCTTTTAAAGAATCAATCGTGAAGAGGGTTGTGATTGGTAATTTATCCAATCTATTATATAAATCTTAATCTGCACTAATACAGGATGCAGCAAAATAACTTCCTTTTTTATAATGAGTGGCAATCAGGCTGTAGAAGTATTTGCGGGTTGGGAATGGTTTCATTATAGAGGAGAGATTCTAAAGTTTTCTTGGAAGTACAGTTAATTGCTGTCATACTTTGGAGAAGTGAGGACTTTTTAATAAAAATAAACTGTTACAATTGAACTCTTGAAGTTTTATCGGTCCCATTTATGAAAATCAGTTAATTGATTCAATTTCTAATACACAAAATACCATTTAAAAAAAAATTGATTACCATAATTTGAATTTCGCAAAGTTATTTGAGGGCAAATAAATCCACTTATACTAATGCTAGAGATTTGAAATTGGTGCCATCAGATTTGGTCTTATGCAAAAACTTTTAATTAATGCTGTTTTACCAAATTGAGAGCAATTGGAACTAGTGTTGTGTCGGGCCTTATTTGTTTGGTCCAGTCCAGTAATGTCTTATGTCCGTCAGTCTTTGGGACCGGTTCTTAAAAAACTTTGACGTCACGAGAGATCGATTTTACCTTCTTTAAGGACCAACAAGTGGGACTGGACTGGATGGAACCGAACTGGACTGGACCACGGTCCTCGGTCCTAAATAAGGACCGAGGACCCCCACTGATTGGAACAGGGTTTATTCTTGAAAGTCCAGCATTTTTAAGACCTTGCAAATTCACTAAAAAATAATCATTTAATCTACTAATTATCCGCGAAAATCAAATAGGATATGTTAAAGTTAAATTTTGCACCTTTTCAAAACAATAACTATCCCTCTAAAATCTCTTAATAAACATTTATTTAAACCTCCGCTAGAGAAAATCCTTTTTTTTTTTTTTGACGTAGTTAATGAAATTGGGTTCATTGTTAATTTAAATATTAAGCGATTTTTTTTTTATATACAGTTGACATAGACTCAAAATTACTCTCATTAATTATAACAACAGATTGAGATATAATTTAATATTATTATAGTTGAAATATTATAATTTTATTTCCAATCAAAACTTTTATGAAATATTAATTACTTTTAACAAACTTTTGGTACTAAAAATGTACTCATTAACTTCAAAAGGATTGAGGGCTATATATGGGATATCAGCTGATAAATGAAAAAAAAAAATCACCGTTATTGAAATGTCAAAGCTCCTTATATGGACAATGGACAATGAATCTATCCTGTATGATTTTCAAAACTATGTCAAACAAAACTTTTCAAATTTACTATCATTATGAAACAAAAAAAAAACTTTTTTAATTTTATAAGACTTCTAAATTACCTTTTAGAAAAATGAAGTTATGTTGCCTCACATGAAAAGTTAATCAATTCAACGTGGATATTGCATCATATGGCAGGTAGGATTGAAGTATAATTTTCTGAAAAATACTGTGCATTATCATCTTTAAATAGATTCAAACAATTGCAAGCATATGTTATGTCTGAATCATACCAGCTCGAAATAGAAAAAGTGTTGCAACTATCCCCCATTCTCTCCCTTATTATTATTTTTTTTTTCCAGCATTTTAAATAAGACTTTCACTACTTCTTTAATAAACATCAGTGGAGACTTAATAGTATCGGACGGAAAGTCTACTTAGATCATGACACTTGATGATTTCCATAGTATTAGAAATGCGTCAACTAACTTTAGGAATGCCAGTTTTAGTATTGATACCGTCATCGTGATAATTTGACATATAGACTGTGCAGTCAAGACTTTCTCACGAAACCAAATGTCAATGCAATCCTCGACACACTGCAGCCCCTTTAAAATTTTCTGGCTGATGTGGTATTATTTATTTATCGAGCTAGTTTATCTAAGATGTATTATCTTTAGTTTAATTTTAGATGTCCCTAGTACACTTGACACAATATCTCTTGGTGTCATAATAAGACGAATTAGTCTATCTACTTGATCATTCAATTTCGTCAGATCAACACACAATCGTACTTTCCCGTTGGGGTTTGGAACAACCACTAAAGGATGACACCACTCTACAGCCTTATCGCCAACTTTGCTTATAATTCCCATTTTCTCCATGTTATCAATTTCTGTCTTGACTTCTTCTATATACGCATATAGAATGATCCTTGCTGTATTAATCGCATAAGGATTGTAGTTTTCTTTTAAATGAATTTTCATAGTTTCTCCACCCATGGGTTTTAATTCTTCTCCATCATAAAACACATCTTTAAACTTGTCCATTAATGCACGTTTAGTATCTTCAACAGATCGCTCATTACATCTCCTCAATGATACCACTTGAATTTGGATGGGGAATTTTTTTGGAATTAATTGAAGTTCGCTGCATACTCTTTGTGATAAGTATAACTCGGGAACACGTTCACATACTATTACCGTATCTTTCACTATCACTGTATTGAGTGTAAATGTAAGAAATATTTTCTCAATGATCCTCAGTTTTGATCCTTCAACAACAAACAAATCTTGCTGAGCATTGTATTTTACCACTTTCTTCCATAAACCGAATTTTCTAATACTGCCTTCATTTATAGCTGAGACTTCATCTCCTGTATCAGGGATTGCTTTGATTTTCCCAATAGATTTTTCCTCACAACTTATATAGAGAGATATCATTCTCTTATCTTTTATTTTCTCCACACCATTCACTCTACTGACACTAGTTCGAATTATGTTTCCCTTGATACTCAAACAGATCTGCGGACGTATTTTCGAAAGGTCTCATCAGAATTGGATCACTCATCATTGTTTCCCCTCCAATACTTGGTAACTTCTCAATACATTTTAAATATGATTGAAGTAGAATGTTTAGGTGTGTAAGAAATGGCATATGTTCTTGGCAGGATTACCAACGTTCGGTGTTATTACGGATCCCAAACCGTTGGTTTCTATTCTTAACAATTGTACAATAGATATGCTTGAAAATGTTAAACTGATTAGATATAAAATAAAGTTAGCTTTGTATCAGTTTAAGACAAAATGGAGGAAAGGGAAGAACGATGAAATTGCAGATGCGTTATCAAGAGCACCCGTATTACTACCAGAAGAAGATGATGAATTAGATCAAGAAATAGGTCATGATATAGATAAGTTAATCCGATTAGCAGTGATAAATAATTCCGATTTTGAAGAGTATGATAAATTAGTGGATCCATTGAAGAAATTCGTTAATAAGTTTGTCGAAACCGATAATATATTGATTTAATTAATGCAGTTAAAACAGATGTGATAAAAGACACAATTGAATCCTTTTTGAAAATTTTACATGAATTGAGCATAAAAGATGATTTTATTCTTTATAAGGATAGACTGGTAATTCCAAGAAATAAGCACTGTGATGTTCTTAAAAGGTTACATCGTGCACATCAAGAGAACGAAGAGAAGAGCGAGTCAGACGGTATATTGGCCTGGAATTAAGTAAGATATTGAAAGAATAGTACAATCATTTAAAAAATGTATTGAGAAGTTACCAAGTATTGGAGGGGAGACAATGAGGAGAGATCCAATTCCGATGAGACCTTTCGAACATACGTCAGCAGATCTGTTTGAGAATCACGGGAAATATTATTTGGTGTATAGAGACAGATTATCTGGATATCCTTACCTGGGGGAATTTAGAAGAGAAATGTTACATTCCGAAGTCACAGCTAGGGAAGAAGAATATAGAACTAATTTAAAAATGATGCGTAGAAGAGAGAAGGAGAAGATTAGTTATAATCAGAAAGAGATTTACCGAAAATTAGTGTTGGAGAGAGTATAATCGTTCAAAATTATAGGAATAAACGATGGTCAGATCATGGCAGAATTATTGCTAAAGGAAATTATCGAAAATATCAAGTCAAATGGGATTCAGGACAAAGATTATGGAGAAATAGACGTTTCCTAAGAATTAAAAAGGGGGAAAGGGAATATGGACGTGAAGATAAAAATGAAAAGGAGCTTGAAGTAAAAAGATCTGAAAGAATTCGAAAGAGTTTCGAATTGAGGAAGGAGATGGTGTAATATCAGATGTGCATGTAGCTAGTTTATCTAAGATGTATTATCTTCATGGAAATATAAAGTATTTTGCGTGATGTACATATGTACTATGTATTCTAGAATAAAGTTAGTTGCATAATGAGAGCTCTTGGGGTCAATTCATTGTAAGTGATCGGAATAACATACTATCCTCCATGTATTTTTTTTCTTTCAAGATTGCTACAATGGAGCACAAATGTTCCATTTGGTATGTTTTAAGTACCAGATCCTCTTTAACGACCACTTTGTTGCTTGATGCATGCTCCAGGAGCATGTACAAATCAAGTATTAAACCATGTTTTAATTTCTTTGCAACCTTTTTTATTACATGTACGATGATTGCAGATCGATTACAACTAAAAAAAATACTTTCTTAGCGCAGTTCAAGTCTTGTGGTACAAACCACGGTAAATAGAAATACAAGATTTTACCCATATTTTGACTGATGTGTGTCTTTTTTTTTTTTTTTGTCGATGGAGCTTCATTTCATAGTCGATAGTCGACTATTAAAGTCATTGATAAAATTCAAGCATAACTAAGAAGTTATTTATCTTAATAATGAAGACTAAAATGCTTTTCAGTTTTTCAAACTAAATATACCTTAAAATAAAATATTATAGAGGGAAATTATCTATATTTCGGAAACATAAAAAAATACAATAAATTATTTTAAAACTTGCAATAAAAATATATTAAAGTAGGATAAAAATATGATATTTAATTACTTAAAAAGTTAACAGACAAAATGATTCATCTTTCTTATTTTCCAAGCAAGTTTATTTTTTATACGGGTCTTATTTAATTTATTAATATATTTTATTCGAATAAATGTTATAGGACCTTTAAATTCTTGATAATTTCACGAGGTTAATTAGGGTATTTACTACGAATAATTTTTATCAGTCTATCCATAACCAATGGTTTAGTATCTTCATAGTTGCCGTGGATTTGATTAAATTCGTCTTCCATTATTTTTGAAACGTTTATAAATTCTTTAGATGGTTGAATGAATCACCTCTTGATAGAGTTTGTAGCCATGGACAAGGCGGAACATTAAGATATGAATGTTGGGAATTTGGGGAGGAAATTTTTGGCCACATATTATATCCCTCTTTCTGACAGTTGATTTTGTGATTTTGTTTGTAAGTCTTGCAAAATTTTCTATATCGTAGTTTCTATTTTCATATTCATTACCAGATCCTGAATCCTTGTTTTGTTCTTGTTCTAAAAAAAATAAAAATGTAAAAATTGTAAAAAATCTTCAATGTCTTTGAAACGTTTCCTCTGTTATATATTGGTGATTTTCTTTTAAATCTTTTTCATCCAATATACAATATATTCCCTGGGAATTGTTGAATTATAAAATGAGAGTAATCGTCCTTTTGAAAATTAACTGGAGCATTTTCAACAATAATCTTTTTCAGAGCCACTGATTACAATAATATAAAATCGATCTATTAATTCTATAACATTAGGATGACAGTTATTTCGTGCAATATATCTAATTCTGAAATAAAAAGTTTTAAAGGCAATTCTGATATAGGCGAAATGTCAATACATATGGAAACTGAATTTCATATTTTATATCTGCATACAACGCTATAATTGACTTTGTTGAAATAATTATCCCTTTTTAGTAAGGCTTTAAGATAACTTTAAGACTTGAATTGGATAATTTTTTTATTATAGGTTGCGAACTGTTCATGACATCAAATCATTTATCTACAAGTTCGATAAAATCAGCAAATCCTCCACATTTAAAAGTCGAATTGTACTAGCTGTTGTATGACTAAATAACTAAGCAGCTGGCCGAAGCCGTTGTCTGGCATTTCCAGCTTCATTTCAATGATCAAAACTTAATTTATGACATATTCGAAGCTCCTCATTATCTTTATCTAATAGTTTTCTAATTGTCTCGATTAAAATGAGAGTTCCATCCTCTAATTGAAAGCCCTGATCAATGAAATGATTTCTCTGTAACTTCAGTAATTGAGGAACATCTGCAAGCGCATATATATGTTTATCTTTCTTAAATGGATTAGAAAAGTATATTTTATCAGAAGGTAATCCTAATTCTGTCCGAAGGCGGATATTTTTGGGTTCCATATAAGAAAACATTCTAATAATACGAATCCATTTGTTACCAGACAATCATAGTCGGAAAAAAATGGGTTGCTTGGGTATTGTAATTTATAGTTAAGCAATGGATGACTTTATTCATTCATGATTAAGTATGCAAGAATACCCACATAATCAATAATTTAGCTCAATTTGTGTTCCAATATGAAAAGTTCTGCATACATTCGGCTACGATATGAAATAATTTTGTCAGTAAACATATTAAAATAATGCTAAGACATACGACTTTATTAACCCGTTTTATTCAAGGCCTTCAATATTATACAAAGATCTAACTGATTGGAATATCATATATATACAAAGGGGTATACCAAATAAATCATTTTAAATGTAAAAGCAACAAACTGTTAGTTGACGTTTTTCAATATATTTCATGAAATGATAACAGTTTTGTTCGCTATGTAAATGCTCAGGAGATGATGATTGAATCACACTGATACACAATGAATCCCTGGAGTTATAAAATTGAAATTTTTATTCCTTGACATCATCATGGATAGATAAGCTGGGCGTAGACTTGGAAGCACCATTGATCATATATTAATGTATATAAATTCCTACAAATGGCAACCGCACAAATTCAAGTTTTATTGCAGGACTCCATCGACAATCACTATAAGAAAATTTATTAAATTAATATAATAGTAATTTATTAATAATAGCTATTAAAACGATGACAAAGCAATATTATATTATGAACACTTCACATCGATTCTGACGTCACAAAAACAATTCTTCTATTTAGGTTCACCAGCGGTCAGTACGGTACAACAATTTGAAAAGGGGGGATGCCCCGATGTATTTTATTGACATACCTTGTATACAAACTACATACTTACATATTCATAAAATTAAAAAAAAACTTTTTGTCTCATCTTCTTACTGTTGTCAGTATTTTTAAGTGACCATTTTATCATGCACCGACTTTTAATGAATGCTTAAAGGATAATACTAATTTACAGAGGCGGAAAAAAGTCCTTATACTGCAAGTGGAAGTCAAATCTTAAGTTTTTTTTAAGTATTGAATGTTTTCATTGAGGAGTCCAGTTTAAGTCCTCAGAAAATAAAAGATAATTTATATTCATAGAAAAATTAAAATGACTTTCGAGTCCAAGTCGATTAGCGAATCTTTGATAGTGTGGTCAAGTCGAGTTGCATGTCTTTAAAATAGTGACTCGAGTTCTATAATATAGTCGCAAGTCTCAAGTCTTAGTTTCCATCTCTTCTAATTTTGGACTAAAGCTCTATATTAACTAGAAAAAAAAATTCTAAGGCACATCCAGTGGAATAAAACACTTATTATAAAAAATAAACATCATTTTTCAATTTTCAATTACATTTATCCTTCAAATGATTTCTTTTTCTTCTTACAAGTAAACAAACAAAAAATAAAAGTTTTATTTATCTCGGAATATTGAAATTCTTAAATAAAGATGAATCTTTTTGGTAATTTGGATCGTCATACATTAAATAAGACCACATTTATTAAATTAATATTAAATTTAAAGCGAAAAATAAGTTTATTTTTATTTGGATTTTGTTGTTGTTAAATCGCTTTCTATATTGGGTAAAGGTTGTATATGTCCCCAAAAGATGCCATTTTTGTATAACATAGATTTTATCTTTAAATAAACAATAATTATTTTTTTTACATTGTATATTAGGTATGCCAATGTAGATTGTATATAAATTATAAATATCTTTATATATTATATTTTATCTTTGAACTTGTTACATGTACATAGGTACCCCTACGCTCGTATATTCGCATATTTATAGTCAAAACTGTTGTATGGCTATATATGCATGTATTATTATTTTTTTGTCATATTAAGGAAAAAGGAGGGCATACGCATGATGATGTATCCAGAAAAATGAATTTACATCGATACATGAACACACATCCATTATGATTACATTTAACATTATTAGAGTTTTCAAATAAGTCCTTTCAAATGGGTTATTTTGTAGAATTATCAAAATATGTATTACAGTTCAAAGAACAGAGTACTAAGGTCCATATGTATGTGTAGTTCTTTGTTTTTATTTTACACAAAAATTACTTATATATATGTATAATATAGAAGGGCTAATACTGTAAAAAAAAAAAAAAAAAAAATATGGTAGGGGCATCAATTTAATATGTATATACTAGAAGCTTCATCAAATTATGCCGAGTTTCCGGATGCAAATAAATTGTAAACTAATACCAGGACGTAGAATTTCTACTGATATCTATTTATGTATGTTCTAGGGTTTCTCTACCGATATTTCTCTGGGTTTAACTGCTGCGGGAAATATTTATTTTCACAGGAAATCCGTATTTAATTATTTCATAATATAAATCTAATTTAATTAAACTTTGAACACACATTAAATGAGGATAACTCCGTGTAAAGTTTGTGCGATTTATGCTTTACAAATGATGCTGTACACAGAGCGATAATATTTTGCTCATAACTTACTATTGATTTATTTGCTGCATGTTTGATATGTTTATAAAATTCCAAAATAACAGAACCTGCTGCCTCTAAGACACTATTAATAAAAATGAAAAATTGTATATAGAATTAAGAATATCTGCATAACATAAATTGCTATTTTTCAAATGAAAAGTGGACTTTATCTGGATTTTTCTTAAGTCCGAAGTATATGTATATAAATACCCTAAACATTGGCTACTTATGTAAAAAAATATTTTGAAACTCCCCATTTTGACGCAATCTGTGTTTGATTAGGTCCTTCTTTTGGACATTTTTCAGCAAAAGTATTTTTCCAGGGTACTGATTATATTTATCGAAAACAATATGAAATAAATTTATAAAGAAACACACAGAAAACAAAAAAGTTATCGCCAGCTTACTATTTGTACCTATTATTTGAAACCGTCCCCATGGAAATTCTTCATTCTCATGAGTTCCTATGAAGTTCATAACAAAAAATGGAAGAAAAAGTCGACTTTATACGGATTTTTATTTAATGTTTCTTGTCTGAAAAGTATTTTATGTTTTAAAAAATTAGAATCGTAGCGTAGGTTGCCTAGAAGCGTATTTTTATTAAATCCGGATGGGATTGTAGCTTAAAATACATGTTTTCTTCTAAAGCATCATAAAAAGAAATACTTAAATTTCTCAGTTTTTATAAATACCCGCGGAATTCCGATATTTCCAAGATCCTGGAATTTAAAAAAATATTTTGCGGGATCCTACTTGACGACAACTTTTTCGAAAAAACATATTATATATAATAAATACTTACCTATTAAAGATAGGCTAGAATATAATTCGATATCAGACTCATATGTTCTCATCATCAAAAATATCTGTGTACGCGTACTTTTTTTTGTAGGTAAAGAATGAATTAAACAAAATTTGATTGAGTTCTATTTAAATGTTGTTGTTTTTTTACCTTACGTTATACACATATACAATATAAATACAAGTATGATTTCTTTTGTGTTTTTATTTGCAAGACTTATTTTTTGGGCTCTCCTTAGACAATGCTAGCACATTAAATGTTAAACATTTTTCAAATAGAAAATATTTGAGTGTCACGTGTTTTATGAATCACAATTATGATCGAAATTTACCATTAAAATTTTTAATTGCAGTAGGTTTAGTCTTTAAAGCCATTTAAAAAAGATTACATTTAAGGTATAATTTCTACTTCAAGCCATATTTGAAATGAAATAACTATATACATGAAAATTAAAGGAAATAACACTAGAAAAAAATCATTCTAGAATTCAAAAGATAAAATATTTATTAAGTTATCTTGAATATAGCTACTACAAAAAATGGTTATAACCATACAAAAACCAATTAAAATGAAAGGTCTTATTTGGATGCAAATATTTTTTTCATAATTTCTTTCAATTTAACTTTATTATAGATAAAACTAAAGAATATATCTTATATTACAACTTCAAAAGATTTTCCGTCAAAAAAAATTCGAAATTGATTGATTTTTTTTTAAGTTTAACTTTTGATTTCCTTATTTAATATTTAATAGAAAACAATGTAAGGTTGTGTGAGAATGTTTTAAAATTAATTATAATTCAGTTGATTATTTTACTAATTGTAATAAGTAATTAATATACATATATTTATTTCATACTTTTAATGAACAGAAACATTACATATTTACCAGAATTATTATAATATTGTGAATGATTTCAACTAATCTAAAATAATAACAAAAAAATTAATATTCATTTTTTATTCAATAATTTGAAAACATTTTAACATTACTCTTAAATAAAATTATTTGTAAAAAACAAGAAGAAAGTGCGAAAACTTTAAGAAAAAAAAAAAAAATTGTCGGAAATATAAATAAATATTACTATCTAAAAAAAGTCCTTAAATGAAATTATTGAAACTGTTTATAATAAATGCCTGACTTAAAAAAAAAAGAAAGAAGAAGATCATTCATGAATGACATTCATCACTTCCCTGCCCCCCTAAAAAAAATCTAGATACCTACATATCTAAAGTCATTAAACACACTTGAATCAAACCATAATTTTGCTTGCTTAATATATATAACACATGGGCTGAAAAAATTCCTTTTTTCAAATTATGACTTTTTTTTTATGCTTTACTTATCGTAAACAGTATTTTTCCCATCAAGAGGCAGTCTAAAATTAAAACACGAAATTGTTTTTGATCTATTGTTTTAGAATAAACAAAAGAATCGTCAGACTTAGCGCAATAAATAACAAATTGAAGAACAGATTATCATAAAATTTTGACAGCTGTATTTTGTAGGTTGTTAGTAGCTGAAAAGAGGCTAAATATATATATATACACCTATGAGCGAAGCCCAAGACTGTTCATCCCATGTGTTGTTATACTAATATATTATATACCTACATCAATATGTCTATTTATTGGAGTTTATATATTATTTTTGTGCCTGACATGTTAACTCTCATTGTCATGTGAGTTCGTTCATTCACATTCGTCAAATACAAATATTGTATTTATTGTTGTTAAAGTTGTCGTAGACGTACAACCAAACATAGTTATCTACATACAAACAAAGAATTAATGCCTTTGAATTATCCGAAAAAGGTATTTAATTGTTGTCGTATTAACAACAATCATAATTAGAAGGGATTAGAAGATTTTTGACATCAATGTATACCTAGACTACAATGGGTTGAATATTATATATGTACATACAACACATACAAATATACTTTTAGTTTAGTGATGTATTAAATATCTAAAAACGTGTATTATGCAGATTCAAGATTTGAATAATATGGAAACAAGCTCAGATTTAAATAGGAAATTTTACAAATGTAGCTGCCACGAATATTTCTAAAATGTGAATAATTTGTGGATTCGAATTCGAGTATTCGATATATCACAAATATATTCATTTTAAGTGTACGCTTATTATTTGAAGTCCACACTTCAATTGCATTTGTGAACGGATTTTTGAATGTTTGTATGAAATCTGTTATTGTTATGTAATGGCATTGATTAGCAAAGGTTTTTGGTTTGTTTATAGGTATATGTATATGTGAAAACTTATGAAAAAATCCTGTATACTGTATACATTTAAATACATTTTAATTGTTATCATTGATTTCTACTTGATGGGATGTTATAGTAAAAATTATAAATACAACTGGACAGGTTGGATAGGTCAATAATTTTCTAGCTATTTGCAAGTAGGGTTGTAAAAAAATTATCAAAGGCATTTAGGGGTGGTCTCATAGAATTTTATAAATTTCAAAAACTTTGGTTGTCGATTGGAAGGGATTTCAAAGTATATTTCATATGGATGTATCAGTACTAAAGTATTAGATAACAATGTGTTATACTTGAAAATTTTACTTCATGAGTTCTATTAATAACAAAATTACTACATTGTAAAAGGAGCTTTAAAATTTGCAATATACTCAACATTAGATCTAACTACATGTGCTTAAAAGAAGTATACAGCATAGCCTCATTGTTGAATGAAGCCGTCTGAATTTAATGTTGAACTTTATATTTAAGAGATGGTTTAAAATTTAGGGTACTAGTATTGAAATGCTTTTTTTATGGTTCAATTCATCGTTTTGATTGTTTTCTTATAATATTATCGCTGGCAATACATTTGTTATCATTTGTATATATGAAGAAGTATCTAATTTATAATTGTACCGTGTACATGAATGAACGAGTAAATGGTATCATCAATTTTTATTTATCTTTCAAAATATATTTACATGGGTATTTAGATACAAAATGCATAATAATACTAAATGTGGAATATATACATTGTACACGTATAAAATATTCACATTAGTGAAAAAAGTTTTCTACCTTCATATTTTTAATTAGCTTTTCTGTTTATATAATAGGCACAAACCATAGTAATACATGTTGTGAATAAGAAACAAGTTGTAAAACGAGTCCCTCATAGAGTTCATAATAAAGAATATGCAAATAATAAAATATCCAAATTTTAATCTGAAATCCATACAGACAACTCTAAAATAATATACAAATTATTTTAATTCATTTGAAGCTACAGATAAAGACATTAGCCTTTTATAGAGTCGCAAGATTTTTGAAGATCATTCTACAATAAATCATCTTTCCTCCTTTATCTTGAGATAATAGATGATATTATAATAAGTAATTGCCCATTCATAATATATTCCTCGAATATAGAAGCAATACTCGTAAAAAATAACTGTTATGACAAGTATGTAGTTAAAAGAATTCTTAAGATGAGATCATCTCATCTTCATCACGGCTCAATTTGCACTCGTATTAGTTTATTGGGATTTATAGTGTCAATTCTTTAAAATTCAAAGTTCAAACGAATACTCTAAGATATTTCATCTTACCTAGACACATTTTTTGGTTTTTTCTTATTAGGGAGAAGGAGAAAAAGAGGAAATTTATTCATTCATTCGTTGGAGTATTTAATTATAAATTCCCTCCTTTATCATTCTGGATGTTGGAAATTTTGTTAGAAGCATATACAACTAAATTTCTGAAGAATAAAAATCTTTGATCTCTTTTAATGAAAGAAAATAATGAATTTCTGCTGTTTTTACAATAGGCTGCCATAATTGATGTCGAAAACATAAGGTCTAAAAACTTGTATCCTTTCCTCAAGTGATAAAGACCAATATAATAATTTTCATTATTATTATTATTTTTTTTTTTTGTAAGAAAAATAAATTGTATCCAAACAAACAAACTATTGTGGGTATTCAAACGATCAAAAACACTGTACTGACCTCCAAATTGAATCAAATAACTATAAAATCAGTCCAAAAAATTTATTGAAATTTGTTGAATTTATGTTTATAGAGATTTCTTAATCTTGAGTATCTAAATCAAATTTATGCAGAGCTGAGCAAGGTAAACTGTTTATAAAAAAAGAGAAGAAATCAAAAAAAAAAATATATATATAATAGAAAAATGATTCTTTATTGCTTAAGGTTATTAAACTTGCTGACAAATACCATAAAAAATATTTTTAATAATTATATTTTTGGATATTATTGGATTGATAGCTGTGTGTAAATTCATTTCCAGGGTGGCATCCTGATTAATTATGGCGAAGGTGTACAATGTACATAGATAGGCTGTCAGAAACCCCTTCCCAATATATCAAAAAAAGGACTTCCGAGATATTTTGCTTTTACTTCCTTTAAAATAAGACATATTTATCATTTAATAAAATATAAAGCATATGACATGATTTAGAATGATTTATTGGTTCCCCTTAATTTATATTCAACTCTCAATATACAAAAGAAAAATTATTTTCAACAAGAGTTGCCATTTCATAATTTTTTTGTATGATTTCCCATCGAGGAACTTTTAAACTGCTCTCTCTAAGATATCAATAAATACATTTCTAAATTCTTCTGGTTAGATATAATCAATCTTTTGATTACATCAAAATCTAGAATATCTCTAGTATTTATTATTTTCAAATTAAGATAAAGTCCCTTCGTTTTAAATATCAATATATTGTATCAACCATTTGTGGATGTTTTTAATCGTATGAAAGTTTCTATTAAACAGACATCTAACAATACATGTCACTGCTAATTAAGTTTAAAGAAAATTGACTCCCTTAAATGAAAATGCAAGCAAGCCTTTGTGTCCCTCTCACATATTTTGAGTGAAATGTTCAACTAAATATCAAAGGTACATAATCACGGACTAAAAGTAAGCCCCCACACAAAATTCTGTTCAACGTCATAAAAATTTATTCGTGATTTATATTTGAAATCTTGACTAAAATATTGGTGATACAATAATTAAACTGTGCTGTAATACTATAAATAGTTTTGGCTCGTGGCTGTTGTAAGAAACTTGATATTATATTTTTTTAAATATAAACAAGTGAAAGGTCGTAAACCCATTGTCCCACTGGTCCGGTGGTGACTATCATATAGTACAAATTACTTGTTTATTAATGGAATATATAAAATTGATCATCTGCTGGTTCAAATTAAAAATAATATCATCTGTATCCAAATATATCAAAAAAAGAAAAGAAAAGAAGTTTGTTTGTATTTTTCCATTATACATGCCCACACGGTTGAACCTTGGGGCTGAAATTTTGCATGGATGCCTTTTTTTAACCTGGTCAGGCTTTTTTTTATGGAGGGGGGTCATATAAGGAGGGCTTACGCTTTACCCAAAATACAAAAACCGGCATTTTTTGCAACCCAAGGAGACTACATTGGGTTTGAGTTATCATTCAAAAAGGTGATTGGCGTCTCAAAAAAGAACTATACGAATAACCACGTTTTCTAATTTTATTCAAAATCAAAAAAGTTATGGGCAAAAAAAGAAATTAGTGAAAATTAGAATTTCGTTTTTTTTAAATGCAAAAAAATAAACTTCCAATGAAATATTGGATAAAAAAATGGAATAGAGTTTGTAAAGATTTGTCTAGAGATTCATTTAAAAATAAATTTGCCACATCAAAATTGATGTTTAAGTGAATTATCTCACATTTACTACTAAGGTTACAAGAGTATTTCGGGGGTTGCTATGATGATACTTTTTGGATTAACTTACTTAACTGGATCGGTATAGGGTACCTAGTATATGTAATTTAAAATATAGTTAATTTTAAACTCCATCGTTATTATGATAACAAGAAAATTATAATTATGAGGATCTTTCTCGACAACAATGAAACATTCATACTATAATTATTAGTATAAGAGAATAATTCTGTATATAAAATTATTTTCTTAATAATTTTGATCATTGTCAATGTGATGCCCGGTCCCTCCTTTGCTAGTATATACATGAAATAAACCTATTTATGTAATTAAGTATATTGAAGTGTTGAAATTATTGGGGATCCCCCATGATGAAAGCTAGAAACATCCTTACATAAGTATATCAAAAAGAACAGTAAAAATTAGTTGAAGGACGCTGAGTCCTACACAATAAAAATCAACTTATAATTATCCAATAGATATCAGGAATTGATGTATAACTATATTACTTATGAGTATGATAATGTGCAAAGTATGTGGCTACAAATAGAAAATAATACATTAGATCATAACCTTTTTTTATCAATCATCCATTTAATATGGCTTTTTTACTATTATTTATCATTACTTTTGCCATTATCATCATCTTTTCGTTATTTTATGACCTTTGATTTATAGACCTCTTTTTTATCTTTTGTTTTCTTTTTCCCCATGAATAATTATCAACCTCTTCCTTGATGTCGACAAGTGTATGTATTTATTCTAGTGATGGGACGATTCGAAAAGAAAAATATCGATGCTGATTCCGATGCAATTCTTGTAAAAAAATTCTATGGCAATTGCAATTCTTTCATATTTCAAATAATAGTTAAAAAATACAATTTTGCTAAAAGGGGCGTCCACAGGATTAGATTTTAGGGGGGTTAAAAAAACATCCTCAAAGATATAATGTTTTTCGGAAAAAATTTATTCTAAAAAAATCGCAAATTAAATTTCTAATATAAAATTTTTTAAAACAAAGTTCAAATATTTTAGAAAAAAAATTGATAAATAAAATTAAATTTCAAATATTAAATTTTCTAGAACCAAGCAAGGACCCTTCAATTTGGGAGGGGGCTATTGTTTTTTTTATTTGTTTTTTCAAAATTTAAAAAAGTAAAAAATAGTTCTATATAAAATTCGAATCGGAATCGTAAATTAAATATTATTTTCGCGCTGCCGATTTCAATTTAATAAAAACCACCCAATTCTGATTAATCGTCACATCACTAATTTATACACTCTAATATCTACATATATACATGAAGGGCAACAAGATCTTTTAACAACTTGGCCTCAAGGTTGACAAAATATACTCTACAACGAGTAATAAGTACACATAGTCCTACGTTTTGTTGTGGAGATATACACAATTTTGCAAGAAATGCACTGTACTAGTCTAATCATTGGGATTACATATATTTCTATATATATATTATTACTACTTATAGAACAACTTTATATTTAATTTATATACAAAATTGTTTGGAGGAAGCGATTTGAAAATATTTTTTGTTTCATTGTAATTGCGACTCCAAGGCTCTGTGCATGATTGTATATATATGTATAAATATCACTACATATGTATGATTGTATATAGATAGTTATTAATGTTTGACCTTCTGAAGGTCGTCTCTCTAACGACTACTATCATCAACAATCAATTCGAATTAATTGTTAATTTATATCATATTCGCAAATATACACTCATAAACTACGCTACAAATAAAAAAGGGAGAGGGTTGCCGCCTTATTTAATTACAAATAAACCTCTAATTTACATATCAACCTAATGGGTTTTTGATTATATACATATATTTACAATTGCGTAGAATAGTAGCGGTTCCTTTTAATGGATAATGAAATTATATAACATGTATGTATGTCATTTGGAGCTTGGCTATCAAATTCAATGATCAATAATATAACTTAGGAGTAAAACATGAGCTGAAAAGTCCCGGGCTTCAAAAATATATGTCACTATTTTTTGTATTCACCTCAATTTCGGTTAGTACCTACTAACCTTTAAAAGATAGCTGTCAAAGATTCATTACAATCTAGTGTTTAGTTATAAGTGTGCCGCTACTTTTGTTATTTCCAAAATAATGGATCAAATACAATTTTGTGCTTTAATGTACACTACTTCTGGGCTGGAAAGTGTTCTGGGGACTCCCGGTCCATAAATTGAATAAAAAAAAACAATACGAAAAAAAAAAATGTAATGAGTAAATGAGACTGGTTCTCATTTTCTTTCTACCAAATGTTAGGTTGACAGTCTTAAAATGTTTCCTCTAATAAATAATGAAGAAGTATAAAGTTTGAACAAAATTTACTCATTTTTAGAGGTTCCGCACGGCCTTGGAAGTTGTGAATTTTATATGTAGACAAAAATATAATTCTTACCTAAATAATAGTAAATATATATGAAAGTGTAGGATTTTATAGAATATCCCTATTTTAAAAGAATAAACAATCTTTCATTTTCAATATCATCAATAACTATAATATTTGCTACTCTTCTGATGAAAAAAATACACTCTACTATCCATTTGAATATATATATATATTTTTGAAAATTTATAGACTATGTTTCCTTAACTCTTCCATAAATTAAAAAAAAAACAAGCCTAATGTATATATATATTTATAGAATTTTTTTCAAAGAAGTGAATTAAAGTAATATGTAAGTACAAAATATTTGGACCTATAGCGTTTGTTTAGAAAACATTAATGCATTATTGTTTATTTGATAATAAAATCAAATATTTTGAGTGATGTCCACGTCTATCTAAAAATATTAAACTACATTAGGAGAACGGGGTTGGTTGTAACAATTTAACGTTATGAAGAGTTAATTTTAAATTCAAAAAATAAGTTATTAATTCCCTTATTACCCATTTTTGAAGGAGTATAAATATAGTGATGGACTATTGATAACTTTGAATCGTTTTATTTAATTTTGTCGTAAATTTTAGCATAAATTCCATAAGTAAAATAAATAAACACTATAAGTCGGAAAAAAATGTATTTTTATGGGAATATAAAAATTATCCAATTTGACAAAGCATTGTTAGAAGAAGTTTAAATATCCGATTGGCTGACACATAGATGCACCACAATAATTTAATCATGATTTCTAGTTGGTGTCAACCTTCAACTGCTAAGTTTACAAGTTTGCCAGCTGTCAAACAATTAGTTCGTGAGATAAAGCATTGCGAGTGATGTAACTTTTTTATTGTTAGAAAAATAGATGAATAAGAATTTTGTGTGTTAATGAAGCATTATCTGAAAGAGGCAGTTACTGACGAAAACATAAAAAAAGTCCACAAAACAATGCTGAATGATCGTAAAGTAAAGTCGGTCAACTTTAGATGCAACCCTAAAGATATACAGAACCGTATTGGACATATCTTGCATGCATATTTGGGCATGTAAAAGCTGTGTGCAAAAGTAGTGCCACGCAAGCTCACAATCGATCAAAAGTAAGAACGTGTTCATGATTTGGTGCAATTTTTAACAAAATTAAACAGTAATAAATACAAAATTTTTAACGATATGTGACTGGATGGGATGAAGCTTCATCAATACACTCTTAGAGTCCAATTGACAATCAGCTGAGGGGCTACAAGCGATTAACCGAATCCAAACTGAGGAAAGACACAACATTTGGCTACCAAAATTATGGCATCAGCATTTTGGGACCTGTATAGTATAAAGGAAATTGATAACTTTGAAATGTGCCAAAAGTGATTGTATAGCATTGTTGGAGCGTTTGAAGCATGAAGTCATGACAAAATGTCCCGTATAAAGAAAAAGAAAAATAAGAGGTTGGTTGTCAAGACAATTTTCAGTGTCATAAAGCAGTGAAAGCAATGGCAAAATTGCATGGATTAGGCTACGAGTTGCTTCGTTATCCACCGTATGATGACTTTTTCCTGTTGGCAGACTTCAAAAGCATATTCGTTGTAAAAAAAAATGAAAATTAAGAACTAATGAAGAGGTAATCGCTGAAACTGAGGGCTATTTTTAAACTGAAGAGAAGTTAAAATGGCATCGGAAAATTGTATCACCTCTATAATTGTTATATTGGCCTTTGAAGGTAACTACATCGAATAAATAGATTGAATAACTCTAAATAAACGTATTTTATTACGCTAGTCTACAAATATTTCAGCCAAATGTTTATGTATGTATATAAAATTTAGTATATCATTATTTCATTTGATTTTCAATATGTTAAAGTGGTAGGTAGCACTTTAAAAAACAATAACAAGACTCAATTTACAAAAATAAATAATGTACATAAAATACAGTGGTACTTATATATTACATATATATTTTTACAAAATATGCATCGGAAGAGATTTTTTAATTAATTATAGCCCGGAGCATGAAGTATGTACCTTTGTATAGTGTAGTATAGACTAAAATTACTTAACAAATCCTCTCTTTAAGAATTGTTTTGTTTTGTTTTTGAATTAACTTGATTAACCTTTTAAATTTTGTTTTGAAAATTTGCAAATATATACGCCTGCAGATATAAATTCACATTTTCAACACTCTGCTGTGGTATTTCAAACTCTAATTCCTATAATTATTACTATCATTGATATTAGTAAATTACTTTTCAAAACTGTCAATCATGTGCAAACCATGTATCTAAGTCTTAATTATGAAGTTTATTTTATACTTCATACTTTCAAATTTTAATATCCACCTCGACATTACCTTCTTCAAACACACACTTTGCGATGTGTTTAGCATCACTAGTACCTACATACTCGTAAATACTTATTTGCCTTTGAATAGTTGAAACTACCGGTTGGTCCATTGAAATCTGAAAGCTTATTAATTCAATAATTAATAAAGGTTGAGTGATTGAAATTAGTTCATATTTCGACTTATTAATGCATAAACAATTAGTTACAAAACAAACAAACTTGACCTCTCTAGATAAACGTAGAAGTCCAGAAAATGACACTTGAAAGTGATCGACAAATTTCCATTCACACTCCCCGAGCAATTAACCGTCTGCAGGGCCACTGTCGTCATTAAGTCCGAAACGTTAAAAAGGAAGAAGGACTCTTCTGTCAAATAGGCCAAACTGGACTCGAATGAGTTTAAAAAAAGTCCATCAGGACACATCTAACAGATCTTGGGGTTTCATACCAGAGAGTTATGAAGAACGTGAGTAGAAATAACTTTGTCAGGGTTGAGAGGCCCCTTTTGACACCAAAAATGAAAGAAACTCATCTCCTCCAATTGCAAGACTCTTTTGAACTTTTTTTTTTGACAATTTGGGCCCTTTAGGACTCTTATGTCAACCCCCTTGACTACACATTTTGTATGCATGCCAAGGAGAAAGCCTGCACTGCCGGTCATCCAAACACCAATGCCCTCAAAGTTACTGTCAGCCAACACTAAAACACCATGTCAAGCCACTACCACCGGGTACTAGGCCTTCTGCCGCCGCCTGGAAGCCATTATTGCTCTAAAGGCGGCTATATTAATTATTAAGAGAACTCAGACACACATCTATTTATAGTTGTGGTGTACCGATGCATTGGCCTTTTTTGAATTATTGAAATCGGTTATTGGAATCGGCTCAATACTGCCGATTCCACAGATTGCTATACATAATTATTTATATGGATAATAGGACTTATTTGAGCTAATAACTAGGCTAGAAGACGTTGTTCAGAAAAAATTTAAAAAAAAGTGCTTAGAGAGATTATACAAATTTGCCGGTTTGTATGTAAGTTTCTTGAAAATAACAACTTAGAAATAAACACATTTTTAGTGCCCCATACATTTGGATTGTATCATGAGCCATTCAAAAAGTCCGTGTCGCTAGGAATTGGGTTGAGCGGTTTACTCTGTAAGCATTAAGTGACTAGTTCAGTAAATATTTCTTTTTTGTATGTTTGTTAAATAATATTGTTTATAACAGATCTGAAGTCGAGTATATATTTTCTGAGTAAAGTTCGAGTCATCAGTATCCATCCCGGTCCCATTAAAAAAGACACGAGTACGCACTCGATCAATTGTTTATACATTTTTCAATTCATTGGGCAAGTATATATAACTCATTTAGAAACTGAAAACATTTCAAGACTATTTGATCACATGTGGGCCAAACCAGTAAAAAAATAGAAAATTGTCAGTGTTGCAAAAAAAAAAAAATTATCAGTAAGGAAGTTGAAATTACATCAGAGGCCGAGGGGGGTCAAATTCTCTAATATGAGCAAAACAGAAATTAATTGACTCCTGAGCACGGAGATTAATTAACTTTCTAACATTAAAATTTATTTATAACTAGGTTATACATGATTAATAAACTCATGTATTTTTTTTTTCCTGACCCTAATTAATAAAAAGTTAAACATTATAAAAAAGTAAACTTTTTTATTATTTGTTTATGAAATTCCTTTAAACATAATAACAAATTTGTATCGGAATCGGCCGAAAATTTGGTATCTGTACATCGTTAATTCATAGTATTACTTTTGTTGAAATTCCATTGGTAATTAATAAATTAATAATGAGATTTTAATGGACCACTCGGTAGCCATCGACCCTCTTTGACTTTTCGTTCTCAATCTTCATATCTTCTTCATACTCGGAAATACCAAAAGTTTGACTATTATAACTATTCATATTCATTCTTAAATAGGCATTCTGTTGTGCCTATCTACTTCTAAAGAACAAAGAGAGTTATGAGTATTGTTTATTAGATATTTCGCCCAGGACTTTTGTATATATAAATATATATATAGGTATACACAATTACAAAATAAGTTGAATTCCATTTAAAGAATTCATTGATTCGTTTTTGTTGACTATTACATGGTAAATAAAGCGTGACCAAGCCTTTCTATTCACATATCATATACAGCACATTGTAGGTACAAGTTGGTAAAGATCTCCTTTCCATAATTGTTCCATTGTAAATGCCTAAATTTACTATTTACGATGTTGAATGCATTTGCCGCTGCAACCCTTTGATGCATTTTTTGTGGCTTATGGATATTGATTGATGTGGGGTGATCCCTATATTTCTATTACTATCTATGTATACGTAAATATGTAACTATATGAAGACCAAATGAACTTTTGGAATACTATCTCTCTCATAACTTTATCACTTTTTCAAATAAAAGAGATAAATAATTATCGCTTTTGTTATTCGGAATGCAAAAACTTGCTCGGAATGTCTCCTCTAAATACCTAGTCGGTATTATAATATGAATGAAACGACTCATACAATCCCAAAATATATTGATCTTATTCTTTGCTCAACTAGGCGTTGTAATAAGTATGAATGAGTATTCTACTTATTATTCAATTTATACAGGTATTTTTCCATGATAATCAATGATTCGTGACATAAATATGTATCTATTTATCTTTTAATTTAATGTGTATGATAGACTTGAAGGCGTCCTGTCATTGGGTTCCTCTTCCCCTGATTCATTTTTGATTTAAGTATAGTCAAAAAGGCTCTCTCCATTGTTGGCATAACACACTCTTTTTGCATCAGTACTAGTTTTGTGAATATTACATATGCAGGTATAATGCAGAGTAAGGGAAGGTTCAATATGCATAATGGAACATTTGATGCAGAAATAAATAGACTTTACTACTCCTACTTGTCTCAAAAATTGTATTACGTGAGATTTAATATGTAATATGTAGGTTGGTTCATTGTTGATCTAATGTTATCTCAAGCTGTTTAATTGCAGTTGGCTTGAGTCTTTCCTTTGTACCATTTTTTAAGTGTACATGTATTACATTGTTGGACTCTCAAATTCATAAAAGTTTATACTCTGTAAGTTTTAGTGTTTACAATTTTATAGGATAATTTATATGCAACGTTAATTTTATAAAATCCTGGATGTGGACAAAGTTCTTGAGCAGTACAAAATGTATATTTTTATGCTTATAAATTTAATAGAAAAAAGGGATTATATTATAATTCTCATTATTTTTGTTCATTTATTTCGACTTATATTATCACTGTGGTCCATGCTATATCTTCCAATAACAAAGGAGAAAGTGCAAAAAAAATATAATTAGACATCCCACGATTTAATACAAATTGGAATTCGAAATATATGGGTTGCACAAGTACATAATCAACGTTTGATCAGTTTGATCAAATCAATTTGATCAGTTGCTTGTTTATGAATGCCTAATGCTCGCTCATCGGATACTTTTCAAAAAATAGGTTAACGCGAAAATATCTTTAAATTCAATAATGAATTCAATGTAAACAAAGAGAAGGTGGGAGGGAATCAATTGCACTCCAAAGCTATAAATATACATTTATAAATACTAGAATAGAAAAAAAAAAGCATAACATTGACAAAGTTGACATTTATTTGGAATCATTTATCATCAATTCATGGTTTCTTTTGCAAATGTTGAATGCATATCAACTATAATTAAGAGCAAAATAAGTAATAAATTACATTGCTTTCAGTTATACTGAAATTTTAAGCCATTTATTTAAACATATTCTTACACAATACATAAGTATGCACAAGATACATGTGTTATAACTGTCTCTAAAAATATTCATGTTATGGTAATACTCCATTCTCCTGTAAAACAAAAAAACTATATTTTGATATGCAACTGATTCTTTAAAGGCTCATATTAATGAGTTGACAATGCTGCATTGATACATTTAGAACAAAAGAGGGCACGGAAATAAGGAAAGTTTGCTAATTATTGTGTTTCTCCAGGTAAATGAGCTCTGTATAACCAAAAGGATGCATGCTTTTTCCAGGAAATCATATGATGTATACATACACACTTTATCGCTCAATAACATATCTTCTATTTTGGGGATAAAGAGTTACTCTCATACATGAAATAAGAAAGTATGAATAACACAAATACATATTTCAAAGTGCATCTTTTGTTCCCGTCAGAGTGCCTTACGTCATGCTACTACAAAGTCTTGTGATGTAAGACACACATTATAGGTACATAAAGGATCCGTGAGGAAATTTAAAATGACACAAAAGTACGACAAATAGAAAAATTATTTTGGGTCATTTAGTCAAACCACAAATATATATACTATATATATATGACATCCACCAACAAATTACGATTTTGTCTTTATTGATCTTGGTTAAATTATAGAATTTAATAATTATACTGTACATAATAACAATAAATCATAATCTACTTTTGAATGAGCCTTTGTTTAGTTTGTTTAAATATTTTATGATTTTAATAGTAAAGTCTCAAAAGAGAGAGAGAGAGAGAGAAAGATAGTGAAGAAAATCCTTCAAATGCACTTGGTAAATTTAGTATGAATGCACTCTTTTTTTGGAGAATAGTAAGTACATAGACTTATGGTTCACTAAAAAGTCTTCATCAGATCAAAAACATATGTTAAATATAATACATATTGATATCAATGCATTTAAAAGTGTTTTTTTCTTTCTTTAACAAAAAATATATGAAACGATGTGGGTTTCGTGAAAATAATAAAAGTAATGTAATTGAATGCTGACTCTTACATACCTCATTATAAAAGTATTCATATTTGATGATATATAAAAAAAAAGAGTGTGATGCAGTTTTAATTGACCTTGATTCTACACTGTATTAAAATAGTTCAAGGTTTGATAGCAAAATATGTGCTAACAGGTGACGACGTATTGCAACCACAGCCTTGAATCAATACATGTATGTATGTATTTGCCGTAATAAGCATATAACTCAATTCATTCATATATAATGCTTTGATTAGTATAATTTATATGCTATGTACTAAGACAAATGGTTGTTGACCTATAATGATTGTATATATATAGAAAATGATGACTACAATGTTGATTGTCGAGTTGTTTTGATCCTTTTATACAAAGGGTCATTGATTCATCATGTACCTACTTACAAACAACTGTCTCATGACCTAATTTATGGATGTGTTTGGAGTAATGATAAAAAAGATTGCCTATTTCTATCTATGTTGACTCTAGTGATGTGGTTTTCGAGAACGGTTTTAGTCTCGTTGTCGGGATCGTTTGGCCTTTTCTCGCTCTAAAAAAACTTAATTGTCAATTAATCATCACCCAATTTAATTCCTTCCCCTTTATTACATATTATTCAAGGAAAAATTATTTATGGAATATCTACATACATACTATGTACGGTTTTTTAAACACACTGTTTCGTAAACATGTATTAGTTGTCCCTCCTATAAAATTACTGTTAATCCAATACCAATAATACTATGTGTTATTATGCATTACGTTTATAAATCATACACAAAATGGTAAATAACTCCCTTAAAAAACGTCAATTGTATCTATTTTATTGGTTGAAATAAGCAAATAGGTAAGGTAACAATAAGTATCTGAAGGATTCCAAAGTTGAAGAAAAAACTTTCTTCACAATATAAAATTTGTTATATATAAAAATGATATCAAATTTTTTAAATCTAATTGATATTTTTACGTTTAAACTAGCAGAGGATACCTGTGAATACAGAAGAATAAAAACAAGAAATGAATGTAAAAAGAAAGAGACAGACAGAGAGGGGTTTAGAATGAGACAGTGGCAGACAAGAAGAGGGGAGGGGGAGAGATAGAAAGAGAGTAGGAAAAGAAGGTCTTATTTTGGTCAAAAACAGTCTCTTAATGACCTCAGAGGTAAAAAAATAAAAGATCGTAGGAACATGTTTGGTTATTTTATACGTCTACTTGCTAAATTTCCGAACGATTTATTGGACCGTTTTAGATTTCATGTATATTCACACCAAAATCAGACATGAATATATCTAAGATATATTGAAGGTTAAAAAAAATAGAAACAGAGACGGATGTAAAGAAATACAGGGGGGAAAAGAGTGGAGAAAGATAAAAAGAGAGGAGGAAAAGGACTACTTTCAAATTTCAGAACGATCTGTTTAAACGTTTTGGATTCCATGAGTGATAATACCAATAACAGACTTATAAATTTGTGTGTCTAAGATTATGGATGTGTCAGCCAATTTTTTTTTTTTTTTTATTTCTTCTTTTAAATTCTAAGGATCCATGAAAAATTATATTGATAACAGTCATACGTAGTGACAGCATCATGGATATCAGCCAGTTAGTATTTTGGATTTTTGAAAATATACAATAATACATAGTTTAATTAAGGTCTAATTCATAATAATTGCAAACTATTCCCATGAAATTGGTTGACTAAGTAGATATAATTATATTTTACTGTAATCTATGTAGATATTAAAATTTGGAAGTATTAATCATAATAGAGGCAGAATAGGACTATGTAGGAGGGGATGAACTTTAAGTCACATATTAAGGATCGATACAGCCCTATTTGATGGGTATCTCATTAATTGTAGTAATAATTATTGTAGACAAAGTAATGGGTTCAAGTTTGAACTTTGACCTATTGAATAAAAAAATGTTTGTACACATGGTCATTTCATATTTTAGAAAAATAATGCATAAAATAAGGATATTCAACTACTTAACGACTTTACAAAATACAGCCATTCTCAAGCCCATCCCTTGAATTCATGGATTCAAAGTTTTTTATCATTGTATGTATTGAAGTACTACAACTCACCTCCATGACTCTGCAGAATGAAAAAGGTGTATTTTTATGTACATTAATATCATTTATAGGCTGTACTTATACAAACAATGTAGGATTGGCCAAATTATAAATACAATGACCATATTTGCATTTCATGCAGCTTCCAATGATGATGAATTAATAACATTTGAGTAAGATATTAGTATTCAAAGTTAGATGCAATCAAACATGAATATATGTATAAATACATTGTATAGGTTTGATAATTGTGCCAATATTTCGGAGTATGTTTATTTTGCATTGATAATTATTCTTCAAATATTAAAATGAGGTGATAAATTGTGGAATTAATCATAAATAAAATAAACCTGTTTTTTTCACACAACACAATACAAAATAGCTTTTTCTTTTATAGTTTAACCCTTTAGAGTAGATATAAATAATGAACTTTTTTCGTTCAAAATTTGGAAGTTAGTTTATTTCAGTCTCATTAGAAAAAATGATTTAATATTTGTGTGAAAATATTTCCTGACATTGGAATTTTGTATGTTCCCAATGGACTCTGCAAGAAACAGATTGTAAGACAAAAATTTGAAAACTGTACTTCCTTTTATATTCTTATAAATAATATTAATTACAAAAAATGGTTAAAAAATAACATGAAAATAATATAAAAAATTAATAATTTTATTTATTTGTATGGTATTCTTTCATACACATAGTATTATTGATACATTTTTCTCCTTTTTTGCACATAAGTCTTGTGCTTTTCGTCCTGACAATAAATTGTCCTTGCTTGCATGATACCAAATTGGGATTGACTTCATCATATCTGAATAATATTGGTATAGGAGCTTCGGTGCTTAGCTAGTGTTTCAACAATGTTTATTCTGAAAACATGGCGATTTGTGCAGTTAGATGAGTTTACATAGTTGTAAAATCGGTGCGCAGCAACAACTGATAAATTTAGCGAATGCACAAATAAATTCCACCACCACTTCCTAGACCGCAATTGAGGTCTATATCCGGATAAGAGTGGATCGCATAGGTCTACGCCCCTCCCCCATACCTCTATTGTACATATGGACTAAATGTGGTCCATAACTTTTGGAATTCATTCTTGACCCTTCGTTCAACCTTATGTGAAGGGGATACTCCATAATAGTTGATCCGACAGGCATACAACTGTTATTATATTTTAGTATAATAGTTTGACCATCGGATCGGTAATCCTCGGCTCCTCTCACTTCAAGGGGGACAATGGCCAATACGATTATTCCTTATTGTACAGCGGATTCTTATACCTTTTTGTGATAAATCGGTTAAAATTTGATGACTGCCAAAGATATTGGCGAAAAATAGTAATTAGGTGATGGTTGTATAATTGGAGACATCATTTTGTTCACAACATAAGTACTTAAAGGACCAGCACTATCCCTTTCTTTTCCACAATAAATTTCAAAATTATAGGGATATCCAGTTGCTCCGCACATCATCCATAATTTATACCCAAATCGAATCGGGTTGTTTTTTATGAATTGCCTTACACTATGCAAACCTCTATAAGGTACCATAGATTCATCCCTACTTAGAAATTCATACAAAATCCCAAATCCCTGGCACTGCATTTTAAGCATTTCAAACAAAATCTCAATTTTACATATTTTTGAAGATGACAAATTTTTGATTATCCTCCACATGAATAAATTTATTTATAGTCTTGACTCTATCTCTACTACTCATTGTTTGAGGGAATATTGGAACTTCTAAAAATCCTTTGTTGACCAATAGTTCTTTTCTGTAGGATAATTTTTCTGATGAGAATTAAACCAATAAATATTCAAATTTCTTCTTCACCTACTCTAAAATTTGACTACCCAAAAATGAATCAAAAATAGTACATTAAATTTTATATTTACTGTCCCCTTCATGCAAAAATAGGAGCACTATAATATATATTTTTAAATTATTTATAAGCATTGATGTATTTTCTAAGTATTAATAATGCGATTTGACAAAATAATTATTGGTTTCTAACCAAATTGACAAAAGATATATCCTTAGAAAATCATGCTCCAAAATGGGAACTTTGGACTCTAAATGGTTAAATAAATGTTACATATCATTTTTTTTTTGTTATGTTGAAAATACTCCTGGCTTTATACGCACTCTAGGGAGAGGAAACTAAGTTGCACAAAGTATTCTTTAAAAATAATTTAATGACATTGTCAAAAAAAAAAAGAAACATAGTATTTGACAATTAAATACTGAATTAAAACTATTAGTGTGTTTATTAGTAAATCATGTTATACTTGATGCAAACTAAGTAAATTTTTGTTTCGTATATAAATGCGACGCGCAAGTAATTACTGTATAAAATATTATAGGGATACTGTAGTGTATTTAGAAACTACAAAGGTTTTTCTTTCATTTCTTCTTCTTCCCTCCTCTTATTCTAATTATTATTTAATATGTGTATATATAAAGTATTGTTTTAGCTTCTATCTTAATAGTATAAATAGCTGTAACTCTTATGTATTTATCAGAGTAGTGTCGAATAACAATGATGTTTATAATATACTTGTTTATATATAACTCCTTCTAGTCTCATTCCTCTACGCATTCTTCTTGTTTCTCTCGGTCCTCCTGGATTCCCTGTATTGAATACTTTGTATCTTTCAACTTAGTCAAGACACAGCAGATAAAAATATTTTTAACAGACTAAACATGTATTAAGTATATTAATAAAATATCATATCGAATAATGTTATGTAATACTCATTTATAACCAAGATATAAAAAACTTCCTATAATGAATAAAATAACTTTTATGAACGGGTTTCATTTAAAATGAAGACGCGTTAGCAGTCCATATAGTTTTTGAAAAAAATATTTTAGGATTAATTATAAAATTAGCAAACAATATGGAATAATTTAAACTGTCGGATTTAGACAGTTTCAGATTAATTTGTAACACTAAATAACAAAACTTAAACCTTTTTTATTTTTTGTTCTTTGATTGAGAAGATGTGCTCCTAAAATTTCTGGTTTTGTGGCATACTGGGTGTATGTTTTTTTTTGTTTTGTTTTTTTCAAAAATATTTATTTCTAACATCCACATGATTAAGTGTTATTTTTTGACTTGAATAATTGAAATAAAAGGAAAAAGCATCAAATATAGTTTATAAGTATGTTTTCAGAATAAAAAAATTGTTAATTATTTCTATATCTTTTCCGGAATCGAAGAAAATGCATTCATTATAAGTACAAAAAATGAAAAAAAAATTATTCCTCATTTCTAATCATAATGCCAAAAATATAATTTTTCCTCAAGTTCAAAATCAATGCAGCACCTCAACATAATTAATAATTAAGCTATCAACAATAATAGTATATAAAATATATGTTGACAATAAAATTATAAATTCTGGACCATAGAGTTTATTTTCATGTTTCTTGCTGTAAAAATAATGAGGAACAAACCTTCTTATTGACAGTGCAAACATGTTTTCACTAGTGCAATTGGCTGAAGTTGACAATGAACCATGATCAAACTACGAAATATATCTTCTCTGAAAGGTAGAGAGACAGTAGTATACAGTTTAAGGTAGTGTTGTGTTGATCCTTATTTATGACTACAAACTACAGTCCCGTCCAATTCAGTCTCAGTCTGGTACAGTTCAGTCCTGCATATTAGTCCTATATCTGAAAAAGTTAATGATGACGTTAATAAACTTTATTTATTTATTAAATCTGTTCTAGTATTGGGAGTCCGAAGGACTGAAGGTTTTAAGACTGGACTCGACCAAAAAAATAAGGACTCACACAACACTAGGTTAGGACGTAACATAAATACATTAAAAATAGATCCTTTTTATATCATTTTTCTTTTGCCTTAAATACAATTTAGATTTTGGATCGATAAATAATGAATAATAGGTCGGCAGAAAAGTTCGTAAGCTAATACAGAAAAATAAAATTATGTGGCAAAATTCAATTTATTGATTCAATACAATTACATACTTTTGAGGGCAATACATCAATTAAAGCGGTAATACAATTTTCTGATGCCATTTTTATAGTGCATTTTGTCTTAAGTTTCAAAATACGTATCCGTTTTTCCAATTTTTTTTTTTTTTTTTTTTTCAAAGTTCGTAAGTCCTTGAATGAGATAGAGTGAAAGGCTGGGAGAGAGGAAGGAAGGAAAACCCCCGACCATCAACCAACCAGTTACAACCTATACTTTGTCCTTCATAACTCCTTTATGGTCAGTGATTTTTCATAATATAGCTATAAAATACATAACAGATAATGATACATTATGAAAATATTGTGTTTGATTAATAATACCAGTTTTTATTGGTAAGTAATTTGGTAAATAATGATCCTCATAAAAAAGAAAGTAAAAATGAAAGCATATTCTTTTGGATCATCCTGATTATTTTGAAGTTTCCTTTCTGCAAATTCCTAACTAGCTCTAGCTTTTCAATCTTCATGCATAGATAGGTATGCGTATCTGGATCACTATTATATATATTCTCTCTTGAAATCTTCTGAATGAATAAGTTGAAAAATCAAGTCCCAATCTCAAACTGAAGGAAAGATTCTTTAGTAATGCCTTTATATAAGTATCATTGAATGAATATCCTAGGATTTTTTCATTCAGCATATGAAATAAACCTTTTTTAAACGCAAAAAAGTCTGTAAAATTGTCTTCAAAATTAATAGAAGAAGATACTTTGATAGACAACATATTTGCTGACAAAGATCACTATCCAAATGATAGTGATCTTTGCTCCCAAATGCGTTTGGATTTTCACTTTTGGGAAAAATAATTAATATGAGTATTAATATCTTGCAGGTTACATGCATTTACTTTTTTTTTAATATATTCGTCACCAATAATTCGACAGTTTTTACATCACTATATAGCACATACGATATAATAAAAGACATGTTAGCGTAGGCTCAAGCGTTCCACCTACAAATGGTATTGAAGAACTAATAATTTACAAAAACGGCATAAGAAGGTTCAAAAAGTTGTTTGTTATATTTTTATACAAAAAAATAATTTATTAGAATTGAATAGTTATATATATACCTACATCAAAAAAGATAACTCTGAGAAGCTGAATATTAAAATGATATATTCAGTGACTTTAGATGAGGTATGTACAACAAGTGTGCAAAAGCTCAAAACGTCATATCAAGAAAAAATGAGGAGTAAATATGCTGAAGCATGTAATCCTAAGCATTTTTGTTGCATGCGAGTTTCGTTGTTGTCGTTGGCAAGTTGAATGTTTGTTTTTTTCTGAAGCTGTTATATTATTATTTCATTTTGGAGGAGAGAACATCTAAGTATTGAATAACTATGTGGGAGTATGCTAAAAAAAACTGAGAATAACTCGCAGGATTGGTTGTTGATTTAATTTCTTTATTAATCAAGCAAATTTATAAATAAAGAATATAAATCACCAACCAATCCTGAGAGTTGGCAAAGTTTGTCTTTTCGCCTACTCTTAATAACTTTGGGCAATAACGAGTACTACCACTAGTATTAAATAATATTATAATTAAGAGAGTTGTGTTATTTTACCGCAAGACGGTGCCACTTGCAAACGTTTTGTAAACAAACTAATACTAAGTAACCAACGCTCATTCCCATTATTATTGATATTCAATCACTTTAGAGTATCAAATTTCCTTCAATAACAAAACAAACTTTTTGGTAATCCTGAAAAATTTAGTATTAATGAAAGTTTTAATTACATAACAATAAAAAAGCTAATTATGAAGTAAGTTTTGTAATTTTGTTACCCTTAATTATACAGTTGCTGAAATGATCATTCTAGGTATATAATTAATAAATTACCTAAAATTTGAGTTTTTAATTATTTTTAATGGCTATTTAATATGTTATCAGTTTCTAACCCTCAGAAAATCCATATTGGGCGTACCGTAGTCAACATTGCTATGGTTATCTTCTATTCCAAGGAAATCAATAATGTAATGCCTCTTAGGATATAATACCTCCATATTCATGTTTTAAAAAAATACATGAACCTGATTCATATTTCTTACTTAAAAAATTATTTAACAAAATATTAGAGGATAGCTTGAAATGTATTACATTAAAGTTTGCTTATTTACTACCATACAATTGGGTTCAGGGGCAATCATAGTGCAGAACTCCCATAAAGTTGAGTAAAAAAATTGAAATTAAATATTTGTTTCAATAATAAAACCTGTTGATTTTGATACAATCTTTTACTGTTTTAAATATATTTAATAGTTATTGAAATCATTGAGGTTAACAGTATTTTTTATGCTTTGTGTGTGATCAATGGTACAACATACAATTAATCTTGGGACTGTATTTAAGTTGGATCAGGGTTGTTAGGATAGATTACGATTTACTAGTAGCTCAATGTCACCATAATTATGCCATATTATAGAAAATCCCGCTCTATAAAATATCTAAATTTTTAATATTAAAATTAGTATTGTAACATCATTCTACGATGTCATAGCACTCTATTGAAGTCATGAGATATGTTTATAAGCTTTCCTAGGATTCCCAGTCAAATATCGCCGAGCAACTTTTGTTATTCATTGCCGCCATACAAAGAATATTGTCCAAATACAAAAATGTAATTGGGGAAACCTACAAAAGCTAGGATGAAAGCGAAAAATTTCACCCAAGTTGGAGAGAATCATAAGTGGAAGTGTCATTATCAACCGTAGTGTGAAAAAGAAGGACATTAGGTAAAGTTAAATGTTCATTTCTCAAAGGAAATTGTAAGCAAATTATTGCATCGTTCTAGGCTCCATGGCTGAGTTTCTAAAAAGAGACCTATTCAAAAGAAGAAAAAAACATCTTAAAAATCGTTTAGAATTTGTCAAATACGATTTCCATAAAGATGATTCCTTTGGGAGTCAATTTTTTAGTCAGATGACATAAAACTCAAATTTGTTGGCACTATTAATCAACGTTATATCTTTCAAAAGAAAATAAGGGATGCCCTTCCAACCTTGAAACATAGTGGAGGAAATATCAAATTTGTTGGTTGTTTCTCATCAGTGCATTAGTCCATATATAAAAGTTCATTAAAACAACAGGGTATTTGAGATATTAGTTGTTAATCTTAAGTCACCCGTCAAAATTACATGGAATTAGATGTAAATAAATGGACGTTATATTTAAAGAACACAGTCCTATCAACCTCAGCATATATTAAAAGAAATTTGATTCGAGTACCAAAACTCCGATCTTAATCCGATTGAGAATCACTGGTATGAATTGAAGTCCATCGCAGAGATCCCTCTAACAAATAAATAATTAATTGTAATTCATAGAAAGAGGAATAGAAGACTAATCATGTAAATATGCGTCAAGACTTGATAGGGGGATATAGAAGATGACCTATGACATTTATCAAGGCCAAAGGCATATTATTAACTGAATTGTATGTTTTACTCTTGTTTTTGAGATTTTCGGATGACTTTGGCATAAATTAAAAGTTTCAGTTAATTCATAAAATGAAATATATTTTCGCTATTTTCTAGTTTTTCATTATATTTTCTGCACTTAGTTAAATATACATTATATAGTTCACTTGCAATAGTAGTGCATGTTTTGGTTTTAAGAGCGTACGTTTTCCCAAAACTCAACTGTACATACAATTATCCATCATGTGATATATGTTAAGTACTTACTCTACTTTAAAGAGTTAGATACACAATAATATAATATACATACATATAATATATTCAATCAATCACAAAAAGATAAATTGATTTTTGATGGACTCATGTATAGAAAAAAAAATAGATTCTTAAACATCGTTTAAGGGGCCCTCTTTTTTTTTTTTTTGTAAGTCATCATAATAAGGAAATACGACTTAATATTCACGCATTTTTTATTTTTTTTTGCAAAAAAATAAAATAAAAAGCCGTAAATAACACTTAAATCAATCCTGGATCATATATACTAAGTGTAATTCGAAACTCTTAAATTAAATAGAACGGAGAATGTATGTAGAGTGTTATTGAACTAGAATCAGGATTTGATGTATATAAATGTTCATGTCTTGTTGAAAAGTTAAATAATAATGATACTTAAAAGTAAGAAAAAAAAGAAAATTTGAGACATCCAATCCTGAAGTCAGTTATATACATAGTATGTGAAAATAAAATAAATTTCACCACGGATATGTTCCAGGAAGCAGTAACCGTTGACAGGATATGGATTCTATATGAAATTCAAATAAAATAAATAATACAACATTCATTAAGGAACAATACAAAAATTTTAAACATGACATATAATACTGATTTTTGGGAAATCAACAGAGGTAATCGTCTAATTTATAATATGTTGCATTGTCAATCATGAAGGAAATACGAAATCGGAGAGTGATTGATATGTTTGCATATTTGATGATATTGCATACCATATAAGTTATTATAACTCACTTCTTCTCCTTTTTCTTTTTGACTCAGATTACTTTTCTTTGTTCTACTAATTACTTTTGAGTTGATGACCTTGAAGTCATAAATAGTTGATATACAATGTTAACTATTTATGTACATAATTATAGGAATTTTACATATTTAAGATCTTTTTAAAAATGAATTTGGAGCACAGTTTCAATCACTAAGACATTATTAATACTTCCTTTTAATATATCTGCATACTTTTATAATGATAGGTGTTAGTTTTTTTGTATCTAAATATGAAAAAAAGTCACAAATATATTAATAACCTATTGTTTTAAAGCAAAGTTCAAAATATATTTTGGGAATATGTTTTATATATTTTTGATTGTTAAAGGTAAGTTTACATACTCACTACAGGTTTTTTTTCAAATGAAGTTTATAAAAATGTTATCTAGGTCAAGGTAATCCAAATTGGCACTTTTTGTTTATGTAAGTAAGCAAGATGCTTATTTGAATTTTTTATGTATCAATTGAATTGTTTGACTCCAAACCACTAAAGAATGGACAGGTAGCATTAAAGCTGCAATTCATGTTACTACACTTATTTTTGGAAACTTAGTTACGAAATTTTCATACAAATTTATAAAATATTGTTGATGTAATCTTTTTTATTCAAATTTATTATTCTTTAGAAATAACTGTAATGTGTACTATAGATGATATCAAAACAAAAACACGTATTCTTATTAAAAAAGTGAAAAAAATTCAAACTGTAGGCCACACAGCTCCCACTAAATATTTTTCTTTTTTTAATGTTCAAAGTATGCCAATAATATCTATATTCTAAAACGAACATTTTGAGACCATGAAAATCTCATATTTCGAACATTCAAAAATTAAGCTCCACCTTAATGTATGTAGATAATAAAGACGATCCAAATTACACGTTGTTAGTACGTCAAAAATAGTAACAAATGAAACACAATTACGTTTGCATATCGCAATGATTGGGAAAAAGCTGTAATTACCAATCTAGGAGTATATATGTTCAAAATACATTTAACATGTAACCTACTCAGAAGTTCAAATAACTTTGAACAGTTGATTTTCCTCCAAACTTTGCATATAGATAAAGTTGTGTTAACTGTAATGTAAAAAAAAAAATGTTGTTTGAAGGTAGTCAATAAGGATTCTCATGATTTTATTATTTATTATAGCATTTTGTTAGTAGATATTTCAAACTAATGAATTGAATTACAATATGATCGACAGCAAGAGGGTCATGCGACAACTGAAGTGATAACTTTATTGGTATGTATGCACAATTTGATAATAGTTTATATATAGTATATCAAGTAAAAATAAAATACAACCACCAATAAAACAGGATTTTTATCTAACATCTCTCTATGAACAATACCACGATCATCTCCATAAATATACATAGCTATATACGAGTGTGTATAATTGTTTTGTAGATTAATGTAGAGTCTCTACTCTGAGTCATATATTTCTTGTCTTAATCATCTTACATATGTAGATTGGTACAAAGAGGTATTTCCCCTCATTTTAATCATATTTTCTTACTGCATAGTATACATAATTTTTATGCAATAGCTGCTGTTCAAGAGTGTCTTGATAAATTAAAACAAGGAAGAGAATTAGTTGACAAATGGAGGTAAAAACAAATATAATAATCCTTTAATTGGATTTCTTTTGAGAAAACTTACATATCATGTGTATGTATTGTGGAATGAAACAAAGAAATCCGCGTAGCTCTATGAAAACAGTGCTATATTTTTCTATAGAGATTAGTGGAAATCCATGAAAATTGTACCCAATCAGCATACCAATTTTATGAATTATATTAACTTTACAATTAGTAGGACTTAGATTCTTTAATTAATATGAATATGTTACCTCTAGAGCTTATCAACTTTGTTGAAAACACTTTTACAAACCATACTTTTTTTTCAAATTCTTTTTTGAATGAATTATTCAATAAAAGTAAATAATTTTTCATGTTTTGAGCGAAATATAAGTATAACAAATAACATATTGTTCGATAGTTTTTCCGTTACCTCTGAACAAAGTCGAACCCCAAAACTATTAGCAGCATCACTAAATTACAATAAACATGATTTTTCTGGAATAAAGAAAAGTCAACTCAAACCCAATTTGGGATATATGTATCTAAATTCCACATTTTGGTATATTTTTTATCAATTATGTCCTCCTTCACAATAAATAAGAACTTCGATAGGCCGGCGAACAGATTGTCTGCTTTTGACGATTAAGGTCTTGTTAATGGCTATCATGATAGCAGCTCGGAGTGAATCAAAATTTGTATTTGAGGCGCGGCAGACATTTTTCTCCAAGACGCCCCAAAACGGAAGAATCTGGAGGGTTGATGTCTGCCATAATGTTACTCCAGAAGGTTTAGTTCTTCAAGCTTTTTGAATACCATTCCCATCCTTAATGATGTTCTAGGCAGTTGGAATAGAGATGACAAGGGTTTATATAGCCTTATCACCACTGATATTGATGCGGAGGAGATCGAAGACGGTTGCCTTTTTAGTTCTTACTCAGACATTTTCACACTTAAAGAAATGGACAAAATCTTGTTTATTTTGTTTTCCCTTTCGTTTGGTGGCGTAATGAAACCTCTTGATATAAACTAATGGAGATAAAATCCTAATTAAATGCTACTGGAAGTCTTGGGTCCGACTCTGTAGGGATATAAAAAATGATATTGAAACAACATGATATTATACTTTGTACTATTGTAATGGTGATTCAACCCCATTTTTATTAATTATATTGAGAAAATAACGCACTTAGAAGCAGGGTGATTGATTTATTCTACTATACTGAACCAACATATATATATACCTAAGTAATATGTATGCATTTAAAAACAACAGTACATTAACATTCTGACATTTGAATTTATATATTTCCAAAATGATACTAAACATTCTTCATACAAACTATACATTAGATACATATATATAATATATTTGTACATTAATAATAATAATATGTTTTTGCAACTATGAATTAATTTAGGATTTCAACTAGAAATTGCTTTCATTTACAATTTTTACCTAGGGATCTTTGGATACATATCCATGATTGGTTATATGTATTACGTATGTAACTAAACTGCAAGGTCCTTTGGACCTTTGTCTTGTCTATAACTATAAATATAGCTGTAATTTTATCTATATTTATATAATACCATTGGTATAATTAGGAATTGATTCTTCCTTCTCTTTATTAATGTTGTAGCTATTGTTGTCGTTGGAATAGGAGAAGCTTCTATGTAGACTGCTGTTTCTTAAAGTAGACTTTGGTTATCATTCCATTTTTTGAATAAAAAAATCTAAAATTTGAATATTTATTTGAAAACATCACTCTATTCTGAAAAAAAACAAAAACATATTTGGTCAAGAGAGTACATATCATAATCAATATATTTAGGAAGGATTTATAGTTATTTAAAGACATGCATATACTGTGATTGTAGCTCATCACGTGGGTAGCTCGTTATAGATATAGTTGGAAACATTACTACTTAGGTCACGGATTGCATAAAGAAAGTGATAGGAACAAGAACTAATATTTTTCTGTGTGCTCTACATGAGCCGTCATAATATTCACTTTTTCTTTTCTATAACTTAGTAAACAGTGAAACAGAATTTCTGCTGAAAAAATTAAATAACTCTGTTATTATCAAATAAATATTCAAATATTATCATTTTTGTATTCAAGACCAAAGGCTCCATCAGTTAAAGTTAATTAAATATTACTTAGAAATCCTTAAAAAAATAGAAGGATTTAACAAAACTACTCATATAAACTTACTTCCTTCAATGTACTGTGAATAAGTAAGTTAAAATGATATTTTTAAGAGCTGTTTCACTCTTAAAATTTAATATGCTTTGAATTTTAATTTTAGTGAAGATGCTAAATTGTTTCATTGACCAGAATGTGAACAAGTCATCCAGTTTATGAAAATACGGAGTAGTTCAGTAGTAGTTTTATTTCCAAGCAATTTTTATGAAGAAATTTCCAAAAATGATATCCACATATAAAATTAATTATGATATATAAATTTTTAAAGGAAACAATCTTTATTCGCAGCTGGCATTACTTTGATATTGGATCAGTAAGACTAAATAAATATAATTGTCAAAGAAGAATACAATTTTAATAATAATTTCAGTAACAATGCAAGCATTTTTGCTGAGAATATGTTCTCTGTATTCACAATTAATTTTGTTACTGTAAAAATAGATTATATTTGGCTATGTAATAAGCGGAAAAACTTTTAGCAAAAAATTGTACTATTGATCAAAGAAAAATATAAAATTGAAATATTTATAAGTAAATATATGAACTATAAGTATAATATTATTTAATAAAATCATTTCTATGAATGCTGTTTTCCTATTTTTCCCCCTGTTATTTAAATTCGTTTATCTCTTACAAATTATTGATATCAATTCTCGGGAAATTTTCAAAAATCCAATTTAAAAAAAACCAAAAAAAACTAGATAGTTTATTTAGCTACGTGTGTTATGACGACTAATATAGTTGTTTATTTTAGTACTTTTACCTCATGACTTGAATATAACTATAGTGAGCTCAATATATGAAATTTAATATATATAAATATTAAATAATATTATTGCTTGTGTATATAAGAATATAAATGATCTCAAAGATTGTTATCAAAGCAAAGGAGGTAATGAAATACCACTATTACTTATTTTCTTCCTTCAACCCCAACATGTGCCATGTTATTTAGATACAACAAAGCCTTCGTAATGCTGTTGGCACTACAACAACAGACTCTATATAGCCCTTATTAAAAGTAAAAAAAGGATTTCTCTGCCCCACCAATCTCTCTGTGACGATTTGACTTCTTTCCATGAATTATAAGTAGAGCATTACATTCATCGATACATTCATAAAATCCAAAAAACAATAGGAGGGTTGAAAAAGTTTGTTTTTGTTAATGGGGGAGGAGGGGTTCAGCCATACATATGTACATGTGTGTGTCTCAAAGGGTCGTTCAACCTTTCATATATTATTATATGTGTAAGTTGATTATTTGTCTGATATGGAGTTGATATAAAAAAAAATACATTCCTACTTTAAACGCTGTTGTATCTCTCCAGTTTTTTTTTTGTTATTTTTTAAGATTCCAGTCATCATCCATCATATTTACTTATATAAAATAATATTTTCTTGGACCAATGGATGGTATACTTTAATTTACCCCCTCCCTCCCCCCTTTATTTCCAATTTGTAGCTTTCCGTCATTCCACACCCCTCAATCTGTCTAATTATTAATTATTAAATAATCCTGCATCGAATATTCAACACTATAAAATATCAAGAAAGTGAATAGTTTATATGCATCATAAAACCAATAGAAATGTAATATTAGGCACACATCTTCTAAGTACATAGCTTTACATTATAAAAAAACAACTTATTTCTTCTTCCTTCTTATATACAGATGATCAAAATAATGATTTGCTATGCACACATGGGGAAAAAAACAAAAAACCCTAAAAAACTCAACAAAAAAAAAAAAAATGCGTTTTTCGATTCATGTTCTATAAAAAAAGATAATGATAATGTGTAGTAACGCAGTTACTACAAACTGTCTAGACTTTAGGGAATGCATGCGACGGAATATAATTTGATGCAGGTGAGATTTTGGTCTCTATATGCATATACCTATTATATATCGTAATCGCGAATTTAAAAAATAAATTAAAATCGTTTTAATATATATGTAGTTATATAAAATCTAACCAAACATGTTTGGTCGAAAAAAAATTAAATAGAAGGCCTTTGAAAGACAGAAGTGAAATTATAGATTGAACAAATGCATTTTTTTAAAATACCCATAAATATATTCAAGACAGTGTATTTTAGATAATATTAATATTAAATAAAATACCCCTGCGTGTCTAACCTTTCATGATACAAATGTGTAACAAAGAAGAAGATCTCTTACTTAGTAGCATCCGTACATAATAGTTAGATTCTATGTACATTGTCTGAATCCCAATGGACGACAATGACTCCCTTGTCATCAAACATAAAATTAATTGTTTTTAATTTGTTATTTCATTTACTTATCATTCATGAGTATTACTGCTCTTTGTCAAGAGAGCACGAAGGAACTACTCACTTGGATCATCATATTGTAGAAGCAATAGGATCAGAATCTGTAATAAGCACCTTCCTATATGGTCTTCCATAGTTTAATTAATAGATCCATTATATTAATGGCTGCATTATGATACAACATATTTGAGGGAATTCGTTCATCATTTTTAAATGTGCCTACAATGTACATTCATCTTTACTATTTTGACGGTGGTTATTTGATGTACATTGTACTCGTATATACAATTATAACTACATATATATATAGAGTTCAAATACCTCTCTCTGTCTTTTCCCTATAGTACTGTGGGAGTAATTAATCAAAAACATAAAAGGGGAGAGGGGGGAGGGAGAGAACTTTGCCCACCCCCTTCCCCCTTCAAGTCAGTTATGATTGATGGTAATAATGACAAAGCTTTTCTCTTGATAGGCTCACTCTTAGTCTATGGATACAAAAGGTCGTAAACCCAAATCCATTTCTTGATTATTCCTTCTAATTCGAAACATATAAAAATACATACATTAAACTCATTCATAGACTTTTCTCCGATCCTTAGTAAAACTAAGCCGTGGCCAAATGTCCAACGTGTGAAAGTATTTCTAATTAATTAAGTTTTTTTGCTTAACCTGAATTTATGATATCAATTGTCAATGATTAACTATATTAATGTTTAGTTAATCAATACAAAGAAAATGAATGATTTTCCTTTGGATATTGTTCTGTTACTTTATTTCAGGGAATATTAAAGTAAATTTTGCTAGTGATTGGAAAATTCAATAAATAAATTAATTAAATTGTTATGGGTTATTCCACTTGAAATTAAAACTCGAAATTTTTTCTCCATCCCATATGCATTAATATAAGTACATTTTGTAATATCTGCTTAACAATTCACATGACTTATCATAAATGGTTATAGTTATAATTTATCTCTTATCCAAAACCATTGGTTGTATTAATAATTAAAAAAGGATCCATGCCACCAACTACACACTGTTTATGAAGCATAATTTGAAGATTGAAGACTCTCTACAACTATAAGCGTTACACCTCCAAAAATATCAAATATGAAATTTAATTACAAAAATTGTATCTATTTGAACAAATTAAACCTGTCATTTTGCCAAAGCCCATAGACCTTCTACTCCTACTTTGTATTCTACAGTAGATATTGGTGTGACCTTTTTCTGATAAGTTTTTTTTTTTTTGTGGATGTCAGATGATTTATATTTTTTGAGATATTGAAGTTAAGAAAATATGGGCAAGCTATCCGATATTTTTATATGTGATAACTAAAAAAATCCTCAAAAAACTCGTGTTACGTGACTTAATATTTTTCAAATAATGTATTATTTGATTCCATCAGTTAAGAGATTTATGAACTGCAATCCCAACTGTCATCAAGACAATTTTTGATCAAAATAATCATAAAAAGGAGCTCAAAACTAAGAATTTGGATTGATTTAGAGATTTGAAATTTATTTTTTTGAGTTTCAAAATGACTGTGTATTTGACATACCAAATTTTATTTAAGCCGGATGTGGAAAAAAAAATAGAGTATAAATTTAAATTGTAATGACCGTTATATATCATGCCACTTGTCTCCCGGGTGATGATTCTATTAGAGAATTAATCCATGGGATTATATTTTATACACAATACATGTATCGTCATTCAACAGCTTGTCCAGTAGTGTATTAACTAACTAATACCTCTTTGTCTAAGGAATGTGAATTTCTGACCTAAAAAAAAGGTTCGTTTTCAAAAAGAGGAGGGGGCGATTTAATTAATTAAAATGAAATATCCTTGTTATATATCTCGCTTCTCTGTGAGAATGTGGACCATCAAAGAATACTGAATGATTCAGTCAATACTAAACTCAACATCTTCTTTTCCAACCAAAACTGTATTCATAGGCACTGGCTACATTGTTCAACATACATACAGCATAAGTATTACCCAAAAGTCGTCGAAATTGTTATTAATTCTATTGCAAAAACTTGTTGCATTTAATGTGAGTATTCTCTACATATGTAGTTAGTTGGAAGTTATGTAATCTTTCCTTTTCTATTGTGGGGCCCCCTTTTTTCATTTATGTACACACATACATTTATATTTTCATAACATATATAAGGCTCGCTTCTTCACAGTCTCACATTCTACATAAATTCTTCATATATACAGAAGTTATATTCAAATAACAATGATTTTGCGTTGGCTCTCTTCAATCAATATGATATCTAAGATATTTTCCTAAATATTTTTGTACGTTTCTCCCAATAGTATAATAATTTAAATGATAGTGTTTTAATTCACATACTTATGTCTGCCCTTCTATACTCAAATGTACTTCATGCATGGTTAGTAGGTATTACATACCTATGTTATGTCACATATAATTATCCAAATAAACTAAATTCCGCAATAACACTTGACTCTTGAATCCTGAATAAACTAAAAATAGACATATATATACGCTCATATTCACTAAGGAATTATCGTAAATATGTAGGCAATCAAAATATATTTCAAGACTCTCCTAAAGGCACCTGACTTTTCTACGTAATGCTCCCATAACTTTTCATAGGAATCCATGATTAATTTCCTTCAAATGACTAAATTACATTATTAATGATTCAGGAGGACGTTCTTTGTAATTGTGATAAGGAAATAAATGTGTGATGTAACTTAGAGAAGGAGAGAAAAGATTCCATAAATTATAGTTACACATATTTTTGTAGATAGAAATGAGGTCTCGTGAGGAATAGTTACTCAAAAAATAAAAATAAAGACAGTTTATGATTAAATGTAACTCCAATGATTAAGTCCCACACTTTTATTGATAAAAATACTTAATGAACTGCTTCATTATATGGAATTGATCTTTCTAATAATTTGAAAAGGAAGAAATTCAATCTTATTTGCAAAAACATATTTTGTATTTTCCGTTCTTTGTAGTGTTACGTAAACCCAATAGATTTAATTATGTAAGTATAGTTATTTTTCAAGTTTTATTACATGCCCCCCTCACCTCATATAAATTTAATATAGAGTACAACTTGTTACAGTAACTCAATCTACTTATGTATTAAGAATGGATAATAAAGTATGGATTTCATTGTTGTCACTTCATTGCACTTCTGCATATATTATCTATGCAGAACCATGGCCAAATTAACATGAGATTTGTGAATGTTCCGTGAGATTATCTTAGTTCTATGTATATATGTAATTCACTACAACTTCAATTATAATAATAATAGCAACAGAGTAATAATTATATTATTGGCAAGTTGTTGGAAACAAATACATCCGGCGGTATTACGTAAGTTTTTGATTGGGAGGTGGGTAGAGAGAGAGAGAGAGAATCAGAGCTCCATTGGGTCTATACTTAAGTAAATTGTACATACATATCTGTTTAAAGTATAGGGACCTTTGTATTTGCATCTATATAAGTCTAACATATGATGAATACAAAAGCCTGTTTCTAAGGTCCAAATGTTTGGACTATAATAGACTTTTTGAAGGGTATTATAGGTTAAAATTCGAGAATGCACCATTCTAATTTTGAAAATAAGGGGTATATAATTTTGTATTATTGTTGCATATATTTTAATCTACGAAAGGAAACTATAATGTAGATATTGTATTAAATAATTTAAGGCGTCAGAGAAAGTTCTGAAAATATCATATTGAAAGTTATTTGGAGCAGTATGTAATTTAAACAACGCAGCCTATGTTACAGTTTTTATTGTTAAATTAAAATCTATCCAATATTTTACACATATTTTTTTAAATGAGAGGGTACACATGCCCAAAAAAACCACTTCTTCAAATTTTTCAATAAAGATGAGCTACTCCTGTATGTAGACATATTGAATGGGCATAAATTTACTCAAAATTTAGATACCTTGTATTAATTTTATTTTCCTAAGTAGTGATATTATGTACTTATTCAGTACAAAAATAATATGGGGCATTATCTAATTAGTACCATTACCTTAATTACTAATTTGATGTATTGAAAAAAAAAAAACACAAAGAAAATATTGATATTAATTTCAGAACCATAAATTTATATATATATAAAGATCCATTTACCAGGTATTCAAAAAGTATTTGACCACCTATGTCCCGACGATTTAAGAGGTTTTGTAAAGTTCCAATCAAATTTTTCCATTTATATTCACTGAAGCTGGAAATCTTAGGTTATGAAAAAGTGGTGTAACATTTTTATATTATTAATAATGTAAGCAAAAAGGTGAGGGATTCCCAAATTGTTCTGCACCAGGCCAGACGGCTCTGATATTGATAATAGGCTAAAAGCCATAGAGTGCACAATACGAGAAAGCTTGTGAAGGATGAAAAGGACTCAGGAATTGGCCTATGAGTGATACAACAATAAAAAGCAAATAAAAAGTATTCATTTCTGGCCAAAAGATTTTTGACATCCCCCGATCTTAATCCTTTGGAATTTTTAATGTGGTGACACATCAAAAAGCCTGTGGAGCCGCTATTGCAGCATCAGCAATCCCCCAAGTATCTATGAAGTCCCATTGGAGGAGGATGTCTCGGACTTACATTACTAAAGTTACGACTTCGTCTGCAGGCAGTAATTGAAGCTGGTGAAAAATTAATTCATAAATAATAATCTATGTAATATGTAAATAAAAAATATTCAGAATATTCTCCTGTACAACTTCCTTCTGATCTGTTACACATGGTTATTTGTAGTATATTCAAAGTGGTCAAAGACTTTTTGAATCTCCGATATATATCATTATAAAAAATAAAGATATAAATTATTTGTTTCCAAGAAGATCCTTGTTGTAATATAGACTCTGTACTATTTTATGTTTGTGCTTGGAAAATCCAAACAATATGTATAGTACACACGTGTTATATTACTTAGTACTGAACATAAATAATAATTATATTATAATTCAATTTCTGCTTATTTTTCTTCAAGCGAAAAATAATTAATGCTTAAATTATATTTATAAGAGTTGCAAATTTATTTCAGACATAAATTTAATTATTGTGCATTTTTCTTTAAAACATTGTGTCTACACTCTAGTTAAAAACATTTTAAGAAGGAAACAAATATATTTATAATATTTGTATTAACATGCTTGTATGTATATGTATATATTTACTATTTAAGTACCGTCAACAACCCTATAACCTTGATAGTCTAATGAATTGTACATTGTTCTTGATTCTCTTATCATTCATTGCATAGAGAACAAATGGATCTTTGGGTTGTGTGTGTGTGTGTTTTTTTTTTGTTTTTTTTTGCACAGCCATGACAATGGTTCATTTTTAAACATGGGTTGTACATACTTATATAGAGGGTGGCAATTAGAGATTGTCCAGTAAGAAAATCAGAGTATTTCATTGACAACAAATCATAGAAAGGCGGTCCCAATGAATCTTCCTTTCTTCTAGATGACTTCCTTTGCCTCCTTGGCATGTCGGTTGCAAGATTCTCCAGGACTCTAGGATTCAAAGTTTCCTATACCGATTTATCCTGTTTGATTAGCTTCTCCTTCATGATACCCCACATACTTTTTGATTGGGTTCGGGTCTGGACTGTTCCCAGAACTTAAGTCTTTCTCCCAAAAGCCAGGTAGATGCTCAGAACACCCCTTTTGAGTATATTTTTAAGTACGAGATGGAGCATTCTCATGCAATAAAGATAGCCTCAGAATTTTGAGATCAAATTGTTGGAATAGTGTGATAGAATATTTTATTAAGTTAAACGTATAGCAATTTAACTCCACGAGTTTTTATTGCTACGATTTATGAAAATAAGTTAATTTTTTAATTTGAACTATACAAAAAAGATTTTTTAAATTCATTTTCATAATTTGAAATTTAAAAAATATATTTGAACGTAAATGCCTCAATGGATAACGATGCTAGAGAGTTAATATTGAATCCATTAGATTCAAAATCTTGTAAGAAGTTTAAATTGGAGTGGTTTGTATAGATTGGTTAATTAAAACCGGATATTTCCGGAAACCCTAACATTTTTATATTCCCTGCAGAATCGCCAATAACTAATTACCTAATCAACCAATCATCCAAAACTATAAGATATGTTACCAATTAAATTCTATATAACTCTCCTCTATTATCTTATAAAGAAAGGCTATTTGAAGAGGAAAAAAAAAAAAAAATAACGTGTATTGAAATACAAAAGTTCTTTTTATTCACTGTATGGACACTGGGAGACATCATCTAGCTAATATGATTGTCAAATTTGTATAAAATTAAATTGTAAATGTGTATTATAATTATAAAACAAGAATAAAACTTTTTTGACACATAACCGTTCTGTATAACATTTATCAGGCTTACAGTAAGAGTATTGACAATTAAAAACTCTGAACGACCACAATTTGTCACAAAAACACTTTTTGAGCATTTGTAATGAGCAACTGCTGTAATCGGGTATTGCAACATTTCTTGTCTTTTTTTTTTTTTTTTTTTTTTTTTTGTTAACTAATGAATTAGTTATTTTTCTACAAAAATTTGAAATATTAAAAAAAGTATAATAAAGAAGTATATACTAGGACAAATTTGGTCATAAGATTAACGAATAATCTAGATAAACGCGACTTCATATGAATATTCGTCAAAAGAAAAAAAAAATCATTCTTATTGCTAACAGAAACAATTTATTGTATTCTTTTGATTGGTTTTAAGTGAACATTTGTTTGTTTTGTGATTCATTTTATTGTACTCAATGATTCCAAGTTTTGTCAACAGAGCACACCTTTTTGAATAAAAAAAACCACAAGAATGTCAATTGAGGCCATGGATGAAGGTTCATTCTCCTCTTTGAGGAATTTTGCTCATGCAACAAACTAATACATGGATACAAAGAGCAATGAAGAAAAACATGCATTAATTACTTCAAACATATTTTCTAATTAATTCAATTTATTTATGATTGGTGGGGAAAATAATTAAATTGTGATTGCCACTACAAGTATATTGGTATATTATGTGATCATTATTTATATGCATTGTAATTACATTGGAGTTTATTAAGCGTAGGTATACAAATATGTTCAAACACATATGCAATACGCATACCTCAGAAGATTGTAAATAATTAAGTCAGAAGGGTTATAACCGATATAATTACTTTTCAAAATCAAAATTATGTTCTGGATAATACTTAATGTACTTTCTGGATCCACAGTTGGGATACTAAAACTAATTTTATAGTCGTCGATACCAGAACAAACGTACAAACAAAGAATTTGTTATTAATTTATTTGTTTCATAGAAGCCCTAACCCGTATTTTCGCTTTACACTCGACTTATGTATGTACGTATAGTAGGGGATCCCTAACTTTTTATATTCTCACATCCTAGCAATTACATTATGGTATTCCAACTTGGTATGACATGTACTCGTATATGCGGAGTCATTCTCGACTGTGGGACAAGGGAGACAATAGAAACATCATTTACTGATTTATTTATTTTTGTCTACTTTTTACGTTTCTCCTTTCTCCCATGTTTTGAAAAGCCCACTACTACATTAATATGTACTAGGGGTGTACTGAGGGATCGAGCACATTAGGCCAGGACTCCCTGTTATATATATAAATTGACCTTTAAATAGATACTTACATTTGTTTAGAAAGCAATATAGATAAAAAGTTAGTAGAAAAAAGCAATATTTTGGATTTAATATTGAGAACAAATTTAGTATTTTCAGTCAATTTTCATTGAATGGCTCTTAAATCTTATAGTTCATTAATTTCGGATGGTAAATCCGTTTATCAATATAATATGTATCTATATTTTATACTAAGACGTTATAGATACACATTGAGACAGAAAAATATAAAAAGTAACAAGATATGCGAAAGACTGTTTACTTGCCTTCAATTGTTAACTTTAGTTAGCTCAAGGTATTGTATCTTACAAAAAAAAAACCATCAATTTAATAGGCTGATTTTTTTCTCCGGATTTTAATATAATATCTACTAGTAGATCCTACCTGCATTCAACTTCTCAAGATCGAAATATTTATAATATGTCTGCCTAACTAAGCCAAGTGACTAAGTAGAAATCTTTATCATCTCTATATTTTTCTTCCTAAAAGTAGAGACGTTCCTCTTGTAAAAGACGTTCATTCTCGTTGTGAAAGGATTGAAACATAGATAAAAAGTTATAAACAATATTAGATCCTTCATATCAAATTTCATTTGTGTTTTTATTTGAAAATGTACCGGTGATAATTGTGATTGGATAATAATAGGATCCAATTCATAGGGACTTTTATAAGCTATCAATTGAAAAGAGTTAATTAATCACCTTGTATATAATTGATATTGAATATCATTTATAACTAGGTCATTGATCATTATTTGGAAGAGGTGGGGGGGGGGGAATACTCGGCGGAAAGAAGTACATTTGACGATACGTAATAATTGAGGAGTTAAAAACGGAAAATTAGAGGATATAACATGTAGGAGTATGTAGTGGCAAACGAGTGAAGTTTTGTATTGTTGTGATTATCATTCAAAGCTGAGGAAGGGACTCTCCTTTTCCATCAAGAAGGCCCATCCATCATAATTAGGCCTTATAAGTATATAAGGTACTTACATTATAATATGTATAAGAGTTGAAAACTAAAAAGAAGAAGAGTTAACTCAATACCAAAATCCCTTCCTTCTGATAAGTGATACATACATGAGAGTGGATTTATTTGGCTTAGATACATACATATTATGTAGATGTACGTCATCAACTCGTGCACTAACTGCAACCGTTACATATATAAAACCTACCTACCAACCAACTAAACAAGCATTTCATAAAAATGGATACTCAAAAGAAAAGAGACGTCTGCATTTCATTGTAACACAACTAACTACATTATTATGTATATACATATCTTTTTTTGCAGACGGCAAGGAGGTTAATGTACCTTTAATAAACATTTTAAATCTTTTGTATTAACTACCACAACTACTATTTTTGTAGGTACATCCAGACAGACATGTAGCAATAAATGCAGCAGCAATTAATTTACTCCCTACACATTGAATACATTCATACTTGGGAAAAAAACATCAATTCATTTATATATATATATATATGATATACATTTTTTTAAAGCAAGGTTTACTCCTTTACGAGTCATTATCCCTGTGCAAATCCGTCGTCAAGGCCTTTATTGGCATCTTCGTCATCTTCAGAGTCATCATCTCCATTCTGTCCTTGAAAGAAGGCACTTACTTAGATTTTTATTTACATTGAGAAGTATGAATATATGTATGTAGTATGTATTACAAAAAGTATGCATTTCAACAAGGAAATTGACTCGCTCGATAAAATTCTCTACATAATATATATCTACAAATGTAAGCAACATACTTCCTTCCGATTTTAAGAACAAATTTAATTAGTTATCCTATTAATTTATTACGCTATATTTAGAACTATGTTTGTTAAAAGTCACTTCTAAATCTAATTATAGTATAAATATAGAACATACTTGATACAATATGATTTTATCCATTCCATGACAAGTATAAATTCTATATTTTTGCCATTTAAAATATGTACAAACGTTACATAATGGACAAGAGTGTCCCAAAACACTTGAAGCAAAAGTGTATATTGCTACACTTTCAAGATAAAAAATGAGTATTTTGGAATTAAATTATCCAAATTTATACCAAAAACGAAATGGACGTGATAATTTAAATTGCGTACTGTATTTTAAATACATGAATTAATCAATTATATAAGTTTATCGTTCTCGCCTAAATATATTTATATACATAAATAAAAAACGCATTTTTGAACATAAAAAGATCATTATGTTAATTATTAAGTAATATAAATGTACATATACGTCTTATAGTTATAATTTTTTTTCATCTAAAACAATCGAACATATATAAATTGTTTAGATTAAATAAAGCATAATATATTACAGATTGAGTACTATTAAATTAAAACCATGTATGATAAAAAAAAACAATCATATAATTTGAAATATTTAGGATACTGCAATTTCTTCATGACTTAACAGTGATTTCCTTTCTATGAGGTTATGTAACTATTATGGTTATGTCAAAGTTTTTAATTCAAATTACCTTCGACACAATAGAATAACAGTTAAAAAATAAATACTGTAAGTTACTTGTGGATGATATTTGACTATATGTACGTCTTTACATAGAATATTTTTTTTTTTTGCACCAGACAACAGCTCATACACACACAACACACAGTTAAGTTCGTCGTCTTTAACGTGCAAGGAAATTCAACAGCAACAGTACTAATAAAAAAAAAAATAGTAAAAAAAACAACAAAACACACATTCAAATATCCAACACTAGACATGTTTTTGTACACTCAAACACAAAAAAAAAATGCATTAAATATATCATGATATTGTTAATCATTATTATGCATAAGTTGATATCAATAGATATGCAGGGCTCTTTATATATACCTTATGCAAATATTCCATAAACTTACTTAAAATGACTAAATCCGTACTTCAAATATTTTTTTAATCAAATATATTTGTATCTCACTATTTAGCTAGATATATCTTGTCACTGACAAGCTACTAACATATTTAATTTTGACTTTTTTTAAATATTGTATCCTTAGATCTGTTGGCAAGAAAAGCAAATCTATTGGGACAAAACAAAACGGATGCTTTCATGGCCACGTGTATATCTAGCCATTTGTAAAATATGGGATTGAAAAATAATTTTTTTATAATGTCGGATGGGGAAATATTTTGATGTCAGCCTACGTCACTTGGTATATTGTTTATCATTTAGGAGGTAGTGGTCAGTCTACCTAACTATAAATGGAAGATTCATAATTATGTTGTTGACTGTACGTAGAACTTATTTATTTATAAATAGGTTGAAATCCCTTCCATACGAAATAAATGCATGGTTTTCCAGCAGCTATTATCTAAGGATTTTCAGGTTGATCTATTTTCTAACAATATTCCTCCAAGTTCTTAAAAACTATGTTTGTATGACAGAAGGAATTTAACCTATGCCACAAAAAGCTGGAGAGGGAGTAATAGGGATTAAGCATTCATTCATGCATTTGTTTGTCCGCCAGAAGATGACTGATGTGTACAGTATACTGCACAATGTCCAATGTCGATGAATCTAGATGCAAATCCCTTCGATAGTACTTATACTATGGCAAAGTTATGGGTAATTGAATGACGCAGAGGATTATTACTTATAATTTACATAATTATAACACATTTTGCTCCACATGTGATCATACATGTAAGAAGGGATGGATCCGAAAAATCAAAAACTCCTCCTTCTCCTACGAAACAATGAATAGGTACTACTCATTTATTAATTCGAATCTAGATATACATAGCGTTCAAAGAACTTCTGGTTTGTTGATTATTTTTTTATTTTTTCAGGATCTATGTTATCGTTTATATGTATACCTATACTTATTTATGTAGGTTAGTCCTGAAATGTACCGAGTACATTCATATGTTGTAATGGACTATTTATTAATGTTCTTATAAATAAACTACTCGTATTATCCATGACACATTTGTTCGTTAAACGTGTGAGACAATTTGACAAATTATATATCACATTATTTTTATGGTTATTGTTTATTGTACCAACTACCAACAAATAGTATCAACAACTAATGCTCACTACAAGAGGTACAATTAAAAGAGACAAATGTGTGATACGATTGGCGGATATACATATTATGAACATTTGTATCGTTTAATATATATATATATATTTCTTCATTTCATTTTTGTGTGCAAAATTATTTGTTATGTAATATAAAAAGAAGAAGTATCATGGCCAAGCCTTTATTCACATTATTATTATAAATATGCCTATAAGTATTTATGTACGAACATATACATGAGTGTATTACACTAAAGTCACGTTATGGGAGGCTGTATGCCTCATAGGTAATAGAGGTTCTAAAAAGCCCAAACAAACTTAATTACTAAGTGCTTGTATGATTCACTTTATTTTTTCTTCTTTTCATTATGAACCAACTCATTTTGTTTTTTATTCAGCAAGAAGTTTGTCTTTGCTCTTATGTCTTATGTAATAAGCATGATTGATTTTTATATGTCATTCATACTGATAAGAAAATAAAAGAGTAGCCTTTCACTTATGTTTTTGTAATTTTGAATCTATCTATATTATGCTGCAGCTTGTTCAAAATCATAACTTGTATGTATTTACACAGCATAGTTATGTATATTTAGTATTGAAAATGGTTTGTATTTTGACCTGTTAAAAAAATGAAACCGAAAATAAATATGGTAACCCTGATAATTTCAAAAAATGTTTTGTAGGAGAGTAACTTGGCTCTCATAACGTTCCATTAGATCAGCTTTGACGAATGAAAAGGTAGATAAGGTAATAAAAAAGGACATTGGTGATAATTACTCCGATGTCGATATTCCATTCTACTCGGGTTCCAACTAGGATTTACATTTATAACTCTGCCGCAAATCATCAGGGTTACGCTCAGGTTTTGAATATAATTGAATATCTTTAGGAAAGGATGTTCACTACTCATGAGTTGAATTATAATGACCACAACTTGAGAAAAGAAATTCATTCTTCAGATAACCAATTCCAAAAACACAAAAACAGGCAACTAAAAAATACACAAGATTTACAACATATATGTGTATAATGTATATTGATATTAATAATTATTGATCATTAAAACATCAACAAAGGAATGATGACAATCAATAATATCACTCCTGACCTGAGTAATATATATATACTGAGTAAAAAGTATGTATATATCATAATTAATTATATCTTAGCTTAAAAAGACTTAAGACTCATGCAGTTATTTCTGTTCTTAAATCCAAGCAATTAAAATATATTTATGGATAGGTATGGCAACTAGAATGTGATCTACGTAGAGTACAAAACCTCGGCCTAAAATCAAATGGAGGTATTTATCTCAATTTCCTCCAAAGTTATGGTTGATAATGCCTTTTTTACGCTTTTTTTTACTTTAACCTCTCAAAATTTAATGGCTTCCTACTGTCTTCATATATAATCTTTGTACCGAATTTGATCAAAATTTCCGTAACTTTTGCCGTAATCCTGGTGACTAACAAACTTCGAAAACTGCTCATTCTACAAGATTTTTTAATGAACAAAATTTAGTTTCTATGTATTTATTAAATACCTCACTTCTGTGTATTTATGACCTCTAGTCCTAAAAAGCTTAGTAGCTAATTGGAATATAATATGTACATACATATTATATTTTTTTATGCTAATACAAAAAGAGACATACATAAATACCACATAAAAAAATTCCGTTTGCAGATTCTAATAATGTTTTTGGATTGGATAAAATGATAAGCAAAATAATTAGTGCCGATAAATATACTATTTGATTTCAAGGTTTTATAAATTTATCATTTGTGGTAAGAATCATATCTTTTTATAAAGTGAAAACATAAACCTTCACTTCAAAGAAGCGATCATTTACAAAATTTATATTTTTGAAAAATGAATTAAAATTTAGAGTATGGAAAAATCAAATCAAATAAATTAATTATCGAGATGCGTTGTCATATTATCTTAATACATTGACAAAATGAAAGTTAAATATAGATTTTTAGTAACCAGAGATGACGCAAAACTCCAAAATAATTAATTTTTGGTTGTATTGAAGAAAAATATGAGACATCGTCTTTAAAGTCACGCATTCCCATAAATTATAAAGGCAAACAGTTTTTGGAATATGATTATTGTGTCTTGAATATTATGTATGTAAGTAGGGTATCTTATTTTGAACATACTATAAATTATTGTTAGTATTGATATAAAGAATATTAAAGAGTCAAAATTCCACTTGTATGTATGTATCTAGGATAAAAAGTTGAAAGCTTCATATTTTGTTATCAACAATCAGTATAGGGAATGTATTACGACAGAAGATTGAGTCATTTGACATATTGCGTGAGGTGATAGTACCTAAACGATTTTTATTTTTTCAAAAATAAAACGCTAAAAAACTAGGCAGAGAAGTTATTAATTACTCAAATGGTTTAATAGGCGTTTCTTTGTTATGATTAAGCTTTATTTGAGTTTATGAAGAACATCAATATGAAGGTAATATCGCCTGGGTTTTCCCCCCCACAAACAATCAAGAATGTCAGCAAACTCAACCTAAATGAGTTCTAAATAATTTGCCATAATAATTGCATCACGATAAATCCACTTGAAAAATAGAATAGCACTTGAATGGTAATGAGGGTTCAATTTATGTATATATGAAACGTATTTCATCACGAAATGAGTAGAAGTTTAAAAAAAATAGCATTTCTACTTCAAAGAAAAGTTTTTTAAACAGATTAATTGAGTATTACATATCTATGGCTATGAGCCATTCACATGCAAACATGTAGTTTTAATATGTATGTATAGCCCATGCTTAAAATGAGTTCTGGAAAGAAATAAGAAAATATGTTTTTGTATAAATATCTACATATTATGTACTTACAGTAGATCTGAAAAATATTTTAAGCTAACCCCTGGAGTCTAATTAATGATAGGGAGTAAAAAAACTAGATCCAAAAAAGGGCCCTTTCGTCAAATCAATCCATGTATTGTACATACCTATACATACACAATCTGTGTGTAGTTTTGTATATAAAATATATATGTAGCCCTTTATTCTTGGGTGGGGCATTCAATTTGATATTATTATCGTTATGATCCTATTTATGATAAATTTGTTGAAACAATCTTGAGATTCACGACTTTTGATTTGAGAGAAGGGTTTTTCTCCCTCTGTTTTTTAATAATGGTATTTATTTTTGTTGTTTTTTGTTGCTATTGATAGGAGAGTTTGAAGCATGTGCCTATAAAGAATACAAAAAAGATCAGATTTTGTCTCTCTCTATAGGAATATCAAATTGAATCTCAGGATTAGAGGAGACTAACATACATAGAGACTCAACAATTGGATTACATAATGAAATGGATTTCATAACTTGTATTATGTGTTCAGATCTATCCTTTCATTGACGTCACATGCCTTTTTTTTCCTTTTTGCTAAAGGCTCAAAAAAAGTCTGGTTATTATATAACGTGTTGAGTTTTCTTTTTATTTGGATTTTTTCTTTTACGAAATAATTCAACAAACTGTATGTAGAAAGGAAACTCATCTATAATTATATCATAGCAGAGCCTAGCCTTATAGCAATACAATAAAATAAATGATGTTATACCTACCTTTTCTACGTCTAATATCAATCCCGTCAATCAAGTCAAAGAAAATTATATAAGATCATTAATGAAAGAAATTGTTTATACTCATCCTATACGTGCTATTATTATTGTAATTATTATTTTCCCCTATCAAAGGTTCTTGAATACATTTTTATCTCTTCTCAAACCTCTCCGGCACTCATAATAGTCTTACACGTTTGGATATATGAATTATTGCCCAATTATTTTTGCATGATATACATATAATGTACATCTATAACTATAAATACAGCTCACAATATCAAAATTTCGTTCTATATTTAATTTTATAGATTTTCAAATCAAGAGACGTCCATGAAGGACCACTTTGATGGTTATTTTCTTGTTTAGAGGAAAAAAATGCAAAATAAAAAATATCGGCGATATCGTTTTATTAAATTAGCACACCAGCTCTTTTAACTCTCAACCATTAATCAATATGCCCATCTAATTTTGACCAAATTGATATGGCAGTAGAGATGTAAAAACGGATGGATTATCGGAGAGTGTACATTCTAAAAAAAATAGTGTGTGTAGTGTGTATCTGCAACATATTAGTATGTTAATTAATTAATTACTTTTCCTTATATTTTCAAAATTCAAATGTCATCACCAGACAAAGAAAACTATAGATCCTTGCCAGCTCAGTCAGTAGATATGTCATCTATCCAATTACCATATTTTATATGTTATTATATCATACATGGATTATACGCTGACCGGGATTCAAACAATTTTCACATCTCTACTTACGATTCCAATTACAACTTCTTTTTTTTTTCGTGAACTTTTAATTTAGTAAAATCAAAATTGAATAAAGCAATAACTAATAAACCTAAAAAAAAATGAAAGCTGAATTGTTTGCGATCCACAGCAAATCCATATTCTGTTTTTCTTCCATAGTTACTATTTGAAAGAATTGTAAGATTTTATTAAAAGTCTGCTGGGACCTAATTATCTTGAGAATATTGTGAAATCCATCTTTTATAAAGTATAAGAAAGACTCAAGAGCCAACCCATAGATTGGGGATGAAGAGGATCTCCTTTCCTGAATTCATCGAATTGTACAAGTTAAAACTTGTAGGCAAGCAAGGATTATATAAATATATTAGTTTTTGTAATTTTTTGTCAAAAAATTTCAAAAATTAAATTTTTGGCTCTGTTGCATTAATTAGATTGAATGATTTCTTTTTTTAAAAAGAAATCATTAACACATTTTATTCTTATTTACCCCTTAAATTTGTTAAACCTAACAAAAAAAAATCTACTTCAAAACCAAAATTCCTTTATTTTTTTTTTTTTTTTGGGGGGGAGGGATGGCTACGCCCCCTCCAGCTGCCTCTCTCCTTGTGGACGTCTCTTCACACAATAGACATAGTAGCAAGTATGATGTCTCTAAGTACTTACAGAAATAAATCACTACAATGTGAGATTATTATATCGAGCGTTTTCACGTGACGTCAGTATTGTTGATTTTCGGCCATTTTAAAGGGGCTAAACAACCAAGTTTTATAACAATTAAAACTGCTTCTTCATTAATATTAAGGATAAAAATTGGATTTCAAAATGAAAAGGACATAAACTTTACTGCCTATCAAAATTGTATTCATCTACTACACAAAATGTATAAAAATATATTATTGCAACGTTATACAATCTCATTTATATATTGTACATAGGTAGAAAATAACTATTAGGACAGAAATCATAAGATTTTTTTTCTGAAACTATCCCACCTTGTTCTTCCCTAATCGATGAAAAAAATTAAAATTGTACAAATCAAGTTATTTGTAATAGATATGAATTTGATTTAATTCAGTATTTTTTATTGGCATCAAGTAATATTTAATACGGATATGACTCCGTTTCTATTCACAAAACACTTTGATGGAGTTTACTCCAGATTTATTGGAAATTCGTTCAGTTTATCTAGTAAAAAAAATCAACTTTGAGCCCCCATAACGACTTCTCCTTCAATTATGATGCAATTCATGACGTAAGTGAAAATGATCAATATTATTAGGTAGAACATGACGTAGTTCCTCACGTAATACTAAAACTTAGTGAGTACAAAATGTATATTTATATAAGTTTAGTATTTCTGGTATGTGAAGGTCGATAATATTATAATGTAATATTTAAGATTTACTCTACATTATGCTGTTGTTCTATTTCCCTTATACAATTTCTATGTCATTTACCTTCCATTCTACCCTCTAAAATAAAATAAACAATATATACTTTCATTTTGGTGGACAAATCTTTAGCATTTTATGTTCATTAGTAACTAATAATGCAAATAATATTTATGAAAAATATATGTTTCTACTTGAAGGTGTGTAATTTTTCATTTGTACATATATTGCTATACAAATTTATCACTTCCCATCCTGACAACATTCATAGCATTCTTTATTAAAAAAATAAGGGAGTTTTTGTGAGCTGTCTCTAGCGTGATGCAACAAGTTACCTCATTTCTCGATGAGAAACACTTATTATGAGGTATGCATGCGCACAAAAAACCTTCATCTACTGTTTATCATACAATTATGGATATGGTCTATGGAAATAAAGCTTTTTTTTATGTCAGGCCTTCAGTAAACACATGCAAATCTCCGTATTGCTAAGAAAAGCTAGAAGCAAATAGCTAGTTTAAGTATTACCTTAAAAAACAAACAGCAAGTATCCATACTTCCGTTCCCATTTTCCCACCTTATCCCAAGTATATTCATTCTTGAGTTTCCTTAGTTCAAAAGACGCACCAACTTTTTAGGGATGGTGGGACGAACAATTCCATTGTGTTTGCTTACAGCCTTAATAAAATATAATTTTAAAATCAACACTACGTGTCCTATTAAAATTCCTGTTTTATATAAGGCCTTCAGCAAACATATGCAATTCGAAACAGTAAAAAGAAAGGAGTAAACCCCCCAAATTTAACTGACTTAATCAAAGAACTTTTATTAATTAAGAAAAAATAATTATACAATTTAAATATATTTAATCCACGCACTAATTATTAGGAAAAAATATTAATTAATTTTTTCTGTAGGAACATGATAAACTTTATTAAAAACACAGGAATATCCTGGACCAAATCCTTCTTTAGGGATATTTCTAATTTATAAACCCTTCTGTTTCAGCTTAGCTGACAATACAAGTCTAAAACTATGGGACTTGTAAAAACCAGTATTAATTTTAGTCCCTCCAAAGCACATCAGATCAACACTACGTGTCTTACTAAAATTCCTATTTGTTTAAAGGAATTATTATTAATATATACATATATATATATCAAAGATATAGCTTCTCATGGGGAAAATATTTCAAAATCCATAGCTAATTGATTTTTTTTTTTAAATCTTAAGATATTCGAAAAAGTTAAACTCTATTGGAAAAAAATTTCAAAATGAAATTTCAAATATTAAATCTTTTGAAAAAAATAGAAAAATCCACACCTATTGACAAAAACTAAATCTTTTGGGGGGAAAAATTTCAAAAATCCATAGCTATTTATAAAATAAAATTGAAAAATTATATTATTTGAAAAAATTTCAAATATAGAATATTTTGCCTCTTCAGCACTATTTGCCCGAATCACCTGTTATTTAAGAAAATGAATCTTTTTACACAAACTTTTATCCCTATTTTCCCGTATAAATTTTTCCGTCTGACCCAAAAAAATTATTGTAAAACCAAACTTTCTTGAAATTAACCCTTCCAGCGGACGCCCCTGTATTTACAAAATACAATAAAACACATACATTCCTACATGACTAGTACATAGCAAAAGTCACTTCATAGGTTGCGTGAATAAGAGCACCAAAACTTGCGTTTTTATATGACTGAAAGGTAGGTTTTCCTAATAAATTGAGAGAGACAAAAAAAAAAAAAAAAAAAAAATGGAAAATTTCAATTTGATTTTAGTTTCTACTGTTTAGTAAATTTAAATAAATTCAGCTTTGAGAATGCAATACTTTAAATTTATATATTGAGGCCCTATTCATCTTTACATTAAAAAGTGGTTTTGATTTTAATTATTTAATATCTGCTTCTATAACAAATATTATTACAATTCATTTTCTCAAATAAAAATTTGAACTTCCAACATTAATTCTCAAAAAAGTATATTATATGATATATCCTATAAACATCATGGAGCAATTAAATATTTTTATTTATTTTGACATAATTACTCTTATGTCATCTTATTCCTGTTAAAGAAATTAATTGAACTTAAACAATATATAAATATGAACATTATTATTGTTTGAATCAATGGTCAAATTTGCAGTCATTTTGAAGAGAAAAACAATGCACGTAAATAACTAATCATAAATTAATTCTATAAATGATATGCCCAAGACAAAAATATTTTTATATCGAAAATACTCCTTTTTCTATGCTTATTTATAAATCCTCATTTTACTACTGATGAGAAATAAAAAAATAACATTAAACTAAGATTCTTTAGCACAATTGAATGAGTTGTTCACATAGATTCTTCTACATTTAATCGTCAAAAGCTCTATTTGATGCATTCTATGCCATTTGTGTTATGAATCAGTTACTCATGCCGAAGAATATGATAATTTTCAGTGTGTATCTTGAGTTTACTTTAAAAAATAAGAATAGTCTAAGTGGGATGACTGGGACATGTTTTATAGACACTGGAATTTGTCAAAATGCCTCTCACTTCAAAAATTTGTGTTGCTATTTCTCATCTCCTTATTGTTGCTTTTTCAAAATTGTAGTGTCAATTTGTTCAAAAAAACAAAAATATTTGCAAATGGTATAAAAATATTTTTGTCGCTTTTATTTCTGATGTTGTCTCTTGACATTGAATAAAAACGAACGGCATAAAGGACAGTATTTTCTTGGTATTTGGGTCATTTGAGTTATAAAAGTATTCTTTTTATTATGTTTTTAATAAAATAACGATTATCTATGTTATTAACCGAGGAATACTTATTCCCTGGTTTAACTAATATAATGTATCTTCTACCTTAGGGAAAAAGTGGTCTTCTAAACTTTCACTAGTCATACATTATATTATGACTTGGTTCAAAAAAAAATTATAATCACTCTTTTTTGCAAATTTTTGTCTTTGGATTGAAATGTTGGGTTCCTAATTGTTTTTACCTCGTGAAAAATGAAAATAACTTTTTATGATCCAAAATTTATCTTTTTGTGAATCAAAGAGAATAGCATTTTATATGTTATGAATAAGTCTTGATACTCTTACCTTAATATATATACAAAAATATTTTTCAATTAACAGATCTTAAAATATTCATTTTTTAGGCTCTTATTTTTTTAGTTATTAAGTTGTATGTCTTTAATTTACGACAAACTATAATCTTGTCATTTAAAGTAAGAAATTTATAAAATTTTATATCAAAGAGTCAATTTTTTTCATTTATTTGTTCTTACATGATGATTATCCAATTCAGAAAAAGATACAGAAATAATTAATGTATTTTTTGAAGCTGGAAACATTTAGTCGTAAGTTTTTAAAGTATAGTTACGATTCAGAGCAATATTTCTACATAAAATAACTATATTAATAAAAGATGTTTCTAGCATTTGAAAAATAAATTATGTATTAAGTTATCTTCAATATAATTCCTACAAATGTGTGTCATCATAAAAAATACGGTAAAATGAAGCAAATATATATATTTTTTGTCAAATCTTTTATATTATGTATGGAAAGAAAGAATAAATATTTTATTGTAACATTAATCATTTGCCTGAAAGAAAAATTCAATTTTGATTGAATTTTTAAAAGTTTAGTTTTCTTGGTGAATATTTAATAAATACCCATGGCAAGGTTGCGAGTTGTGTTCAATAAATTTTCAAAATTAAATATAACTAATTTTATTATATGACTAAATAAGTAACGAGAATTAATTAATAACATTCGATAAGAAGCATAAACTTGTGTTAATCCTGTTGCCTTAAAATATTGATTACTTATAACAATTAGTCATATAATCGACTGAATTACAAAAGGAAGATAAAGTTAGAGTGTACAACCCATGAAGGGCGTCTGTAGGATTATATATATATATATTTAGAGGGTCCCGACTGCCTCCTTGAAGGCGCTCCTGCCCATGTATAGAGTATTCATTGCTTTAAGTATCATCAGTGACTGTAAACAAGTTACGTGGGGCAAATTCATCCGCTTAGATTTAAAAACCATATTTGCGTCCCTGACAAAGTACTATATTATTTAGTTAAATTTGGAACATACAAAATGCCCATGTTTTTGTCATCTCATCTTCTTCTCCTTATTTTATAATTACTTGAAAAGTATTTCATATATATTCTTTTGTAAAACTTATGTTCTATGAGTGAAACAGAGAAAATAGAACTATTGTCATTCATAATTCATATATTTATATATGTAAATATTCAAATGTTGATTTAGGACAAAATGAATGTCATAGGTATGTCAACGAAAACAATAAAAATGATTGTCGTTCATTTACAAGTTCTGAATGATTCTATTGAAAGGACTTCATAAATGACAAACTATATTTGTTTTGTCATAGACATACGGCGTTCCGTCTTTTCCGTAACTATTTACAATATGACAATCATTTATATACAATATGTGTTCCATTCTAACATATCCGAATATAACTGAAGAATTTCCTTTTAGGCATTTCGTAAAGTTTTAAAAATACCCAGGATTGGTTCTGTAATTATTTTGTAATGACCTAATATACTTGTTTGATCATAAATAATTTATACATTCTCAAAAATGATATTAAACGACAAATTGAACTGGAAGTAGCTAAAGGGTATTTTTGACATGAAAATAATTAATTGTAGATTAATGTTCAAAATATACAAATGTTTATGTTAGAAGATAAAGTACATTTGTGGACAAGATCACATTACTCGAGACAAGGAAAACATTTCAAATTAATTTTTAATTTAGTTGTTTTGTCTTAGTCTTGACGATTAGATCAAAACTTTGAAAAATAAAGACAAAGATGACACTACAGACTGCAAAAATTCAATTTGTGTTCTTATTACTTTTTGTTGCAAATTATATTTTTTAATTAGTTACTTAATGATTAGATCACAAAGGAGAAATAATTGTCAATTGTTCATGGACTAAGATAGGAAGCAACTACCTCGAAGCTTCATTACCATGTGCGTCGGTAGGATTATACTTTGTGGAGAAGAGGGGGTGAGGGATTTTTTTGGAAAAAAAATTCAAAAACTTCAATTCATTAGGAAATAAACATTTCATTTGAAAAAAAAGCAAAAATTACTTAATCTACAGCCACTCAAGCCCACCCCTTGAGGACGCCCCGATTTAAGGACAAGGACCATGTAAAAAAATAAGGGATCTTAAATTTACTCAAAATATTTCAATTAACAATCAAAACCATTTTTCTTTAGATGAACATGACTGCATATATAAGATTCAATTCATTTTTTGTATTTTGAAATACATTAATAATACTAATAATCAAAAGATGCATGATGAGAAAATTAGAATTACTTAGTAAGTTTGTCAAAGATCAAAGCTATTCACAGAACTATAGTACAAAAATTGAAAATTTTATCCTAAAAATATATTATAAATAAATAATTAAATTATTTTTTTTCGGAAAATTTTATATTTATAAGTTGATTTTTGAACTTTTTTTTCCAAAAATTTAATTTTTTGAAAATATCTTTAGATTATTTTGATTTTTCTCCAAAAAATTTAATATTTGAAATTAAAAGAAGGAATTTTTTTTCCGAAAAATTTAATTTTTCCTGAACAACTGAGGATTTTTGAAAAAATTTTCCTAAAAAAATTGATTACTTGTCAATAGCTATGGATTTTCAAGCTTTGAAAAAAAATTATATCTTGAATTTTTTTTCCAAAAAATTTAGTATAAGAATATTAATTTTTTTCAAAAAAATTCCAAAAACCAAGTCCCCCCCACCAAAAAATAAAATAAAAATACATATATGTATATTCCTGCAGACTAACTTAATAACTCATATTCCGTTATTCTAAGTAACTAATTTGAAATATTTTGTTGCTTCTAATAAGTTTTAGCTCTCAATAAGCGTTAATTAAATGAGGTATTTAAGTAAAGATAAAAATCATTCAGTGATTATGTAAGGAATTAGTTATCCCCGTTGTAGTAATAATATGTTAAAAATATCCTCACTTTAATTTACCTTTGATTATATCTTTAATTATCGAATATTCAGTTCTTTTAAAAGATAATTTCATACAAGATCTGGAGTGAGTTATGTATAAATAATGATATTTTGCATTGTTTAGATCAACTAACTTTCAGCTTTGTTCTGCATCCCAAAGTCAAATGAGAATGGAAAAATTTGAAAAACATACAGAAATACTTCTAGATTTTTTTTGTTGCCAACTGTTGATAATTATTTCCATTATTTATTTATGAATTATTCTCTATTAACTACATAATAAATTGATAATTTTATCTAAATAAGTATTAATGACAGAGTGTGAGATGCCACAAATTCTTATTTGATATAAATTAATAAGACAAATCAAAATCCTATCCAATACCTTTTTAAACTAATAATGTGTAGGGTCAGCGTCTCTAAATAATAGAGTCAACTTATAAAAATTAATGAAAACGGCTGAAAGAAAAATACACCACAGTTTTTGTTAATTTAAAAAAAAACTCAATATATTTTATCTCTATCGTTATATATCTGGAGTGGTACTAACTCAACTGCACAACTTCATCGGTGGGTTAAATAACATTTTTAAGAAAAAATTATAGTGGCTGGTTCTTAGTCAATATTTATAACTTATTTTCTACATCAATACATAAATATCCCTTCTTTATTGATAAACGGCTTGACATAATGTGTACCTTCATCAGATCATCAAAATTTTAATACTTAAATAACAACATTTTTCAATCAAAAAATATAGTTGGACTAATTTTTCCACCTATGCAAGACACATAAGCTTCAATAATTATTTCTATATAATACCATGACAAAAAATTGACAAAACAATGCATTTTAGTAGGTTTTATAAATTAAGTTAAATTTAGACAATTTTAACACCCCTATTTATTACTTCATACTAAACAATTAGAAAAAGAGATGAACTCGTATAGGATGCATAAGATCGACAAAGAAGAGCAAAAAGAGAAAAAAAAAACAGTTCAAAGATATGTTGATGATTAATTATTAATTGCTTCACATAATTTAAATCTCGTTGAGTGATGCATAGAAAAAATAAAAATCAGCATTGAAGAAGCAGAAACACATATATATTCATCGTGTGAGAGCTAAGTGCCTATTGTGTTAGAGATAGTTCAGTAAGGATTGGAGACTAGAGCAAAATGAATTATAAATCACTCCAAACTGATTCCGTGTAGTGTATTCATCAATAGTTGAAGTCGGTCAACTTCACAAGAGCTTTTTGATGGTTCCATTTGGCCATCTCAGCAACGATTAAACACTGGTTATCAAAAAATGGGTCAGCACATTTTGTTTCCTATACGTCTGGTCAATCCCAGAACGAGATGATAAACAACTTAATGAGTACTGAGGTACGAAGAAGGATTATAAATGAGATTAATACAGTTGGAATACTCGGAATATCTGATGAAAACACCGGATCTATCTCGTTACTATTAAATGACTGTTGTTGCAAGATACGTGAAAGATATGATCGATCCCTTTTGAACCCATGTTGGCTCTTAAGCGGGAGAAAATACAGCCAAGGATTTTGGGGGAGGAGAAAGAAGAAAAAAACCAAAATGACAGACAAGTACAATGGATTCATTAACAACATGTTCAATTTAGAATTCATCTTGTCTATTTTGGTTGTGGATCAAGTCTTGAGAATTATCAATGATTTGTCTAAATGTTTACAGTCCTGAAAAAGTGACGTTACACGGCAAAAAACTCGGCTGAAACTGTTATTGAAACTATAAAAAAGTGCTACATGACAGATTTGAAGAAACTTGGACCAAAGCAACTATTATGGCCAATCTTGTAAAGAAAGTTATCAGTTCCAATGACTTCGAAGAAGCAGAAATTCCAAGAACAAAAACCAAAAACTTTCACAAAGTCAAAGACTACTATGAAAAAGAACTATACAACAATGGAATAAGACCCGTTATCTCAGAGCTGGAAGCTTGTGTTGACAAAGAGATCAAAAAGTCATTTTTTTCTTGAAAGAAGAGGTGATGAAGCCACATTCAGCTGCACAAGAAAAAGCAAAAGTGGTTTCAGAATTTTAAGGAATTCATAAATCTAGTAGACTACGGAACAGAAAAAATTGGTGCTATCGCAATCAGGATGAATGTTAAGGAATATGTTTACACTGCTACTCACAAGCTTGTAAAATTGATGCAGTATGATTCTTCTTTTTTACAAAGCAGCAGCAAATATTATTGCCTCTATAAAAATAACTTCATCTTCAATCAAAAGATCATATTTATCCTTTCTTATGTATATTAAACATACATAAGGAACCGATTCTATGAAAATTTTGAACATTGAAAGTGAAACTACTAGCTTTTTTAAGGAGAATAAGATGGAGGAGATAATCAACGAATTTGCAAAAGAAAATGAGGCTCCCGAGCATTTGCTTCTTGTTAATTCTAAATATCTGTTGGTTGTATAATTTAGTGTTGCATGAAAAATATAATTTTTTAATTCTATCAACAATAAAACTGATTCATATGTAAATGTTGTTTTTTTTTTTGTATAATTTGAACACATTCACTCACACACAAATAACGAGTGATTAAAAACAAGTTTTTAATCACTGGGTATATTTATTATCGGGCTTAAATCGTCGTCGGGCTTAAAATAGGTTGTGATGTCATTAATGGCATAGCTCTGATATGTTTATACTTAGAGTCACACGATTTTGTTACTACAATGTCTGGCAAGTTCAATGGAGCACAACCAAAATTGCAAGAATTGAAACGGCGAAATATTTCATACGTTTAATGTCAGAGTCACCGCAGCAAGCCTGTAGTTGAACATGGGTGTAATGCAAACAAACGAATCACTTCAATGTTTGCAATATGTTAGTCTCTATACACATTATTTGCTGGTAGTACCTAAGGCAAAGCATTAGCTTTATAAATGGTTATAAAACATTTTCCCTTAACGTTTTCTGTTTATATAACCATATTTACATATGTACTGAACATTCTACATATTCATGTACTAGTCTTGTTCAAAATATTATTTTTAATTATTGATTCTACAAATCATGATCAAACAAAAATCAGATTAATTTTAGGTTAGCAGCGTTTGAAAAAACAAGCAAGGACATCGAAATTCGTTAAAACTTCGTAACTTATCAAAGAAAAAATAGGTCGCTCGTTCTGAATACATTCTGTATGGATTAGTTCTGAGTCTTTTACTGAAACATTAAGGTTACTGTCCACTTCAAATTGTTTCGATACCAAAACGATAAATCTTGCAACATCTTTGCTTTGTAATTTGCTGGGTGTCGACTGTGTTATTCTACTAACATTCATGAAACATATTATGCAGAGGATAAACCCAATCACTAAAATATTACCAATTGAGAAACTTAACATCATTGATCTAATAAAATAAACAGTCAACAAACTTATCCATGATGAGAGATGATACAAACGCAATGAATGAGGTAATTATGGCAAGTGTATCGACTTTGAAGAACATCGGTGTTGCTGATTTCTAAGCTGAATTGAACAAGAAACATCGATGCAGAAAACAATCTTTACAGTTTGATAATTAAAAAAAAAATTATATCACAACAAATTTATCAATATAACAATTTTAGATTAAATAATTTTTTTTGAATGTCGTAATTGCTGAATACTGTGACAATTTCAAAAAGGTTTAAATGTGTAGAATCCATTTTAATAATAGATTATAAGTTACAAAAACTCATTTCAGGACTACATTAACTAATAACTGCATTCAATTTATAATGCCTTTGTCATGTGAGAATGATTTCACTGACAAAATAAGTTAACTAAGAATAGCACACTCATGGACTTTTAAAATAAACATCCTATTATTTAATTCCTTTAATATTGTTTACACATTATAAGTTAAGATATATATTTGGAGAACAAGAGTTCCAAATTTTGATTAATCTGATTGGCTATCATTAACAATGACTAATTTGCAATATTTGTGCAGTTTTGTCCTCTCCTTTTTTTCTTATTTTTTAGAATTACCCCCACACCACACACATTAAAATTTTATATCAGTAGCTTTGGATGAACCCTATTGATGCACAGTTATTCTAAATGTTAGGAAGTCTTTCGTACTTCAGTAAACAAAATAGTCACAAAGATTTGTAATAAGTCCTTAGTAATGTTAAAGAGGCCTGTTCTCACGAGCAGCATGAAACAAACGCATTTCTATCGTTTTACAGTTCTTGTACATGATTTCATATATGCAGGTTGAGATGTAGGTGTGTAGAGTACACCATGTAAGTCTAAAACAAATGAAGGGAGTTGTTGAGGAGACCATCATAAAAGTGGATCAAGACTACATCCGTGATGCGATGCAGTGCAATGATGAAAATCCATTGTAGAATGAGCATGCTTAAAAAACCCAAAAAAACCAAAAACAACCTTGTAACCCTGATAATTTGAGCAATGTATTAGAGGAGATCAACTACAACCAGTTGTGACAAGGGAACAGGCAGAGAAAATATACAAGAGCATTTGCAAAAATAATCTAATATTGATCCCCAATTTTTCTCGGATTCCAACAAGGACTTACATTTATAACTCTGCCAAAAATCATCATCCCTACTTTATGAACAAACAAGAATGTTTAATCAGATTTTGAATATAATTAAATCTATTCATGAGAGGATGTTCACTACTAAGGAATTAAATGATACTGACAACTGCTATGGAAAAGAAAATTCATTCTTCAGATTACCAATTCCAAAAGAACGGAGAAGCTAAAAAAATTACTGGTAATTCGTGTCTCTTTCCCTGAGAGAATTACTGCCATACCAACAATAGATGTTGACATATTTGAATAGAAAAGTAGCTGATAATAGTGTCAATAGTTTTCTAAGAAATAATTTTTTGTTACTATTGTCTTGAATATTTTTCTATTTAGAATTGAATCAAAGTTAACCGGAATTTTTTTGATCGTATAATAAATGTCAATGTGTACTTTTTTTAGAAGTGACTCTGCACTAAAACATTATTTTCCTCTCCCAAATGCATGGGGGTTAATCTTTGTAATTACATATATTTAACTAAAGGAAAAATAATTGCTAGAAATACTTATATATATATGTACTTTGTACATATTACGGTATACAAACGTAAGGAAGTAATAATAATTATAGGAGCTGATTATGAAAAAATAATACAGCAATGGTGTGAAAAAGACTTTTATTTATGTCTTTTTTTCCCTTTTTTGTCTTCAAAGACAATATTTCAACTCAAAGACAACCTTAAATAAATTTTGAAAGCCATGAATTCATAGCTACATTCATTTTATAAAATGGCTCTTGTTTACTATCCCATTAATTTATTTCTCTCGAATGAAATTCCCCTATGCAAATATTAATTATTCTTTATTATTAATTCCATATGCATCAAGAGAAGTTGTATGCCGGGTGATTCATTGAAATTTGAACACTTACTAATTGAATAATTAATGGAGTTTGAGTAATTAAAATTAATTCATATTTAGATATATTAAAGCATGGAAAATTACTTACAAAAAAACAAACAAATTTGAGCTTACGTACAAGTCGAGAAAATGACGCATGAACGTGATCAACGAATTTCCATTCGCCCACTTTAAGCAGTTGGGCGTCTCTAGGATCCTATATACGTCGTCAGCAATTCTGAAACGTTGAAGAGGAAGAAGGGGTCTGTCAAAAAAAGGCCAAACTGGATCCGTAGGAGTTAAAAAATCCTCCCAGGCTAATCCTCTCAAGTCCATGAGGACACATGCAAGAGATCTCAGCGTTTCACACCAGATTGTCCATAAAGCTATCAAAAAAGTAGATGGAAAGAGTCTTATGAGGGTGGAAAGGCCATTTTTGGCACTAGCAATGAAAGAAACACATCTCCTCTATTGTAAGACTCGTTTGAATGAGACTTTTGAGTTATCCCCCCCCCCCCTTTAACCTAGTTGAATGCAACGTTTGAGTGTATGTCGAGGGGAAGGCCTACAATGTCGGTAATCGAAACAATGATGTTCTTAAAGCCATTGTCAGCCAGCACTAAAAATCATGACAGAGGACTAAATCCGCAGAGGGCTCTAGACCTTCCACCACCACCACCTGGAAGCCATCAATGCCACTAAGGGCGCATGCATATATGATTAAGATAGCTCAGATCTATTTATAGTATTTTTTTCTTTTTCTATTGGTAATTAATAAAATATATATCTTATTGAATTTTAAAATTGAAAGAGTTCAGATTTTAATGGACCACTCGGTATTATACAATTAAAATGAAGTCAAACCCACTGGGATTAATTTATTTTCTATTAATAAAATGCATATTATTATGTGTGTTTCCTCCACATAATAATATGGTCTACCTTCAATATTTCACCGTCTCCTTAAAGATTCTTATAATATGTCCTACCTGTAGTGTTATTATTTCAGTGAAGAGGTCGTTGGTTTATGTAGGATTGTGAAGTTCGTAAAGCTGTCATTCTTCACTTTTAAAAATTAAATACGATTACATGCACACATATACCTACTAATACCGTCACAATCGACATGCTATAGCTACATACTTAGTTATAAATCAACCTTTCCATCATTAAGTAGGTATAATTAATCCATAATAGTCATGATTAATATTAAATGCCGTTCAAAAGTTGATTTAACAGGCGTGTTGTGAGAATACGTATGTATATGTACAGTTAGTAATAAAATTCAATAATGATTATAAATAAGTTCCATTTGTTATTGAAAATATAGCAAAGTAATACAAATAAGCATTAGAGTTTCTCATTTCCCAGGAAATCGTTTTTGAGAAGTACTCCGGAGACTAATTTTTTAAATACAGTGAGATTTAAATATTTCTGTTTATATTTTTAAGGAAAAATAATCAATTTTAAACGAGTTTGACCAAATATTCTCAATTCTCATTTTTATAATTACCACTAAAAGTGGTAGGGTTGTTTTCTTAGAACCTGTAGGTACCGCTTTTTCAAATTCCTTATTCTGATCCTACCCGCAAAAAAAAAAAAAAGTATATGATGATCAAGCTCATTTTTTAGAGAGATGGGCTGTATAGTTGATAGCTACACAACCTCATCCGTGGACTAAAAGTCAACTTGCCCGCTACTAGAATAATGAAATGCGCGACTTCTTGTTGGTGTGAAAAAGAATCCCGAGAGAGAAACTCTAGTATGCACTATGCAGGGGGGGCTTATTTTTATGGCATTTTGTAATTTTTTTGCACTGTTGCACAATTTGTTCAAATGGCGCTTTTAGAAGAAATCCTAAAAAAACAGCCCTCCTGACCACCTCCCACGTACGCCCCTGACCATGAATGTTCTTCAATTTATGAATAGATTTTCAAAATGGCTCTGAAATAATTACAATTAATCGAATTATAACTTAATTTAATATTTGTAGGTATAGATTGAGTATAAATGAAGAAAAATAATTCTTCACATTACTACATGAACCTTATGAAGTAGTGTAGGACAGACATTGATATATTTATACAGTTAAAGACCTACAATATACATACACACACTTTTCATACTTTCTTTGCACAACTGTTTCAAAACATTTGTGCAAAGTTCAGCATATACTTACATATCTACATATAATATGTTGTTACTATCATATCTGAGAGTAACAACATACTTATGGTTTGAAATACATGTATTAACAAGGCAGAAGTAGAATGTAATATTTACATACATACATAAATGAAAATAATACTGCAATATGTAAGATATATATTTTTTATAGATATGTAGCACATATACCTACAGTAGGTGTATTTCTTGTAAATAAATCTCTGATTGAGTATTACAATTATTTCCATTAATTCATTGTTCATTAATTAATTACAATCACAGACAAAGGGATCCATAACCAAAATGAAAATTGAGATTGAAAATTCTTTAAATGGTTTTGACAAAATATGTGTATTGTAAAATGTCGTGAATAAGTAGTATATTGACTAATGAGTAGAGTTGCCATTTTTATAAGGGAAAAAATAGTACAAAGAGAATGCAAGGGTGATACATATGGTGATACACTTGAATTAAGAACCTTATTAATATTGATGGAAATCATCTGTATTTTGGGGATATTAAGAAAATAAGTGGGGAGGGGCGGAGAAGGAAATAAACAAGGACATTAGTAAGAATTACTTTCAATCCTCAATTATACTCCAAGTCCAAAAAGGGCTTACGATTATTACTCGGCAGAAAAATCTCAAGATTACTCTCCGTCATTTATGAGCACAAACGAATGTTCACTCAGGTTTGAATCTAACTGAATGTAGAAGGAAAGGATGTTCACCCCTCAGGAGTAAAATAATAATGACAACAGCTAAGGAAAAGAAAATTCATTCTTCAGATTACCAATTCCTAAAAAAATGGGCAAGCTAAAAAATACACACTACTTGTTTATATCAGCTGCCGTTTAGAGGATTTTGGGGGAGAAAATGAATTACTTCTATAAAGAGTCAACATTCAAAATAGCATTAATGCAGTGGAAATGTTTGAATTATATTTACATAATCTATACTTAGCTTAATATCCATTTATAAAACAATTTACAGCAAAGATAGGTGATAATACATACTTCAGAGTGTGAAGTTAACACAACGACGATCTATTAAATAATGAAAAAAAAAAAGAAGAAAGAGCTCACACATCGACTGTTTTTCTTTTTTTAATTTTTAAATGTAGTTTTTAAAATTACAATCATAGCAACTCTACCAAATAGGTAAAACACAAAAATCTTATCAATTTCGTTTCTTTTTATCCCTCTTAACTCCACTACCTTGACAAAAGGAGGGAAAATACTGCTGACACGAGTTGTTTGACATTTATATACATGTGTATACAATCTATTATTTATCTTAAAGGTTTTTTTTCTTCATCATATGGCCATATGTATAGATAAATATATGTCCATTGTGTTTTTAAAGCTTTTTCGACCTTATTACACATTTTGATTTAGATTATTTAGTGTATGTTTAATATATTATCAATTTTTTGGCCAAGTTTTTAGAGAAAACTATCATCATTTAAGAATATTTTGTTTCTAAGGAAAATGATAGGGATACTACTACCTACATATATATATATACCCAGTATAATATGAGCATATATTGAAGGATCTACGTCTAACACTCTTGCTACATACATACAAATATAATTTATTATCTACTACTTAAATAATGTACACTTACATTATGTTTACCTACATCCATATAAGTAAAAGGGTAAGGAAAGGAATGGAGTGGGAAAATTACTCATTTTGAAAGGAATTCATACTTACAATCTATAATAGATTGATATGTATTGTAAAAGGCTATCAATATTTATATGTGTATAAATACTCTTTACATGGAACCCCCCCTTCCCCCAAGTACAAACGTGCACTCAAAATACGAAATAAAAAGGAAGATAAACAATACATATATAATATGGTATAAAAACATTTAATTACGGAGGTGCAGAGAGAATAATGAGTACTCAATTTACTTACTTCTTACTCAGATTATACGAAAACAAACACATAGGGATCACAAATATTACACACTCAAAAAAAGGGAGATAATTTAAAAACCCACATTTTTAGTAAATGTTGTAGAGTTGATGAGGAATAAAACAAAACAAAAATCTTACTGCTCATTTTTCCATAAAATATTTCGTGTAGAAATTGCAACACACAGATCCTTTTCAGAAAGTTGAGGTCTCAAACTTTTAATGAACCTTCATTTTTGCATTCTTAGTTGCTTTAGAAAGCTGCTTCGATATAAGCTTCTAATTAATTTTTCCAAAAAGGACTTTTTTTTTTTGCATTGGATGGCATGATTCAAACAAGAAAGTTGTTTTTTAATTATATTGATATTGAGAAAGTTTTAAACGGAGGGACGATAGTTGGCTTTTTTTTTATTACTTATTTGTTTAAATTGACTAAATGTAGACTTTAATGCAAAAGTATTGCATTATATAAGTTACTGAGACTGTTCTTTGTCTTTAATTTGTTGGTGAACTAGTGAGAGAAATCCTCTACCTGTATGGAATAGAAATAAAAGAATAGATATGAGTAAACGATCCATAATCCATGTTTGCAGGGGTTTCAAAGAATTAAGGGTCTGATTTTTTTCTTGCCTGAAATGAAAAGAAAATAAATTACGTTATTAATCAATGCCAATACACTACATATAAGAAAAAATTAATTAGCTATACATTTGTTGAATTCGTATGTAAGTATTATGTTTTTTAAGGATTTAAGTGATTCGAGGATGTGCACACTTTGTTACAAAATTACAAAGCTAAAAACTTCATGTATAAAAAGGAACGTCTTTAGTACTACGAGGTGACTTTCTTTCTCCTACAATGTGTCACTATTGAGGTACTTACTACATGATATTCATTTATTTCGACCAACACTATACCATAGTCAAAACCAATAACAGTCGGCTATTAGATAGACTTTATAAAATATATCAATTATCATTATTTGTAAAAGTAGTTGTACAAGGAAGGTAAGAATATTAAATTTAAAAAAAAATCCCAAAATGTAAATAAATATGTCAAACCAATAAAGAATGAACTAAGAATTGTTTGATGTCAGCCTCATTTCCATGTCAAAAGCATAGAGGTATACAATTCTAAAGATTAGTCTATCTATTATAAAATTAATGCTTCAAAATGTATGTATTTGGTTTTGGGAGGTGAATGGTTTTGTGATCAGAGAGTCTCGTTTTGTGGAAGAGGTAGCCTATATTTAGTATCCAGGGGGAAGGAGGGGGATAGGTTTATCTTTTTCTTTAAAATTAGGTGGAGTGTATAACTTCCTTAATGTCACATTCTATGATACAATGATAAAATCAAGTATTTTGATTTTGCTTGAATTGTTATCGTTATCTTCCAATAAAGGGAAAAAAAAACGACACAAACCTAACTTGTACATTTTCCATGGACTTAATCAAATATTTTCTGAAAAGATTCCAGATCTAAGATTCGCACATTAAGATCAGAAGACATTTTTCAATTCTCCAATTTTTCCTCCTGATGCATTTGAACAACCTCATAGATCAAAACATGTTGGACCACTATTTCTAAGAACTCCGCATATTGCCTATATTATATATATTTCTTGTTTTGTAGATCAAAAAATGAGGAAAAAAACTTAATTCCGCAATATAGTTATAAAATATATGTATATATTATATAAATTTGAATGCGCAAATTCACCTTGTTAAGATGAGATTCATGGAGGTTGCGAATTTTGTTTTATAATTATTCATGGCAAGGTGAATCAAAAAGTCACCTCGTAGTCAGTAATAATTTGTAAGCAAACTAATCATATGGTCGTCTTTTCATCACTTTATGGGGAAGCTTTGGTTCCCATGAGGCTTTGGCATGTTACCAAATTTATCTTTTTCATGAAGAGACTTATGTAGTTTTTTTATTTTTTATCCATTTATTTATAATTAACATTTACATATTTAAATTATGAAAAATTAGTTAAAAACACTAAATATTACCAAAAAAAAAAAAAAAAAAAAAAATACTTTCACTTTCTCAAATGTGAATTTTTTATGTGAAAATGTGAAATCTCTACAGAAAATTGCTCTTTCCAATCCATATTTCATGGACTCTTCAAGGAAAGTATTAATAAGTAAACTCCCAAACTTTATGTTCGACTTCTTTTTATTATTTTAAATACTATTTCACATTTGCTATACAAACTTCCTCCCGATCTCAAGTGAGCCTAAATTAAACGTTCATGCTTTTTCTTCTAATTCCAATATATATTCAAAATCCTCGACAACAACACGTGACTTACATTGTTATAACATATTATGTTAGCAAAACTAACGTTATAATGAAGTTTTTATTTGATTTAAATTTTATTGCAGGGGTGTACGCAGGGGCGGAGCTGGAAGTTCTGCCTCCCCCCCCCTCCCAAATTGAGGAATATTTGCTTTTTACTATAATTTTTCTTGGTGAAGATGAAAAATTTGTATGCGAAATAAAGTAAAAATGTTTTTTGAAAGATTTATTTTCTTAAAAAAAGGTAATTCTGACAAACTATGCACCAGAAGAAAAAGTTTAGAATTAGAATTTTTTTTGTGAATAGCTGTGGATTTTTGAATTTTTTTTTCAGGAAATTTAATATAGTTTTATGTTTTGTTTTTTGTGAATAACTGTAAAAAAAATTTCCAAATTTTTTTATATTATTTCTTATAGAATAGGTTTTTGAGGTACTTTCTGTACAATCTACATATTATGGCCAATGTGGAAAATCATGTATTTTGCAAAATGACCGTAAGAGCATAGGATACCAAAAGGAGTCTTTTGTGCACAGGGAAGCAGCAGTGGTGAGTAATTATCCACCTATTGGACAAGGGGATCCCTTTCACAACCCATGGGCTGGGGTGTATCATAAGATAAAAATCTCAACCTCGTTAATCATTGTCTCTATAGACTATACATAAATTACTCCAGATCTTGCTCTAATCTTCGTATAATTCCGTAAAGACTAAGGAGTTCTATAAAGATACATATTAATCGACTGAAAAACACAGTGAGCTCATTCATTGAAATTCTTGGGTCTATTCCTCCTTATGCCACCTTTGCTTTGTCTCCTACTATATGAAATCAATTTAATTGATAAGAGTCCTTCAGTGTCCTTTATGTACAATATATGTTGTAAAAATCACTCATCTCAATCACATTGACATCAATTATATTATAAGGTGGAGTTTGTGATGTACTGTTTTTATTGATAATTATATATTTATAGCTTAGACACTTCAAGCTTACCCCTATTTTCTTTATTACTTGTGAGTATCTTTTGCCACTGAAAAACAAGTGGGAAATGATTTTAAACTCTTAACAGTAATGGATTTCTCTTTTCTGAGTATTTTTAACTTTCATATTTAATTGCATTTAAATCAAAAGTTTCTTAGAAATAAAAAATCAAAATCCATTACTCATAAAGGACAATTTGATATATTACCTTGATTTTTGTGTGATATTAAAAGACTTCAATGTATTAAATCGTTATATTCGTAACATATTCAATTATTTCATTAGAATTATACTTACTTTTTTTTTGCCACTGTATATTTATATTGATTATTTATTTTTAATAGAGTGTGTGGCTTAAATATTTAGATATTTCTTGTAACAACGGTGACACATTATACATAAGAGATGAGAAAAAAGGAAGGAGCTTTTGAGGTTTGGAACTTATATTTCAATACTTCATATAAGAAGAAAGATGAAAATAAGGAACATATTTCCATTTAGATATTTTATCAATGATTGTTTTTATAAGTGTGGAAACCAACCATAGTTTGGTTTTTGAGGTAATATGCTTTCTTTACATTAATAATGGATTTGTTATTTGTGTATATCTTTGTGATTTTTTTATTTTTTTTATTTGAGGAGGAATAAGCTACTTGCGGTAATTCAAAGAGAAGGAAAACTCACGGAATCACATTTTTTCATCATTATGATGAAAAACAGATTTCATTTTCAACTAGAATTTTGAAGTATAAATATCCACTAAAGTTGATGAATAAATACACATGATACTTTTATATGCATTTACCATCTGCTTAAAATGTGCTTATCTACATAATATATGTTTATGAGACGTGACTTTAATAACTGTAATAGTATTTAAGCTCGTTAAACTAGATCATATATGCAGTTATACTGAATATTACTTTGTTTTTTAAAGATTCAAGGACCTAGTAATAGTTCTTCTTAATAATGGCTATTTAAATATAAAGTGTATGCTCTAGATACTACTTTGTGAATGAATTATCGCCATGCTCTTGTTATTATAATAATATTTATTTATTGATCAATTGACCAATAGCGAAGATTGATCAACAACTCTTGACTCTTCGTAAACACACTAAAATATTAAAAGTAAACCAAAATAATATAATAGTGTACAATTAAATAAAAACAAACATTGTGAGATACAATTTGAAGCATTCATTTTTATGAACTCCTGAAACTTTAGAACAGCTTAATGAAAGATATTCTGTTTCAATGATGAAAAAGAAACTTGGTAGAACATATTGCAGTTGTTTCTATATCCTACATGTTAAAAAAAGGTTGTAGAAAGTCTTGTGTGGAAAATTACCTATTAATTAGCCTAAATTTATTTAATTTTCAAATTTAAGTCACATAACTGCATATCAAATATATCTCTAAATCATATATATTCAGATAAGTTCAAATTTATAGTGTTGATATGTGAATTAATTAACAGCCTCCTATCGGGGCCCGGGGGTATTTATAGATTTAAAGAAAATATAACTCTCTCATTTGAATAACAAATAGATCAACTATTTACCCGAAATACTTCTAACCCTATATAATGACCACCTATGATGTGTAGATAAGCAATTCCATTATAATTATTGCAGGTTTCAATTAGCTATCGAAGTAGAAAACGGAGGAGGGGAAGTAATTTATCGATATGGATATAAAATTGTCAAAATGCTCTAAAGAAAACATTTAAAAAAAAAGTATATGTTGGTAACCTGCTGGATATTATTATTAGCGACAAAGGATCACTAAAGTTTCTATAATGATCTCTATCATCCCATATATCTTCCATCAAAGTTGTCAACATATATTTATCTTTTGATTTATACTCACGAGGATTTAGATAAGACTCACATCCTTATTCATCGACTCATAATTCATATACCGTATTCTCATAAGTAAAATTGCTTGACAACGTAGTTATTACACTCACAAGTTACGCTATTTATTTATGAATAATAATATTTAGTGATGTAAATCCTGTACTGTTATTTTTTCAGTTGCCCTTTTTTTTCTTTTTTTTTTAAATTGGTAATCTGAAGAATGAATATCCATTTCCTTCTCCTTGGCAGTTGTCATTATTATATAATTCCCAAGTAGTGAAAATCTTTTCTAAATATATTAAATTATATTCAAAACCTGATTAAGTATTTGTGTGTGCTCATCAAAGTCGGAGTGTAACCCTGAAGATTTGTTGCAGAGTTAGTCCATGTTGGATCCCGTCTTATAAAGAGATTATAGAATTATAAGATTTAGTGAGTTTACATCCTTAAAAATAAGTGAGCTATATTAAAATCGAAGCCATATCTTCGGAATCCAGGGATGCTGGTTATAACAAAGTATCTGAACACAGTACTATTACTCACGTTATTAACATTACTACTGATGAGTCCTCGTCATATTAGTTATGAAGCTACAACATACTATGTAGTGTTATTCCATGGACATCTCTAGCTATTTGGACTACATGTAGATGAATAAAAAGTGCGCCGGCTCCAAGGCACGGTTTGTTTTCAGTTGTGAAAGATACTATTGTCTATTCTTATAGCTTATGGATTCCAATCACCACTGTTGATGGGATGGAAGTGCCGAAAAGCTAGAAACAGTTATCAGAAAAGAAGTTAAACTCCAAATTTGATAGTACTTGAATTGTTCTATCTAAAGTCTCAAAATCAAAAATATACCTAAATGAGGAATATTTCAAGGAGGTGTACTTCTTTATCCTTCTCTTGGAGGCATTTCATGACCTCTTGTTAGACAAAATGTTAAGCTTAATGAAGGGTTAGGGTTCGAAGGCCTGTTAGCCGTTGTCTACCCAATAGGTATCTTTCGATACACTGAACCCCTCATATCGCATTAGACCATGCTTGGTCATTCCGAACATTGTCCAACACCATCTTGATTGAAGAAGGACCAAATATCTTATGACTTCGAGCCAAGTCTTTTGATTCCTCCTCCAGGATTGATGTTTTAAGGGGCTCTTTGAAGGAAGAAACTAAAAGTATATTCCTAGCGTCCTTAATGAGCTTTTTCTTTTTCAGGCATTGCACCGGGTAAAAAGATACCCTTCCACAAAAGTGAAGGGTTCCATAAGGAAACATGGAATTCTCATATTCCCCGTGTTTAGCCAATGTCTCCACTGAAGATGATAAGGAGTCGCTAATGTAGCATGTATAGAAGGATGATAGTTTGTCCTGTGTCGTTATTTCTACTGATTTTTCACTCATCTTTATTAAATTTTAATTTAACTATTGACTATTTATATTTATACATCTTGGCTCATAAAGGGTGTAAACAGAAAGAGGATGATGTAAGAGAAGGAACACATGTCGTAGAGGGATAAAATTCAGGGTGACCAGATTCTTAATGTAAAGTTTTGGTGTCTGTTTCTAAAACAGTTCGGGTAGAACGGAACTACAAATGTAAAATGCTACGCTATGCCATAAAATATAATATCCTCCAATATGGCTGAACATTGTTCTTTCTTCTTCTCGCGCAGAATAGCTGGGAGGGGGGTTTGTGATATGATAAATATGTCGTTGTGCATATATACATATATATATATATAAGTGTGTTGGAATTGCCCTAGTGAAATTAACACTTTTAAAAGATATATTAAGATATACAATTGTAAGAAGTGGTGCTAATAATTAAATACTGTTAAATGCTCCAACCAAAAATTCTACATATACTATGTTGATTTTAATTTACTGAGCTTGTTCATAACTATCAAATATTAATTTGTATTTATTATTCTATGAGGTATAGTATTTTATTAAAAAAATAATGTGGGTAGGAATTTCGAGATGAGTATTTTCTGAAGTTTCAGCTCTAAAATAAGTTTTTCAATAACTTAAGTTTAACTCCTTGGCATAGGATCTAACTTAGTCCCAAATGGCGGCACTGAGAATGATCATCTTGGATCCTGCTCATCCCGCACAATAGAATTGGTGATCAACATCGGAGGAATTCTTGCCAGTGCTCTTTTTTATTTATTTCCCCCCTTGTCATAGATGATTGTAGCTGATCTCTTCCAAAGCATTCCACAAATTGTGAGGATTACCATGTTGATTATTACTTTGCTTTTTGATTTTTTTTAAATCACCATTTACACATACTTTAATCACTGATAATGATGATATTATTATAGTGATATATTTCCTATTCTATAAATTATTATATTTTTTCTTTAAATTTGATTAATGTAATCACAAAATTATCCTATCTTAGCATGTTTAATTAATTTTACAAGTTTGTATGAATTAAGTTAATAACCAATACGTCTATAAATAATATATTTATCCTTTCATCTTAATGCTACTAATACACACCATAGGATAATTAATTAACCGGCTCCTATCAGGATACCAAGTGTATTTTCATAATTTAAAAAATGTAATTTTCATATTTGAGTGATAAATAAATAAAACTATTTTCCTGAATTTTTTTTAACTATCCTAAATAATTATCGCCATTAATGGGTTAGAAAAGCTTTCGTTGGAGATAGTTGAGATTAGCCAGTGGTTGTATGAGAGAATTATAATCGTAAAACATGTAATTTTAGTAGTTGTTACCTATTTTTTTTCTGACCATTTCTCCTTTTAGCCAGGGTAAATAACCTTAATCGATTTAGCCCATTCTTATACACATAATTTCTTCACACAATTACAAAAAACCACATCCGAACATTTTCAAATGCAACAACTTCTTTTTATAAATAGAGTTCTTCAACTACGAATCGTGTGTTAAGATAGGAACTGCATATTTCTTGTGGTAAATTTCCTTTCAGAATTTTCATCACAATATTAGATATATGTTTATTGAACTTCATATTACTAGAACTTAGCAATCCAAGATCTTTAAAAACACTCACATTTTTGAGTCTTTCTAGAGCTGTTATCTTGAATCATCAGAGTGTTTTTCTCTAGATTTACAGAGATCATTCATACATGGCAGCATTTTAAGAATTTTTGAAGATATATGTACCTATATACATGTGTATTACAAATATCCTACTTGTAAGTTAATTCATCTTAACTAAAAGTTTTCCTTATAAACGAATGTATTGTATGCATGTTATGTTTAGTACTATTGACTCTATTGACTAATGTACATATAATTATTAGAAAAATCTTTTTTAACGGAGTGTTATATTTATTTTATTTGAGTAGCGGCAATAATCAAAGCCTATAACGGTTGATTGATAGTTAGCATTCATAAAACATAAAAATTATAATTGTTGGTAAAAATAATACTTTTTTTAAAAATTATGTCAATTAATTAATGTTTTGAATGAATGTAAATATAATATATTTAGTTACTATAGAACGGCTATAAAAAATATTCAAAACTTTCTCAAATTTGGTAGTTATGGTTTGAACCAACTCTATAGGAAGATTTTAGGCCCTCGCAAGAGTTTATTTTTATTTGTGTATGTGTGTGTGTTTTTTTTAAAGGGCAATTATGAAGACAAACGTAACAAATACTCAATACGATATTATATTAATAGTCATTATATTTATAAATAAATTGAGAATATCTATATTTGGAGATAGATGATCTTGTGATAAGAGAGGCTCGTTTTGTGGAAGAGGTAGCCTTTGTTTAGTATCAAGAGGGGGAGTGTTTAAGTTAATCTTTTTGTTTCAGCATTTACTGGATCGTAATAATATCCTTAATGGCACGTTTACGATACAGAGTGATCAGGTCAAGTATCATGGCTTTGAATGGATAGTTGTCGTTATCTCTCAATGACGGAAAAAACGACACAGACCTAACTTGTACCTTTCCCAGAGATTTAATCAGTTAATTTCTGAAATTATTCCAGATCTCAGATCCATACATTAAGATGGAGAGTTCATAAATTATATTCAGTTTCAATATGAATGAAAGGATAAAACATATTTTAAAGTATATTTACGTACATTGTGGGACATCATGTGGGAAATGGAATTCAACATTATGCATATCTACTTACAAATTACATATGTAATTAAGTGTCTTACCTTCTATCGCCTTGAGGGTATGCCATTGTGCTACTGGTCTTCTTGGAGTAGCCATCATATCTGACCAATGGCGAAGTTCGGCTCCCTTAGCTTCACATCCCAGAACAACTTTACCAATTGGCTCAGAGGCACCTACACGGTCATAATCAACCACAGTTACCCATAATTGTACTTTCTGTAAAGGAGTAAAGAGGTAACTATCATGATTGTAATGTATTTGCAAAACATGATTTGAAAATTTATGTATGTATTAGAATTAGAAAGAAGAAGAAAAAACTTTAAGACATATTTAAAACAAGGGTCAACTAAAAGCTCAAAGGTTCTTCCTTCTTGTCTTTTTGTAGAATGTACTAAAATTCATAATTGTATCTACTTCCATTGAAAAGAATCGAGTATACATACATTTGTACAGTACACTAGTATAACAAACATAAATATGTATAATCTACTTACTTGAATGTGTTCAAAAGGGACTTCAAAAGAAAATGACTCGTTGTAATAAGGATTTAGAGTACACTTTTTGATGGAGGTTTTCTTTTTCCGTATTCGTTTATCATTTTGCATGAGAGCAATTTTGACATAGGGATCTGAAAGACCCCCTACATCCATCTTTTTTAAATTCTTGGCTTCCAGGATCACAATCGTGAGCTTCCCAGAGTTTGGCACGTAGCGTAAAGAAAAGCATATGTCTCCCAACTACAGTATGAAAGGAAATATCAAAATTTATTTGAGGACTACAGAATACGTGATGTTTAAAAAGGACTCTGTTTTTAAAGGAGTAGGATAATGTAGTGAGGAGGCTCTTCTACCTATGTATTTCTGTAAGAATGAACTCTTATAACAATTCAATCATGGTTTCATGGTAGGACATGTAACAGTACGTTAAAGAATAAATTAAATTGTTGTGCATACACAAAAATATATTCATATATCTAGTAAATATGTATAAAATCAGTTAGTATGTATGTACATAAGCATACATATGAACGATTTATTGCTCACAATGAGCGGTTGCAAATATGTTTGAAATCATATATAATATTTTATTGCAACTATCAAAGAATCTATGTACTTATATGATAAATGTGATTAGTGTGAGTGAATTTTTTTTTTGTGACATCCCTTCCCTAATTCATTTCCTTTTATCCAATTAATTGGAGTGCAGGGTAAAGAGTTATCATTTGTCATCAAATATTCTGATTGATTAATTTATGCACATTAATATAGTACATTTAAAAAAAAAACTTTAATGAGTATACGATCCCATATGATAAAATGACCCCAAATGATAACTCGCAAAGAACAACAATTAAATACATAGTAAACTCAAGACTGTGAGGTGATGAATATTTATCTTCACATGATTTCTCAGAGAATGGTGATGATTGAACAGTTATGTATCTACCAAAGTCTACAATCTACATATACTATGCTTTACTTAAGAAATGAAGAAGAACTTACATACTGATGCGACGAAGTATGAAAATAAAGTACAAAAAATAAAATAATATAGCTATGTATATTGAAGGATAAGTTTGGTTGTATGGAAGAATGGATATGGGGTGTTAGACTCCTATAAACTTCATCTAAGTATGTCATATCTTTTGTCTTTTCCTCCTTCTTTAATTAAATATATAATATTTCAAATTCTTACATTGACTTGTATATACTTTTTATTCAAAAAAAAAAAAAAGTATGTCATATCTTCATATATTACGAATAATGTTGGAAATCACTTGTCATGTAAGGAATAATTTATTGTCATATACAAATGCATAGGCTCAGTTTACCAGCAGAGGGCTCTGTTGTTTTATAAATGTATACATACATAACTGTTTGTATAAAACAAAGTTTTTCATTTATGTACATAGCAGGAAATTGTGTAAAATGAGGGCGAAATTTGTAGCCATTCATATGTTTATTCTACACCCATAAAGGTGATTCCTGGGATCTTGCTATTGACACCCTCAAATACAAATGGTCTGATTCAGATAGATACATGACTAATTTAAAAAGAGCTATTAGGAGATATGAACATTTTCCTCGAAGGACACCAATGGATTGATTACTATGTATTGAAATATTTAGTATGTCATTGATTTATAAAATTTTGTGCTCGTCTGATTAAAATGTTTGATTGTTTTGAGGTATAGATATTGCCGAGGCTGTCTAATTTTAAGCTACATTTTTGTATTTAAGTCCTAAGACTGGTTTAGACTGGGCCGAATAAATAAGGCCTGACACAACATTAAATGTGAATATTTACAATTAATATCTTAGTGAGCATTGACTAAGGGACTTTTTGTTCGCTCAGAGTTCTTTTTTTTTACATACTGATGTATTTAACATTCTATATTCATATAATAGTTTACTTAGAATAAATGTCCTATATTGGGAAGATTTTTTTTAGAGATTGAGCACATTTTTAGTTACTTAAAATTTGATTTTAAAATTTGTAACCTCTCATACACTTTTTGTAAAAGCAATGATCATTTAAAAGTAAAAATGGGAATTTTGAAACAATGATATTTTTAACTAAACTATACAATCATAACGAAAATAGTCAATTTTATATGTTTAAATGACTATCCAAGCCCTAAAAGCAAGGGTTAACCTGTCTAAGTGCTCCAAAAACCCTTTTGTATGATTTACTATTTATTAAAGTTTTACTAAACATTGTAATGCAACCATAATAAATTGTATACAATTTTAGCTTCTTGTACGTTTTTGCTGTTTTTTAATGGAATTGAGACACTGCTTTTAATTTTTGCTGTATTTTAACCGGAAAATATTATTTTTTTTAGAATAAAAAGTACCTTACCAAAAAAAGGTCTGAGAGATCTGAATTTTTATCAAAAGGGTGTTTGTTTGGGTGATTGAAATAAAAATCCCCACCATAAAAAAATACCTACAAAACAGGCACCCTGCAATGCATTATTTTTCTCAATATGTCACATAAATCATATCCTACCTTGTAACTAAGTAAGTGCATAATTATTCTATTAATAAACTTCCCCATCAAACACTTAAGATACTTCTAAATATCATGTATAAGATGTCTATATTATTATAATTATAGTTAATGGTTGAGGGTCTTAATGATAGGTCTATCAGAGTATGAGTTCATTCAATAGTGTCATCCATCATAAACATTACAAAAATCAATAGGAAACAATGTTTTTCTTTGGTGGGTTATATATGCCGATAAGCCCACTATTTGCTATCAAGTTACATATTGTAGGCATACTCAAGGTTATACATACGAGAATATGTAGGTCGGGATTTATGTACATATACACGCTGACCTTTCTTGAGAAACTCAATTCAACTCAGAAATGAATGTCTTCAAGGTTTTACATTCACAATAATGTGTTGCTTTAATCTATAATAAAAACAATAAAAAAACCTAGTATAGATGGGGGATCTATGCTCAATTCTGTAAAAATAATAAAATAAAAACTTTTACGAAAGTTTTGTATTATTTTCTTCTCATCAAAAAAATAACTTTATCCCAGAGGAAAATACATGTATTGAAAGAAGAATAAAAAAGTGTAGCAAAACTTTCTTTTTCTCATTTTTTTCAACTTAAAGGTTAATTGTGAGCTCAAAGGTATGCTTTAGAAATAATGATTCATAATTGTCATTGGAGTTTTTATCTTCTTCAAATTAAATAAAGAATACGTTTGCATATGAAATTGTAATGATTTGACCAAGTACTGAAGTATGTATTATGTAAGTTTTTTTTTTAAATCTTTCAAATTTAAAGAATGTGTTATTTTAGAATATATCGTCAGATCTAAATATTCCTGATATATTTACTCCTAACAGTTTACCGTTCTATTATTTATGTTCATACATATAACTAAATATATAGCTTTAGGTATTCCATAATTTATAGTGTCTATAAGTATATTTTTCATAAATTTTTATAAAAAAGTACCTTAGATATTTATATATAGGCACTTTGAATGTGTCTCAAATCAACATAAATAATATATTTTCTGTCTGTCTTTTTTTTTTACTAAGAACATTAAATTAATTCATGTTTCGCTCTGATAGCTTATTGAAAGTTAAGTTTTGTAAATTTCCATAAAATGTTCTTTTTAAAGTGAAAGGGAAATAGGTACTTACGACTCCATCTCCGACAATACTTTGTAAACTTTTCCATTTCTCCTGAACTTGCGCAAGATCCATTTGGCAAATAGGTAGACGGACTTCTCCTATTTGATCATGTTTTGAGAAACGATCGAAGTCGTAAACGGCAAACACAAGAGTTTTACCCATTACTTCACCATAAGAAATCTAAAAATGAAAAAGAAGGGTTATGAATACAACCATGTGTTATAAAAGTTGTAGCACCCATCCAGTTAATTTTCTTAAATTATCTGTTCCAGTATAAAAAATATTAAACTTTTGATAAATAATTAAATATAAAACGTAACTGTGATGGAATCGAGGAAAGACAACTAACAACCTATTTGTGATATTTTTGAATAATATATTCTCCTATTTTTTATTATTCAAACTTTCCTCCTTCAGAAGCAATAAAGCCTGGGCACCCCGGCAAACAGATTGCCAGCTTTTGAAGGGTGTGTCCATGGCGTACCACAATCACAACTTGGAGCAAATCCAAATTTGGATGAGACATGCGTCAAACATTCTTTTCCAAGACCCCCAAATTGCAAAGTGCAGGGGATTGACGTCAGGGCTAGATGAAGGTGGCATGGAGGCAGGTCGGAAGTTTTTTTTTTTTTTTTGGCTGTAATGGACTTTTTGATGTTGTTGGCAATCTGGTTTGAAGATACTAACCGCCTCTGTATCCTGATCGACCCTGAAACTGACACAGAGGAGGAAATCGTACACACTTAGCTTTTTTGTAGAATTGCTCCAACACAGAGATATGTGATAAAAACAAAACTTTTTTACTTTGTTTCCGCAGTCGTTTAGTTGCATAATGAAACCATTTATTTAAAATAACTTAATCTTAAGTAAATGCTACTGCTCGTTTTGGGCTTCCTTCTGTAATACTATAAGAACCCACCGGCTTCACTCATATGTTAAATGAATATATTAGATTTTTTTTAATTTGTCTTGGCTAAGCATTTTCATTTAGCTACTAGGTATACGAGTACATTGTAAATATTATATCAAGATCTATATTCTACATGTATGCCTTACTATACTTGTGTTTTGTTTTTGAAAACAGTAAATTAGTTAACATCTTTCTTCCCAAAAAGAATTCGTCTCGGTTTCATATAAATCTATTAAAATATTAAATGTTTTCACTATTTTCATTCTTAAATGCCTTTGGAGAGGTTGCTTATTTTTCTCTTTACCTGTGAGATGTGTCCCATAAGAGGGATGATAATTAGTTACCGGTGTGTACAAAATATTTGAAACCATGTTTTTGTTTAAATACAATATGATCAAAAATATCTTTATTACAGAAATCGAGAAGTTTCATAAAATCTCCATATTAGTCAAACATACCCCCTCCCCCCCCAAGATAAAAACGCTTATGGACAAAAAAGCCAACTTTACTCCAATATTTCGTAACTGGTATTTGATTCAATTATTTTAAGCTGTTGTAGAGTATAAAAAGTCAACTTTCAGTCCTCCCTTAGCCTTTTTTGCTGAAAAAATTATTCATAGAGAATGGCAGACTTCACATAATAAACTTTTTAATTTGCATGTAGAGATTTAAGACCGTTGATCAAATCGTAGTAATATGCTTATATTTAAAATATTCAAAAAATTTCCTTCTGATACTGAAGGGGGAGGGGGTGAGGGGGTTATTCCATTTATCATAAACCCCAGTTAAAACTCCTATGGAGTTATGAATTTGCCCTTGATACTTTAACTTATGCTACTACCTAATTTTCTTGTATTCCAGTTCAGAGTTTAGTTAAGTTCATTAGTAAAGATTATGTCTGAAAAATATGTTTGTATAACATTGAATTATTATACTTGTAATTAATTATGACCTTCCAAATAAACTGCATCATAGTTAAGATGAATTAAAAAACACAGAAAATAAGACTTTCAAAAATCGGAGCAAAATATTAAGAATTTAACTTTTCATTAAATAGTTCTGAGATATATAAACTCGAGTATCTATACAGTGATATAATCTATTTATATATCAGAGATTTTGCCCGCCGGTTTTTTTTTCTGTTACCATCGTTACCTACTTTTGGACACAATTGTAAGTTATAAGTATTTATAAGTACTTTTATGCACACTTCAAAGGTTATTCTAACTCTTTCTAATTGATTACAGGTATATTTATTTCTCTCTACTTGTATTGTGAATAATAATCATATTACATTAAGCTTTTAATTCAATCTGTAGGTTAACTAATTAAAGGTTATTTATGTACTCACATACTATTCATACATGATTATTGATATCATCATTATTTTTTTTTTATGGTTTGGAAAAATAGATAGCAAATAATGGTAAGCCTTTGCTTTTGCTCCTCTAGCTAAGACATAGTCACCCAAATACTTACTTCAAATTTGAAAACTTCATTAAAGGTGGGATTGAGTGTCTTTCGATGAACTCGAGTCTCTTGTTTTCTCTTTCTATCCGGAAGAAGGTAAATTTTGACATATGGATCTGAAGAACCACCAACGTCCATTGCTATGAGGTCCTTACATTGAATCATGGTAACTATCAATGTGCTTGTATTGAAGTCATACTCAACCTTGAAAAATAAAGAAATTGTTTTTATGATATGCCTCATTCACTTCATCCCTATTCAATTATACAAATTACATTTTTTCGTTGTTTAATTGAAGATGTTTAAGGCAAGTGGCAAATATGTATTTGATTTTCTTTTCAAGTATCAACAAAATACAAAAAGAAAAACGGGGAAAAATGCCTACAAAATAGTTAAAAATACGTGAATTCTTTTATTTGATAGCTCTCGTTATTTTATCAAAGAAGCATGATACCTTGAATTTGAAACATGAATATTTGATTCATTTAGGGAGTTATAAATATTTGACTAGAGTCTACTTAGAAAGGTAATAAATACTCCTTTCTTTCTCTCCTTTGTAAAATTATTTTAGAGAGTCACTCAAAAATATATATCTACATCCCATATTCAGACTAATAACAATCCTTTCTAGGTAGATTAAGAATTTATGATGGCAAAATGAACTGCTTAATCTCATTAGGGAAATGTAGGAAGTTATTGAAGGGTCTAACTAATGGGTAAGAAATAAATAATGTATTTAGGTAGGAATCTATATGTAGAAAAGTCGGGGAATTCAATGGTCCGTAATATTCGATTCAAATATCGCTTGTTAGAAGTGGAGTGAAAGGCCGCTGAAATAGTCTCTCTTTGTTTTTTGAAAGGGTAAAAAGTAAAAATTAAAACATATTTGACTATGAATAGGCAAACTCAACTTATAAAATATAATAAGTTTTATGGGGAGAAAGGCCGCGAATAACTTTATCCAAAAGTTTTTATCGAACAAATGGTGGTAGCATAGTATTATAACTGTAATAGTGAGTGTACATTAAGGTGACAATATAATCTTCTTCTTTTTTTTTTAAAGAAAAGTAAATGGTTGAGGTTTAAAAATGGTTCCTAACTGTACAAAAACCTTTAATAAAAAGTTTGAACAGTTTTGAAAAATATTAAAGGTAGCTCAACACCCCTAATGTTTTGAAAGTTTAAAACTGAGTATTTTCTTGAATACTATCCATATACTTAAAATTAAAGCTTTTTTGTAAAATCAATAAACTGAGATTACTAAATTTAAAATAAAATATAATTTATAATTATTTAAAAAAAATATTTACTTTTACAAAATTACGCAAATTCAAGTTGAATGCAATTTAGCACATGAACATTTTTTTTATTTCTATAGCATATTGCAACCCAACTGTTGAACTGATAAGTATAAAAACTTGTAATTATGTTTAAATCACATTCAATTCTGGGAAAAAAATTAAATTAATAATAAATATGGCTTTTGTGACCTTTTTATGAACTTTTCACGGGAAGTGACCAATTTAGTTCAATTTTAACTCATAAAAACAGCTATAAAAATTTAAGTGATTCTAGTGGAAGATGGTACCTACAAAAATATATCATTGGGATACATTTTTGTTCTTTTTTCTTGATAATGTATCAAATAAGTTATGAGTGTGTTTTAAATTGAACAAAAAGTGCCTACATATTTAGTAAAAAAACGCCATGTGGATTGACACTATAAGTTCAAATACTGGCAAGAATAATTTAACTTGTGTTCTACTTGAAAAATTACTAGGTAAAAAACTTTCAACATTTGCTTATTAACACCATATAATGGAATTAGTTATTGGAACTGTTTCCCATGAGTGTATGGGTACCAAATGGATCAACAGATGTGCTTTGTTCAAAAAATTCAAATAAAATTGGTCATCAATCAAAAAAACTAACTATAAACCTGGAACTACAGATGAAGATATGGCCAGTCTTTTGGAAGGCATACAAGATAGTCCTATTAAATTTGGAAATGATAATCTTGAAAAATATATTCAAGAGACGAAAATAGAGAACTATTAGATCTAAATATTATATTTTGTGGCAATGCGTCTGAAAGGGAGTCAAGTTTATGTCCCCTGGTGCAATGCACAATGTCTGTTGGCTTTCAAAAGTGATATATAGACTGAAGATTAGGATATTTAGATTAGAATTCAAATTGACTCCAAAGGAAGAACGAGGATTACTTGATGTTTATGTTTTCATTGTAAGAGTATATGTACATTAAAACGTGGGACAATGCATCTCAGGCCTCCAATTCTTCATTAAACGATCTCAGTCTAATGAAGTTGTTAACTGAATAGTCTTCAATTAATTGAAATATTTAAGAATCTACTTATTGCAAATTTTCCAAAACATTTTCGGAGAAACTCGTTCGATTCGATTTCTTCGATGATAGAGTAATTTTAAATACGGAAAGAAAAATACTGGGCTCTCTCTAAGTTAAGCACAGGAATCCAAAAAACTTAATCAATGATTGATACATAAAAATATTGAAGATTTTGTCACGAAGAAGCAAAAAAAAATAAAAAATATGGAAATTTGTGAGCTGCCTGAAATTCCTTTAGAAGTTGACCCAAAACTTTGGAATCGTAGGAAAGACTACATGGAAGCATAAAAAAATTGCTTTGTCATTAGCATTTGTCTAAAACTTATATTAAGAAATTATATATATCAATGACATTATAAAAAAATGTAAATAAACTGGTTTGAAAATAAATTTACTTAAAAATTGAATAATTTGAACTGAATACATCTGATGTCTAAATTTGTAAATATAAATTAAAGTAAGTTCTGGTTCATTTATTTGATAAATCATAAAAAAATGAACAAAATAAATACAAAATGTATTCAAATGATATTTTTGTAAGTACCATCTTCTACTAGCGTGACCTAGATTTTTATTGCTGGTTTTATGTGTTAAAATTGAATTAAAATGGTCAACTTCCTTGGGAAAGGTCCCTAAGCCGTGGTTAATAATTTTTTTTGTTGAATTTAATGTAATTTAAACACAATTGCAAATATTTATATTTATCAGTTCAACAGTTGGGTTGCAATTGGCTAAAGGAATAAAAAAAAAGGAATATGAGCTAAATTTCAATCAACTTAAATTGACGATATTTTAAACATATTACTTTTGTTTGAATAATTATAAAATATATTTTATTCCAAATTTAGTAATCTCAATTTATCGTGTTTACAAAAAAAGCTTTAATTTGAAGTATATCGACAATATTCAAGAAAATGCTCAGTTTTTCCTTTAAAATGTAAATTTTCAAAACTTTAGGGCCGTTGAGATACTTTTAAATTTTTTCCAAAACTGCTTAAACTTTCCTTCAAATTTTTTGTACTATTAGGAACCATTTTTAAACCTCATATAAATCAAGTCTAAATCATACTCTTTCCAGTTAAAAAATGCCACGTAATAAACGATTTCCATTGAATGTGCTCAAATACGTTGAATAGAGGTTGCTTTTTCTTAATGTCGTAAAATACCCTCTTCATTTCCTCCCTTAATTAATACTGACATTATATATCTCAGGATGACCACATTTTCTATGACGTCATCTAAAAAATGGTTTTAACAAACTTGAAAAATGGTTTTTGTCACATTTTTAGACCTCCCACAATTGTATGATTATAATTGAACATATAGTTTGACTCACCTTATAGTTAATTTTCCCTAGCTCTTTTTTCTTTGGAGATTTTTCATCCGGATTTTCTTCATTTTCTACGAGAAGCTCAGTGTCCTCTTGTTTAGTGGTCTAAAATATAAGAAAATAAGGATGATAATATAATGTTTTTTCTATGAAAATGTTAGTAGAAAGGACAGTCAGTCTTTTAATAATTGATCAGTTTCTTCTTGTGAACTTTATATTTTTTACTTCTGTAAATAGAAGCATGTAAGTAAGAAGATAGGTAGCATTATATATGGTGACATATAATAATATATATATATATATACGAGTATATAGAAACACGGGATCTATGCTACAACATTGAAAAAAGTGCGTTACATTAAAAAGATTATGATCCTTTTTTCATTAAATGAAATATTTGGCTCCTTACTCTTAATATTTGCATATGTATTTACCTATCTATATATATAACGCTGCAACGTAGTTTCCATCCAAAAAGGGCAGGTACCATAATTTATTTATACCCCCTCCCCAAAAAAAAAAAAAAAAAAAATTATAAAAAAATAATATATATATATGCATTTACGACAACATATTTTATGACATTTAAATGGCGTTTGATTTTCATGTATACATGTAAATTTTTTATATCGTCCTCAATATTATACGGCCTAATATTATATGTAAATCAATTTAAGTTATAATAAAGAGTAATAATTTTTTTGTCATGAAATTTGGTTGTATTACAATTAATACTAGTAAGTAGTCTTTAATAATAAACTTCAATACTTTTTGCCAAAAAAAAGAAATAAAATTCTTAGAGAAAGCCTAAGAATTGAAAAAAGATGGATCCTTTAGGATTTTTCTAAAACAAAATTTCCACATGACACTACAAAAATTATCAATACTATTTATTACTCATTAGGGAAATTCAGCTATGAATTTGCACTTTATAGTATGGACAAAGTTTTATTTTTTTTTATGGTACAAATGAGTTGATATGTGTATAGGTACATAACTTGGTATTATTCAGGGGTATATAAATTAAAAACTACGTTATTGTAGTATTTATAAAAAGGTAACTTTTAGATTATTGCACAAAGTCATTTTATGTGGCTTGTGGCTTAATAATAACTCTCTACAATGTATAATACCCATTCTAAGGCTTTATGCATTATAGTCACCAATTAGCTCTTATAAATAAATACTTAGTAAGGCACTTAATATATAAAAAAAGAGTTGCATTCAAAGTGTGTTTATCATCTCCCTGGAAAGGCTGTATTTCCTCCTCACCCTCCCTTCCTAGCCAATAACCTGTTATACATCGTTTCATTCAAAAAATTAAAAAAAAAAAAAAAAATGGTGAATGAAAGCACCGCTGAAAAAATAGAAGAAGAAGAAAAAGTTTGAATGTCGTTTACTAAGGCATAGTGAATTAAAAGGAGAAGAGAGAAGAGTATGCAATAAAGACGGAGCTTTCACATTACCCTGGATTAGCAACTCTCTTGAGTACAACTCGAGTACATTATCTGTTTTACCTACCAGAGTACCAACACACATACCGGGGTGCGTAATTGAAAACTTGACATTTTGAATCTGGAATTTTAACAAGTTTAATTTCGGGAGCTACATTAACTATACATTGTACAGATGTTGGCACATATATTGAACCCCTTTTTAAGCTTTAATATAGTCACTATAGACTCTGATAATTGCCTTTTTTCACTTTGACAGGTGGTAACAATATAATGGGGGGGTCATGGAGTTCCAATACTCATTAACAAAAGCTTTAAGAGCTTTGAGAAAAGGTTCGTTTGCCAGGCAGGCCGTTGGGATCTGGTGAGTATGATGACCACATTGTTTTCAGACAGAATTGTATGTTGGTCTCCAAAAAGTACTGTGTAACCTTTGCTATATACCAATATCGTATTCTTGATGTTGTAATTAATGGTGTCAGGAAAATGGAAAATTTGCCTAGGTAAAATTCATCTCTGATAAAGCTCCCCTGGTGAAAGACTTGCCTTCCTATATTTTATGTACATAACAATCTCACTTATGTAATGACTAATGAGATCGAACCAGAGACAAAATAAGTAATACTACATTAATAAATATAAGATTAAAGAAAAAACAAAACACGACAGCAATTCGAATGGAAGAAGTACTTATCACTTAATTATCTGTTATCAATTATCATAGAACTGTAGACATGATGAATTATTCATATTGGAAAAGACTCCTGGATAGACGAATAAGCATAACATCAGATTAGGCAATAACAGTGATCTCTTCTTCATTATATGCCAGGGTTTATCAGTGGAAGAGGAGGGTGGATATGAAGAGACAATTCATTGAGAGGATTCGAGGAGGCAATCAAACGTACGAGAGTATGAGGTAATGTGAAATGTAAGAGAGGAAAACTGTACAGCTCAGTACAATTGGAGCAACCTTTAATTGGAATAGAGAGATGAGAACGATGCTCAAGGTACTTGAATCCTCGGATTATACATTTAGAACTAGGAATGCATACCTCCAATGGATCTAAAACCAAGTAATGAGAACTGTAACAATTTAATATGTAACTTCATTTGTAATAAGAGTCTTCAGTGATATTTAGCAAAGAATATTAATAATACAGATTTATATATTCATTAATTCCCATTCAGAATGAGAATCTGGTTCCCATTTCATTAATTTGTATAAATAATATTAATATTCATTACTTTGTCAATGTTTAATTCCATTAATTTGTATAAATAATATTAATATTAATTACTTTGTCAATGTTTAATTCCATTAATTTTATTAATTAACGCAAAATTTATTTGATGTCTACAGAAACGGCTCAATTTTTTTTTTTTTTTAATTCTACACATCATGTAATTATCTAATTTGCTTAATTGTGGATCCAGGCCCACCAAGATAGGCACTAATCTTTCTTTTAACGGTATTGTAATTGTATTGATTTTATACCTACAATACTTATTAGAAATAATTCCCATGAATCTTGATAATATTCAAAAAACTATTGCCTAAATATTTGAATATAATGTCACATGATATAGTAATATCCCTCTTTAAATATTCAATTAATACATCTAATTGAGGACATTTTTAAATTAAATTTGCTCCAAATTATTTAAACTAGCATTTAATTTAATTTTATTTCAGTTTCTTCAATCCATGTCTTGGAATTTTCATTATTTTTATGTATTTACTGTTACTAATTTAAATATATGTATGAAAATAATTATAAAATATAATTACTCATTTTGTCTTTGTTTCCAACTCATAATTCATTATATAAGTGAGATTATTATTTACATTAAATAAAGGAAGGCAATTTTTCCACACAGTGAGCTTTATCAGAGGGGAGTTTGGTCGTGACAAATTTTCCGTGGATGAGCTTTCCTAAATCTTGCCAAATCATATTTCGTATCTCTGTTGGTGTGTTTTTTGAGCGAAATAAAGTAGCAATCTAGATTCTATTGTCTCATTGTAAGGCCTTTTTCAAGGTTTTTTTAGAGGGGGTTGTCAATATTCTCAGTAGTTTGTCAGCTGATGGAAGGAATTATCTTCTTATTCCTCTCATGTCTGTTTCTTATCCTATATTGGATAAGTGTCCAAATTTCAACCACACACCCGGTACATTCATCTATACGTAGGGAAGACACATTTAATAAGCAAATTTCATATATATATGTACGTTCATCTATTTTTATCTCAGCTCTTAATTCATAAACGAAATATGTAAAAATATATGCATAACACAAATTTCTCATGAATAAATCAATTCAATCAGTCAATACTTTTTTTACATTTATTGTGGATATGTATGCAAGAAATAATATGTTTTATTCATTACGTAAAGTTGTTTGAATTCCTGATGAGTAATATAGTTCATACTTACCTGCATGTGGGATTTCAAGTCATGTGTGTATCTAAAAATTCATAGGATACTGCATTTAGATTCAAAATGAAAATGACTCATGAATATTCATTTAGTTTTCAATGTACATGTTACTTTCTAATCATATTATTATATTCCTTGCTAAATTATATTAGATTTAAGTACACAATGGAATATTATAATATAAATTAGACATTTAAACACATAAATTGAAAAATATTTATGTATTTCTATTGTTGTATAAGAATTCGTAAAAAAATTACTTGTCGTTTTGTTGAGTGAAACAGATGTAAAGTATATAAATACAAAAAAATTGATAACTAAACAATGAATGATAAATAAATACCATTACTATTTTTATTTTCATAACTAATTCTCATTGTTCAAGTAACAACTCCATGACAAATAATAAGTAATATAGGTTTATAACATACATTGGTGTACGTATTTATGCTATTTATAGGTATATATCTGTTCGTTGAAAAGGAATATGTAGAATTTTCCTATTTACTTTGACAATGTTTTTTTCTATTACATTTTAGATCTGTAAATTTTTTATTATTTAATATTGCATAGAAACAATTTAACAAAATAATGACCCTATACAAAGTACAAAGTGTGTTATTTTTTACTCAAAAAGTGCTCAAATTTTAAGCAATTGGTTAATTGCTTGTGTTTGTAGTTTCAATTTTCTTCAAACATAAAATATATGCAACACTTTTTCTTTAAAATGCAGAATTATGTTTTAATTGGATTCTATGTATGTAAATGGGTCAAATAACAAGAATCTAAGATATCGTATACCTTGTAGATACAAAAAGCTTGTTGATTGTAAATTAGACTTTGTTGGACTATAGCACAACAATATTGCATAGTGTATACCTATCTTTCAAATTTGAGACCTTTAAAAACCCCTCTTTTTCATTTTTAAATGTACATTACCTTCTTAAAAGTAATCAAATTTTAGGCTAAAATTGTACAAAGTTGATTTTTTATCCTTACTCTAAGAGAAAAGTCTTGGTGTACGTAGTAAATACAACTATGTGAACTAATTTATTACACTGTGTTGTTGTATTGAAAAGAAATGTTTTGAATTATGTACCATATACTTAAGTAAAACTTAATATTTATGTATTAGGAAATTACATTCATGTTGAAGTTACTTTTCTGTTTATTGTTACCATGCTCTGTCAAAAATAATAAATCATTCTTATACAGTATGTAAATATAATATTAATGAATGTTACTCAAACTTCCTACCTATGTACAGGTTTTATGATCAAAAACGGAGGGTTGGAAGAAGTTTATTTATACTCTTATTTTAAACCATACGAAATTGGGTTATAAAAATGCAATAAAATATTGTTTTAAAAGTTATTTTTGTTTTATTTGAAGAAAATAGATTAAAAAACGGGGCTGCAACAAGATAAACGAGTAAAAATTAATGCTCTTTTGACGTCCTAATTTCTCAAAATAAAATTACAGAGCTTATTGAAGTTGGAATTCGAACTGTGGAGTATATTCAAAGGTTTCCTTAGGATTATAGATTTTTCTTTTTGAGGGGGTATAACAATTTGAAAATTAAATTTTTGAAAAAAAAAATCAAAAATCAACAGATGTTCACAAAAATTAATTTGGAAAATTCAAAAATCTATAATTCAAAAAAACATCAACCAGACACTCCCATGAGATGAACATGTCACAAGATATAATTCTAAGATCTTTGAAGGAGATTGGCTCCCAGTCTTAAATTAGAAATTAGCACCAACTTATTAAATGAGCCCAGATTCTAAAAGGAATGGAAAATGTGAAGAAGTTGAGATCTTGAATTAAAAAGAATTTTGTTTCCCAGTAAAAATTTGAATCCGTTTGACTATTTTTGGTGGGGCATTCATGAAAATGAGGTAAATGCTTCTCCCCAATGCAACCTCGAATCGCTTGAGGAATATAAATTAACTATGCTAAAGAAATAGAAATAAAAAATACGAGGAATGTATTAATTGAATCTGAGCATATACTCTGCTTAGTCCTCCTCTAGGGAAATGATTACCTCCGGCACAAAAAATATAATAAATATAATCTGGAAATTGAGGTTTGAGGGGTTATTTCGTGCCATTGGATATATAACGAAACGATAATTATGTCCACATAATGTATAAAAAACAGCCATATATTAACTTTTAGTCAAATGAATTTGTTTTCGTTTTTAATCTGCAACGTTTTTATTTGCATATTCGCCTATTTTTAATTATTTTTTTTTGTAATAATGAGATACGTGTTGTACATATATGAATATCAAAATTTTCTCTCATTTTGATTAAACTAACACTCTAACGTCTTTAGTATAACGCTAGTTTGAACTTAAAAAAATAAAACAACTTTTAATGAGTGCATCCTTTCATCATTAATTAAATGATGTCTACTTAATTAAATGAAATATAGAGCTTTAAATATAACATCATTTTATTTCAAACATGTTTCAATTTTTAATAATTAAAGACAAAGAAAAAATACTATATTAAGCTGTTTTTCGCTCAAATCTATTTATATATTATATTGTCAATCTACCATCGATTGGTACGTTTCTTTTTGGTAAGCTTAAATTAAAATACAGGGTCATATAGGTATATCCAAACACACATGGAGATAACGTTTTTGTTTTCTATTTGATCAACTTGAAAACCAATATAAATATTTCTCTATTTGTCTCTTTTTAAAGTGTTTACTAAATTAGTCCTGGTTTCCAGCCTGTCCTGTATTTTTGTCTTAAACTATTTTGCCTCAAGGTTATTTCACCTTAAAATATAACTAAATTAAGTTCATACGTCGTTATTGTTTATTTTTCGTTGAAATTGATATTAATTTTTGTATTTTAAATTAAAATATAAGTAATATTTATAACTATCAAAAGCATCAATGGTTGTTTTTCGTTGAAGTAATGATGAAATTAGGCTACAAATTTTAATGCATACTATCAAAGTCTCACTCATGTAATAAGTTTGAAAAAGATATAAAATAAATAATATAATTAATGAGATGAAATAAATAAAAAATATACAAACACGACAGTGGTAAGAATAGAAGAAGTGCTAAACACTTCTCCGCCGTCAATTATCATTATACATGATGTATTATTCATATTGAAAATACTCATGTTTTGACAAACAAGCATAATATCAGGCAAGAGCAGTGATTTCCACCTTGTTATAATCCAGAATATATCAGAAGAATATGCGGTTGGCTGTGGTATGGCAAACTACTGTTAGGGCTTGGGAAAGGTACTCAAACTCAAAGATTGGGTGGTGGGAGAGAATGAGGAAATGAGAGGCGTACAAGAGAAAAACGTTGAAGGTCAGTACCGTTGGAGGAATCTAGAATCGGAATAAGATGAGAACGATGGTCATTGCCTCTTCATAAACCTTCTTTTTCGATCAAATAAGAATTTCAGATTCTTGGCGTGCCTCAAGAGGATATCATCGCCAACCCCAGCAATCTAATAGCCGTTGTTGCATTTTGAGGTCCCATTGATTGAAGGTTGACCTTCATACTCAATTTAATAATGTTTTGTCATTAATTTATTGGTTGATATTAAACAAAATTTATTTATAATTACTTTGAGCAAATATTTTTTTGTCCTGATTTATCTGTAAAACCCTGTACATTAAAGATATTCAACGTCGTACTTTGATATAAAATTGAAGTTTATTTGTGGAGGTTAGGCATATATCATAGTGTAGCTTTTGTGTCGTCAAGCATCAAATTTATAGGGAGTAGTAGTATTATGATATACTTATGTATATTTTACATAATACTTTGTTGAGTAATATTTATAAATAATGAGTAGACATGCATATAAGACGTTATATATTCATGCAGGATACTTTTTTTTATTATGGTTGGAATCAAAAATACTGTGAAGAAAAGGTGATTAAATATAAATATGGTTGAACTTAAATTGCTATATGTAGGTTACAAATAGTTACACATGTACAATACATAGAAAAATAAAAAATTAAATGTTAATGTTCACATTGTAAGAATAACGTCAGGCGTCTATCTAAGACAAAAATCACTACTAAAATCAAAGAGGTAGGTTATTATGAATATACACTTGACACCACAGCTGAAATAAGCCAAGAATAGTCTAAAAAAATATCTGACCAATGATATTCTTTTTTTACATCTCTAACATGAGTAGGCTCTAAAAAAACAAAACAATATTAGTTATCCCATCTTGAAATAATCAATTTTTATCGAGTCTTATAGTGATCCTTTAATCCTTAATATCTAAATAGAAGAAATTAGAGACCCCACACACTTAACTCAAGTCATTCTTTGACCTCATAGGCTCATTTCAGCTACGATGTGACTCAAATATGCATCTTGAACAAGATGAGGTTGTCAAAACGAAAACAGAGAGAGAGGTTGAACAACAAGAAAGAAGAAGAAGAACACTCAACCTACATTCACTTCGTTGAGTTCCGCCTCTTCTCCAATATGGCTAATGATCTTATCTTTGTAAGTATTTCCAATTTGTTGAACAGTCTGAAAAAAGGAATGTATTAAAAAGCCATCGGAGGGTATCAAATGTCCTGGTAATGGCATTTTGTTATTAATATATATCTGGAAGCTAGTATGGTAGATATATATTTTTTTCTGTTATTATAGGGAATGTTATGCATATGGAAACAGAAAAAAGAGATGAGTGAAAGGAAAAAATAATTTGGATTTACTTCATGGTCGGTGTTTTACTAAATATATTATTAATGCAAATATCAAAGCAAACATTTCGTCGATCAACTTACTCATAAATCATACCACGTCTAAAATAATGATTGAAAATGTTATTTAAGGCAAAATGTATTATATATGTATATAACATGTATTCAACTACTTACGACAACTATGATTAATTGACGTTACTATGAAAATAATTAACACTGAAAACATGAGTATACTTTTTTCTAGAAAGTAACTTTAAATGCAATCTTAAAACTTTGGCAGAACTTTGTAATAATGCACATGTAATGCAAGAAAAGATATAGAAAGCAAATTCGAAGGAGCTCTTGAAAAAAAGTATTATTCATTTAAATTTATTATGTACAATATTCTTAATTATGTATACTAAGGGATGCCCCTCGAGTTACGAATTAACATAATGATAATAATGTATTAATGTTTAGAACATATGTAGGTTCTACTTCCATGTAGTGTTATATGAGTTCTTATTTCGGACTGAAGACTGCAACCCTGTCCAGTTTAGTCCTGCATATCAGTCCTAAAAACTTATAAAGTTCGGTCTTTGATGGCGTCACTCAACTTTATTTTATTTTAAATCCGTTCTAGTACTGACAGTCTGAAGGACCGGTCATAAGGACTGATAGAACCGGTCCTAAGATTGGACTGGACTGAATAAAGAAGACTCACAGAACAATAAGCTTATGTACTTTAATTCTCTCTTATTCGTCTACCTATATTTACGAAGGTGTATCCATTATTCTATCAATATAACATAAGTCATCAAGACGACGTCAATCTGGTAGTCATTATAAATACTATTACAAAATAAAAGATTTTTCTCAAAATATTGTCATCGAATCCGCCTTTAAATAATAATTATTATTACAGATGTACATATTATGTCAATCAAACTTGTTGATTGACAAAAGGATAGTTCAATCCTTTTATACACATACATGTATTGTATATTAATTGAAAGAAAGGAAGGTATGAGATATCTACAGAGCTGATTTGTTTTTCTCAGATATATACGGGGTATGTTGATACACCACCATACTATTGTTCTCAAAGTATCCTTACATGTGAGGAAGAGCAAAACATTAAACTCTATCTTTGTGACTCATTAATCCTATGTCTTATTTATGTACCTAAAATACCTATATCTAAATATGAGTGTATGTAAGTATAATTCATGTACAATTTCTATATTTTAAAGAGGCTTTTAGTGATGAATTGACGATACCTGAGTGGAAGTTAGTGATACGTTAATTGATTGTTACACATGATGTACATTGTTATCCTTGATATGTTTATTAAGAAAGTTACTACTTTTGATGTATTCTTTTACATGCCAGGGATTTACATTAATTGTTTTACCTGCCCTCACTTTTAAAAGTTGTGCTGTGTTTTACAATAATACAACGGTGTCACACGTCAATCCAAACTTATATCGCACGAATTGGGACCCCCCCTGTACACTGTATTAACCTATCTGACGTAACAATTTACCCGTTTTTGACATCGTACTAATGTACAATCCTGTATATTACAATGTCAATATTACATAATATGTATAAGGTAATAAAGTTATCGAAAGGCTTTATTGCTTATAAATACTGATATAGTTGTATGTATTATAAATAAGATGTCATGAACCAGTTATTCAAAATGAAATGATGAATTCGATTAATAGTCAAAAAATGGCTTGTGTTAGTTATATGTAATATAATATGACACTATTAAATCCAAACTTGTACACAACATATATGAATACATACATAATATACATGTGGATATCATGTTATCAATGATGATAGTTTAAAAAATAAAAGTTATTTTTAAAGATGTGGCGAGTTTTTATATACCTATGGAGAATATTGTATTTACACATATTTTAAATATGTTCGAATCGGTACTGCTAATCAAAAATACTAGTTCAATACTACCTTGAGATCTCCGGCTCTTGGTGCTCCATTTTTTACATTCCGAGCGGATTTCGTCGTTGTTTCAGTTTTTTGAGTATTTCGTTTCTTGGAGAAGAGACGACGAAGATAACAGAGGAATAGAATGCAAAAAATTGCAAGTGTCACTGCAAAAAACAAAAAATAATAACCATAAAGCCTTGTAATCTTTCACAAATGAATGTAGAGGGAAGGAAGAACATTTAATTTTTTATTTCAAATGTTTTTGGTTTTTTTCATTCAAAAGTACATAATACATACTTTAATGGTATATTAAGTCAAGAGTCATTTCCATTTGCAGTATGTCCCTATACACAGGACGTAGATATATAGGTAGAGTTGATTGATTGAGTGAATACTTTAATCAGTGGTTCTTATATATGTACATTGTTGTTAGAATTACATGGGTACTTCATTATCAAAATAAAAGTTATAAATAATAAAAAGATTATTACCTATTAGCATAAGTATCCCACTATAACTCTTTCCTTCGCTATTGTTTTGATGCTTGTGACGTTCAATTCGGTCCTTAATGGCTTGTGAATCTGAAATACATATATAGTATAGATGAAGTGAAAATAACTATAATTGCTAAATGTATTCAAAATAATGAAATGGAGACATTTTAAAGGTAAAATACCTTTACAAGAGGTAGTAACCACTACATTATTTCATTCATACAATATGGGTAAGAAAAAGAGTCATGCCACAAAATGACATGACTCTTTTATGAGAAAAGAAAAAAAAATTCCGCTTTTATCCTTTAAATAATCTCTATTCAACGGAAAAATTGAGTTTACTCGAATGATTTCAAAATTGTAGGGGAGAAAATAAGAACAACTATGAGCTGAATTTATTTAGTACTTGTAGATATTTTAGCTCTAGGAGTCATTTGAGAAAGTGCTGCATGCTCATATTTTATAAACAGCTGATTTTTAGCAAGCTAGGCTCATGTGTTATGGAATTACCAAATTACAGAGTATTATTTTCCCCACTTTCCTTATAAAACCATATACAAAAACGCTCAAAGGCAATACAAGTTGTTTTTTTTAAGCACAGTTTATGTACATATTGCAGATATGACTGTTTCTAATCAAATCTTTGACATCATATCAGCAAGAAAGTCACGATTGGTGCACGAATTGTATGCAAAAACAAACTTATTAACTTCGTAACTCCTTTATACTCGGATGGAATTACTATATGCGTAGAAAATTCATTAAAATAATTAAATCGTGTTTAGGAATGATGATGGATTGAGTCTTTGTTTTTTATTGCTCATTTGATCATAAAGATCATTAAAATGTTTTTTTTACAGCTTATGGGATGGAAAAAACAAATTAATTTTTTATAGTTCTTTTAGCAAAATAAATACATGAGTAAATAAAAAGTAATTGATTTTATAATGATACATAAACACAGTTCATATAATTATTAATTTATTCTACACAAAGAAAACCAATAAGAGCACTTGTAGGTAGTATTGGATTGGTCAAAAAGACTTAAAAGAATACATTCCTTTCAGTCCGGTCCTAATAGCATTGGTCAGTCATAGGACCGTTCCTTATTAGTCTTTTATGGTAACTGCTGTAGCTGAAATGACGAAGTCCTTTTAGCTGGTTAGCATAACATCCATAGAGACAAGGTACCTGAAGTTGAAAGTAGGGAGTGTGTGACTAGAACTAATTCTTATATGTAGGTTTTAGCTACAATTTATTATTTTTTTTCAGTCCTAGCTAGGACTTAAGAAAATAAAAAGATAGAAAAACTGTAGATCTGGATGATCAACGTATCGGTCCTTAGGACCGTTCAATCGTAGAAAAAGACTGAAAGGGGTTGGGGATCCTTTTTTAGGAAATGATTCCTATGACTGATCCAACACTATTCATAGTTATAAATATATACACTTACGTGAGTCCTGAATAGCTCCTATCAATGGTGGAGTCATTTCAGTTTCTCTTTTATCAATTATCATACTTTGAAGAAGAGTCAAATAACTCTTATTTGCTGTTCCAGCTATTCTTTGGTTCTAAAGGTTTTGGAAGGATGATTCAAGAATCAATTATTTTGAGGAACAAAAAAAGTAGCAGCATTCTAAGAATGTGAGGTTTGAAATGAATGGCTAACTTGCCCTCATACCAAATAGTCCTTTGATTCTCGTATATTATAGCATCAACAGATCTGGAAAAAAACAAAAAACAATTAGAATTTTAAAACGGGAAACATTTATTTTAGGTTATGTTTTTCTGTGGGGGACTTTATATGATAGGCTCAACCAGGGTTTTTTGACAATTTATCGTTATTCGATACAACCACAAAATCGATAAAATGAATTAATTAATCATTGTTTGTTATGTATTAATTATGCACTAATTGTTAGTTTTAAAATGATTTTTTTATTCTTATGTTTACATGGTCTCTCTACGATCGACCGGAATTTTCTAAAAAGGAGTGATGTGTGCTCACTCATGAACTCTCCGTCCTATTTTTCTTTCATCCTTTGTTTTTATTACGTCAGTGGAAGGGGGGTGGGGATATATAATTTTTTGTGTATAATATATATATTAATCTTATAATTAAAAAAACTAGAAAGAATACTTTCATCAATACTTTTTTATACTGTAGACATAGATTTTGCCAATACCGGGTGTAGAAAAAGTTCTGAGATCTGCTTCTAAGTATTTATTAAAATAATCGTAATTGAACAGCATGATGTAGTACAAAGAAAAATACATTATCTTTTACTTTAAAATTTATAACAATTATGAATCTGTCCACCATCAGCCTCAATGACAGGCTATAACCGCCTCCGGAACCCCTTGCTCACATTAGTAACGTAGTCCTTTTTCATGAGCTTCCACTGCTGGTTAACAGAAGTCTTCAGGGCATCAATATTCGGGTGGTGGACTTTGCAGGCCTTCTTCTCAATTTGCTACCAAAAGGAGTAATCCAGTGGATTCAGATCAAGGCTCTAGGGGGCCAATGGTTATTGGACCAGAACTTCATCTTGCTACCCATCCACTCTTGTACAACAATAGCAGTATGGGTGGTAGCGCTGTCCTGCTGAAATACGTACTTAGCCTAGTTGGACTCCTTCTTGGTCTTGATGATATAGGGACAACATTTTCCTTCAGCACCATCAAGTAGTCAGCTATAGGTAACCGTCATCCAACAGGAAACCAAATTGAAGCATTTTTTCTCCAGTTGATGTCACAACTCCCAACATCATCACAGAGGCCGGATGTCTGGTCATGGTGACTGTCCTGATGCTGTCGTCAGCCTAACCAAAGAATATATCAGATCATTTTGCTTACTGTAGATAGAGTCAACGGCAAAGGTATTTTCATCAGAGAAAAAAATTACCCGGTTGCTGTTGTGCTTCAGATAATTCAAGATTTGTTGAGATCACTGAATACGGAGTTCTTTTTGACGTTGGGATAGGAGTGACCTCTGAATTCTTTTAAGTGGCCTTCCTCCAGCCTTTCGGATGACCTTCCCCACAGTTGTCCGATGCATCTTCTTCTTGGTGTACTCTGACATCTTCATCTTTGGGTTGATCTTAAAGGCCTCTATGATGTCTTCAGATTTCACTTCGGTGGGTCTTCCACTCTTGTGTTTGTCCTTAAGGATGTCCACATCAGCCAAACGTATTCTGACCCAAGATGCTTTTGCATTGCAAACGTTTAAGGCATTTATGATGTCCGAGGTTGTCCTCCAGTTGCTGATTAAATTACCTATGATGACTCGTCTTGCCTCCATTGCGACATATACAAAAAAAAAAATTTACAACGTCTACATCAATCAAAGGCTTATAATCTAACCTATTCAAAAATAATCGGAACTTTAAGATTTAATCGACAACATCTATTTAAATATGTATTTATTGAAGTTCTCATTACTTTTTCTACAACCGGTATGGGTTATACAAATTATTTATCATTTTATTTCAAGGAAAGTTGTCATTCTAATCTAAAACTTATTAAAAATTTTGTCCCAGTCACAATGTATGTTAATATTTTGTTGTTTTTCATATATATGAATGTATGAAAAAATGAAATCAAAAGGGATTTGAATTTGAGTGTTGTTTCATATTAGATATTTTAACGAAGCATAAGAAGTAAAAATATCTTACTTATGTATTTGGTATTCTTTATCCATCTTTACAGCTTTAAATTATAAAATGTATTTTTTTTTAAGATTAAAAGCGTGGAGCCCTTTCGTGGAGTGAGTATTCTATATTTTGTACAATCCATAAGAAGGTTCTGGCATTACCTCAGTGCCTCTCCTTTTACAGCCTTTGGGAACCATTTTTTGGTATTAAATGGGTTCTTTGGATGTTTTGGATGAACTAAAAGTGGTTATTAACAATCCCACACTACCCCTGGAACACTGCCAATCCGAGGGTGGAGAGTATTCAAACATTTTATAAGAGGTCTTAAGCAATTTATTTCGCCCTCCTCCTCCTATATTGCAATAATATTACTCACACTTGAAGGTACACCCTTGGGAGAAGGAACAAACAAATACGTTTAGATATTTATCATAAATAATATTTAGCTAATTTATAATGTGTTATTATTCATCATAAAGTTTGAACAAAATGTGGGCAATTTTCCTTCATGGCAAAAGGGAAAAAAATTTAAGTGTAAACATATAATTTTTAAGGGTTTCGTTAAGAAAACAATAACCCCTTGGTTATTTGAATCATTTATCCTTTAAATAATTCAATGATAAATTATTCAAAATGCTGATTTCAGAACCAATATTTATTTAGTTCAAATTTTTATTTTACAAAATTTCATGTGGATATAATATATAAACATTTTAGTTAACGAGTACAAAGAAAGTGGGTTGATAAATAAAATAATATACTTCGACTAGAGGGATTTTTGTCTCAAAAATATTTAAAGCAAATCAAAGTAAAATTAGTGCAACCGTTGTTGGGGAGTTTTTCTCAAGCCTGAAGATATTTTTAAATAATTTTAAAAGAAAGGAAACCATAATTAAATACCTATCAACATGGAGAAAAAGAGATATTTTCTCATACTGATAGGTGATTAGATAATAATTATCGTCAAACTCTTGGAAATCGAAGTTATTGCTATTGTTTTTATCTCAGGATGCATTATGATACGTATTACTTCAAACTTTTTAACAAATGAAGCGTATGCTTACATATTGTATGTAAGATTTAAGCATGAATTAACTATGTCATTTCATTTCAAGTATAATTATTATTTCTCTTTCATGAATATGTATATTTGTGCATTTACTGCAAATTAAATGGCACCATCAAAGTTATCATGAGTCAACAAAAAAAATCTTTTAAATTCCATATTAATTTCTAGTTAAAGTTTAACCCGCTGATCACGAATATATAATTAGTTTTTCCGCATCAAATCTGGTTTTCTAGAATTTTTGAAAAATATTTTTACGCTTTTTATAAGTTTAAGACAAATTAAAAAAAAAAAAATAATCTGTGACTCGGATTAAATTTAATTTATTCCTTCTAAAATTTTATGTTGTTTTCAAATCTGCGCTAATATTATCCAATCTTGAGAAAATGCAATTAAAAGATTTAAAATCATCATATCTTATAGGTTTTGTTTAAAAAGGAGGAGGATGTTGGTTTTCAATTGTCTTACACTAAAAGAGTTCATTTAAAGCGTAAATAAAACGGATTTCCACTATAAAAGACTCATTGGTTCAGAAGATCTAGTTTAGCGACAACGTTGATTTTTTCCTCAATTTTATTGAGGAAATACTCAATAAGAGATTTATAAAATAATTGAAGATGGTTCATAACGTTCCTGGAATCGTCTTACTGCCTTCTTGACCGTCCCACTAAGTAAAGTCCTGAATAACCACCTCATTCCAGCTCTAAAGGATATTTTGGTGCTGTAAGGACCTTGATTGGAAACCTGTTTAACATTGCCCAGGACAAATAGTATTGAGAGTTCAATAGTTTAGATTCTAAGGCTTTGATTGTTGTAAACAAATTCTGTATATATTATAATGAAGGCAAAAAGACCCATCATAGGCAATTTTATCCCGGCGGGAGAATCACCTCCGACATCATGAAGGCTTTAAACGAGAGCAAGGCCACGGGTGAGGTATTGTTAGGTTGATGGTGATAATCTAAAGGAGAAACAAAAGAGTGGAAGACCCACCAAAGTGAAGCCGGAGACATCATGGAGTCCTTTAAGGTTAAACAACGATGAAGATGTCAGAGTACTCCAGGAAGAAGAAGGTGCATCTGGCTAGTGTGGACAATGCCATCCGAAAGAAGAATTGAGAGGCCACTCCTATCCAACGTCAAGAAGAACTCTATCTTCAGGGAAGTCAACAATTCTTTAATGATCTGAAGCACAACAGCAACTGGGTAATTTTTTCCTCCGATAAAAAGACCTTTACACTTGACTCCGTCTACAACAAGCTAAATGATCGGGTGGTATCCTATGGTTAGGCTGACAACAGCATCGGACAGTCATGACCAAACATCCAGCCTCTGTGAGGATGTTCGGATTTTTAGGATCAACTAGAGAAAAAATGTCTCCAATTTGGTTTCTATTGGATACCGGTTATTCGCAGTCGACTACTTGATGGTGTTGAAGGAAAATGTGATCCCATAGATCACCAAGATCATGAATAAGTCCAACACGGCCACGTATGTATTTCAGCAGGACGGGCTCCGGCACATACTGCTATTGTTGTACAAGAGTGGATGGGTAGCAACATAAAGTTCTCGTCCGAGAACCTTTGGCCCCCTGACAACTGAATCCACTAGATTACTCCTTTTGGTGGCAAATTGAGAAGAAGGCCTGCAAAGTCCGCCACCCTAATATTGATGCCCTAAAGACCTCCATTAACCAGCAGAGGAGGATCATGAAATAGGAATACGTTGCCTTTGTGAGCAAGGGGTTCCAGATGTTGTTGTAAGCTGTCATTGGGCTGATGGTGGACAGATTCATAATTAATGTGAATTTCTTATAGTAAAATACATTAAAGAAAATGTATTTTCTTTATACATTATCATCCTGATCAATTATGAGTATTTTAATGACTACTTACAAGCAGGTTTTTAGTACTTTTTCTACAACCCGTATATTATTTATCAACAAAATATTCTTCCAATATAATGGGAAAATTTCATTATAAAGAAAACTTGTAGTTATACTTTTTGAAGTTTACTTACTCAAGTAAAAAAAAATTATAAAATAGAAAAAATATATCTCCATAAATTTAAATGATAATGAAAGATTAATATAATTTTTTAAACAAATTATTATTTTATTAAGTTACATCATGTTTGATACATGAGTTTTGGAATATACAATTTCAGCAGTTTGACAATTTTTGGTTCAAATGGTTCATAATACAATGGAAAATAAATAATCAGTGGATCATAAAACCAAGAAATATGCAAATCTCTTATTTATGAGAATCAGATGTAGCAAATGTATTACCAAATCGAAAAAGTACTAAATCCACGTGTTATTATTTTTTTTTTTAAAGAATTATACCTCTAATTAGAGGGGTTTCTTAAAGCGAAAATAAGTGTATTTTTAATAAACATCAGCACTATCAATCAGTCAGCTACTTACAAGGGGAAAATTCCATATCTGGCAAAAAATTAAAAAATCTTCTATTTTGACGGATTTAAAAATAAAAGACATCTTTGTTCTTAAAAATAAACAAGGGCTATAACTTAAAAAAAAATATGACCACCCCGATCTAAATATTAAATTCAATTCTTTGATTTGATTTACAGACTGATTCTCTGAACCAAACGGACAAATTTGAAGGGTAACACCAACAAAAAAATTGTAATTTGGTGTTCACTACAACTGGATTGGCTCTAGTTTGTATGATGTATATTGTATACTATAGTAAACCTACATATACATTATACATGTAAATACTATCCATATATTTTTACGAATCAATTCGATCACTATTGTTATATGTGACGTAAATTTTATCGTTCAGCCCATAAATATATTAACTGTATTATTAAATGTACATATTTGCTTTTCAATCAAAAATGTTTTGTGATGATGGAAGATTTATTCTTTCATATTCTTCCAATTATTACTTCAATATACCTATACTCTTCGTATATACATTACTTATGTATTGAGTCAACAAATAATTTTTTAATTTTTGTGCATTTTTAATAGGAATGGGCACAAATCTTGAACTGTGCATGGAACAGTTGGCTTTCCTTAACTCCTGGTTAGCCCAAATACTCTGTTTTTAGTCTGAAGCTCCTCGTCATTAAGGCTGAGCCCTTCCCTTTCTTAAAGTTTGTTGTAGAAGACCAATCATCCACTAACTATCGAAACTTGGAGTTATAGTCTTTACTAATAAGAATTATAGAGAGACCTCTTGGGTTAGTTTAGGAACATACATTCATTTTAAAGCGATTTAAAATACTCGCTGAAATAATTAAATAAACACTGTGAACATGTCTCTTAAGGCTAAAGTATTCAAGTATTTAGGGACTTAGATACAGTGAAAATCTTATCCACAAAAAACTTGGGGGCTATGACCTCTCTACAGCCTCCTTCTGGTATCGACGGTCCTACATTATAAATATGATTATTGTCTCATAAATGATGAAGACAGATAAAAAGAGGCTTTTTATCTTTAGATGCCTTCTGTGAAATTAAAGATGCATATATATATTTTTTTTTAATCTACCCTACTATAGTATCTTTCATCAAAATGCCTTTCGATATATTGAATATAAGTGATAGAGAAACATTTCTAACCTCAAGTATGGTTTGAATATGGTTCAGGCCAATAAAATGTTTTTTTTATCCTAGAAAATAAATGGGGAGAAAGAAGAGCTAAATGAATCTGGGAAGTTTTAATTCCTCTTCTCTATGATGCATAATCCTTTTGATTCTAAATACTAACCGTGTCTAGTAAATCGAGTTTCAATAGATATTTACAATTTACTTCCATGGCAAATGATTAGTTCCTGAGATATGGAGTCTGACATTCTTTCAATTTAAGTAAAAATCTATGGGATACATCAAATAGTTATATTTTTTGAACCTGTGGGTCAATTTCGACCAAACAAAATAATCAGTAAAAATATGTTTAATAAAGTTAAATTTAGGAAATGTTTTTGCATTAGCTTTTTTTGGAACTATGATCTTAAATTTGACTTCGTGAATCAAGTGTTATCTTACAAAGCTAGAAAAATGCATTTATTTTTAACAATCTTTGAATGTTATACATAAGATACATTATTGTAGAAATAAAAAAAATGTGGTTTTGATGATGTTTCATTTTGAATTAAAAATGAAATGCAGTCATTTTATAAACACGCCATTATATGTAATAATTAATCATTATCATCATGTTATTAAAGAGTAAATTTGAAATATTTATAGTGGTTATTGAATAGACAATTTTATTTTTAATATATTGTGAGAAAGATATATTTGGTTTTTTTTTTAAAACTTTTAACACCCATATTTCTAGAATTAATGAACCATAAAACACTCTCTTAGTACGAATAAAATAAAACGAGAAATAACGTGGCCAACCTGACAATTGGAATAATGTTAGGGAGGGGAGCAGGTTCTATGACGGTTTATTAGATCAGCTGCAAGGAGCTGTTAGAATAAAGAAATAAACACAAATCCTACTCCAAGGTCAAAAAGGACTTACTTTTTTAACTCCCATTGTTATTTATTTTCCATCTTTCATGAGTACATACACAAGTTATTACTTTACACTTAGACTTTCTATTGTCAAAAATTCAATTATAATGATAAAAGCGTTGGAAAATAAAAAAAAAACCCTGAGTTGTTTTGGTACGGAATGACCCTATCATGAAATATCTAGGATACCTACTATACGTACCCTATTATTTGTATAGTTTCAAAAGATATATAATTCACTAATATTAATTTAACAGTGTTTTGTAAATTAGGTTTTCGAAGCATGCAATCCTTTTAGGAAGATGTTTCATGAATGATGAAAAAATATATACAGGATGTATATATAGATTTAAAAGGCATGGCCATATCAGATTATATGTAGATATTGGTCATCGATAAGTCAATTGATTGATTATTATTTTTCTTGATATCTATTGAATTTATCGAATGTGACATATGCTGATATAAGTTATCATTTCCCATTTTATATGGATCCATAGTGATGTTAAACATTAAATGATATATACAAAAATTATGTAATTCCCTTTTCGAGGGAAAAGTGGGATCATTTATTTATACAAACATTGTTTTTAAGAGGCCCCTTTTGGAATGTTTTTGAACAATTTAGTTATGATAAATACATAAAGTACTTGGAAATATAATGAGTTGATTTAATACAGTGCATTTCTGATAAATTGTTGTCATCTTAAATCAATCTTTAAAATCTTAATCCAAAAACAAACAAATGTTATAGGTTTAGTGACACTTTGTTTAAATTTTTTATCTTAATGTTTTTTTTTGTTAATATGTAAACAGCTGATAAATATGGAAAAGATCAAAAGAGATGCCGTTATTACTCTCTTCCGCGCGGGCCATGAAGCAAGGAAATTGCAAAGCTCCTAAATTTCTACAATCGAACTGTCTATTGTATTATAGACAAATTTAAACAATCTGACAATGCTATCATGAAGAAACATAAGCCTTGGAAAAAAAAGAAACGCACCCCATGTTTCTTGGCTGAACTCAGACGGTCAGTAACAAAGCATCCCCAGGTTCTGCAAGTTAGCAAAAGATTTGCCAGGTGAGCAAGGCAACCATCTATTGAGCTGTTTTTGAATATCTTGGCCTTAACTCTTATCCCTTAAAGCATCGTAATCTTTTCACTGATCCAATGAATGCTTAAAGAGTGATCCATGGGAAGAGACTTCATTCCTCTCTAAATCCTTTCTTTCTTTCTTTTTTTTATTTATAAAAAAAGGCTTTAAAGGTTAAACCTTCTGCAACTTTTAATTTTAAATATCCTTTTCGTGCTGAATGGGCTAAAAAACAAAAATAAATGTGGATTTTAGCCGGCGGGCGTTCCAAGACCTGAATTTTGGGCAGAGTATTGTTGCAGATGTGAATAAGATCTTTAAAAAGTGGTATTTATATATTTTTAATGAACAGGTTTAACTAAATGCTTATTAGTTTTGAATTATTATTATTATTTTTATTTTTTTATTTGATTATATTTTGCTTTCTTTCACAAAGCTGTTTTTCTCGTAAAATAGAAATACTGACTTTATTTATCTGTAAGTAAGACAACATTTATCTATAGTTTTGAATATAGAAGCCAAAAGAAAAGAGTTTGATCAGTGCGATATAGACTGTTTCAGTGAATGTCAGAAAGCTACTATTTATGTAGTATGGAAATAACTAAATCTTTCCTAGTTAAGGTAGACATCGATTCACAAATACTATAGTAAATCTAAGAAGCTGAAAGAAAGGCCAATCATTTTTATAATCTACCTTTTAAAGGGCATCGATAATTGAATTAGTGTTAGCAACTTGGGGGATATGAACTTGGAAGAAACTTTTCAGTAACATTAAGGGATTGTTTATTTATGTTCTTTGTTTTTCTCTAATAAAAATCCATTACTCTCGACTATAAATAAATTAGACGTAGTTATATATCTACATAAGTATAAATACAGATACTTGATATACTAATTATATCCACCAAAACCAAAAAATATGTGATGATATGATATTATTTTAGCCAGCACTGAGGAGATCTGCCGTGTCCACCCATATTCCTCCCTCAAGGATTGATAATCAACAGCAAGAGAGTAAAACACAAAATGAAACCCATGGTTTCAACTTTCTTGCTGGTTTAAATATAGTTTAGTCAATTATTTAACCAATAATTATTATTCAAAAGCATCCTTGGCCTATATAACATATAGGGATACAAGTTAAGAAAATGCATCCATTGTTAGACAACTGAATGTGGAAGGTCATAAGTTTGATTAATCTTCAATTAAATACATATATGAGATCAGCTTCAAAAACCTTGAGCACATTTTAGAGGCCGTGATACTTAGCACTCACTTGAAATAAATGTGAAAATGGGCCTGTTGATAACTTTCTTTCTCTCCACTTAAATAAATTATGTAATTCTCAGTTCTTATTTTTCAGGGACTTTAAAATAAAATTAAAGTCAAATTAAACTAATTACAAAAACGGCATGATATTCATAAAATGTTGTACATAACGTTTTCTTTATGTTAGCTCAAAAAAATCATATTGTAGAATTAAAAAGTTACCAAAACGAATACATATACATATAATGCAATAAATTCAGAATGAATATATAGCATCTCTAAAATAAGTAGCACTCAGAATTTTTTTATAGTTATATCATTTTTATTAGTAATTTTCAATGTAAGACCAACCTGGTGTAAAAAAAAAAAAATTTACAATAACAATGTACATTAATTTTGAATCTGGCTACCATCAGCCTCAATGAGACCCTCCAACAACCACGGAACCCCTTGCATACATTGGTAGTCCTTTTTCATGATCCTCCGCTGCTTTTGACGGAAGTCTTCAAGACATCAATATTCGGGTGGTGGACTTTGCGGGACTTCTTCTCAGTTTGCCTCCAAATGGACTAATCCAGGGGATTCGATTCAGATATAGGATCTGAGGGGCTAGAGGTTCTTGGACAAGAACTTCATTTTGCTACACATCCACTCTTGTACAATATTAGCTTTTTGGGCCGGAGCCCTGTCCTGCCGAAATACGTAAATGGTCTATTTAGACTTCTTCATAGTCTTGAAGATCTATGGGACCACATTTTCCTTCAACTCCTTCAAGTAGTCGGCCAGAGGTAACCGGTATCCAACAGGAAACCAAATCCGAGGGATTTTTTCTCAAGTTGATGCCACAACCCCCAACAAAATCACAAAGGCCGGATGTTGTGTCTTGGTGACTGTCCTGATGCTATTACTAGGCTTACCAAAGGATACCACCCGATCTTTTTACTTGTTGTAGACGGAGTCGACGGCAAATGTATTTTCATCAGAGAAAAAAATAACCCGGTTGTTGTTGTGCTTCAGATAATTCAAGATTTGTTGAGATCACTGAAGACGGAGTTCTTCTTGACGTTGGGATAGGAGTGGCCTGTGAATTCTTCTAACTGACCTTCCTCCAGCCTTTCGGATGGCCTTCCCCACAGTAGGCCGATGTATCTTCTTCTTCTTGGTGTACTCTGACATCTTCATCTTTGGGTTGACCTGAAAGTCCTCCATGATGTCTTCAAGCTTCACTTTAATGGGTCTTCCACTCTTGTGTTTTCTGACCCGAGAGACTTTTTCCTTACAAACTTTTAAGGTCTTCAAATGGTATCAGAGTATTCCAAAAGCTTAGTTAAGCTTTATTTTTCTTTTAAATAGCCAGTTTTTAAATTTAAAAAAAGGTAATGTGTCAAGTTTACGAAGAAATTATGTAATCATATATTGATGTATTTTGTAATAATAGGAAAATTAAGCTGCATAAAACACTTTATTCATATAAATAGATTATATTAAATGAGCAGTAGTTTAATAAAAACAGAACTATAATTTTTTGAAAAATCAATTATGAAATAGAAATAGAAATCCAGTGTTCTCCTTCCCGTGGTTACTACGTCAGTTGTATTTTAGTCTCGAAATCTAAGTTTGTTCTGGACCGGTCTCGTAGTAAAATTTGATTAACAAAAATAATTATTATTGATCGTTCCCCCCAAAATAGACGTTAAAAATAAAAGCAGCTGGATTGAATTTTGCTTTGCCTAATACTAAAGCCCTTATTGTGAATAAGTAATGCTGGAAGCCAAAGAATTACAAACAATTTTTATATCTGCTGCAGCCCAATTATCATCTTTCTCATAGAGGATTACAAATGTGTCGGGTAATTAACGGCAATATGGAGCGGATTTGGAACTATAGACCTGAAAATATCAGCAAGATATTTGAACTCTTTAAAAATAATTTTTGGGTCATTTTTAAACTTTTGGGAAGTAATTGTTTTAAATGTGAATTTTAGACTCTTGACACGGTTTTTAGTTGTTGTTGTTTTTAAATGTTATTTATACTCATATACATGTCATATTCTATTTTTATTTGTTTTACTACATCTAATCATGTTATATTAATTGCCTGAATTTATTTATTGCCGTGTATCAGCACGTACTGAAAGGTTCTTCGGGAGGGGAATAATATAAAAAGAATATGTTTATTTATGTTACTTATAACTCAATTCCTCTACTTACATATTTTATATTTTCATATAAGTGTTTATGAGCCTTAATTTAAAAAAACAAAACAATAAAAGCACCTATTATTTAGAAATAAAAAAAAAAGAAATATATATCCACGATTTAAATTTAAATTAACAATCTCAATTTGAGGTTATGTTTTCGAATTGCTGTCTTTATTGAAATATTGGTTCATAAAAAAATCACTTAGGACCGAACCAAGCAAAACCGTATCAACACTAAAAAGTACAAAATATATAGTTATACGTTTTATGCAGACGTGAAATCCTATTTTGTAATTTAAGAAAGGAGAAAAATAATATATTTCTCTTGGTATCAGCTTAGTTTTTCTTTACAAAGTTTTAGTCTCATTCAAGTTTTGTTCTTTTCTTGGAGACCAAGGGTAAGGTTATGTAAACATTGCGCTGCCGAAATTTTCCCTTAAAAGAAAAAATGTGTTTGGACTCTTTTCCATGGACGCAAACGTCAAAAGATTCAATTGTATGATATAAAATATCAGAGCAAATATCAAAATTTCTGATAATTTTTTCCAACATTGTTACGTTGTAGATATTGAATATTTTGCCGGATATATCAGCTTTTGTCAATTATGTAGGAGCACATAACGTACAATACTTACTTTGTCAAAGAGAATTTCATTTTATGACTGGGTAGTTTGTACCTGTACTAATAAACTCTACGTTTTTTTTCTTCTAGCCATGTTGCATTAATGTCACACCATTTGATTTATTCTCTAATACTTTTCAACATGTATTTTATAATATTTGTATGTCTATAAGAGTACTTTTATAGACGTAGTGGAGTTGATAAAGCAAATGTGGAAATCGATAGCATGTTCAATACATTCAATAAGTACATACACACAAATAATAAAAAGCAATGTCTTATTTTGGATATCTGATGAATGATTTATGTACATTAACTTTTTTAATACACATAATTTGTAATACGTTTGTATCTACAGATTCCAAGTAAATACATAACAGGCCTTTAAGATCAAATTAGCAGCGCATGCGTTCACCGGCAATTTTGTTATAATGCAGGCGTCTGATGGTCTCGCTTTTTTTTACCAGCAGAATATTGCTGTATCAAAAAAAAAAAAAAAAATTTAAAGCTTTGGGGTAATGGCAACAGGTGTTCCAGATATAAAGAAGATTGAATGTACAGAAAAGAAACCGTGTTGTACCGTGACGAGGATTTTTGTTCATAACAAAATTTAGATTTCAAATTCTGATGTCTCAAATGTGATTCGGAAACGTGCAACAAGAGTTTGATGCTTGTCATTTCTCTAACAGGTCCCTCAAGTGGCTAAGTGAGCACTACTATATTTTCATTAGAAAGGAAATATGCACTCCAGGAGTCCGGATCTTAATCTGATAGATAATTTTGTCTGGAGCTCCGTTGAATCTAAAAAAAGAATCTAACATCTAATGCCAGCATCTGATTGGCTCAATCAAGGTTACCGTAACCAACATTCCAAGGATTACGTTGTCAACGCCTCCTCCTGCTTCCGGACCCGTAACCAGCCCGTGATTGATGCTGGAGATGGATTCATCAAATGAGCTCTTTTTAAAAATCATTTGTGCAGTTCAAGCCAATTTTCAAGTAAATCCGCCAAAAATGTATTCCTCAGTGACAATTTAATTATTTTAAAAAATGTCCCGATTTAATCTTAACGCCCTGTATTTTTCAAGATTTGAGAGTATATTATGCAATACATTCAAATTGTATATTAGTGATGCTACGTTGGGCTTTTTTTATTCCGTTAGTTCTGCATCTTTTGAATTCTTTAACACGAACTGAATCTGTAACATTCTATTTAATTTGACTAATATAGAAAATTTGTCAAAAACATGTCCTATTTAATCATTTCTTGCCTTATATATCGAATACGTATTTATTAAATGTATTTAATTGAAACTTAAAGCTTATATTACAAAATTTATCAAATAAACATTTTTATTCATAAAATTTTCTTGCAAATTATTTTCTAGCGTAATGTAAAGCTTTTAAATATACCCTTCTATATTTTATTATTTATCGAATAATTTTAAACAGAAACTCACTACTTTTAATCGTACTTTCAACATTATAGTTTCAAAAAAATGTTTGCTAAATTCAATGCATAGCACAGAACTATAAGAAAGTTTTATTTTACATTTATTATATTTAACTAAAAAGGTGTTTATTTGATAAAACCTTATTTGTTTGAACTATATAAAGGAAGTTATGATTTCTTTAAATCAAACTAAATCTACATCTTTACCGCTCCACAATTTTTGGAAAAGATTTATTAAAGTCCTAAAATTATGGTTAAAATTTCCAAAAAATCCAGAGGTACTAACATTGAGAAATTTAATATCAAATACGAAGAATAAAATTTAAAACATACGGTTTGTTAAACAAACTGATAGCTTTTCAATGATATATACAGTGTACTTGCTATGACTGCTTTGTTTTATAACAAGATACAAATCAAAAATTCCTTAAAATGTTAATTTATGAATATTTTTGATACTTCAGAACTAAGAGTTAAATTAACTTAAAAACCCAATATTTTATCCATTATTCTACACAGCAAATATCAGTCAAATCTGTTTCCTCATAAAAAATTCTCTTATAATGACCCATCTATCTCTGTAGAAGCAATATAAAAAGATCCAGGAAATAATTTTAGTGATAACTTGATCTATAAAATTAACTTCTTTTTGTTTTAAAGTCCTTTAAATTCTACATGCAATATTTTTTTACTAATTAATTTGGAACACCGCTATTTTTAGGATTATATTTAAACACTAATAATAAGTTATTTTGCCATTTTCTATTAGTCACTATTAATTTTGTGTGCGAAAAGTTGGGATAGAAAGAGAAAATAAAAATAAATCAAATTCATGGACATAAGTATTTGAATTGTACCTAATTGTATTTAATGGGCAAATAAAAATGAAAACTACATCGGTTATTTTTGGAGCAGATTTAGATTGTGGATGAGTAGAAAATTATTGTTGCCCTATCCCATACAATCCTAGCATAACAACGGAACGCTCCTTTAACTTAACCAATAACTCATAAATAATATTTATAATAACCAATAAGTAACGATTTGTTACCAAATAAAGAAAGAAAGAAGGTCCACTGCAGTTTTACTTGTTTAAATTGAGTAACCAAATTCAAATTTTTATACAGTATTTAATGTTATGATTACTTCAACATTAAATTGCGGGGTTTTATATAAATAAAATTATTACAAAGGTTACGTTACCAAAAGTTTTCACTTTTCACAATATTATTATTCTACCGTAATAAAAATAAACTTCTGGCCTAAGTGTAATTTTTTATTCATGAAATATAAAGTAAAAATAGATAGAAAAAAAAAATGAGGTTCTGTTGTTTTTTTCTTTAAGATTCCAGGATTTTTTTATGCTGCCTCTACACATTAAATTATTTCTAACTGATATTTTATTTTTCTAGAAGCCACGAAATAGTATAATTAAATAGTATTGTCAACTTGTTCATCTTAATATCTTAATCATAATCTCTGTATATCCTCTTAAGTAGATTAGTTTAGAAAAAATTAATTTTCAGATAACATAATTAGTCATATTAGTATATTAGTCATCAATATTATTATAATTTAATCAATATGATAAATAAATGACACTCATATTATTGATTAATTAATTATATACAATTGCTACTGACGGGACATTTTATGTTTTTTTTTTAAATTATAATTTAGCAAAAGTAACATTTATGTATAATTATAGAGTTTATTAAATACACTTTTTGATCATATACAGTTTATTTGAATTTGTCTAAGGCGTGATTGTCATTAACTAAATAAAAATTGTTTAATCAATGCATGATGTTTATCAAACGTATAACAAATTAGTAAAAATGGTTAATACAAAGATAAATACAAGCAAACATAGAGAATTTGAAAAAACAAAACAAAATTAAAGCTTTTCTTCTACTTAAATTTTTACGTGTTGCAAATAACTTTAACTCACTTCTTCCTCTATAAATGTCAAATTATAGTAAATACACCTACAATTTGTTCTTTCCAAAAGTTTGAAATTAGCAAACATAGACATTAAAAAGATAAAATTAAAAAAATGTATAATTTATTAAAGTCATTTAACGAAAAGTCATCAAATTTTGTAGTAGGCAGCTGACGTCCATTAGTTGAAAAAACATGGAATTAACAATGTATGAAAAAATTATATAATCATGAGTAGATTATGATTTACAGATACTTGATAATTTATTCGATATCTCATGAGAAATATTTACAGTATGAACAAAGTGTTTCTATACGTCAGTACACATTATCTACGAATGTGTGTAAGATTTATCCTCTGTACTAATTTATGAGCAAATCTGTAAGTCAGGAGCTCAAAAAACAGATTGGGTAGTGAGAAGGATCCCAATCTCACTAGGGTTCTTAAGGTCATCAGCAAAATATAGGAAATAATTTATCTATGCAACTTTAATAAATTGGAATGTGTAATCGTTAAAGAACTCTACGTTTTGGCAAATTTATCCTACAATGGTCGTTAACTTGGAATTTTAAATATTTTAATTGTAGTTATCCAACAGGTGTTACTGGACAGATAAATGTAGCAAAATCAACCTTTTTCAGTTTTGTGTATCATTTCAATTAAGTATAATTGAATCTTAAATTATAGAAAGAAGGGGGGAGAATCAAAAAAAAGATTTATAATGCTGGCTTTTCATGTTTCTAATAGCTTTTTTTTTTAAGGTCAAGCCTATTTTGGGTTACTTTTCTTAGATTGTATCTATTTAGTATAATTTCGTCTTTTTTTTTTTTGTCTAATTCTAAAAAAAAAAGTCATTTTTAATGAAAAAGGTATATTTTATTTTTTCTAGACGCCTTCATTTCAATATTTTTAAAGTCACTGAGTAAATAATCGAAAAAAATTCCACCAACATCCCATTATTTTCCAATCTAGTACCAACCTCCTCACGCTCCTTTGCAATAACCCTACTTACAAATTTTTCCAGTAGCCGATGTATACGAACACTATCTAAAGCACTTTTAGAAAGCCAAATTCTATTAGATTTAACTCCCAATAATTTCCAATATACGTATCTACACAAAAATCATAAAGATATTTACATATAGCTGAATTAGAGTTGAGCTAATTTTATAAATTTGAGAAATATAAAGCTGTGAGGGAAGCAAATTTTCCTTTTTAGACTAATAATATTGTATACAAATTTTGAACAGTTTTAAAAAATATTTAAAGGTTAACTCAAAGGCTCCAAAGTTTTTGAAATTTTGCGATTCTTTTCTAAAATGAGTTTTTTAACTAAATATCATGTAAACACTTCGTATTATAACAAACCTTATAATACAAGAAATTAAACTTAATAAATATGCTTTTGAAAATATCCAATAGTGTTTTCACTAACATTTGTGCTTATTGGTCAAAAAGAGCAAAGACTACCATAACTTGGATTTTTTGCTATACAGTTGTGCACGTCTAAAACTGAACACTCCTTTAAATTTTATGCCATGCATATATTCGTGATTTTATTATGTTGAAACCGGTTGATACTTCTAGGCAAGGGTCTTGACTAGTTATAAACAAAACTCCAGCAAAATCTAAATAGTAACAGTGAAACAACAGCCGATAGTATGGAGAGACGTCGAGTCGCAATTTTGGAACTTTCAGCGCGGGGAAAAACTCCCACTGAAATTGCCAAGATTCTGAACTGCAGCTGTATCACCGTTTACAGCGTATTAGCCAAAGTGACTCCTGAGGTGACCACAAGATCTAAGTCAATGCCTTGAAGGTCGGACGAAATGGTTGCTGCCGTGAAAAAGTCTGTCGAGGACAAGAAAGGCAAGGTCACCGTCAGCGGCCTCTCCAGAAGGTTCAACGTCAGCAGAAGGATCATGGACCGGCTAGTTAAGAAAGATCTTCGCCTTAAGGTCTACAAGAGAACCCCTCGTCAAGCCCTCTAGCCGTAAAATTTAAAGGAGTGTACAGTTTTAGACGCGCACACCTCTATGTTCATCTGATGCTCGATAAAATAAATATTATTCATACTAACAATTCATGTGTCCAAAATTCTTAGCAATAGTTAATTTAGTACTCTAAATAGATAAATCAGTTTAGGTTAGGATAAATTTGACCTTTTTCCGACCTTTTATTAACCTTTTTTGAATAAAAATACTTTATAAGCTAAATCTATTTCATAATTCATAATTGAATATTAAGAAATACTCATTGCAAAGATGTTGATCTTTTTCTGACCTTTACTTCATCCAAAAAGTCTTAATAGCCAAACTTTAATCAAAACGAAAGTAATTAAATCTTATTTTATTTTTAACGGAGATAAAATTTATGGGCACTGCTATTTAGTCCACATTTTTCATGAAAAAAAATACGTGATCAAATTCAAATCATGTACTTTGACACAACAAATTCAAATATGGGCAGGACTGCTAGAACTTGTGTTCTTCTACAGAAAAAAGGAAAAAAAAAATATGAAAAACCTTTTACCTCTCGCATGTAGACACCATATTATGGACTTAAGCACAGTATTATAAGTCATATTTTGGACCTACAATTTCTCCTGATGTTCAAATTTTCTAAGATTTCAAGAAAAATGGTCATCTATTAATACACATAAGTATGATACTGGAATTAAAATAGCTAGTCTTGTAGAAGATGTCTGACAAGACACCCTTGAATATCCGAAGAAGTGTATGGAAACCAATCTTCCTTGACACGACTATAAAGAATTCCTTAACCTGGTAATTATATTCCTTGGTGATGTGTATCCACGAGATGTAAAATTTAGGTCACCTGGCTTCTATACACCATGCTCAATGGTTTTATAAAGTTTTATACTCCCTAAAAATTTGGATGTTCGATCACAATATAAATTCACAAACATAGAAGAGCGAAGGATTGCGTAATATTTGTGTGTTTATAGTAATAGTGTATCTCCGACCCTGAATGTCTGCTCCTCGAGCCTTTAGTGTACCATATAAAGACCTGAATTTCTTGAGATGAGCTTGACTTATGGAATGATCAGGATAACTACGGACATGCTCTTAATACTATCATTCATTTAAAAATTGTTAATGATCCTACTAAATCCTTATTAAAGAATATCGTGGTTTACTAACATCTGATGAATCGCTGCTCCAATTCCTCCTCCAAGTGGTCGAAGGTCATCAAAGCTTATATTTCCTTGATTCAAGCAAAAATACTCTATCTAAATATTAATTTAAGAACATATGTACAATGAAATTAGTAGAACTTTATTACATTATATACAACATTTATATGAATGATAAATTAGGAAAATATATGAAGATTTTTTTATTAAAAAAACATTATTATATTTTCTTTACGTTGTGATATTTTTTAGGCTTTATAATAATTTTGCTTTAAAATGATCATTTTCAACTAAAACTACCTCATAATAGTTTTTAATTACGACTACTCCAAATATTTTGTATCTTTAAGATTAATTTAGATTATAAAGGTGTTTTTATCAAAAAAAAAAAAAAAAAAAAAAAAAAAAAAGGTCAGTAGAAGGAAAAAAAAGATCAAATTTATGGTAATTTAACCTTCTCTATCTACTTGGAATAATTAGTTGACCATTGCTAATGATTTTGAAAACACAAATTATAAATATGGATTTTATTTTTTGATAAAAATAGATATAGAAAAAAAATCAAGTTATGGGACTCTTTGCTCATTTTTACCAATTAGAACAAAGCGTCGTAAACAAAATTATGTAATATTTTCAATTGTAGACTTATTTAGGTAAATTTCTTGTATTATAAGGTTTATTCTAACAACAAAAGCTGATTTGATATTCAGATATCAACACTTTTTCTTTTCAATAGTAAAATTTCAAAACTTTGAACCCATTGAGCTACTTCTAAATATTTTTCAAACCCGTTCACAATTTATATACGACGTATTTCGCCTCAAAAGAAAAATTTGCTAGCCTCGCAACTTAATATTTCAAAAACTTAAAAATTAAGTTCCTCCATTAGGTGCATGTAGTAAAGCTATGGTTGTCAAAAATAGAAAGGAACTTGAGCTTATTTCCAAATAAACTCATTAATTTAAACTTATTTACAATATACCTATACAACTTCGCTGAAGAATAATAAAATTCGAGGAAAGTTCATTCTATAATTGACGGAGTGAATTGAGCCATGAACCAAATACTTTCTTGATGTGTATGAAGGAATGTTCATGAGGACTGGTATTTATGAATAAATAAATAAAAACTGTCATAGTAAGTTTGTGTATTTTTTTCAATTGAAAATTTCATTAGTATTTACAGATATGTATATATGAAGATTAAAGTATAAATATACTCTTAGCATGATCAAAGAAAGAGAGGTTATTGAAGTTAATTTTTTTAAGAAGATGCTATGATATATAATTATCAAACCATTTTGTTGAATATTTCGGCTTATGGCTCATGGTTCATACTTGGGGCAAAAAAATATTTAATACTTGATACAATTAACATCTTCAATTCATTAAAAAAGAATATACATTGGATATTCAAACAATACATTTATGCAATATACTTACTTGTTGAGTAAGTATCTTCATTCTCCATATATATATATATATATACAGGCTTAAAAATAATATTACAAGAAATATAAGGATCTTTGATGTACTGTTATGTATATCAAAAGAGTTTTCTTCTCAAATCTGCTCTTCCAATCAACTTTCTTTTACATATATGTACACTATTTTGTAAAGTTGATTAAATTAAAAATGATCATGAATCACAACTCTGAAGAAAGAAATGAAAAATTGGTCTCATTTAAGACAAATTCCTTCTTTGCACATCCAAAATATATACTTATACGTGCCTTATTCGATTAAAACATAGCTGATATCATCTTTGAAGATCGTAAAAGAAACAAAAAGATCCAGTCAGATAATTTTTTCCTTCAAATCATTTCTAAATGTACGTCCAAATGGTTACCTAGATTTAATTAGCTTGAATACAAATCCTGAAAATTACCAAACTTAGCCACTTATAACATTTGATACGAAGAATAATGCACTATTAAAATGAGCAATTGGTGAAATTTAACTCTACTTCGTATTCCGTGTCATTCTAAAAATGTTTCTCTACACTGGATCTTTGACCCGATTGAGGGTAATGGTCTTTGATGGCACAAAAAATAATAAGAGGCTTATAAATACCTAAACAAATCTCGTGATCCATAATAATTTTGAATTTGTTCAACTTTTCAAAATAGTGCATACTCTAATGTATACTATTTACGATGTAGGTATCATACACACTCTATGCACATAGCTACAATACATAGAAATAGCCCTTTGATTCGATGTTCTTATCATGAGGTTGAAATTACTTATATTAAAAACAATTAAGTTAATAGTTAAATGTACATATATTAATGCATGCAATATACCACAGGTTTCCTTTCTATTATAAGCAACATATGCGGAAAGGGAGCTTTTTTAGACCATAATTGAGTTATAAACTTGGTTCTTAGGAATAAATGAACAACCAAAATTTAATGGCTCATGTTATCAACGTGCTTAGTTGATCATTACTTAGTGACCTAGTCTAAGGTCTGATAGCTTCGAATATTTGGAAGGGAAACTCAACTCTACAGCAAGAAACTACTAAGTTTGAGACTCGGACTGACACTGATTTTAGTTATTTCTAATTAACCCATTCAGACCGATATTTCGAATGGGAAACGCTTTTACACCATGGACTGAAACATAATAGTTTTCAAACTGTTCCTCGTTCTTTAATCGATCTCAGACTGTGGACCACAATTTTTTTGTCAGTCATACACCGAAATGAGTCGTTGTAAAGCTTTTTATGAAGTCATGTTTACTCATTTGGAATCTCAATTGATATTATCAGCAATTCGTTAATATATCAGACCAGTCCAAAGTATTAGATGGCACTGATCAAGACCAATTTTGTTTAGAGACCGAATTCGATCTGTAAAAATATATAATTATCTTGACCCGATCCAGAATGGTCAAATCAAATTAAAATACTAAAATTAGCTAAGGAATCAATTACTCTTTATAGGTCAAATTGAGAATGGGCACTCGATGTCCCAGTATCTCGTAATCTGGGGTGATAATTTTTCAATATTTTTATTATTATCATCTCAAATCTTGAGTATCACATGAATTTGTACTTATATACCAACATGTAGGGATGTAAAAAATTCATGTTTAAATCCCCGTGAGTGTAAATCTAAAAGAAAAGTAAAGATTGGTTACTTTTATGGACGGCATATTGGTCATAGTGAATATTTAGAGTGGAGAAGTATTTATTTAGGAGGTTGTTATCGACTCAAAATGACATCAACCATTGTTTGGGTATATATGCTATTGTTATTTAAAAAAAAAAAACATTATCTTTTTTTCCCCTTGATTTTTAAAGAATATATATTATGTAAAAGTATAACATACAGTGAAGGCATACAACAGTTGACATGATCTTACACGACACTAGCACGCTCAATCAATTTATCCTTATATATGATATGTGCTGACAGAGATTTAAAAAAAAAAACCCAAAGGGATCTTACCACGCTTATACGTTTGAATTTTTAGAATAAGGAAAAATAATTAATTAATTACTCTAAGTAAGAGTAATTTATTGCTATGTTGCTTTTAGCTTTGTAATTTGATGTTGACTGATTCGTAATCCTACATATTAGCTTATATATATTTTTTAATGTATGCTCACAAGGATTGCGAGAATTATCCTATCCACATGAATATGTATAGCTCAGTGTGAACAGAATGAATCCATGATACAACAGTGAAGTAGTATTTTTCTAAAATATCAATTTTTTAACTCCTTTTTTGTTTCTTCGTATGACATTTCATTGTTAAAACTTTGTATTTCAAGAAAAGATATCTTATCTAATTACTTATTCATAATTTTTTCTAAAATATATTTTTTTCTTCATTTCAATTTTGCCAAAAAAACTTTCTTTTTGAAAGTATGACACAACAGATTCAGTAGTATATATGTATTTGTACTTTGCTCATGTATAATGTTTTCAATTTTATACATTCTCGTGTTTATATTAATGATATAAATACATACTTATTTGCTCCTTGTTTTTCCGAATCGAAAGGCAATGTGAACAACTTAATTAATGGTCGTGAAAAATCCTTAATTAGAAAGGTTTAATACGCCAAATATTATTTTTCTTTATTATTCATTAAAACAATATAGGTACATATGAATGAATATACCTACATGGTTTTGGTGATTAAAGTCCTCTCATTTCTTGTTTCTATAAGAAACTCTGGCAATTCAAATAGTCTTTAACAATTGAATTTTATTGGTTATCAATTCTCCAGAAGAGAAAGGATAGCCTGTAAAATCAAAATATTATTCAATCTACCAGGAGCAGGGCTTGCATAATTTCAAAATCCCTAGTAGTCCTAATCTTTTGATTATGGTACCCAAAATTAAATGAACTATTTGTTTTGTTTTAATGAAAGTGATAACACAATTAATTTAATGTACTTTTTTGTAAATTTTATAAGCACAGAACAGGAACCAGAAAATGGCAAATTCCTGTAATAATGCCAATTATTCTTGAGCTAGGGTATAGTTTGATCCTCATTTGACAAATCCTCTTGTACCACAGTCTCCTCTTCAGGTTCATTTTTTTACTGTGTTGTGTACATTATGACTACAGCCTTTTGTGATCAACATCCAGAAATGAACTGATGTCCAAGACAAAAGTATTCCACGGGTTTCCCTATTTATGAAGATGTACATAAGATCATTCAGTATTTCAGCCAGGAGACTTGTACATTATACTGTTTTTACACGGTTTATGTAGGAAAATCCTCTCTCACAAATGGTCTTTGTTCATCTTCAGTCTCCCCAGATATCGGGTTTTTTTAGAGAGCCCATGGGGCAGGAAGGGTAAAATTTTAGAGACCTGAGTAAAAAAGTGACATCGGGCTAGTAATTTTATGATCCCTAAGGCAAAGTAATCCGATACCAACATGCTCAAGTTCAAGTCAGCTCAAGGTGAGACATTGGATTCAATCCATTAGGCCTATCAAAAATGAGAGGAAAGAGCTTACGAACGAATTAAAGTTGTACAAAAGAGTTGATGAAATGAGTTTCAAAGAGGACTATGTTCACAAATGTCCTCCCAAAAAGAGGTTATCTTCATACTTCCAACATGGCCATTTATTTAATTACAGCTTATTTAATTATAAAAAACATTAGAATAAATTAAATAAACTGTCAAAAAGAAATACATACAAATATCAATGTAAATGGCATTACGATTGCATCAGCCTAGGGATAAAAAGAGGGGGGAAAGAGATGAACAAACAGACAGATAAGAAAAAGGGTTGAGGATGCACAAGGTTTGTCTAGGCACTTCGAATCATTGATTGGCTGGCTTTAAACAAGGCACCAAAAAATGTTATTATTATTACATAAACATATACATATATTTTTCTAGAGAAAAAAGGTCGTGCAAGTAAGAGAAGAAAATGAATAAATAACGACATTCAAACCATTACCTTAAATCAAATTAGACTTTTTAAACCAAAATAAAAGTATAGAAGGAAAAATATGGCGTTGCAATAAGCACTTGATTTATTAATTTGAATTGATAAAGATCACACACTTTTTTTTTACGTATATATAAATATATAGGTATATTTATTTATTTTCTTTTCACATTCACTGTATAAGATTTGCAAAAGGAATTTAAAGATATATTTAGTGTTATTAAGCAACTAAAAACTCGATATGATGAAAAGAGTAAAGTTTTTTTTTTCCTTTTGAACGTACTCCTGTAGTAGTAGTAATAGTAGTAAAAACCAATGCAATGAATAGTAGTGGAACTACATACACATATAAAAAAGCGTGCGTAATATTATATCAGTAAGCGTAAGCGCATGGCAATAATCGCATGGTAAGAAGAGGAAAAGGAGAAAAAGCCTTCTTCTGCTTTTTTTTTTTTTTCTTTATGTTGTCGAACTTTCATGAAAATGAAATTAAATTATACAAAAGTTGGATGAATTATGAAATTAATTAAACAGGAGTTGGATGGATTAAAATGTCATAGATACATATTAATAAGTAATGTAGTTTTTTATTGTTATTTAGCAGATACACTCCACTTCAAAGTATGTAGAATAAATAGTAGAAGAAGCGGAGGAAAAAGAGACGATCTGATTGCTTTCTATGAATATACGAGTATCTATGTTAGCAAAATACAAACATAATTATTTGCTTGCTTTTGTCAACCTATTTCGACACATACATAATTGTATAAGCAATCAACTCAAGAGTGTTTTTTCTTCTTCTTTAATCTTTTTTATTTAAAAGGAATCAATCACTTGACGAAGCGGGAAACGAGTAGATACAACAAATACGGGATTGTCTTCTTCTTTTTCCCCCTTGAGATCATTAAAAGGACTCCTAGTGAATAATTGGTTTGTGTCAAGGGCTCTCCTTTTACTACAAGGAAACTACATGTTAATCAAATGATGCCCCATTGAGTCATAACTTTTAAAAAATCAGGACTTTTTTTAATCAAAAATATATAATGTATAATAAATAAATCTATTGGTCGAGGAATAAGATTTTTACCTGTTGTTTCTTTCTTTTTTCTCTCTCTCCTTGTAAATCTCTTATTATCGCTCTTTTTTCTATTTCTCCCTTTTTAGATACACAAAATGGTTAATATAGAAGAGAAAGTCTGTAATGATATTTTTAAATTAGTCATTAGCCTTAATCATACTTTCCACATTGAATTGATATAAATTTTTTATATTTTAAATGACGCGAATTTTTCTGCGTGTCATGACACAAAGTAAAGAATTACATGGACTACGTAATGAAACGTAGATGCATCAAAGGCACATTGATAGAGAGAAGGTACAATGTACGTAAATTAATTAGAACAATTTAAATTTTGACTCTTAACGTCTAAGTATTCATAAGTAATTCATTCAAGATATTCTATGATAACTTCCAGGATCAACAAATGTTTTATGAAAATGTTTTATGTAAATCAAATATGAAATATACGGCTTGGAACCAAATGTCTTAAAAGTATATTACCTTCGATTTATATGAAAGGGAATAAAGCATACGATGATAAATATACCTCTAAATACCTAGACTAGGCCGAGGAGGGCAATTATTTTTATTTTTAATATGCCTCAAGACATATAACTTACAATGACTTTTTTTATTTAAAATACAAATATTAAAAATTATTGATCTTAAGTTGTTTTTGTAAATACGAGAGAGAGTGCGGAATACATCTTCGAACCATATATATGTAGTTAGTACTGGATTGAGTTGTGTAGCTATTAGAGGTGTAATACTATAGTAGAATATTCTATGTATTTTGATAAATATGTATACATTCCAGAGCATCAAGAATTATACTTTATTTTTTATTAGCTCTATTCTTGATTTGATTAATATGTTATCTGAACATTTGTAAACTGAGTTATAACTTTCTTCAACAGGTTGTGTATAAATTGGTGCCCACAAATTATAAGTATATTATTGAGGAGAGGGGCTTGTTCCACAAAATATAGCCTATTCCGATTTATATGAAAGGGAGCATCAAGAATTATACTGTGTATACGAAATTTCCTACCCCAATTTCGTCTGTGTCACATAGAAAACAATGAACATTCACTTGTACTCCTTTGAAGAATATTGCAATCAACACATTCATAATAACATAAATTAATGATACTACTAAGTCCACAGCTTGGTTCCTAATATGTATACATATTATACATTTAAATACATACATTATTAGTTGAAAATATACCAAAAGAAGAAATGAAGAAATATAACTTTGAGTGTAAGGAACAAACTAAAAAATTGGTTTAGTAAACATCATCTTTCTTCAGCAGGTTTTTTTTAAGTAATATGAAAGGATAATTAAATTATCTCCAGCTCAAAAATTAGCAATTTTAATGCCCTACAATGCACATTACACATATTGAAAGTTTTTGTCGCTATTTTGATTGTATCTGGCTATAGACTTCTACCTAGTGAAATAAATGATTGGGAAAATGACAAAGATATTACAAATCTTGTCTTATATATTGCAAGGAGAAGATATATATTTGAGGATATCATGCGATATCTGTACTTTAACCAATCGAATGAAGTAGATGAACCTCATAAATACAAGAAACTTCCACCCATCTTCTAAATATATATATGAAATACTCCATACCAGCTCAGAGTAAATCCTATGCTGAGATAATGATCCAGTATTTTTGACAATGTTGAGTACAAACAATTAATCCGTACTTAATCAATTTATTTTGGAATAAAGTTTGATCTCAATGATCAAAGTCTGGATACCTAAATACCTTCGATTTATATCAAGATAAAATTTATAAAGGGACGATGATATATATGGAAAATTCCCCGTCAAAAATTATGAACTTATTGGTTATTGATCAAGACAAAATTGAGCTCCCATTCACGATATATGTTAATAATCTTTTTATTACTTTACCTCTGATGATTGAAATCAAATCCTGGTCTAATAATGATTTATGATTAGGAATAATCAAATTATAATTCTAACAATTCTCCGAAGCATCAAAATAATGGGTAATTTAAAAAAAGAGCTTAGTTTCTATAGCTACTTCTACGTGGAAAGGAAAGGATATATACTTTTCAAGATGGAAAATAACTCTGTGGTAATGTTAGCATCAACTATAGGTGACATCTTAATTACTAGTTTTGTCAAACGTTGGAACAGAGAGAATAAGGCTCTTCAAAGATTCCCATGACAGACAAAATAAAAAAATATAGCGAAAATATGGGTATTATTAATGACGGAATATATATCTATCATAGAGCGTTTTCACAATTCGACATCATTGCAGCAGTCGGTTATCTTAGAAGCATGCTCATGCTTTTATCATTTGGAGCAATGGTAAATTATTTTCATATATTTCGATGTCATAATGGGACAGAACTCACACCCAAAAGGACTCAAACCTTTACATCCTCTCAAAAAGTATGTCTATTTATGATATCTCAGACCGTAATGATATTTATAAAAACAAGTTATATTCTTTAGAGGTACTTTGATTAATTTATTTCATAAAATCATAAAATGACGTTTTCTTAAATATTTTTTCAATAAATATGTCAACTATGCATATTGCATATATCCTTTCTGTATTGTATTCGTGACTCCTTTCCTACCTTATCATCTTATTGTTCCTGTTATTATTATTATTTAATCTATCCTTTGTCTATGTGTAAGTACTGTGTGTGTCTTATAGTATACATACCCTGACATTGTTGACTATATCAGAGAGTTGTAATGTTTATGTATTAATAAGAATATATACGTGTTCCTATTAAATTACATCCTCCACATCTCTTCTCTCCTCATTTCTCTCGGTCGTCCAAGATTCCTTTCATAAATAAATAGTTTGTACCTTGTCAACTTTCGTCAAGACTCCACACCTTCAACATGGTATCCTGTTACACAAATCCCCACTTACATAAATATTTACAATGTGTTTTGTTGTCCACTTTCATTTTTTCTACTTTTTTCAAGCTTAACAGTGTTCTGAACGTTTATAGTTTAATTCAAATTCGAAGGAACTGTAGATAAATTTAGTATCTGTATTGACAATCGCTGTAATAATATTGAACTGAAGAAGAATAAATGGAACTATTTAATTTCCATTTTCTACACATTTTTTTATTTATTACTTATATTTTAAAGAGGTTTAGTTTTAGATTATTACATTATTTTTCTATTCTAAATAGATTTTAATTTTTTTTCAGAAACCAAATTTATGTTAACAATTAAATTTTCATATTTGAATTCAAATTTTAGGGATAAGGATTGAATTCCTTCATGGTACAAATTCAATTTACAGAATGACGCATTGATTTTTTTTCTTTGGGTTTTCAATATCTTTGAGCCAATTAAATGATAACATGTATTTAAAAAATAATGTTATTTGATAGCTTTAGGCTTTTAATAAGGTGTAGTTTGCTTTATTTGACCTTAAGATGAAGAATTCAGAACGTCATTAGTATTAAAAAAATAGATCCACCTCCATTTTTGGGTTATGGGTCTCTAAAAAATACAAAACTTTGATGATCAACTCAAAGAGGTGGTAGGAATAGGACAGAGGTCGTGAGGTGAAAAGAAAAGTTGGGACCTTTCGGAAACAATTATTTGAAATAAATAAATGCTGAAACATTGGATGGAGCAAAAATGAACTCCAATTTCTACATAACAGTCCTCCAAGAAGTATCTTACCCTGGATCAAAGAAAATTACACGAATGAAAGGTAATTTTAGTAACATTACTAAGACTTCCTACACCTCCAGGAAAAGTCCAATATTAATTTTGGAATTTTGAAAAATTCCCGCCCTCATGATATATCTCAATCCGCTGGATTATTATTTTTTATGAAGTAATAGAGAAGAAGGCTTGACAATTATATTGGCCTTTTTGTATTTTCGAAGTAGAGTGTTTCAAATTCAATTTTGGCCCTATTTTTTGGTTGCAAGAGCATAATTTCCTACCAAATACAAAAAGATTGATCATATCTAATCCAAATATGTTAAAAGATATAATGAATAATTTCTTATACGAAGTAATGTGAGCATCATTAAATACAATTTCGAAGGTCCTTGATCATGATTGTTATATATGAATGATTAAAGTGATTGACATTATTTAGTAAAAAATGTTATTTTGTATGTCTGAGCAAGAAATTGCAACTTGGAAAAATATTAGTAGTAACTGTATTTTTATAAATATGTTTTTAGGGTAAATTGGTTTGTTTTATTTTTAACTGTTTTATGGTTTTTCTGTTTGGGACCATAACAAATGGCATCTGCAAAATTTCAAGTCTCTATTACCATTTTTGACTTGTGATATCTTTCGAGTCCTAATTTTAGATTCACGTATATCTACTTTTTATTTATTTTATTCGATAATTTCCATATTTTTTCGTTTCTTGGCGCTAGAAGCGTGAAAAATAATATTATATTAATTATTATTACTTATCTAAGGTTTTTGACTTATAAACACGTAGTGTAAAAACATGTATTACATTCGGTAATTATTGCATACAGTATAGAAACGCATGGAAAGAATGGAGTTTATTCAAATAAAGTATCATCCTTCGAAACCAGACTCATTCGAATGTGTATATAGTAAGAATTTATTTAAAGGAATTCATATTCTCTATTTATTATTAATAGTTCATTTGATTTTTTTAAATCTTAAATTGAGTTTCTATATGTACGTACGCAGATAAGAAAAAAGTTTTTTCATTAGGAATAATGGGATAGACCTTTTTGCATTTCTTAAAGTGAACAAAAATAAGAAAGGAAAAATAATAGTAAAAAAGCAAGAAATGGAAGGAATTGACCATTTAGAAAACATTTTACTTGATTATGATTGAATTGTTTTTTTTATTCAATGTACAATGAATTTAATTTTGTTTTCAAATGCATTATTTAATATGAAAGCTTTTAGGTCTGTAGGCTGACTAGTTTTTCCTTTTAAAATCATCTTGGGAACGCTAATTGTTGTAACTTTTTTCTACAATCAAAAACTTCGTATAAGGTATATTTGGTCATAAATTATACAGTTATAGATTTAAAAAAATATATTATTGTAAGTGATAAAATGAATAAGAGGAAATACAATTTGTTTACTGTTTTAATTTTACTGTAAATGGCCGACTTCTTATGGATCATTACTTAGTTGTCCTTTGTAACTTGTTCCAGCACAGGCATTTCAGCAATTGTGGAAATATTTTGTGCAATTAAGATCATGTGATATCTTTGCTTTCGATCCTAGTTTGGTGTTGCCATGTCTAGATAGATAACAGCTCTCTCAGATTAATAATGTGACATAAATGCTACAACAATTTCAGCGCCGCTGAAATATATATTTATTATTGTTATTTAACCCGTAGAACACAAAAATTACTATTAAAACCTTCCACCAACATAGGTTTGACCTTTAAAATCTTTTTTAAATCACGTGTTTCAAATTAATTTCAATTCAGAGTCATATTTTGATATCAAAGAACTTTCTAAATGAAAATTAAGTTTAAAATCAATTAATAAACATTGAAGAAAAAGAAAAATTAATTATATATTATGTTATTTAGATTACAATTCTTAAAAAATATATCTCCTCAAACAAAAATTAAGTAAAATGATGTATTTTTTTAATTGGTTTATATTATAGCTAAATCTAAATAGTAAGCCTTTTATTGCAATTTATTCATATTTTCCGACAAAACAGGTTTATTTTTATTTTTTTTAGTTTATTATTTTTAATGGAACATTTAAAATGGAAATCGTTGCATTTAATTTTTGTCGGAGAAGATTTGCAATGCTTTTGAAAAAAAAATTATCAATCAATCTAGGCAAGAATTATTGAATATGGCCGCCTCCAGTCTCTATCACCGCCTCTACACGAGGTCGTAACTGGGGGTAATTTCTCAAAATATAATCGGAAGACATGTTGACCCATTGCTTGTTGATGCATGCCTTGGGCTCTTGCACATTTCTATGTGATGTCTTCTCAACCTTGCCCTCTAAGATGCTCCACACATTTTAGTCGACGAGATTATGATCAGGACTGGAAGAGGGCCAGAATATCTTGCCCAAGAAGTTAGTGTCACCAAGGCCGTATAGCTGGGGGCACCGTCCATAGTAAAAATCTGAGAAACACTATGCAACAAAAAAAAAGGGTCCTGGAATGCCTGCAGGCTGAAACCCATAATTATAATTGCTATTTAAACCGTAGAACACAAATATGAACATTAAGACTGTCATCCGATAAAAGTTTGGCCTTTAAAACTTTTTTTTAAATCATGTTTTTAGGGGATAACTATGATTCAGTGCCAAATTTCGAAATGAAAGAACTATATAGATGAAAATCCAAGTAAATAACAAATTAATGCAAACATTTCAGCATTTGAAAAATGAATTATTTATTACTAGTGTATTTAAGAAAGGTCGATTTTGATTAATTTTGGGCCAATTTAGTTTTTAATATTTATAAAGAAATTTAAATAAAATAAAATAGTTAGTTTGCTTGAATATAGATTACAATAATATTCCAGGCGAAAAAAATAAATCAACTATTTTGAATGTTACTAAAAAAACAATCAAAATCGATCTTTTTTAAATTGAAATATAAGGTCACATAAGGAAATATAAATATCACCCAAGATATAAAACACTTGAATACAATAAAAAAAATATTCACTTCTTAGTAAGGTCCTTCATTTTACTCGATTTTTGTTTGTAGTTATATACATTTTTTATTAATTGTAACAAAGATAAAGTAATAAATAATTCATTTTTCAAATCCTAAAATGTTTGTATTAATTTGTTATTTACTTTGATTTTTATCTATATAGTTTTTTCATATCGAAATATGGCACTGAATCGTAGTTATACCCTAAAAACTTTTTTATTAAAAGCTTTAAAGGTCAAACCTTTATCGGATGAAAGTTTACTTTAAATAATAATAATGTGGCTTTCAGCTTGCAGGTCAAAATACTATTACATGGTGTAATCTGTGTTTCAAGGAACCTTTAATTTTCAAATTCAATGGATAATTTCGTTAGTTACTATTCATATTTAGAAAGTTCTATGATTTTCTTAAATAAAAAACAAAGAAAAAAAGATATTTTTCGGATTAAATTCAAAATTTCGGAAAACCATTAAATTTAAAAAAAAGTAACTGATCTTGTCATAACTAATAGCCAAAAAATGAATTATAAAAGGGCAGTTAATTGTAAAATAGTGAATATAGTACCCTTCCCTCTAGAATTAATCTTTTTATATTTTAAAAGATGTATTGATTCAAAGTATCATTAATTGGTATAAAATATAACTTAAAGAACAATTTTAGAGGTAATTTTGAAATAATTGCATTTTAAATAGATTGGTACATTATGAAGAATGGAGGAAAATGTAAAAAAAAAATTCAAAATATTAATACACAAATTGGATTAAATTTTGTGCCAGAACGATAACTTTTTATTTTATTTTTCACTAATTTGAGAATATTACCGTTATAGAAAGGAAATCTTTAGATACATGTGCACGTACAGTGTTTGTATAATTATTATCCTATTTTAAATATGGAAGGAGCCATTTTTGAGGATTGCATTAATAATATTAATGGCAGATTATGTGTAGTTCTACAAAACTTATTTTTTCAATAGGTCCATTTGGTTTTATTGTATTTTATAAAAAAAAATGTAATAAAATTTTACAAGCGTATACATATAATACGTAAGTTACGACTTATATTTCTGGCCTCAAAGAAACTATACGTTATAAGAGGTGCATCAAAAGCTGTGTATAATATTTACAAAGGTGACGAGATTTAGAGGTAAAAACAAAACAGCAATCGACTGTATGGTTTTTGAAGATGAGCCAAATCCAACTAAAATTGTTTGTGGGAGAAACACAATTGTTACATATTTTTCCCCGGTTTGAGAGGTCATGTAGCTTTTGAAGTGTTAGAGTAACGTAGAATAGTTAATTCTGCATGGCACACGACCAAAAACAGAGGGAGAGGTGAATCATTAAAACCCTGATTTAGCCCCAAATGACTTTTTTCTATTCCCAAACATAAAAGTAAAATTACCTGTTCATCCGTTTTTATCACCTAAAGAGGACAATGATGTATTCAAACCCTATATTTTGGAGTTACCTCAATCAGAATGGAAAAAATACTTCGAAAACTGGTTCAAAACTATGCAAAAGAGTGTTGATCTTCATGAATAATATTTTGAATAGAAATAAAGGCAACTTTAATTCTTTTTTTTTCATTATTCGGCCCAAAATATAAATAGTATCCTACTTATATATAACTTTTGATAAGAATATATGTTAATAATTTTTTAATGAAAAATGGATTTTTTTCTTAAGGAAAAAAATGAAGATTTTCAATTAGTTAAGTAAAATATAAGTACATTGTACATATATATATATATGTATATATTCAATAATATTCTACATTTTAAGTAAGCTTTCTCTGAGCCTAAAGAAAGTATGGAAATTATACAACTTTATTAATGAATACATTAACTATTCATATCTTGCCTTACTACTATAGTAATAAATAATTAGTTTGATTTTATCAATTTATCTATATGTACATATATATCAAGTTTAAATAATGAGTAGTTAATTAGGCATTATGATGAAATCATTGGATTTTTTTGTTCGTAAAGGATAAAAGATTTTTGAGAAGGATTAAAAACAATAATTTTTATTCAATTTCATACTTACTTCTATAAGTCTACTAGTTCTATATGTTATGAAGTCAAAGAGGATCATTGATTGAGATGTTCAATGAATAACAAACGCAGCATCAATAATAGTGATGTATCAATCATATTCATAAGTGTTCTATGCATATATTACCACTTAGTAATGCGGATAATTAATCCAAACAATGTAAATATGTGTATTTGGGTATATGAGCCCACCTTTTGCTCGTTTGACTCATGTTTGACCCCATAAAAATAACTCAAGTACGAATCCAGACTTGAGTACTTTGTAGATACAATATTAAGTATACATAAATACTTGCTTTTTATAATTAGTTTGTAATTTTGATTGGAATCGAGGTAAACTCAATGCAATAAATTGAGAATTCTGAAATATATATTTACATTCTCCAGCATTCATAAGAACTCAATATTTATAATTTATGGAAGATTTTTTATTTCATAAATTGAAAAAAAAAAAAAAAATCTTTTTATTTAGTTACGAGTAGGAAAGTAGAAAATACGTATTTCCTTCACTAAAATTATGTAACAGATAGCCCTAAGAACTAGGGACGTATTTTATTCAAATGACAGCTATTCCAAGACAACTCTGAATCTAAAAGTCTGAAAATGTGAGTCTACGTGGTTCTTAGTTCAATTCAAGTCTGAATCTTTAAAAAATGACTCGAGTATTTCAAAAGATTTATTGGGTTAAAATGTTTGCTTATACAAGCTTTTAATGGAGTCTTTGTTTCATAATAGCATGTATCAACGTATTGGCGAGCATTTAAGCCAATAAATGTTTATGATTTTACATGGGTACATTTGTAAAATCATATATTCCCGTAACAATATCACGATAAATTAATTTGCTACAAGTTCCCTTGACTTGCAAACATTAACATCAGGAATTCTTTTTTAAATATTTAAATAGCGGGGGAATAATTGATGGAATAACTCATTTTGTTCTTTAAGCTGTTTGGTTAGAAAAGATGCCTAAGTTTTATATTCGTATACCTATAAATTTTATCTTTGCATACACGTATGGAAGAAAAAGAGAGAAAGAGAGGAATTTGTAATTCATAAGGTTGAAACATCCAATTTTCCTTTCAAGGTCTTTTCACGTTTTAAATATTGTACGACTTTGTAGTAACTCAGATTCAATATTCAAAACCTTTCGTTTACTTATTGGAATAGATCGAGAAGTATCATTATTTTGCATCATTTTAATTAATATTTCTTACCAATTAACATAAATATTTTTTTTTAGCTCAACCACAGTGTTTTCAAGAGTCCATATAAATAGAAACAATAATTATCTTTTAGATATTTATAATGTTTACCGAATAAAAATTGAGTGTGTGGCATTTTATTAAATAAAGAAAGCCTTAAATATCTCATCAGGGGTTGATGGCATGGAGAAAAACATTAATCACTCAAAAAGAAAATATTTATTTTCCTCAAGGTTTATCATCTTTCATGGGATGGAGATTGGTTGTACTATTCCGTGTGATGGATCAATAAAAAGATATAAAATACACTAATATGTGGTATTTTGTAAATCATTATATTACGCAAGATGCAAGTCCAAATACAATATATTACATATGTAAAAAAATCCTCTTATGAATTGAAACATAACTTTTTTACGTTGCATGGACATGGAGAAAGATACCTACTCGTACATATATAGACGCATATCTAGAATATAATCAAAGTATCCATTTATTATTAAACGGCTATCTAACATAAGAATTTATTATGAATGACATATTATATAAATAATACAACCATTAAAAGAAATATAACTTTATAAGTATGATTTTACGAGTATTGTAATGCCTGAGCTAGTGAATTACATTTACTTTTTTTCTTCTCTGAAACAAGAAGCAAGAAACTCCAAAGATTTGCACAAGTTTATTTTTTTTAAATTAAAAAAAAAAAAAAAAAAAAAAAAATCACAAAATTTTGAAATTGAGCTTAGGTTATTATAACTCAGCGACTTTTAACCTTGGATGGTTATAATTAGAAATAGAGGGAAATAACCTTTTCTTATGTGTCAAACCCAGTCTTGAGATGATATCAAAAAAATTACAATAATTCTGATTAATTGCACATCAGCAAATGCTGTTTTTACTTTAAATAATCTGTGAGTTAATAATGAAGTTGATTTTATTTTGCTTTTTTATCTCAGAGTAGCTATTCTTAAATTCAATTAAACTCATAGTAGGAAAACAAAAGAAGAAGCCATTCCCCATAATATGTTTATTTTAGCACATTATTTTATCTAAATTTTATTGTAAAAAAATATCACTATTTACAAGATGTATATTCAATGGCATTAGGTCATAAACTAACATTCACTATAGAAATTTATTGGAAGCCTCAAAGTTTTACTTGAGTTCGTTTGTTGAAATACGTAACACTGTTTATTTTATACAATTTATGTTGTTGTTTTTTTTAAATTCAACAAAATGTACGATTAAACATTTGTATTAAAAGAAAAATGGTTTGAAGCCTGTTTTAATATTATTAAAGGTATAAAACGAATCAATTTGTTTTATTATATGAAAAGTTGTTTTTTTTTGGTCCAATATAAATTCCAATATGTTGAATACAAGCTGTGGAGCCTTCAGTTTTCTAATGGAGAATATATTGCTTATTTATTAAAAATTGGCATAACAAAAGGGAAAAATTACTTCAACTACTTATCAAAGATTTTATGGAATTATATAATCGTTGAATGGTTATCGTCACAAAACCGTAGATTCTTGATTTAATATGATTCTTACACATGTGCAACTTATCTAGTAGGTATACAGCTTTTTCATCTGACGTCAGCATTGATGATATCAACCTTTTTTGGGGTATAAACAATCATATTGTATAACAGTAAATACCTTTTTTTATCATTATTAAGGAAAATAGTCAACTATTGGATGTCAAAATGGGACCAACAAATAAAAGGACTTACTGTCTATCAAAAATATATACATTAAATGCCTAGGTTTATTATACATTAGACCCTAATATCTATTAAATATATAGTATTTTTAATACAACCATATTTTCATATATTAAATAAAAAGTATCCATTACATTGGAAAGAATAAGATATTTTCCTCTAATTTTCCTTCTTTTAACGTCATTAATCGATCAGAAAATATTAATTGTAATAAAAATTCCATTTTTAAGAATTTTTATTATATACTACTTGAATTTAATGGAAAATTCACTGTTCATCATTGCATCAAGTAATATTCAACGCAGGTGTTAAGTCTTTTTTAATTGGTAAATGGACTCCAATATCTTACACTAATGTTCAAGGTTACGTAATACGTAGAAGTTCTTGCGATTAAGTGGGATGACACTGTGCAACGTTGAAACTCACGGTAAAATTATATTTTCCTTAACAGTTTCATCAACAAAAAAATTGCAGAGTGGAGAAATTTAAACTCGCAGAAAAGGATCGACTTATATAACACACAAGTAATTCCATGGATCTTTCATAAAGCTACTTCGTCTCTGATAGTCAGAGAGGATTCAATTAAGGAGGAAAAAACTGGGCTAGAAAAGTTATCTTATAAATCACCCATTCCGTCATTAAAAAGAAGCAATGAGCAACTAAGAGGTGGACTTGCCACGTCTATAAATTTATAAAAATATTTTTATAAATTTAATTGTAAACCCGGATGTTTGTTGGTTGATGTTTGTTTCTATTTCCTCGAGTTGGATTTTGAAGTGGATTTTGTATGGAACAGAAATCATACATTCGCAGATAGGCTTCTTTTATTGGGACAGCCCATAGAATTGTGTAGTTGAATGATGTGACTTTTGACTCAAACTCGACAATGGACTTAATACATAAGAACAGGGGAAAGAGGTATTTCTTTAAAAACAATGAAATTCTTATAAGCTTGGAAAGGTAAACGTTAGATAATAACATGATTTCGATTCATGATGTTTAAATGTGATAATATTTTCTCGAAAGGGAAGCTTTTTTTTTGCAAAGGACAGAAGCAACACACTGACTGCTTACTCATTGGCCTATTAAAATGGGTTCATTTAAAAAAAGTATCATCCGGTTTGTAGAAAATATCTCCGTATTTTAAGTTTTAAGGACAATTGGATAAGCCATATAATGAATTCCACTAAAGGAATTGCCAAATCCTAGATACTTAGTTTTCGATTTCTGACTTGTTATGGTACTTTATCTTTTACTTTGTTATCGTTTTTTTTTTTTTGTAAATCTTATTTTTTTAACTTTTATTTACTGCCATTACTTTATGCCTAGTTTTAATATACATTAGATTCTAATATTTATTAAAATATAGATTAAGGTTGTTATAATATTATTTTTCCAGATTTTAAATAAAAATTATCTATTAGAATGGAAAGAATAATATATGTTTCTCTAATTATTCTACTTTTATCGTATTTAATCGATTAAAATCTTGCCATTTTTAAGGATTTATAGTAGATACTAACTAAATTTAGTGGCAATTTCACGTTTTATCATTGTATCAAGTACTACTCAATCCAGGTATTAAGTATTTTTTATTCTTAAAGTCATTTGATGAAGTTTCATCAAGCTATATTGTAAATTGGTCATTTTATACATTTTAAATTACCAACCTTGAAGCACCCAAAATTGTGTTCTCTTTCAATTATGATGCAATTTATGATGTAAGTAAAAAAGTTCTACACAGTTTCAATAAGGTCCAGTAACATCTTACATATCAGTCCTACAAACTTATAGAACTCAGTCCTTGATGACGTCGAACTAGTTTATTTATTCTTTATCAGTTATAGTACTGACATTCCCAAGGACCGTTCCAAAGACTGACTTGTTTATACCAAATAAATAAAGACCTGCAAAACTCTATATATATGAATAAGGGGACCAATCACAAGCAAAACTGCTTCTTTTAAGACACCATTCAAAATAAAATGCAATATTATTTTGTTAAAACACGCTTTAATGTATATTCAAAATGCTCTAACGCTTCATAGCTACTATTGGATCAGTCTAAAAAACTAAAACGACTGCAACCCTATCAGTCCGATCCTAATAAAATTTGTCTGTCCTAGGACTGATTCTTATTGGTCTTTTGTAGAAACTACAACAGCTGAAATTACGTAGTTACTACTAACTTCGTCATTTGAGTAAGTTAGGTAGATCATTATTCATACCCTCTTTCAAAGAGACCAGATGATGTTTGACTAGAATGTTACATTATTCATTGTAGCTATCATTCATTATTTTCTTAGTTCCTATATTCGTCAATCCTAGCTTTGAGTGAAGAAAATAAATGGATAGTTAGGACCCTAGGACGTAAAAAGCAGTCCTTAAGACCGTTGAATGTTAAAAAAGAGCGGACGGATGAAGAAAAAAAAAGACTGAAAGGGGTAATGAAAAAAGACTGGAAGGTGTAGGGAAAAAAGACTGATAAATCAATAAGTCTTAGGACTGATGCTACCAAATTCTTATCAAATACATCTACTCCATCCCTTGACTTACTTTTTTTTTTTCAATTAGAGAGCTAGCATGATAGTTTTTTTAAACTGTATATTTTTTAATAATAAAAAATAGAATAAACTTTGTGCATTAGAGCTATTTTTGTTCATGTATATAAATGAAATTATATAAATAATTTAGCATCTGCTCCTGTTTAATAAGGAAAACAAATAACTTGAACGTGTATGCATACGAGTATTTGCGAAGGTACATAAAATATAACGATTGTATGTATTTATTTTCTGCATTTTATCAAAAGAGTTATAATTTTGACTCATTAGCTCGAAGACCATTTGGAAATGTTTTATAAATATGTTACTTATTCTAAATCATACTTTATAAATAAGTCTACGTAATATGTAATTGATAAAATTCTTATATGCACCTAGATAAAAGCTTTCAAAATCAATACATATTATCACTCTTTTACCCTTAATTTACGTTAAAAAACAAAAGTCCGTTCAGGCACTCATGTGTAAGGCTCTTTTTGTTAGTTCATTCATTTAGAATAAATGTTAGCCGCTTCATAAATTTTGTTCAGAATTAGATGGGTTACAAGAAAACAAAAAAAAACATCTTTTAAGCAAAAAAAAATCGACAAAAATTGTTCACTTGGTCACTGGTTTTAGCTTTGAGCTGGAGTTAAAGATGAATTTGCCCGAAGAACAATAAAAAAGGGTCAGAGAACGCTGTTCAAATATTGCTCTTGTTAATAGTTCTATATTTTATTTTCCGACGGTTAAAAATGAACCGAAAGCATGAGTGGAACTCATTTTTCGCTCAATATCCAAGCTTGTTATAAATATTTAAATATTTTAACTTTAGGATATTAACAAGGATGGAATTATTACAAATTGATCATTATACCATTATCCACTACGTTAATACGGATAAGTCAAAATTTATTTACCATTCCTTTTCATTCCAAATAAGATCTTATCTAAAATATTTTCCTAGTCGCTTTATTTATAGTGAGTGTATTATGTACATGATGTATAATTCCCGACAATTTATTGGACATACCCTATTTTCATATAATATATTGACTCCCCATGGATGTTTTTTTTGTTTGTTTTTTTACCTGGATATCAAAAAGAAACATCCTGGCTGTAACATTGTTTAATAAGGAACTTTTTTCTGTTATGAGAACGTATCTCTATTGTCCTTGCCTATAAATTTGCTGAATATGAACCCATTAAAAGTATCTGAAAGTCTATGATATAATAACTATATGAGTACACTTGAACAAAAAACACTCTGTACAAGAGGATGCCAAAGTTATTTGCCTATTTATAATATTCATTTCCGATTGAATTATCTAAGATATCATTGGTAATCTGAAAGGGTCATGGTCTCGTTTAACTATCGTATTTACTTTAATTTAATCTCTTATTGACTCAAATATTAACAAAATTTATTTAAGAGTTAATTTTGCTAAGACAGACACAATATTTTTCTCAATAAACCACTTTCCAATTAAGTAACATTAAGTTTAATGATTCGGATTATAGCAACTTTCTATGGATGAAGATGCTAACTAGAATATATACATATTTAGATCAAATGAATTCACACCTTCTAAATAAAGATGAATACAAAAATGATTGTCAAGAAGTTAATGATGAAAAAATATTGACAGGTTAAACTCTTGAGGATAAGCTTATGACGATTGACACAATTCATACATTAGGTAAAAAAATCACACTGTGGATGAAATGTATTAAAATATCAAATTAATCTATATTCGTAAAGCTATATTAAATTAATATCCTTTAAAATCAATAATACCTATTGAATAATTACAATATGCAGGTTTATGAAAAATTAGTTTTTCTAGGCACTTTGGAGAAGAGCCAAGTCTTGTTCAAAGCAACATTTTCGTTCGTATCAAATAGTTACTTAAATCTAGATTTGTTTATACAATATACAGGCTGAAAAATCAAGCATATACTAATACAAATTATTTAATATATATTATTTTAAATTTAACAATTACATATGAATTACAAAATAGAAATATACACTATATACAAAACACATTTCAAATTCATTGACTTGAACATTCCACAATTATCACATTTGTCATAGGTGAACATGAATTCATGAATATCTTATAGGTGGTGACGCATCCAAATAATCAAAATCATTTAAGCAATTCATCGAATGAAGATTCAAAACAAAAATTAACTTTTCTGTAGGACTTTGATCATCCATAATCTATACATTCATCATTTTGTCTTGATTTCAAAGATCCATGCACTCATTCATTTTTTTTTCAAGCTCCATAGACACAACATGACTCGTGGTAGACCCATAGTGAGTGAGGGATTTCAAGAGATGGACTTTCGACGGAGTCTTTGGAGCAGACCCTCAGAAAATAACATCCTAGTGGCTAGGGACAGTTCACAAAGAATTCCATATCGCACGTGAACATTTCTTCATTTAAGATCACAGATTCTGAATTCGGGATTTTACTCTCAAGGGATAACTTTTCAAGTTAAAATCGTCTCGTTTTTTTCTCTCTCTCTTTATTTCCCTTTCTTTCTTTCTCAGTCTTTTTTTTCTCGCTAGGACATACAAATATACGGACTTTTCTTGTGAAATCAATTCAAAAATGAGTTTTATCCTTGAAATATTGTCGTATCCTTATCTCAAATTTACAACGATATAGAACGCTTTTGGTGAAGCTCTTTTTTTAAAGTTAAAGTACAGACTAAAAGCTATGAAATGAGATACTTTTAAACTTTTTGAATATATTTGTCTTGAAGCTAAAAGACTCTAAATAAAAAACACATATTTTCAACTTTAAACAATGATAAATCGAGTTATAAGCATGACACATACTTTTAAGAATAGTTGTAGAATTTTTCAACATTGGGTTTTAAAGTATATTCACATAATGTATCCATATCTTCAACACCAAGCGCTTAGAAAAGCTTTGAATCTTTAAAGTATAGAAACATAATAATAAATATATGGTCTTTTTCTGAAGGCCACGAGGCTAGCAGAGAAAAAGTAAGACCATATTTGGAATACGGGAAACAAGCTCAATTAAATTAAAACATGCTGTTTCAGTGCATAAAAAAGTGTGATTTTGCTTGATAGTTTTATTGAAGAATATAGATTACAATACGGAGTTCCCTACTTTTAAGGGCCTTTAGACTACAACCTATGTTAGATTTTAGTGCTGATCCGCCCCTATATATACGTTAGATAATTAAAGGACAAAGGCGGTAAAAAAGAGAAAATACTAAAGAAATAAAAAGACTTTAACCTAAATTATCTTCTCCCATTCATGTAACCTCGATAAAAAAAAGGCTAGGGATGAAACTTTTGTTTAACGCAAATTTAATTTTTCTCTACATAAATCCCACTTCGAACAATTCTTAAAAAATTGTAAGCCTACTTCTTTCAGATAATTTTTTCCCCGTCGATATGCTTGCCACCTCTCTTCTTAGAGTATCTTTACTACAGCCAAACTTAACAGTCACTAAAGAACATTCACCAACAATTGATGTAAACAAGCTAAACTTTGAAGCTGGAACGTCCGCAATTAGACAAAAAATAATGTTAAAGTGATCTTCCAGCACGACAACATTGGATTATGTTTTGTAAAAATCGTTAAAGATACATTTGAAGGATTATAACCCATTAAGACCGAAAGCTTGAATTTTTGTTTCGAATTTGAACACCTTCTGCCGAAAATATAGTTTTTTAAATAAAAAATGGATCTATCAGTCTCAACATTTGTACAAATTTTATCTGGCTATTACTATAAAAATGTACGCCTGAAAAAAAAAATTAAAGAAGAAACTCTGAATTGTTTTCCAAATTGGATATTTTTTTTATATAAAAATGGATCTACGAGTATCAAAATATGTACCCTTTGTAAATATCGTAAAACATCAATAAATTATGTATTTAAAAAAAATTTGAAAATGGCGTTACACTACGTTAAAAATCATGTAATGGGGGGCTTCCTACAATTTTTAATCTTATGTATTGTGCCGACTGCTGGGCAAGACAGGCAGATTTTGACATAACACGCAACCACCCATCTACTATGACGTGAATATTAAAAGTGTGGTGGAAGTCAAACATCAATCGTACACGCAGGATGGTATAGAAGTTATATACAGAGTTACATAAAATCATGGTCGTCTCTAGCATGTGGACAACAGACTAGAAAAATGAGCGCTCCAAGGACTGACTTAGAAGAAGTTCAAGAATATGTTATTTTCTTATATAAATACGGGTTTTCCATACAGATTAAAAGAGTTTTATGAGTTAAAATCTATAAATATTTTTTCATAATAGAACAATTAATAAGAATTCAAGACTAAATAAGCTGCAATATATCACCAATATAATTTACATTAATTATTTCAAAATTAGATGCACACACCAGAAAAATTAACATTCATAACTTAAACATTATCAGATTGAAGTTTGGCAACCTTTCTATATTTGTGCTTGTTTCAGATGATCTTTCTGTCGGATGTTGTCATTGAGTTGAGAAATCAAATTTTTGCCCATCACGTTGAAGAGGATTTGTGAAATCTTACAAAAAAAAATACTTGATCATTTGTGACCTTGATCACACACAGTATTAACTATTGCTTCAATTGTAGTTTTTGAGCTCTTTCTTGACTCTTTATGGTAGATTTCTTTGAGCAAAGTTATGATGTATTGATGATTTAACTTCTAGACGGTTGAGAGGAATGCTGAAGTATTCTTGCAGTTGAAAATTGTTTCTTTAATTTTATATAGGGTCGAAGATGGGATGAACTTTTCTTTTGATGTTGTGTGTGAGTCATTGATGTCTTGAGAGCTCACCACCACAAAGAAAATGAGTGAAAAGCTTCCTGTTGACGGGGTGGTTATCAACTACTAGTCTCTAAGGTAACTGCAGTAGACAGAGATCAAAGATACTTGCTACATGGAACTATCAGGTAATTTGACTCGAACATTCGATCATAGAGGACTGTACTAACATTTTGCCACAGAATACAAGGAGAAAGAAGACAAAATGAAAATCTTTTCTGTTGGGGTTCTTTAAGAGTTATGTCATCTGTTCTATGATGAAAGATAATTTTGAAGAATGAATTGGCTCCAAGTCTGGGGATGCAAGTAGTTTGTTCAATAAGCACATGATGATTTCATAAGTTTCTTCATTATTCAAGAACTCTTTTGATCCTAAACACACAGCAATGTTGATTACTTTAGTTACTGATTTGATGACATTAGCCTTTGAGGTAAGACAGTGGGAGACTGAACTATTACTTAGCGTATGCTGCCCATGAAAAATTCGAAAGGTAATGTCTAATATCAAGGCCTCTACCTTCAGTCGCTTCCAGCTTAACAAGAGCCAATTTGGGAGATTTAATTAGTATAAATCCAGACGGTAATGTTTCAAGTAACAACTTATCATACAGCTCGTTAACAGTTAGCGCCTCTTCTTCAAACATTTTGAGCTCCAAGGCTTCTTGACGCTCGTTTTCGAGCTCGAATCGTAAGCCACAAGCAGATGCACAGGTGGGTCTAGGAAAAGGCGGAGGGGAAGAAAGGTAGAACTGAAGGTTTGGCCACACTCAAGGCACCGCATCCTTTTTCAATTTCCTGAAAAGTTAGTAAATCAATTAAGTACATATTATGTTAATTCTTCAATTAGTTATATATTCATTTTCAAGTAACTTAGCCCTTTGCCCAAAAGCTAGAACCTGTTTTGAGCTTGTTCCCATGAGAGTCCTACCTTAGTTGTAGTTGCCGATTAAGTTGACGATCACTACCCTTTCTTTGATCTACGGAATGAGTAATATAATTCGATTTCGTGAAATGGAAGCTGCACAGTCTTGAATTCTTAGTAAATGTCTATATTTTGAATTCACTTTGAGATGCACTTTCTATCTTGGAACAGTCCTCTCCCATTTGGATTCAAGTTCCGTATTATAAGGCACATTAAAACCAGAAAAACTATTGTATAGGATTCTTGGGGGTGCCGTCATAACCTTGACGGCATCTGGGGGCACAGCACTTCCATCCCATCACCTTAAATTTAACACTTACGATTGGAATCCTGAAGTTATCAATATTAAGTATATTATCTTTCACTACTCAAAACAATGACTAATCAATTTTAAAAACAAGCCGTGCCTTGGAGCCGGCTTGATTTTTATTCATCTGCATGTAGTCTAGATAGCTCTAGATGTCCATGATAAAATGCTATTTAAAAACAGGGCCTGCCTTTTGGCAGTTTTTACCTGATTCAGGAAGGGCACTCCCTGCCTTAATATATCGTCTTATTTACAAAAGCTGTCCTCATTATTTTGGTATTATTTTTCATCATCACTACTTTAAGTCTTCATAAATTCAATGGAGTCCAAAAGTAAATTAGTGTTTTCAAAGATTAAGGAAGAACTTGTGGGAAAATTTATCTTGCCTTAGACGAGACTACCAGGAAATCCAGACATTACTTATTTCCTTATATTTCATATTATTTCATTATGCTTTTCCATGGACACGGAGCATGAGGACATGCACTCGGAACCCGAAAAATCCACAGCATGATCATTGATGACTCGGGACCAGAAAGACCCCGAGTATGATGCGTCGGACTTGAACTAAACAATGAAAAGATGGACTCAAATACAGCTCTGAATATTGGATCTTTACTCTTTTCTTTAATTGTATTTATTATTTATGGAGTATGAAGAGGATCCATAATTAAGATGCAAAATAACTAATGGGAAATATGAATTTTGGTAGATATGGGTATATTATTATATCTTAATATTTAGTTTCTTATATTGATTGTACTATGTACATAGGTTTTATTGAGGATAACCTCGACGAAAATTGTGAAGGCCTTATTCATCAGTACATATTTAAGTTGTGCGTACAAGTTTCACTATCAAAAACGTCTTATATAACGTGTTTTTTCCATTCCATTGAGTCTGAATTGAAGTGCATGGCAAAGTAATCACCAGAATCAAGAAACAAAAATTTTACTTGACTTTTTATTATGAAAGTAATTCGGAGATAGCATTGCTATTCTATTCAAAACATGAGAGTCAAGTAACATTCAACATCATTTGGGAATTTTGCTCAAGGTTTTGGAATTTTTTATAAAATAAGCTGTGCCATTGATGATGAAAATCTTTAGTCTCTTGCCACATAAATCTGTGAAAAAATATTGTTAAGACTTTTGACTTCATTAGTTTTACTGTCAGTCTTCTTAACATCTTTCAAGTTTATTAAAATGAGCAACCTAACATTGACCATATACAGTACCAATCAATACTGCAGTCATTGATCATAGTTTCGTCCAAGGGAAGAAGATTATCATTTCTTACAAGTTCTTTTGTAATCTTTGAGGGCACTACTTTACTTCGGGACTCCATTGACTTTCTGATGTAAAATTTATGAAATTTCATACTGGCAAAGCCATTCCTTTTCACTACTACAAGATTTGGATGGCTATCAATATAGAGTGAGATATTGCAGGAGACATGCATCTTGTTCATATCTGACATAGAATTAGTAGCATCCGTATTGGATTCAATTAAATACTTTACTAAAGCTTCAAATTATCGTTGTCAATACAGTTTTTCTTATGCTGTTGAAATGGGAATTTTGTAAAGGCTTGGATCCCAAAACCAAAAAGACCACATGACAAAAATTTTGAGTCCTTTCCATAAATCTATACTTTTCTCCTCCTTTATCAGCGAGAAAGGAATTAAAAATATTTATAACAATTAGGAAATGAAAAATAATGTTAAAAAATAAAATATAATTGTTATATTTAAAACATGCTAGAATTCTTCATAAGAAAAGTGTGTAATATTGAAATTGTAGTTCCAATGCATTTTAGAATAAATACACTTAAAAAATTAAACTACCTTTAATATACGCGTTATATTTTATAAAAATGGAAATGTATATAAATTATGTCTTACATTAAGGAAGACATGCTATAAAGTTAGCATAAGTTTCTATTTTTACATTTAATATCATTTTTAATTAATTTTTAATCAAACTTCGGTAGTGTCCATCACAATTATACATTTAAACACTTTGAGTTGTCGTTTTTTAGGTTCTGATGATGATGACGATGGAATTGTTCCTTGACGTCCTACATAATATTGAATCCGATTCTAGGCAATAATAATTTTATAATTAAGAGGGTAATATGATTTCAATATTTAAAGGACATGGCAGTTTAATATTGTAATATCAAGGATCCATATCGTCTACTCTTCTCATACTCTTATTGAGATTTTTACCATTTTAGGACACAATTTAACAATCTAGGATCCTTTTTTTCAAATTTGAACATTTGGTAAGTCATTCAACCTTGATAAAAACTGAGTGAATTAATGGATCAATATTGTAACCATTTTTAACCGTACAACAATGGTTGGAAGGATATAATTATGGTTGCGATAAACAGTCCATGTTGGACTAAGACTAGAGCTTAGGATCGACCCTGAAGTATTTATATTCAGAGCTGTTCACAGTACACGTCCTGACAGCTAGGCTGATTTTCTTCCAAACATTCTTCAATTGTAAAGGGTACCACGTTAATCTTCGGTTTCTATTTTTTTAGCATACCAGTGGATAGCAATATTTTCCACTCTGGGTATAACCTTGTATTTCTATTAAACTTGCAACTTACCATATTTTTAGCACACATTCATAGGATTTGTGTAAATATATTATTTTTTTGAAAGACAAATGAATCGGGATTTGCATAATGGGAAAATAATAAATATCATTATATCTTGGGTTGTAGAAAAAGAAAGCCAAAATCAAGATAATAAATTGAAGAATGTTATTTTGATGGTTTAGATGATGTAATGGATGAAAAAGACATTAGAAGTCATTTCTATCGATATATTGAAATCCGAAATATTATATTAGTTCCCATGTATGGATGTGTTTTTGATCCATTCAGTATCCGGTTGTCTGCAGAATAGTTCGTTGAGAGAAGTTACCAGCTAGACAGCTCACATCGTGTTGTTTGTTAATGCAGCAACCCAAGTTCTTATAGTACCTGAACCCCCTATTTCTACTACCCGAAGAGATGCAAAACAACTTTTTCAATAATCCAAGTACTTCAAGCTCAACAGTGATAACCTGGAACTCTTCTCCTACACTATCTTTATCAAGAATTTTTTTTTAAATTATAAGAGTAGCTCATCAATAATTTGGAAGAATTGGCTGAACATCAACTGATTTGGGGTTGTTTTTTTTTTCTCTTTTGAAAAGAAAAGTTGCAAAATACTTTCAAGATAACGTGGTAAAATAATAAAATTAATACACTATTCATGTACAATACATACATATACATATTGGTGCCAAAAAGTTAAATATTATAATCAACAATGGATTTTTTCTCTATATATAAATATACCTTATAATTATAATTACAATTTAAACCAACATGAACATTCAAAATATTATCCAAAACTATTTTCGTATATGAATAAAATTGTAGGTTTATAGCAAGCACAAAATTACAATAAGAGAAGTATAATTATTTATTCATCAATCAATAAATTGATTGCTTGTTAACTTTTTTTGTTTAGTAACATTCTAACATCAAATCTTCATATCTACATAATATATTTAAATAAAGACATTCATATTTGAGTAATGTCGATTCACGGGAAAAGAATAATATTTTTTTTTTTTATATAGAAAGTTATTTTTTAATGTAGTTATATCACTTCGCTGCCTTTATTGTATCAGAAAGAAAGAAACCCGACACTAAATTAGTTGGTAGTTATACAAATAAGTCAATCACGCCAACTAATATTTATTTTTGATGTTTTACTGGACTATAATTGTCAAAATATTTCTCCACAGTTTTTAAAATAATAAAAATTTATAATACATATATTTCATAATATTAAAATTATACATAATATCTTATTTGATTCTTTATTATAATATTGCCAAGTAATATTTTATTAAACACGTCTAGCTCTAAATTTGTTTATAATAGACAAAATGTCTTCATAGAAATAATAAGATGGAAAATATATATACGACAAAGGATCAACAAGAAACTGTATTCCTGTCCTTTTGGAAACAGAGCATGTGTATATCATAAATTATGATCAAATATAATTATGATTCATAATTCAATACTTTGTTAATTTATCAAAAAGAATAAATTATGACATAGTATCAAGTGAAACGAGAGCTGAAAACAAAATATCGTAGGTATTTTTGTGTTATTATACTAGTACTAGGGTGTCTCAATTTAGGGATAATATTTTATGGCTGGGGTTAAATTTTGCTTTGTTATGTGTGATAAAAGAGGGAATCCACAAATTGTGGAGAACTTCTTAGACCCCTTCGGTATATGTAGAGATAGAACCATAGTTCATAATTAAAGGTATCCCAACAAGTTGATCTCAAAAAAGCTTTTTGACGGAGAAAATTGGTTCATTCTAATAACAGGGTGTTTTTTAATATCTGTATGGATAATGTACATCCAGAAGAGATGAGTCTCTGAGTGCATAAAGTCAAAAATAATATTTCATGTTTATCCATAATACCTTTAACAAAAGAAGGGATAAGAATAAGGAGCAAGATTAGAAAGAAGGATTTCATTTCTGTGATTAATTATTTTCTTTCGAGGAAAGGTGGCGATGATTAAGTAAGTCGTAGAATGAGATTTGCTAAGGGGTCAAATAAGCATTGGGACTTGGGCAATCCTTAAATTAATACCACTAAAGATGGCCCTCAAATACCAATTACATACGCAACGTAAAAAATATGTATATATAGGTACATATTAAAGCCTACAACAGGTTTTGAATATAAATAAATAGTTGTATATGTACAATCTAAATCTGTAGAAGAAGGGCCACTCCGGCCAGGATCCATTTAGAGGGTTTTTCCCGTGTCTTTAAGTTAAATGTCCAAACATAGGTGGGGCCTCTTTGTCGTGTTTTATAGACAGGACAGTCATAAAGACTCCTAAGCTCTGTTTTATCTTGAGTGAGTGCCTTGATATAAATCACAGGCATTTGAGGGTGTAATTCCTTGAGGCGTGACTCCACTATGGATCCAATGTTCGGGTCCCATCTGTAAAAATAAAAATACATTTATATTTTTAAGTTGTGCTGTTGTTTTGTTGGTGGATGAGTTATGTAGTATGAAGGAATATACTTATAGTGTGTGAGCCAAAGCTTTTCATGATCATCTTATGTGAACTTTTATATAGGGTAATTTGTCATGCATATACATAAGTAGACATGCGCATTTCTTCTCATGAGGAAATCTATTTGAAATAACTACAATCTACACAAGTACATACATGGTACAATTTTTCATTTCTGCTTTCTTTATTCAAGACATGAAGAAAAGTAGAAGCTTTAGATGATTACTTCAATCCCTTCACTCCCATGAGCGACTTACTCCCCTCCCTTTTTTTCTAGTCCTTACTCGTTTAATAAATCTTGGAATAAGCATCCAAAGGGGGTCTTATTTGTTTTTGACATATTCATATAAGTACATATTATGTAAATATAAATACACATATGTACGTTACTATATGTTGGTAATTATATTAGAATGAATCTACTCATTTTTAATTAGAATAGCTTCTATGCATTGCTATACCTACTACTAATTGCTAAAGAAATTTAGTGAGGAAAGCAACCAAAGCACTCACCTTCCTCCTTCCATGTATAAACCATAAATATAGGCACCCTCTCGTGGGGGTTGCGTTATTTCCTCTTTATACTTTTTGGTAACTTCGCAAACGAGTGACATTTTATCCAGTGGAAGTTCATTCTTCCGAGCAGTACTCTGCATAATAGCCGTTAAAAAGGACTGTGGATTAAAAAATCCAGAGAGCCAAACTGAGGAGGGTAAACTGAAATCTGAGGTCCATGCCTCTAGTTCCTTGATACGAAGTATGAGATCTGCATACCAAGCAGACAAGCCATTCAGAGAGGCGTAGGCTCGTTTTGTCCAACTAGGAGGAACTTGATCAAAGAATAGAGAATTACCAAGGTCCTCCATGTCATTTGTGATTGTGAGCTCTCCTTTCAGCCCTAGGTCCAGTTCTTTGAGGGATCGCTTCATCTCCAATGTGAGAATGTTCATTCGTTCACATTCCTAAGGGGGGGGGGGTAGAAGAATAGGAGTTATCATATGAATAGGTAGGTGAAAGGAAGAAAACAATACCTGAAAGGCAACCACTACATAAGGTGTTCGCTCCTCAACCTTTCCCATTATCTCATTTATATTAAATGCCTCAGGAAGTTTCTCCATGATGTCATCCACAATTGTTTTAATTTTTTCTTCTCTGAGAAATTTATATAACTTATTAAATTGTATTATAACTAATTCATAAAATCATTTATATCCAAAAGTAAGACAGCAAATATTTTATGTTACATATATTTTGCCATAATCACATAACTTATTCATTATGCAACCCCTCACCTTGTTGTGACTGGTCCTCCAGTTGCTCCACTCTCCCGTGGTTGTAACTCAAAGACGGTTCTGAAAAGTGTCTCGGAAGTTGCGGTCAGAAAACCAATTTCGGCATTAGGATGTAATCCATAAAGTATAGGAGACTCCGGTGGTAAAGTTTCAGTAATGTAATTATGGTAACCCTTGCAAATAAATTGATAATGTTAGTATGTCAAATTTGACACTCTAATATTACTTAATAGTAATGCTTTAATTAGATAGGGCGGAACATGTACATAAGCAAAAAAAAATAATAACAATAATGATAATGACAACTAGAAAATATCAAGTTAATCAAAAATAATAATGGCAAGTCAAACAACAAAGATAGTAAAAAAGAATCAAACAAGATAATTAACTCAAATGAGACACAATCAGCAACCTTAAAGGAGGTTCGGGTTCATTTTTAAACTATTATTTTTAAATCATATTGCTTACCATGTAATCACTATTAGGAGGAGTAGGAAATCCAGGGGAGAGCATAAGTTCTCCATCTAGCTGATCTGGATGCATATACTCCTCTAAATAGGCCTTGCATAAACGTCTGTCCCAATCATCCGTAATATGTCCTCCATACATGATTTCTCCAAATAAATATCTTAGATCCTCCCAGGGGATACGATTGTTAGCCTCAAGATAATTGTAAAGAACATTCATACTGATGACCAAATCCCCAGTATTGAAGGGGTAAGATTTGTTCCAACCCTGTAGTTGTTGTATATTAATTGATTTCTAATTAATTATAAGTCTTTAAACGGTGATAGTGCAAGAATTTTGAATAAATTATGAAAGATAAAATAAAAGGACGAATAAGAATTTTGTTTCTTTTCATATAGGAATTACTTTAAGTATTTGCAATTATTGTGCAAATTATTAAATGTAGATTCTGATGTCCAAGTATCCCAACTCCTAAGTACATATTTATAAACATTATTTAGTTGGCTTTCACCCTTTTAAAAAAGACATGATTGATTTTTTTTTATAAACTTCATTTTCATATTTTAAGGATTTATGTTAAGGTCATTGCACAATAAATTAATACTTATGAAGTAATGGATTTACCTGTGGACCAAACTTTCGTCGCTCTGCCACAACAGCATGAAAATAACAAAGTGAGAAAAGAATGCTTTTAAATTCTGCTTCTTTGGAACACATTTCCAATGTCTCTTGATCAAAGTTGTCGAAGGCTTTATGAAGATTAGCCTGCATTCCTGTAGGTGGCTCATTTGTGATCTTGATGGATGCCTCTAAAATACTTTGGGGTATAATATGACCCTCTAAATAGGAATAACAACATTCATTCTTTGAATAAATTATTAATATACAAATGTGATTATAGGAATATTGTCTAAACAGCAATTAGTGTAAAAAACCAGGTCTGAAATTACGTCATAAAAATATGATAACATTAGGAGACAACTTATCTTCTGACAGATATAACTATAAACTAGAGTGCTCCTCGCTGATACGTTAGAATTTTCAGAAATACATATCATTCTTACCAGGAGTTGGAGAAGGCTCTGCACTTAAAAATATGCGATAGTTGTTATGAGAGCCTTCACTGTATTCTTCAATTTTTTTTTCCAATGTTGGAAGCCAGGTTTTCACCAAGTGAATGTTTTGAAGGATGACCCAATGCCCCTCTTCAAAAAAAAAAAAAAAAAAAAAAAAAGAAGAAGAAAATTTGAAAAAATCAAGAAATTAAAACTCGTAGCTTTCTAAGATAAATTACCATTGGCTGCGATTCCTATTGCTTCTTCAGCAACAACTTCTTGTCCTTGACCCAATGACACATTGTGAAAGTTTTTGTTTGCTTGAGTAAATCCCAATTTTTTCCCCAAGTTTTCAACATCCTTGAGTGGATTGACACCCGGAGATAGTATGAAAAATATAGGTGTATTTGGCCCTAGGTAGTGAAGATTTAAATGAAAAAGAAAAATATACATACATATAGATATATATGTTTTTAAAACAGTATACCAGACTCCTCATAAGATTTTTCAAATTCTACAGATCTATTTTTCACATAATTAGAGCCCAGTTTTTCTTCTACAAAGCCTTGAACTGCATAGGTCATTCTATCTGGTCGCAAGGCTCTCATCATGCATAGGCGTTGTAAAGCATCTTTCTTTTTCCATTCCTAATATTTAATGATTTAATTAATCAGATAGGTATGTTTATACAAAATTCTATTAAAAAATTAAAAGGAAACTGTTTTTCTTCAAAATGAAAAATAAGAATTATATTCGTATGTATCACTTGAGAAAGGAATTTAATGAAACTGTTTTAATTCAACAACATAACTTTAAAATTGAAACTTCTGATTCCTTTTACAAATAGAAAATGTTGTTTAAAAAAAAAGAAGTCATTTCCAAGTGGCTATTGAAGACTGAAAATTTACACATAACTTTTTCATTAAAATACTACAAAAGATTAAATTAACAGGTCACATTAAAAATAGAACACCCTAGTACACACGTTAAAATAAAAATTAAATTAAATTTGACCTTTTATATTACCTTAAAACTGTACTTCATAAACTTAAAATGTTATATAACTATTGCTTTAATCATATAAAAGCTTTAATGATCAATACATTTACGGGGTTCTTCTTATTACTTTGAAAATAAATTAATAAAATATGTATACATGGGTATAAAAGTATTTTTTATGTTAGGGAGGAGGGGACTTTTGGGTGGAAACCAAAAATTATTTTTTCTAGAGATTTTTCTATACATTTTTTAAATGCTCTTGCATACGAAAAATTGGTATAAAATTAAATTTGATTTTAATACCACCTCCCCCTAAACAAACAGATCGTGGAAATACCTATAAATATGTAAGATAGCAATTTTTTGGTGCCCCACAATGGTTTGTCTCAGATTATGTATCATCAAAATAGTGATGTTAATACGAAGTTGGGTGTAATAAATGTGGTTTTAAATTTTAAAATAATGTCATCGGTTATTTTTGGTTTTTATACTTCCAATTTTATTTAACGAGCTGATTAAAATGCTGATACTCTTTTAAGCAAAGGAGACCGAAGCTATTAAACAGTAGAGGTAACAGCAGAGATTGCTATTTTGTAATTCTAATAATTGGTATTTGGGTCATTCCATCTCATGTGTACACACTTTTTTGCAATTTACGACATGATCATTTCCGATTTTGATGATTTTTGGTGAGCTTGTTTTTTATATAAAACAAGAGAATGTGTGAAATATTAGGGTTCTGTAACTCACCTGGGCCGTTCTAGTCCCACTCAAAGTTGGACCTGATGCATTGGATCTGTGTTGTTTAGAAGGACATAATTCCGCTCATAGTGGCTAGATTTTAACACAAATTACGTCAGAAGATGCACAAGAACACAAACTTTAACTATATTCATTCATAATCTTATTTTTATCAAAAATAAAAGTTTGGCTATATAAAATTTTCAATTCTACTATACTTAAATAAGAATCCTATTTTATTTTATTAATCAGCAGAAAATATGTATATTATATATAATACAAGTTTATATATAGAACAATAATACTAATATACTATCAAAGCAGCTCTATATACTCTAAATGATGCTCTTGTTGATCCCATTCAGATCCACTCTGAATTTTAGATATCCTTGAAAACATATACTGATACATGTTCTACGAAAATTAAAACAAAATCGAAAAGATGCTTGGCAGGGGCGCCATTTTGAAGGCTGCACCAGAGCTCCAAACTTTTATTTTTGATTAAAGTAAGATTACGATTAAATATAAGTTAAATTTTGTGTTCTTGTGCATCTTTTGACGTAATTTGTGTTAAAATCGTTTCGCTAGATGTCTTTTGTGGGCTATATCTCACGATTAATATATTGCATCACTATTGCGTACACTAAAAAACAGTTCATTTACATTTTTGGGGTTGGGGAACCCAGATGTGTGTTACAGGGTTCCTAAATGGAAGAAGAAAAAGAAAAAAATTGACATATTCTTCAGTATCTTTACGACCAAGGTAATAAGGAGTTATACGGGCAAAAAAAAGGTTCTTATTGACCCAATACGGTATCTAATGCAACAGCACAGCAATGCTTCCAACGATTCTGTTCTAGTAATATGGTCGTCAAAGATCTCGATGAAATAATGGAAATTGTGGAGCTGGACCAGCCTGTATACACTTATTCCATTGCCCAGGAATTGAATGAAGATTAGCCAGAAAACCTTTTGGAACCATCTAAATCGGATAATCCTAACTATATTAATTTAATGGTCAAAATGAAGCGAAAAAACGCTAAGAAATTTTTACTTCAGCTTTTATATTTATATTTTTACTGTTTATATTAAAATCAAGCAAAGTTTGTTTGTCTCTCGGACATTGGAGGACACATTTTGACGAACGTGTGTTGCTAAAGCTCAATTATTCATACTAAAAAGAAAAAGGAAGTAAATATTTGGTTTTTCAAAATAAAAATAAACAAGAACAAAAATTAAGAAGGCCATCTGGGCTACCCACGGAAGAAAATGAAAACAAAATCGGGTTTGCTGCTTGGCAGTGGTGCCATTCCAGTTGGACAGATGGCTGGCCACAGAGAGAACTAATGCCTCCCCCCTGTCTTTAAAACCAAGTTTCCCGCGAGCAAGTAAAGTGTCATTCTATCATCTTCTTTGACCCAAAAGAGAAGTTGGGTGCCGACAGGTATTATGATCTTCTGTCTGACCAAGTGATATTTTGGTTGAAAGCTGAGGCCAATGGTTTCAACAAGACTCTGACCCCTCTCACAAGGCCTACAACACCCAAAACTTGTTGAAAGAAGAGAAGGTGCCCTTTAGGGACCCCCATACCTGTCCTTCTACCACCTCCGATATTAATCCCATGGTTTACTTTTGTTAGATTCATGGATTCTCGTTAGCAACAAGTTATAGAACAGAACGGGGCATGTTTTGCTTAAATTGGATGATTGTAACACTTCTTGTAAAACATTGAAATAAAGCAAAATATACAAAAATTACTTTTGCCCCAAGCTTTTTGTAAAACTATATTGCACATATATTCAATATATAAAATTCGGATAATAAAGGGATACGAATATTTCTAAAAACGCTCATATTATCCGGTGCTATAAGAGTTATTTTTTATACACAGGATAGTGATTTAAATCGAGTGTATTTTTAGCTGGCCCATTTTTATGAACTGGTAATCTAAAGAATCTTTTGCTGTTGTCATTATTATTTAACTCCTGAGTACTGAGCTTCCTTTCCTAATTATACTCAAAACCTGATGAAACATTTGTGTGTACTCATAAAATACCGGGAGTAACCTTGTGAATTTGTTGCAGGTTTATAACTATAACCCTTTGTTGGACTTAGAGTAAAATGAGTATAATGCCCTTGTTTATTTCCTTTTCCTCTTCCTTCCTCGTCAAAATACACAGGATTTTCATCACTAGTGATGTATCCAATATCCTCTAAAAATGTACATATAAAAGAATAGATTTTTGTATGCAATATTTATAAAATGTGAATAATTCGGGGTTGGGAATGGGAGTATTGGATACATCCCTAAAGTATTTGTACATACCTGTGGAAACTTTTCCTTTTCCGGACACTCTGCCTCCACAAACTTTCTCCATCTCTTTGAATTGTTTTCAATGTCTCTATCAAGGTTTCTAAACTCTTCCATGGTTGATAGACTCTTAATTGCACCCCATCCAGAGTGACTTATGAAGTCTAGCGGACTTGTTATGTTTGGTGTGATAGGGAATCGTAAAAGAAAGTCCAGTTCTGCTGGATTAATCTCTTTCTTCATCAAGAGGATCTACATATTAGGATGAGAAAAAACAGTAATTTACATAAAGTATCATGAAAATGGGATGAGTACTCTGTTAATATATAGCTATAGGTATGTACCTAAGATATACAGCATTTAGAAAAGACATATATCTATATGTGTACATAAATATATGTAAATATTCATTCAGTTACAAACCCATCAAAGACATATATATATCTGTAATGTTGAAGAGAAATTGTCTTTCTAGGGAAATTCAATTTTGTACACTCCTTTTCCATTATACATAAGCTATTTACATCGAACATGGTTGATGTGTTTGTATACTAAAGAAGTATACAAACAAATAAATAGGTCGAAATTTAATTACTGTACTACGTTTACATGTAAATATTTCTTTAATTATGAAAAATAGTTTTGAAATTAGCTATCAGGTTCTTTGTTTTGTTTTTTACTTGAAATGTCATTTGCGCCGTGAAGATAAGTTTATCACATTCAAAAAGTCCTCTTGTAGTGTATTGAAAAACAGAGTGAGTAATGCAGTCCTTTAAATTCAAAACGCGTATTTTGACCTCGTCGGCTCTCTCAGCTCTCTGGATTGCTACGTGAAAGACAACGCTAAAGGCTTTTAAGGAAAATTGATATATGGGGTTTATTTTGAACAGGTCATTCAGAATGAAATACAGGACAGAGGCTCTGGCTGCAGCAGGTCGATAAAGCTCTCGAGCTTTATCAATTTCGAAAGAGGTTTTCTTTGCCTCAGATACTTTTGCCTCAATGTCTGCAGCAGTTTTTTTTGTATGCTCCAAATTTTCAACGAGGGCTGTGTCACCAAGGATATTGTCTCCAGCAGAGCTCAGTCTCATTAGAAGATCATCCTCTAGAGATTTTAAAAGGATTTTGTATTCGTTTTGTTGACGAGTTAGCTCAGCCTTTTGATCTTCTAAATCGGGACGGTCCACTTTTACAACTTCTGCTAGGAGTTGATCCTAAAGGAGGACAAAGGAAAAATAATTATTACGGGTTCATTACTTGGTCCTAAATCGGTTTCAAAGAAGTTGGATTTCACCTCTAAGCCAGAGCGTGTTACTGTAAAATTAATTAAGGTTGTTTGAGCTTGTAGCTCCGGTTTATAGTGAGGATTAGCCAATTTAGTGTGGAGATAAAGTTGAAAATCACTATTATATTCCACTTCTTTATCCCCCAATTTGATGGCTTTGCCTTTTTTAATCAAGAGCCGTCCAAGCAAAGGGTCCAGGACGGGCTCTATCTCTTCATCTAAGTTTTCAATCAATAAATTTTGTCCTCGAGTTACGCAGCTATTCAAAGATAGAATTGAAAGGGGAGAAATAACGTTTTATATCTTTCATAACTAAATATTAATTACCTCTCAATTATGTCCAAGTAACCCTTTTGGCCTAATCGAAGGACAGTCAGGTTCTCTGTAAATTTATTTTTGATCCATTTAATGCCTTGTAATTGAGGATCAATCATTAGTGGCCATTTAACTGAGTTCGTCAAAATCGTTGCATTTTCGGTAGACATGTTGTCAGAAGGAAGACCTTCATTATTCCATTGGGCTATTGTTGCATCGTCCGTAAGAAGGGATAAGACATTTGCTCCAACATATCTATACATGTGTGTATTTATAATAATATGTGTAAGAGAAATATCAATAATAAGAATAGCTAATTAATTAGTATGTTACCCGAGTGAAAGCGGAATGGGTTTTTGAAGCTTTTTCAAGTGGGGTAGCCATTTTTTCTCCAATAGCTCAAGTCTGTATTGCTTTGTAAAACATCCCAAATAAGATATAAAGGATGCAACAAGAAGAACATCTCCTGGAAGCATTTTAGCTTGCTCCTTAAATTTTCGAACGGAATCACTCCATCGAATCTTTTCGGATGCAAGTCCTCCAACAAGTCTATTTGCAAGTTGAATTGTTTTTGTAGTTTCATCTGCCTCCTTTTGGCAGCGTACTTTTTCATCAATGGCGCGCTGATAGTCTTGAGTCAACTTGGCAAGAGTAGCCTCGAGTTGAAGAACTTGGGTCTTAATACTTTCTAACTTGTCTTGAGCTGCAGCTAACTCATCATTTGCTTCCTCTAGAGCTTTTCTCTTTGGCTCCACATCGCAATATACCTCATAAAAACGTACAATATTAATAACCCAGGAGCATAGACCTAATAACGGAGGAAGAAATGTTGTGTTTTATTTTCCTGAAAGTTAAAACTACTAACCTGCTGCAGCTCCGGACTTTGTTCTCACAAAATCTGGATCAAATTCTTTGTCTTTAAGATAGGGTTCAAGTGCAGAAATAATGTTAGGATGAATATTTTCTTTGTCGTAGTGAATCAACCCTTCAAGAAAAGGGTCTACCTAAGAGCAGTAATAAAAATAATACATTAGTTGTCTGACTTTTGAAAATAATTGAATCCTAGGGTCTAGTACCTTGGACATCATTATCTTTGCTTTGGCCCAAGAACGATCCTTGGGTACTTTTCCATTAGTTGAAAAAAGAACCATAACTGCAGAGGTTACATTAACCACAACTGGTGGAGGTGATCCAAAAGATTTTAACTCAGTTAAATTGGCTTTGTTCAGCGTGTTTAAAGCTTGTTGGGCTGCTTCTAATGCCGGTTCAGCCTTTTTTAAATCCTCTTCGCAATCAATTTGCTTCTTTGATACTTCTTTATTTATGACGTTCACCTATTTTTTTTTTTTTTTTTGCAGGTATGTTGATAAATGTACATTATACTTATAGGATCATAAATTCTAAAAATACATATATTTTTGCATCTTAAAATATATGTACATTATATAATAGTCATTTTTACGTTATTTACAGAAATAGGCATAGTATAAGAAGAGGTACTGGAATTCTTATTTTATGCTCTTTTAAAGTCCAACACAAAAGTAAATGGTGTTAATTCTTTCAAAAGGTTGAAATTCATTTTTGATAGAAATAAAACTTGGAACATCTCATTTTAATGGCTACACCAGATTTGATAAAATGGAGAATATAAAAGTTGAAACTATATAAGTATTAGGAATGGATTGTTAATAGAAAAAAACTAGTTTCAGAAATGGAGGCTTTTCTAAAAAAGAATCCAAATAAATTATTTATAAGCTCACGTACCCTCAATTCTTCTTCATCTGCAATAGCTTTTTCATTTGATACTTTTTCCGTTTCTACACCAACAATCTCAATCAGTTTGTCTGCCTCTTCGTTCTTTTTCTTTAGTTCAATTTCTTGTTTTGCAAGCTGAGCCTTCAGCTCAGCTACTTGAGATGCAGTGACACGAAGTTTTTCCAGACCATTTTCAAGTCTCATCATCTTTCCCTCGAGCTCTGAATATTGATTATTAAGAATCTTTATATATAGATTAATTAACTCTAAAAAGGATTTGGGAGTTGTATAATTGTGTCGTCGATCATTTGCCAAATAAACCTATTGTTTATGGATTGATACCTTTGTAGTTTGTACATGTATTGAATAACTATATTAAAAACTTACTTTAGACATTTCATTCACTGACTCATGAACATAAGACATAAATTGACCAACAGAGGTCTTGATATCCCCTGGAATAACTGTAACTTCATTCAAAAACCTCATGGAGACTGACATTAGGGCCTCTTGGGGCCACTGAAATAAACGTATGCAACATGGTGATGTCTTCAATAAAAAATTTATACCTCGTGAAACCAGTCTATACATGTGCAATTGGTGATAGCTGGGAATTTCCGTCCACGAACCCTCAAAGTATTTCCAACAGGAGAAAAACATAAAACCACCTGTAAATACATAGATATGTAAGCAGCTATACAAAAATAGAAAATATATTTAGTAGACATAAAAACTTACTTTTAGTTGCCTTCGAACCCTGTCAATAAAAAATTTCCAACAGTTTTCTTTCGTATCTTGAATCCCAGCTCCTTTGACCTCATTCCTCACCATTGTTACAATATTTTCAACATCATCATCATTAAAAAGATCAGGGATCTCCCCGGATGCAAGAAGGTTATTGATAAGAACGAGGAATCTTTCATCTGCAACTTGAGCGTCCGTCATAAGAAACACAGTTCCAAGATTCTTAAGACCTGTTTTCTGATATAGGTTTGCTAAGTCAGCTTTCAAGTCCGTAGAACAATATCCCTTACGAAGAGTTACCTATTAAAATAAAAAAAAAGATCATAAAACTTTCCTTCTTAATCAACTTCATATTAACATTCTTCAATGGAATATCATTGATTATGTATAAATAAAAGTTTAATGAAATATTTTCAAATCATCATATGTACAAGCATACAATAATAGTTAAAGAACGAGAAATGTGAAAGGCTGTTTTTTGAGTATGGAAAACCTTGGTCCACATACTTTCTTATCATGAGATTGCATTTACTTAAGTTTTCCTTCGAATGATCCCAAAGATCAGCTAAGGGATGAAATAGGACGATTTTAAAGAGGTATTGAGGTTATTTGCTTCGGGCCACGATGGATTATAAAAGATAGGTATCCTGCAAATAGTCGATTTTTCATAAATAAATAAATCTTTTAAAAAAAAGTCTGACTTATAAAATTAATTGAGTGGCGTATCACATGACAATGTGCTGGACAAAATACTCTTCTCTCGAAATCAGTGTGTGTGGGTTAGATTCACAATCGCTCCTATAGTAGGAAGTAGACAAATATGGATATGGATTTCATAGAAAATTTCTAGGTCAGATGGAGTAATTGTAATACTATAATCTTCACTTATAATTGATCGGTGCAACTCTATCTTACCAATTAAAGGAAAATTAACAAAGGCTCAAAATTAGTTTTGAATTGATATAAGAACTAATATATGTATCCAAGTAATATGATTTGGCTGATATCAATTATCATAATGAACCTTCAACAATTAATTGCACCTAGCGGCTGTAAATGAAATTATGGAGGTTTTTTTTTTAAATGGAACCTGTTTATTACTAGAAAAATTTATGTATGAATTTGAGTAATTTCAGCCTCAATCACACGCTCCACACAACCCCAAAACGCTTTGCACACGTTAACAATGTAGTGCTTCGACATTGATCACCACTTTTTCTCAACCGATTGTTTTAGGGACTCAATACTGTTTTGAAGTTATCAACAGGTATTGTTTTCAATTTGTCACCACATGCTTCATTCAAGAGAATTCAAGTCGGGGCTCTGTGGGGGCCAGAAATACTTCGGACAGAACTTCATTTTTTGGCCATGCAATCCTGAACTTTTTTTTCCCGTATGTACAGGAGCCTTGTCCTGTTGAAAGCAATAATCGGGTTTCTTTGATTGCTTTGTGATCTTACAAACCTAGGGATGGACTTTTGTTTGCAAAATCCTTTAGTACTCCCAGCTAATCAATCTGTATGCAATGGGAAACCAAATTGGCTTCATTTTGTGACTTTCAAATGAAACAATGCCAAACATCATTACGTTTCACTTTTCTCAAACATATGACCTGATCATTTTGCCTATTTTACACAAGATCCACAGTAAATGTCTTCTCGTCCGAGAAGAATAAAATTCGTTTTCTGTGATACCTCAGATGATTGTAAACCTTTTTCTACCAATCAAATCTGAATTGTTGAATGAGCAAGGGTCGTTCAATATGTTGGAGAGACTTGCCATCCTCTTCTTTTATGACATTGGACACTTTGGAATGGCTCACCGACTGCATCTTCGTCAGGTCCGTCATCGTTATCTTTAGATTTTTCAAAAAAGCTTTCGTGTCAGGCTTAAATTTGATCGGTTTTCCACCTCCATGACGATCACTGATGTCTTCATCATTGTTGAACTTAACCTTGACCCTCCAGAAGGTGGTTCTGCAGATATCGAGGTTCTTTACAATATCATAATTGTTAAATCTGATGCAGTCTAAATAGAGCTATTTCTTGCAATTTTTGCTCTATTTTCGTTAATATTTATTCTAGAGACTTGATAAATACTGCATTAAATAAACAATCCGCTGTTCGTTTTAGATAATGCAACTTTTGTATAAATTTGAACAAAATCTCTCAAAACGCAACTTAAGTCATTTACAAAAAACGTTCACGGCCTGGTGTGTACAATGCTCATTTTTAGAATAAATACCTACGTATTATTATAATTATTTTTTTACTTAAAAAGAAAATAATGATAATGTATGTGGAGGATTTGAGAAGAGCCTCTTATGTAGGACGACATCAGCAAATGCTTTCAATAGGCCAATCAGGTCAAGAGAGGCCAGAAATTGTTAACTTGGTTAAAGCATAGACGTCGGTTTGCCCCCCTCCTTCCCCAGACTGTCCCCCTCCCTCGACTACGCCATTTAAAACAAGTAAAGAGCCTCTGGTATCCCTCTCCAAAATTTAAATGAATTTAAGGCCTCTGTCGAAGAACATTAAGCGGCCATGCCCGAGGCCTTCATTAACAAGTTATATGGCGTCATAGGCACAGTTTGGAAGCCAATGTAACAGCCAAAGGAAATCTTTTTTTTTTTTGAAACAGAAGGATATATCAATAGGAAAGTAAGTGATAAAACATTAATGTTGTACTCCTTTTCGTTCTAGCAAAAGTTTACCTTATTTATACTTTATAAAAAAGTTCGCGCTTTTACCTCGGACACTTTATAATCTACTGATTATAAAAACAGAAATGATTTTTGAAATACAAATATGTTCATATACATCTATAAATGAACCCCTGTTATGTCAAAACTATGGTTGAGTAATGGACGAATGGGTGTGGCATCAATAATTTTAAGTTTTAATTGTAATCAAAACTCACTTGGAAAACTTCCATGGAAGAGATATATGCAGCTAATCTTGAAAGACTCTGTTTTCCACTTCCACCAACTCCAACTAGAAGTGCATTTCCTCGAGGAGATTCCAAGATACGATTTATTTTACAAATATGAGACATGGCGTCTTCAAACAAAACTAGATCCATGGCAGCGTTCAGCTCATTATAACTTGTTAATGCTTCTGATAGTAACTTATTAAGACCTTCCCAATTAGCTATTGGCATGTATTTTGGTTCACCAATTCCTCTGAAAATAGAAGATGAGTAGTTATGTATTTATGCGTATAAAATATATCTTTGTAGATACATTTGATTAAGCTTTTGATAAACAAGTTAAAACATACTTTGCAAAGTGGCAATAGATAAGAGGTCGATGAAGGACCTCAGTCTCTGGCATGTCATCAAATTGTTTCTTAAGGATATCCTTTTGTATTTTGTCAAAATTTTCAATGTCCTTGCTATCAGACAATTTATCCTGATAGACCCGATGTGTTTCGTGACACCAAAGCCGAACAATCTCAGTAGGAGTAGAGACGCACTCATTTGACGCGAACAACATTCCTTGAAATACATTGCTCAAATCTCTCAAGTTGAAAACATAGTGGAATTTGACTGCAGTTGGCATAAATACCTATAACAATAATAATATTAGGTTTTATCAATTAGCTCTAAGTGTTGCAACTACAAATTACCTGAGAAACTTTTGCATGCAGCTGAAGAGTGGCATTAACTATGTTAGAGCACATTTTTCGTACAAGAAACGCAAATTTGTTTCCAGGTGCATCTAAATGATCTGAGAGTATGGAGTTGTATATAGAGAAGAGTGAATCCTAGTTGCACAATAATTTTAGATAAAATATAAATTATAAGTATGTCATAAAGTGTGTAGTCCTTACTTGATTTGGAAAGCTAACAGCAAATGTGGCAAAATGTCTTTGTAACCTTGGATTAATCGTAAAACTCCCTGCTGTAGGGTTCATGCAAGCAACATACTGACAATTGTGAATATCCTTTGGTGTTAATCTATTGCGATCATACCTTCAAGAAAGATTTTATGATATAATTCGAGCATTATTATACTCGCAATTTACAATATATGTAGGTATACTCTATACCTACATATTACGAGTATATAATATAATGATGAGAGAGGCCTTACCAATGTTTATAGTCCAAATGTTGACGAATAAGTGTATGAGGTTGAACTGTTCCATATTCATCAACTTCCGGCATATTCATATCATCCAAGAAATATACTAATTTTTTATTCCCAGGTGGCCCAAAATTTTTCCCTGCTTTTTTCTCTAAAGGCTTTTCTAATATTTTCTGAAGCATTTCAGAAGTGTAATAGTAGTTAAACGGAACATTGGTGACCATGTAATTTTCATCCATTTGTGATAACTTTTCATTAATCAAAATAGTTTTTCCACAGCCTGCTCCACCAACGAGCATAACGGGTCTTCGACGATTTACCAATAGGTCCAAAAAATATTTAATACGAATAGTTTCTGAATTTGAAATAAGTTTAATAAAAAATGATTAATTAGGTATGATTTCTATTTTTTTATTAAATATATCCACAATACACACCTGATGTGTGCACAAGTACGGCTTGCAGAGGCAAATCGGGGTCTAATTCGAATTTGGGTACCTTTTGAACCCATGGTAAGAACTCTTGTTGTTGAGAATCCACATAAAAATCAAAGACATTACCATTCGGAGGGAATTTGATAGACTTGAACTCATTTTGAAACCATTTAGAGAACTCTGATCTATGATCTACAGTTCCATCATAATAAAGAGCACTACCGTATGCCCATATACAAGCAAATCCAAAGTACATTTCATATACTTCCTTTGATGAGTCAGGTGGAATGTTGTTGGAAGTGAGAAGACATTCTAGAAGGTAACAGAGGGTTTGAATATGTGTTATATCGGGAAGTGGAGTAATTTTCTTAAATCTATGCTTGATAGTTTCAGTGAGAACGGGGATATATTTATCAAATAAAATGGTTAAGCTAGCTTTCTCTGATGCAACTTCTCGAGTTTCTATCCAACTAGTAACATAAGGATTCCATCCTAAATCCCCAGGATTAATGTAGAGTATTCCTTAAATAGTAAAATGATTGGTTTTACGTAAGGATATCGGAATTGCATGTATACTGTCTAGTTTGTATACAATTTACCTGCTCTCGATACAGTGGCTGGAGTTGCAGTTCTCAAGTTTGATATTTCAAAAATGAGTCTCATATCTGGGGTCAGTGCTATGCGCTCATTTGAAGCTAGAGTTAGAATCTGGAAAATAAACATTCGGTATCATTCAGAAAGTAGTTATGTAGTTAATATCGACTTTTCTTTGCTGATTCCACAATATAGTAAACTGACCTTATTGTCATCCATGACTGTATTTAATGACTCAATCCACATGGGATCAATGTCGCCATCCAAGATGATCCATTTTGGTCCCTCTGTTGTTAAATTAGCCTGATCTCTCATTAAAACAGAGAAGAGACCATCTTTCCATTCCCGAGTGGCAGGATTTATTATGCCATATAGTTCATCGTTTGTAACAGCCTAAACAAATAAATCAGCTGCATGAATGGTTTTACCACAAGTGCTTTATTATAACTTTTGAAAAAACAAACTATTTTTATCGAAATTGAGGTCATCTTTTGACAATGAAAACCTTTTATTGGCGTGATAAATCAACTCTTTTGAAGTAAAAATAATATTTTTAATAGACTTCACATACAAAACATGTGCCTCAAGATTTTGTGGAACACACCAAACGATTGTTGTTCCATCAAGTATGAATTATTTTCAATCAATCAATTTGTGATATCTTTACCAAGCTGCTTTGTCTTACGAGTTTTTGTCAGTTTCACAAAGTCTTGAGATTTATTTGTAGTCTTTTATACTATTTCAACTGTGTGGCTATAAAAATCTAAACGGTGAACAAACACGTATCACTTTAAATGTGTTTTTAAAAAATAGCAATTTGTTGAAATGGAAAAAAAATTATAAGAAAGGTTGTTATTTATGTAAATTGAGTCTTTTTTATTGGATTAAATATGAGCAATATATTATTTGTTCGTTACATATTTTTGTTTGATATTAGGTCGGTTTTTGATGGATCAAAGGGCAAAGTAGAAATATACCTTATTGCCCTATGGACCCTTCCCTATTTTCTTTATTGTTGTTCATGGATTTGGTGGAGTATGATTTCATAGTTCTACTTTCCCATTGATCGACCAAAAATCCACCAGTTCTATATTTTGATAAAATATTAAGGTAATTCATTTTTCCTGGAAATTTTCATACTCCATTTATTTCAACCAAAAAACAGATATTCCTCCCATATCATAGGTAAGTTCGACAATATTTTTCTTTAGAAGTATAAACTCTATACTTTACGATGTAAAACTTAACACAGAGTATCTACTAATACAATCATAGGTATACTTTTTTTCTTAAATCAAGTGAAATAATCTTTCATTCTATATGTCAAAGCTTTAAAAACTTTGACGACTTACTGAGACTTATTGAGACAAATTAAAATTAGAATGATTACATAATTGTATTAAGGAGTAGTTAGTTTGAAAACTTGAAATAATAACTATATTTAAACACTTGTAAAATTGAATTTCGTATTAGGATAAAAAATAACTCAAGATCTGAGTGAGATTGAAGAATATTAAGTGTTCAAATTAAATGCAAGTAATCAATAGCAGTAAAAATATTTAATATCCTTAAATAATCATTATATTCGATTGACTTGTCCTTTTCCTACAAATAGAACTTTGCATATTTTATATAATAGGTATAAGGATGAATATATACAATATACATATAAAGTGAATATTAAGTTGAATATTGCGCTACATAAATATTTACATCACTCATGTATTTAATGTTGAGAAGTCTGCCATCAATACCATTAAAGTAGTGGGTGTTGTCTATTGAATAACAAATAAATAATAAACATAAAACATTTTTTAAAATGAAATCATTTGAAAGACTTCCAAAATATGATGCTCCAAACAACACTTCTAAAAGTTCTTTTTGGATTAAAAGTAAAAACAGGATGATCAAGAGCTTCTTTAATTGTGATCCTCTCTACAGGGTCAGTAGTGAGGAGTTTTTGTATCAAATTCTTGATTTGGGGAGATACGGTATGAGATTTTGTATCCAAGAAACTGTATTCACCTCTCAATATGCTTTGAAACATTGTAAGTCTATTGTGATGAAAAAATGGAGCTTTTCCATAAACCATGGCATACAAAAGGACTCCAGCTGCCCAAACATCAGCCTTCTTATTGTAGCCTCTTGACCGATGTTTGCAAATAACTTTAGCATAAATTGCTTCCGGAGAAAAGTACGTATCAGTTCCACAAAGTTCAAAGAGCTCCTCAGTTTGTCCGAGCCATCTAGCAAGGCCAAAATCTGCAAGGCGTATGTTATCATTCTCATCGATCAAAATATTTTCCAATTTAACGTCTCTATGAATGATATCACGGGAATGACATTCATATAAGGCTAAAAGAATTTGCTTAAAGTACTTAAGAGATTTCTTTTCTGATAGGTATTTGGAACTATGGACGATCTCAAAAAGATCCCCCTTTGGATACCACTCAAATAGAATTAAAAGATGGAATTCTCCTTTAAAAACACGATGGATTTGGGCAACATACTGTTGACCTTTTAGATCGCGAAGGACTTGAACTTCATTTTCCAACTGTTGAACAATTGAAGTACCATCCCCATCTGTCATGTTTTCAAAGCGACCAAAGTTTATGATTTTGACCGCATAAATATTTCCACTCTTTCTTTCTTTACATTTCCGAACACTCCCGTCTGTTCCATGGCCAATAAAATCAAGCAAATGAAAGTTATTGAAAAAATCCTTTATGTCCTTGTCATGACATTGAATCATGCATGAATCGACGAATGGAGAGTCCTCTTCATCCTCGGAAAGATGCAATGAACTAGACATGTTGTCCGAAATACTCAAAATAGATGACATATTTGGCTCTTATTCAAATATTGAGAAGGTTAATCATGGAGTGATGTCTTCTTCATAGGGGCATACTAATTTATAATGGGTATATCCTATTTCACAAGTTCCTGAGTTATAAAAGTTACAGAAAAGAGAAAGTGATAATTGAAAATGACAAAAGCATCTATGTATCTATCCATGTGGGAGTCATGTTCAATAATTCAAAGGTGTCAGTTGTTGTTATTTTTTGTTTTTTTTTTTTTAATTTGTGCCATAATAACCTTCCTATGTTTATATTATTGTCTGACCAAATTAGATATTTGTGTGTTATACAGATTTTTTTAGGTATGACCCCCGATAGATTTCTTTGAACTCCCAATAAAATAAGCCCAAGCATGGTCATTCCAGATATTTTTATTTTTATCATCAACACGGCGCAGTTTTTGAACCAAGATTTAAAAATATTTATATCATGGAATTTGTCTTCTGATAACTTATGAATTGTGAATTCAGTTTTATCTTCTTTTTTTTTTTAAATTAATTTTCTAAAAATCATCACTATTAAAGTATTTAAAAGGGATCACATCAGAGGATTAAAAAGAAAATTAAATGGTTGAAAATAACCTTCACAAATTGCTGCATCGGACACGTTTGGCGTTTCAACGGAATTGATAAGTAAATAGTTTGATTTTTTTAATCTTATCATAAAAGTTCAAAATGATTGAATATTGCTGTTGAAGGAAATAATTCACAAATTCGGCCGATTATATCAATCAATCTAAAAGTCTCCAAACTTCCCACTCGTTTACCATACCTATTATATGAAATATGTATTTTCGAAAAAGAATAAGTACATATACATATACCTATCGATTGAGATTTCATTCTCATAAATTTCTCAATATTCCTGACACATTGATTAGTTAATTAACTTTGAATAAGAAAAGTAGTGAGTGGTAATAAATTTTCCTTCCTTCATGGGTAAAAGAAAAGTTTGCTCACCGCATACTTTTAAGAATCCCCCTTTAGGTATTCGTTTTTATTTTTGCAATAACTTGTGAGCTTACGAACACCCATGCATAAAATAAAGAAATATATTTATGTGTGATTATAAATATGAGCATTGACCTTCATTAATCCGCATTTAAGAATATTATGCTGTAAGTTTAAATTTGTAATATAATAATCCTAATACCGGGTGTCTCCTGATATGACGATTCATTTAAACGAGCTTATATTTAAGATATTGGTGTCTTTTTTCAAATAATTTGCTAGGAAAATACTACAAAAGGCTATAAATGGCCCAAGAAATCGTTCAAAACAACTTTCGATAGTCTCAAATACCTTATAGTGGTAGTTTAAACTAGAATCAGTAAACTTTTCTAAATTATATTTACAATATAATGGGAATTACAGACTGTGTCCATATCACACCCACTGAACTGCAGTAGTTTATACTCGATTGATGTAACTCACGAGGATGGCATACCTTGACTGTTGAAGAGCTTAGGGAGCGAGCGAAGAAATAGTCTGTTTGTTCGATCAGAAAGAGGACTCTCTATCTTTTCGAGCGATTGCGAGAGTAAGAGATCGATCAGGCAAGAAAAGGTTACTATAAAGTATTTCTAAATTATAAATACGGGGACCAACAAGCTAAGTTCTACCTCCAAAGTTAATATAACTCACCAACTGCACTACAATATCTCTTGCAAATCAAACGCAAGAAATGGCACTTTTACGATGTAGATTTTGAAAGGAATGCATTCTGCAAGGATCTAGAGGTTGTGTGCTCTTCTTAGGGTGTACTACGCTTTTCAACAAAAAGAGGTTTTTAAATCGGCACTTCATGGCTTTCTTACTTCTTGCATTCTGTTCTTTTGTTCAATTTGGGCTTCTATCTTAGTCGTTTTGTTTGTACACAAACAAAACGATGATCCATACTACAAGATGTCTTCACTTTTGCATTGAACTTTATCGCCTAATCCTTAACAGATTTGGTGATGATAGTTGGATTAATATCAGTCCAACAGTACATTGCTTGATTGCACACTGCAAGGAACTAATTGAACGAAACTGGCGTTCAGAACTAGGATAATTTTTCAAGAGTAGTTTAGAGGTCGAACTAGGAATACCTATGATCCATACAAACTAACCCCTCTCAGAAAACTTTACCAAGAAGACTCCAAAAATAATCTTCTGTATTCAAATATATAGACTCAAAAATAACTAAATAATATAATTTTTATTTGTTCATATGAGCAAGAGCAGGAAGAATTGGGCAGTTTTTCATGTGTTAAAAAATCCATAATTACATAACATCAAATTTAAATGTACGCACTCTTGCACCCTACCAACTAGTTCTACCATTTTAAAGCTAAAATATGCCTATTTCTTGGTGGTGCACTTGAGTAAAAAAAACATAAATACAATTTAATTTTTTGTGTGTGTGTGTTGTAAAAGAAATAGCATAGCTTTTGCAACAAAGGTATTGCAAATTAAAAAGAAAGTTCCGAATTAATGTGGGGAAAAATAGAAAATTCCTAGAGGCGCTTCAGAAAATCTTTCATAATGTCAGTTCTACTCATTAAATTTTCAAATGAAATGTTTTACATCTATTGCACAGGACATTTGTTTACAAAATACAAAGTTTTAAGCAAATCTATAATTTTGTTATATGTATTTTGGTGCTTTTATAGCACACATATTCTATGTACATATTTATTTAAGTCATCCTACTCATATTTTTTTGTTATCTCCTTCATAAGGCTGAAAAAGACTCTATACATTCATATTTAATTGTAATATATTGTTGTTTTTGTCATCATTTTGAACTAACAATAAGATTAAGTTACCAAACAAATGCTGCAACATAATTATGCTTATATCGTACAAAAAATGAAGAGTTGTTTTTCCTTTAGGTAGCTTAAGCTCTTACTGTTCTCCATATAAATCACTATTTTTGCATCAACATACTTATGAGACCTACAGTTCATTTAAACAACAAATTAAAATACTCTGACAGGTCCGATTTTAGTGTGAGATGGCCTGGGCAAAGATAAATGTGTGGGTCCCTTTTATTTATTTTTATAGTATTTTCACTTTTTAGAAAATAAATGTTACTATCAAAAAGATCTCAAAAATCAAAGAAGGTATGAATGATCTTATGGCTGTGTTGTGAGACAAAGATCACAACTAAAAGGGAACCTTAAAGTTTCAAAAGCAAATATAAAGAAACAGGAAGGATTCCCACACAATGCAGAACAGTTGTGAAATGTCTTACTTCTAGACACTAAAAAAATCAAATTATTATTTTATAACATCAGTCAAGGCATAGAGTAAATTGCTTCCAATATCAACTTCTTTTTCATAGTGGATGTGTTTTTATTTTATATGTTTGTCAAAAGATATATCTTTTATTTATCGAATGTTATTACGTAGATTTTTAGCGATGAGAATGATTTCGTTTTGTGCATGGAATTGTCTTTTGGAAATTAGTGTACAACTAACGGAGAAATATAATCATTTCATCTCATAAAATACTGGCCCCTTTCCTTTTCTTTCCAAATGATCTTTTTTGGTAGAAAAAGAATGATCCATTATATTATTTGCCTTTTAAAAATATATATATTTCTTCTTATTTTAAGCCGACTTGTTTCATTAAAAAAATCAATCCTTTTTCTATTTTTATCCCTCTAAAATCGCCCCGATAATATGTGCTATACAATATACATATAGGTATGGACAGTTAACAATTACTGTTTATCCAATATTACATAGATTTCAAAGCTTAGCTTGTTCATATTCTCTTTATTTTGTTTCTTTCAGCATCTTCTACAAAATAAATTTCATTTAAAGCATGGTATTTTTATTACTCGTGTATTATTTATCATTTATGAAAATATGATACTCTCAGGTTTCAAAAATCCATTGCTAAAAACGCTTTTATTTATTTTCAATCATTTCAAATACTCAACACAAATTATTTAACGATTGCTTAATATTGTTTTGTTTATATGGACCATTGTACAAGTCTTTTAAAATATAGGACCATGATATAATGAAAGTTTCTCTAAATAAGGAAAAATTAGTATGCCCCATTGTTTCATAATTTGATAAGGTGTTATTTAAAATTGATGTACGAGTATATAATTTCAACAAATGATACATAAGAGGAAATTAATCACTTGTATAAAGTAAACATTATTAGAGAAAATACGATGGTAGATTCATAAGTCTGGTAAAATTGAATAAAGAAACAATAGTATAACTAAGAACTTAAGATATTTTGATTTGACATTGTGTAGATGGAACTTACAGAAAAATTTCATGCTAATATTTTAATTTAGGTGTCGATTTGGCAGTTGTTTAAGTGGGATAAGTTGTTATTATTTTTTTTTTTAAATGGAACAAATTTTTGTGAGTTATTATAAGATATTGTTTCTCGTTTTGGTTCCTTTTTCTATTTAATGTTGTTTTTATAATATTAGCACATAGTATTTTTGGATTTTTGTATGTGTTGTATTTTGTTTTTGTATCCAATTATGTTTTATAATTTGATAACGAAGCATAGATTTACTTAATTATTTTTACTAAAGTATTGATTAAATAAATTTCTGATAAAACACAACAAAATTCCCTAGTTACTATTTATTGAATCAATAATAGATTGTGATTCAATGTATGTAAGACTGTAATCTATATTTTTTCGATCGTTAAAAGTCTTATAAATTATTCTTTAAATATCCTTAATATAATATAACAATCCATGGCGTCCATCAATCCAAAGACATTTTATATAGTTCTTTCCTAGTGATTTGAATTAATATTTGTAAGTAATATTAATACTTTGTATCGCAGAAGGTCCATAGTATTTAGTACTCACTACTCTAAAATAGATTATTTACTATTGTAGGGGCGTCTCGAAAAGGTATGCTGGAAAGGAAGTAGCTTACCACACCCAACCCAACCCCCCTCCCAAAAAAAAAATAAAATAATAAAGAATTTTTGTTTTTAATTATAATTTTTTGGGGTTAAGATGAAAAAATTGTACGCAAAATAGTATTTTTTTTTTTTTGAACAGCTGTGGATTTTTGAAATTTTTTTCCAAAAAAAATTAATTTTTGGGAATACTAATGAATTTTTGAATTTTCATCCTAAAGATCTAATATATAAAATTAAATTTTTGAAATTTTGTTTTTTGAAGAACTGTAGATTTTTGAATAACTGTAGATTTTTTTTTTTTCTAAGAAATTTAATTCTGTGTATAGGTATGAATTTAAAAATGTTCTTTCCACAAGGTGAAATATTTAAAAAAAAAATTGAAAAATTTTATATGTGACATTTGATCCTAAAAATCTCTTTTTTGTGAACACCTGTAGATTTTTGGAATTTGTTCCATAAAATTAAATGTCTGAATTTTTTTCCAAAAAAATCAATTTTTTAGGCATACCAGTGGATTTTTTAATTTTTTTTTCTAATAAATTTAGTATTTGAATTTTTTTCCAAAAAATTTTTTGTGAATAGCTTTAGATTTTGGAAAAAAAAATAATATATGAAATTTTATTTCCCAAAAAAATTATTCCAAACCCTCCCCCCCAAAAAAAAATATATATATATATAATCCTGTGGACTTTCTTGTAATGAAGGACACTCTCCATGCATTGATATTCAAAAATATTAGGCTTGAATTATATATACAGAAGCAAACAATTTTTAATCAGTCATAGGCGTTAGGCAGTTATACAAGGTAGGAAACGTTCTTATTAACATTTTATGGCTAATATATGTATTTACATGTTTTTCATTAACAAAGTTAAAATCAAAGGAAAATGTCAAATGCCACATCTCAATTTAAATCCATATCAAATGGATTTTTTTTTGGTGCATATTTGCCATTTTCAATGCGTATTTAAATTGTTCAGGTTGGATTATATGATTACAAGATAATTATCATTACAATTATGATGAACATTCTATTTTGACCAAAAAAATGAACAAAATAGCACTTCATATCCCGAAAATTAATGATTGTTGGATGGCCCAAAAAATTGGTGTGATTTTGCTTTGAATCAACTTACATATTGTATTTGTGCATAGGTATAAAATATGTTATTACCTTTGGATTCAGATCGCAAAAGACAGGTTTTCTTTTTTGATTTTGATAAGTACGAAATAAAGTTTTCCAAACTTGACTCTTGCCTGTGCCTGCATTCCCAACTATGAAAAAATAAATAACACATAATTAAATGATGAAGAAAATGGGTGGAATGAAGCAAATTCAAACATGAAAAAAGCAAACAACTTATTCAATATGCATACATGCATACCTAATACAAGTGCACAATAGTATTATTTGAATTGATGCATCACCTTAAGAAATGTCATAACGATCCAACAAATGTATTCATACATACATAAACATAGACACACGTACAAATACAAGTGATTCATTAATCATGGGATAAGTCATACCTACATATTGTCTTGGTGATATGCCTACAATATACATGTATGCAGAGCATTAGTCCGCTCAAGAAACATTTTACTTCAACTATTATATATTTTTTTAGATAGAAACCTATAACATGGGATCTATCTTTAATTTCAATACTGGCTACATATGTTAAAATTAAGCAAAGCTTGTCCATCTCTCTGACATTGGAAGACACATTTTGACGAAAGTGTGTAGCTCAGAGCCCTCACCTTTAGAGGCCCCAAACGTAAAATATATATATATATAGATTTATTTTATAATATCCAAAAATACCCATGGGTTGAGCAGGGGATGTGATGGGCCCCAAGGTAGTTTAAACTCCATCACCTCCGCTTTTCTGAGCATCAAGGACCTATTTTAATATGCTATAATAGACCTGGGCCCACAGATTGTGCATGTGAACTGATGGGTCCCAATTCAGGTTAAAAATAAACGCTCACATTAATAATAATGGGTTAACTAGAGGACGAGTTAAAGATACAATATCATTATTCAAGCGATACAGAAGTTTCAGGATATGTTGATGAATGTTGAACTGACATGTGAATTTTTCTTAAAGTTATTTAGTGAACTGGACTGTATTATGAGATATTACAAGGAGTCTGTTATATTATATAAGATTGATTTTTTTATTCAATAGTTACATTTGCCCGAATTTTACCACGCGTCAATATTTCCCGAACCTTTTTAACACAATAACTTTACCGGACACCCTTTTTGGGGCAACCTTGACACCCTTCCATTTGTATTCAATAGCATCCCTAATCCCTCTTCTATTGGAGGGTAACATTATCCTTTTCAGTAGGCAGTTTTGGAAGAAGCTTGGATGTAGAATATGCGAATTCCCCGAGCCCACGAACAGAAGGGCCTATTTGGAGATAATATTAAATACGAGTATTTTTATTTTAGAAAAAATCTATAGAATTACATTAGGGATTTATAACCTCACAAGTTTGTCTCAACCCTTCAAATTCATGTTCATTGAGATCGTCCAATTTCGAATTAGTTAAAGCTAGACTTTAGAATATGATAATACCTTCTTCATGAGCAATTTTAGAAGTTCATGTTTTAGTAGCAGAATCTTTATTATGAAGAACTTCAGACCCCTTAGTCTGATAGTAAAGTCGAGTGATTATTTATCTTAGACTTGATAAATTAATGAAAAAAGACTATGTACTATTGCTACATCTGTCCCATTAGACCTTGTCTTCAGCAAGATTAATCTTTCAAAAATTTGTTATATTAATTCAATACAGGTTTTTTAAATATGAATCATTCACAAAAATGGTAGAAAAATATTTTTATTGGAGGGGAGAGGGGGGATTTGAGAACTGATTCAGTGAACTGATTTAAGGGATTTAGTTCGCTATTAGCTTGCTTTTGTTTTGACGGGCAGCATATATAAAATAATGAATGTGATTTCATATGAGGTATTGACAACGAGCATGTATAGCAAAAGCCCAGCACATCATATTAAAAGGGGAGTATATTTCTACATTTTTAAAACAAAGCTCATCGACACATAATAACTCAGACTAATGGAGGGTACTTATATTTACTGGATCTGACAGTACTGGGTGTGTTGCCATATCATGGGAATATTAGTTTTTATTGTTCCACAAAACTTTATTCTATCATCTTATTTATCCACATTCCAAAAATGAAAGAATGAAGGACGAACGCAAACTTTTCAAAAAATGAACGAAAGAAGGAAAAAAAGGTGAACGGGGCAAGCTTGTATATGACTGACAATTATACATCTTCATAATGTGTCGTTCTATTTATTTTCGTTCTAAAAATGCCTCTCAAACAACGCAATATGATGCATTAATGAATTATTACGGTCATGACAAGATATTTGTCCTGGCCGTAAGGCTCTAATTGACCCCATGTACTGAGAGTATCTTTGGAATCCCTGCCAGGAGCGACAACATAACCATTGCTCGAACTCTGGGACTCCGTGAGACATTCTTTCATAATGTTTGGAGGGAATTACATGTGGAAGCAAGACTGTTCACCCTGTACACCTCTAAAAAAGTATCAAATGGATCTGGTACTATTTTGACGACCAAATCTCGTGGGACTTTTGGCCTCAAAACTCATCGGATCTTAATCCAATTAATTTTTTTGTATGTGTGGTGCTATCGAACGACAAACCAACCAAACTCCCTGCAACACCAAAGACAAACTTATCAGTCAGATGAAGAAGGAGCTCTAGGATTTGTCTAGGGACTAATTGGCGAAGGCCTGCTTGCCTCGTATAGAGACTGTAATTGTGGCTGGAGAGGATTTTATTCAATAAAATAAATCAGAATCTATAAAGCATTGAGAATCTGCTTTTATTTTTTTAATCTGATAACTGCTTGGAGAGAAAATTGCGTTTAAAAAAAAACATTTTGCGGCACCGATAGCTTGAGTACCCTGTATATGAAACAATTCTATTTACATTGCACACATTGACTGTTGCAATAATATTTTTGAAATTTATTCATATATATATATTTTTTTTTTTTTTGTAAAAGAGAATCAATGAAATTTTATAATACAGTCATTTTAGTTTTGGTTAAATAATTATTATCTAGAGCTTAAAGTATTCAAACTTCCGGGTTTTGTTGTTGTTTTTTTTCACAACTATTAAACTATTTTTAATCATTAAGCCTCCGTTAGTAAACATCCTTTTTTTGAAGTAGGGTAAAACGTTACCCCAAATATGTAACAAATTTTATTAGATGATACACAGTTGACATATACTCAAAATTATACTATTTAAATTTTGGTATATTTTCCTAAATTTTTAATTCATTTCGGAGTAGTAAATATGAATTTGAAATGCTTAAAAACATTGTATATTTTGATTAATTAAATTTATATAATTCAATTTGTGATTATTATGCATAAAACTTTATAATTACTGAAAATTAAATTTTGTATCAAAACTACTATGAAATATTAATGATTGTCAACAAATTTAGGTACCCAAAATGTACTCATTAATTTTAATGAAGTGGAGTGTGATATTTATAATAACAGCTGATATTACATATTCCTTAAATTGAAATAAAGGAAAAAGAAAAACTTAAAAGCATTCATATTCATCAAATTTACCCAATCTAACTTTCCAATTGCAAAATTTACGAACAATTTCAAGAAAAAATATTTTTACAACGACAAAAAGTTCTGGCTATAAAATTTATTTTAAACAGATTGGAAGTAATTTTTTAAATTTTGGGGTATAAAACATCCAATTTCACAAACAAAAATGAATAATTGAATTCCTATTTGAAATAAATATATCTTACAGTGATGTCACTGATGGGAAAAAGATAAAAGAAAATGCTTCAAGTTACACTTTTCAACCAACAAATTAGGAAATATTTGCTTTAGAATGAAAAAAATCAATTTTATACAAAATTGAAGGACTAAATAGATCATTATTGCCAATTCTACACCTGTAAGTAAACTAAGCAATGTCTCCATTGTTGCTTTTGGGGGAAAGGAACTTTGCAATTATTTATACCAATCAAAGTTATATTCAATTAAAGAAAATATCGATTGTGTCCTTTATTAACTCTCCCTTTTACAAATTCTGTCTAATTTTTCTGAATTATATGATCTGGTTTAGCAGGAAAAAGGTTCTGTACGGAATAAATCATTGTTAAGATAGTTTTAGGTCCTTTCCTGAAACCTGCATTGATTTGCTGTAAAAATTATAGCGTAATATTTCTTTTTTAATAATATGAAAGAACCAACGATATGAAAAAAAAAAAAAAAAAACCAACTTTAACCAAGGACTTACCAATGAATACAGAATGCCGTACATAGAGCAATTGTTCTAATTGTACTACTTTCAGAATAAAGCTTTCTTCGGGTTGGAGCTTTAAATCACATGCAGCATGCTTCACGGCTTTTTCAAACTCTAATTCCCTTTTCCTCGGTACATCCAGAGATGGAAACAAATCACAAATGAGTCCAAGAAAAACAGGATTATCATCTGAAACAATTTTTGGAAGATTGAAGTCTCTAAGGGCACGCATGAGAACTTGATCTTCGGGTCTTTCAGGATCTCCTCTCTTCAAAGCTCCAGCAACCACCAAAACTGATTTAATGGCACGCAACCCCCAATCATAATGATCCTAAAAATAAAAAGATAATAATAAAATTATTTTAAGCCATAAATACTGAAATGGTTTCCAATATAGATAGTGTTAATCGAATATTATTTGTTTGAGTAGTATAAATATTACGTATAAATCATTTATGTAAATGTTAATATGTATAATCACCTGCTTCGAAAGTAACTCTTTGCATAAAGTATATAGCGTAATAAATTTTCTAGAAAGAGTTCTTGCTTCGAGAAATCCTTCAGCTACCAACATAATTTCACAAATCAGACCTAAATCAGGTACAACCATGGCACAGGGTCTAAACAAGGCCTAATAAATGGATAATAAGTATAATAGTGTGCATTACTCATTAATTAAATACTTTTAAATTCTCTGGTAGCTCTGCTCTACCAGCATATCCAGGGTTCATTGTAATAAATATCCCCACAGTAGATGAAATAGGAATTTCCTCACCCATAAAATCAAATGTGATTTTATTTTCTTTGATGGCATCTTGGATGCTCTTCACTTGCACTGCTATGACTGAAAGTACTTCCACAGTTATGCGATTAAATTCATCAAAGCATCCCCAAGCCCCCGTTTGTGCGAGACCCTGTTATAAAATGAAGTGTAATTAAGGCACAAACATACAAATGTACAAAGTACTTTGTAAATGTTTCCACAACTTTTATAGTCCATCTGCTCCGAGCAATTAAATACATACACCATCATTCCTAGAGCTCTTCCGAGATCCTTTGTTGTTTCCGTCTTCCCTGTTCCTGCTGGACCCGCAGGGGCACCTCCCATAACTAAATGTAGAGATTGAGTTAAGGTTATATAACATCGATCAGTAAGGGGTGTGATGACTAATCTGGATGTATTCCCAAGATATTCATGCCAATATCGGAATTCAGCATCACAGATATTGGCATAGCAATCGTTTCGTTCATCATCCCAGCGATGGCGAAGTTGTGATTGCCACATAAATGCCAATGCAGATTCAATTTTGTTTAAAATCAACTTTCCGACCACATCTCTGTTATACATAGACATAGAATGTAAAAGTAAGTAGAAGTAAATATATAAAAATTATTATATGTAAGTAGTATTGTGTCAGTCCTTATTTAGAACTGAAGACTGCAGTACCGTCCAGTTCAGTACTCAAACTTTTAAAGTTCGGTCCTTGATTCCCTAATTGAATTGTTTTCTTTCTTCTTTAAATTAGTTAAAGTACTGACTGTCCAAATGACTGGTCTTAATACTGGACTTGACCGAATAAAAAAGTACTGACACAACACTATGTAGGTATACATAATATTCTGTTCCTTGCAAAGAAATTACATAATATGTAGGCTATACATTGTATATGGTTGTATATTGATACTCATGTAATATTGCGAGTGTATACCTTGAGTGAACATCAATAGTGCAAATAGTCATGATTTTTTGTCTGTCTCCTTTCGTTAGCGTTCCAAGGAGAAGTGTTATCAAATTGTTGAGCTGTGCAATTTGTTTTTTATAATAGTCTTTTAATGCACTTTCATAGCCTTCTTCCAACTTTCCTATTTAAATTTAAATCCTTCTTAGTTGATGTATATTAAGATAAAGTAGGTTTTTATTTCGAGTAATTACCAAATGCAATCCCCACTTCTGCTGTCCACCAAATTTGTGTTCCACATAAAGTTACCTGTGAAGGGTAGTCGAAAAGCCACTTGTCTCTTGGTTTATCTTCATAGGCTTTTACAGCATTAGTCATGTAATGACGAATAGTTGATCTCATTGTGTCCATGAGTCTATTCAGCCAAACCTCCACCTGACCTTGGCAAAGACATTCTTCAGAAAATACCACATATTCTCCATCTTTTGCAAGCATTGCTGTAGCTATATTCGAAGGTGAACCTTTTTGTAATGTTCCTGGGGATTGTGCTCCTTGATTCGATTTTTCCGGATCTTCTTTTAAAGTTAATTTTGCCATCGAATCAAAAAGTTTTGTTAAATGTTTGGATACTTTAAGAGGTTGATTTCCATTGGATAAGATATCCAAGAGATCATTGGAGGAAGAAAAATAGAATCGAGGGAATGCTAATCTTTTGGTTTCTAAATACTCAGCCAATGCTTTTTCACATAGGGAGAGGTCGCCTTGAATAACTTCAAGTTTTTCAGCAAGTCCTGGAACATTGGTGGCATTCACAACATTAATTGTTTTAGAGAGTTTAACCATGAGACCTTTGAACTCTGTGTCAATTTCATCAAAACGTTGAGAATCCTCAGGAAGCTGTTTCCGTATGTCTTCAGATCCAATGAAAATTGATTCTAAATGGCTCCACGTTCTTTGAACGTCAAACCAAGATGAAATGACCGTATCAACGACGGCAAGTTTTTTCTGCCAAGCTGAAATTTCCTCCAAAAAGAATCCAATATATTTAGACGTCATCATATTCTGTAATTGAACTTGATTCTCTTCAAGGGTTTCAATGAGCTCTTCAGAGCATCGTAAAAGCGTGTAGCCAGTCCGAGCATGGATCTCATGACTAAACTCCATTGATGACCATACAACATCCAACTCCTTAAGCATTCTCTCCATTGCCATTTCTTTGATGGCTTTATCGACAATATTGTGGACCTCATCCTCAAAGCTATGAAGATTTAAATTCAACAGGTCAGCCAATGTTGTCTCTTCACTCATCATGAAACTAACACGAGTAGCAGTTACGAGTTGTTGCCAGTGTCGCTCTCTTATTGCAGGATTCTGAAGTTCTCCAACGGCTCTTAGGGATGTAAGCATATTTTTTACTGTTACTTCGAGACCCATGAAGTTATCCCACGTTCGCATTTCTTTGTCAAGACCCCGAATATCCTGGAGGGCAAAAATAAGCAAGCAAAAACTAAGACTTTATTATTCAACAATACTTTTGAAAATTTCTTGCACTCCATATCCATATTTTCAACATCAATGTCCTTCCAAGGAGTTGTTTTCCATTCATCTATTGAAGTTCGAACTAGGAAAATATAATCCCAAAGTTGTTTGACCATACGAATTTCTTTTCTGCAAGAATGGAGCTCCTTAAATTCTCCAAAGGGTACTTCAAACAATACTGCACAGTCCTGAATTCAATAAATTTTACCAATTTAAAATATGTACAATAAAATACTAATTTTTCATGTTACCTCAAGCCCCTTCATTTCATCCTCCATTTCCCATATGAGTTTATTGGCTTTTGTCAAAACATCATAAGGTATGGAGCACTTGAAGGAAAAGAATCTCATTCTAAGGAAGTTATTCCTGAATTCTTGTTGCTTGTCATCAAAGTCACTGATTCTCTTCTTCAATTTTCCAACTTCCATAGCTTGGAGAGGAGCAACCTGTTGCTTGGCAGTCACACTAAGACGCTTTGTGTTGGCCCACTTTTCAGGAAGTTCTTGAAGTTGTACCAAACTTTGCTCTGGAATAACGACTCCATAGTTTCTCAATAAGTCAATAATTTTATGAAGTGGCTCGAACATAACATCTGTTGAGGATTGTTTTTCTTTTACAACCTTTGGATCATTTGATCAATTAAATAAAAAACAAAGAAACAAAAAGTCCCTACTTTGAGATATTCCATGACTTTGATAAGACACTCGTAATCTCCTTCATGAACTTGCGTCATTAGTCCTTCATCTGCACACTCAATAAATTTATTCAAATCTTCTAAGTTCGTTACTACATGATCAATCAAGTGTCTCTTGAAGACATAGCTCCAACGTTTAACACAGTTTAATAAAGCTGTTTTAAAGGGTTTAAAATCAATTTTAAACCAAGACTATGAATACAGAAAAGGTCAAGGGAAAAAAATAAGTTTAAAAGCCATAAAATCTTTTTTTTTTTTTTTTTGAGATTTCGTTACCTGAATGACTTTGGTGCCTTTAATGTTTTTTAATTGATCATGTAAACCTTCGTAATAATCAATTTGCTCTTTGAATTGGCCGAGCCCTGGTGACTGTTTTTTGATACTTCGAGACTCATCCTCATCTTCCAAGAGATCCATTTCTTCCTGTGATAATTGCCTCCTATGAGTAAAGTAAAAAGATACAGAGTATTTGGGAAATATTCCTTATATCTATGTTTGAATATACCCGTAGGTGAGAAAGTAATGCATAAATTCTTGTCGACTATCTTGCCAAAGATATGAATGATCTAAATGTGCATTTTTAGATTTATTTGCTCCAGCCATAACAGACTCAATTCGTGATAAAAACTCGTTTCTCATTCCTGATAATTCTGGATGATTACTTATGACTTCCAAGAAATTAGGTTCATTCTTGATTTTATGAACAGCGATGCGAGAGATGAGAGTTGAAACGTGGAAGATATCATCAACAATTTTCACCATTTGATCATAAAGATTATTTACAATGGCTGTATCAAGTGAGGGTTGGAATATAATGTCTGGTGAAGAAAGTTCCAGTTTAACCTAAATTTTGTTTAAGTACACAAATATATTATGGGTAGAAATTTTTATTATTTACTTCGAAAAGAATCCCTTGAGTCAACGTTTGATCTGTTTCATCTAAAAGATATCCTAAACTTTTTGCAATGATTTTAAGTATCCCTGCTGTAATTATGTCGTCCAAATACTCCAAGTACTTTTCCCATTTGGTAGATTCTTTCGAGCATGAATAGTATTCGTGGCACTCATCCACAAGCTTTTTGATTTTATTGCCTGCAGTTTTCATTTGTCCATATATCTTTTTCTTTTTATCTTCCATATCTTTAATTATGGATGAAAAAAGGAGAGTCATTATAAGACTTTAGGATGAATAACATGAAGATGAAACAACCTTTGAAATTAAACAATCCTTTGTTCTTCCCTTCTTCAATTCTTTCAAACAATGGAGGGTGACTTGTATCGGAATCTTTAATGAGCTTTTGTATCATTTCTATATTATTTTGTGACTTGCTCACTCGCAAATGAAGATTCGAAACAGTCTTACGAATATTTTCAATATAATTCCATATCCCTGAATATTAATATGATATATTGTTATATTATCTTTTTTTTTTTTTTTTAATTTAAACTTTAATATAACTGTAGATCAAGGATTAGATCCCGGCTAATAAATAATGACCCACTTACCCTCTGAATTCCAATTCAAGGCATGCTCTGCTGGTTCACACATTTTATCGATCTCTTCCATTTCATTTTGAATGAGTGCAAACTCTACACGTTTTGTTTCGCGTATAAGCTTGTTGTACCAAGTGACAGTTAAATCAAGGCTATTGCTCACATTCCGAAAGAATTCCTCTCGCTCATACAACTCAATGGCGATTGAGGGTAATTCTCTTGAGGGGAATTCCTTCTTTAGATACTTCACTTCCCTCAACATAATTATGAGATCTTTTCCAAGATTAACTCTTAAGAAACCAGTCTCTGACTCACGAAAAATAAGGAATCTATTCAAATTTTGTGTCATCTTTTTTGTTATGCTTAGACTCCACATAGAGAATACCTAGATAATAAAATATATCATTGATGCACGAACATATATTTTAAAAGTCACATGGTCACAAGTTAGACCTCTCCTATTAGCATTTAAGTGTCATAACAGTAAAGCCCCCTTTATGTTTTTCATACTAATAAGAAATAAAACTTAATGAGCAAATGAATCCTTAGATTTAAGCATACCTCTTCTTCAAATCCCTTTAAAAGCCCCATGGTTTCCTTATATTTTTTAATGACAAGCTTTGCACCTTCTCTATAACAAATGGGATGATTCAAATCCTTAAAACTCTTAACAGAGAACGTCATTTTGTTTTTTAGTTCTTGGGCCCATTTTAGTTTGCCAGTCATTATGGGTAAGTTTCTGTCCACAACTGCTTTCCCTGATGATTCTAATCTAGTAAAAAGATTACTTATTTCAGTATGTGCACATATATATAAATATCAAGAAAACTTTGTACATCAAATTTTAATGCCTAAAGGCTCATTAGATTCCATAGAAGTTATTAATTAAAAATTTGTTAAATAATAAATTAAGTTTTTGGGTTGCTATAAATGTGAATTTATTTTATAATAAAAATGTATGTATAAATAGTTACTTTTTTTTACAATAATTTCTCAATCATGAGCTTTTTGATTTATTTTTGATACCTACACTTATAAATATGTACCTTGTCATTTGTTTATTATAAATAGTCAAACTCTCATCCATTTCCTTGTTCAACATATCCACAAGAGTTGGCATTCTATCTGATAATTCCAGAGCAATTAAATTCCTTTGAATTAGTGATCCAAATATTTGCAAAAGTTTAAATATAGACTCCGTTACAAGACAGTCATCAAAGGCCTGACCTAGAACAGCTCCTAACTTTCTATCTAATTCGAAAGTTCTACTTTTAAACTGATCATAATCTGTAACAAAAGAAAGATCCTTCGGATCCAAGCAATCGTAGCTTCGATTTGAAAATACACTATAGAGCTCCTACGTACATGGGATAAGAATAATAGTGTAAACTGATGGTCCAAATGACAGCAAATTAACAAACCTTGAACTCATCATGAACTTTGTTAATGCGACTACTCAGTGCCTTCCCACGTATCCCTCCAATCTCTACCTTTTCTAATTTCAAAAACTGTTGAGCTGTCTTAAAAAATTCCTTGATGAGATTCAGTCGCTCAACAAAACTGTCAAATCTTTTGAAAATTAAATGCTCCTGAAATTCCCACGTCTTTGGCTTCTTTTCTCCTTGAAAATAGTGAGGAAGTTTTGACTTAAACTCCCTGAAACTGGAACGAAAGCCTTGAAAAACTCTTAGTGTGATCATGACTTTATCAAAAGCTTCTTCAACCTCCACCTTTAAAAGTTGAAAGAGTTGAAAAATATCTTCATAATGTATATAAAATGTCATTAAATGTTAAAATATATGTAAGACCTGAAATATAGATGATGGTTCCAAGTATTTTCGACCCATGTCCGCCAATAAGTTACATGTTTCTTGCATCAGAATAATGATGCGAGCTGCAGAGTTGTAATGATTCGAATGGGCATATACAAGGCAAATGGCGTGCATGAGAGGTCTCAATTGTGGAACGATGTCTTGAAAATCACTTCCTTCTAAGGACTAAAATGAATAGCATTATATTCGAATGATTCATATGGTTTTTAACGTTGCTTACTATAAAATGTGAAGCTAAGGGCTTGAGATATAGAGTAATATCCTGTGCTTCATTGAGAGATGCCACAACATTTCTAAACATGGATCTAAATGCTGGGTAATATGCACTATGGGTAATAGAGAGTTTATCAGATATTATAAAATGCTATGTAGGTTGTAATGTATGAATCTATAAGAAGTATACTAATAAAATGAAGAGATAATGCGTAAAATGTATGTATTTAAATTAATTTCAAGAAAGTAAAACGAAACATGGGGTTTTTCAATTAAAATTTATGAGAAATTTAGTAGCTATATACAATTTACATATATTGGTGTATTAAACATATTAAAATTTATTCTCCTTTTTAAAGAAGTGTAAAGGGGACTGTTCACAATGTCGGAAATTGAATTAAGATAACTATTTTATCAAACAGAATTAATTTAATTTATCAAAAATGATGTTCTCAATAGCACACCTGTCAGTAACGTCAAGAATAGACGCCATTTTTCGAGTAGTAGGAGCCTTCATTTGCTCAAAAAGGGATTCCAAATTCATACATTTGGCTTCCCAAAATTTAATTTCCGTCATGGGACCCGGATAATTACCATTATTCAATTCCTCGGCGGAATCCTTGGAAAGAACCTACTTATGAAAAGATTTCCCCATTTAAAAACGTAATAATTATTCTAAAGAACTCTCGCAACCTCGTCAATTTGGTATGCCCATTTTATAATTATTCCCTCGATATTGTTCTTTAAAGTCATATCAACTTCCTCACCATTTGATTCACGTACTTTTCTTTCTTCCTCATCTATTTTTGCTGCCCCCTAGAAAAATAGAATTAATTGTCGCTATTCGTTGTTAATATATAACTATGAGTGTTTTATTTTATTTTTTCTCTCATATTATCAAAAATATACGGGTTTTATCCTCATAGAAAGTTGAATGTATATGATAATATTTGCAGTTTACATATTTTATTGAAGTTGTGGAAACCAAAACAGGAAAGGTTACCAAAAGAGGCATTTTATATTATATTTGACTTGACTATAACAGTAAAATCCAGAAAAGGTATCAAATGAACTTGACTTGGAACGGTTTACGAAATAACTTCAGACTACAAAATTATTTAAATAGAAAATAAAATATATGTAGTTATCAATTTTTTTAATCAGGATTGGCGACTCAGTGCTGCCATTAAAACGTATTTGATCTTATATAAATAGTGGTATGTTATAGTTTTAATTGCACTTGTAAAATTCATCATTTACCTGTGGGAAGGGTAGAAGAGTTTTACCCTTAATATGACCCCGAATTTGATACACAGACGTAGAGAGCTCATGGACTTGACGTTTAATATCATCTGCAATGCATCTTGGAAATTTGCTCAGATTTTTTTCATTCTTAAGAACAGGAGCCACGACTTCCTCAACCCAAGCACAGAAATGATCCAATGCATTGGGATGAATGTCTCCACATGTTAAATAATTAAGAAAGTTCTCTTTTGGTAGGATTTCGGACTCACGTTTGACAAAGTATACACCTTTACTCCGAAGAGGTACAGGCCAATCTGTATGTGAAACAAGATGCCCCGAGAAATTTTGACTGATAACCAGCTCCTAATGATGAAAGGATTTACGACTTTGTGCATAATGTATAAAGGATTACCTACCTGTGGTAATTGTCGATCCACAAAGTTCCAAATATAGTTTCTTTGCTCATCAGAAACCATCATACGATTCCATTTGTCTGGTTTGAGACGAAGGGACTTAAGGGTGAAATCCATGATGAAATCCACCCTTATATCGTTATTGCCAACCATTTCACTCATCTTGGCAGTTTATTTTTCAAGGATTCTTTTAATTTAATACGCAATTTTGAGCTTTTTCATTTGTTGTAATGTATTTTGTAATAATGTTTTGATACAAATTGTCATAACTACAACAGAGATTCAAGTACGATTAATTCCTATGATCTCCTTAGAATTTCCCTGCAGTTGTTGTTGTTGTTGTTTTTTTTGGGGGGGGAGATTTCGATTAAACAAATCTACGGCTTTCCGTTTTCTAATCGTCATGAAATTTATACGTGTTTTTTCCTCTTTTGTTTGCCATTTTGGATAACATTTAAAAAGAAATTTAATAGTTTCCATTTCGTAGAAAATCCATCTCCGGATTCCCTTTAAGATATTTATTTTTAAAATGCACATTTCTAAATTTATCATATGTAACTTATATATTCATATATAGAGTCTGACTTTATTAATCGATTTAGTTTTAAATGAACTTTGATATGAACATATAAGAATAATGACAGAATCAAGAACAAGAAATAGTAAAAAAATATATATCTACATACATAACAACGATGCAGTTTAAAGTTATATTTTATACGAAATAAATCATATTGTTTATACGGCAATCTGTTTGTGTATATTTTAAGTTTGTTTAATTAGAAACAGGATTAGATCTTATTCATGTATAGTATCTGTAATGTATATACATATGTATGATTCCAAAATTGCATGTTAAACTCATTAGAAAATATGACATAAAGATGTGCTTGAATATATGTATCTTTTAAGATAGCAAATAATGTACATTTCTTTAAGAATAGATGCATCATAGTTAATGATGTTAAAAATGTCATGCACAACATTTCTTTTAAGTCAAATATTACACTTAATAATAGATAATAATACTAGTTTTTTTTGTTTTTTTTGTGATGTGATATCGTCATTCTTTCTTAACAGTCGGAAAATAATCATTTCTTAGTTATACATAGGTATAGTCGATATATAAATGTAGAAATGCCCTTGAGTATTATTACTATGAAGGAACCAAGCCTCAACAATTTTTCTTCTTTATGGAGCATTTATTTTAATTCTTAAGAACAATAATATGTACTAATTTGAATATCAATATAGATATTTTTTTTAATTTCAAGGCATAGTCATGTACAACATGGAGTTTTAAAGTAGACTATATCAAATCCTAAATATGATGATGCTGTTTAAAATGTATCCTCAAATATAGGGATAAAAGATTTTTGAAGGTCGTTAACATTTTAAGGATAACGAAATGGACTCCTTGCCAATATTACATGGTTGAATACGATTAGAGTTTTGTACCATTTGCTGGGATTTGCAAATCGCGACCTCCATCAATGTAGTTATATAATAATGCAAGAGCGGGAGTGAGTACAGTGCACTCACCTTAGTATACCCTAGTGATTACATACACATTATTTATATTTGATGCATCTTTGTTCCTCTCTTTATACAGAGAATCGAGGTGAATACTAATGATGAGGGTACTAAGCAAATGTGGCTTATTGATCCAGCTAAAAATATAATTTGCATTTTGATATAATATTGCTATGATTATGAAGAACCTTGAAGATATGTACTTTGAATGGAAGGACATCATCCTTATTTATTCGGATGTTATGTCAAGTATCTTAGCATTTTAACTAACAAACAAAAATAATAAGTAACTAGACTGGGGACTCGATATAGCGCAAACCTCTGTCTATTTTAATTTTTCTTAATTGAAATATCATTTCTTCGATATGAACAGAAGCAATAAATTCTGCAGTTTGTTAAAATCTAGCACGCCTCTAAATATTGTTTCTTAGTTATGAAAAAGTTTTTCTGTGGAAGTTATATACAAAAGGTATCTGGTTTTGATCAAAAGAGGATCTGCTCTTATTTAGGATCTATTGTAAGGAGAAATCTTAATCAAAGACAGTATAGGGTGCCATTGGCCGGTCCTGTAAGACGGTCATAATCTTTGTGCTCTCGGGGTTCAAAATGAACAACATTGATTACATGAGTACTATCCTTGAGAAAGATCTCTGGGGATGGATCAATTCCCACTTAAGGGAAGACATATATACCTTTCAACAAAACGGTGCTCCCTCTAATACGTCCAGTATGCTGCAAGAATGGTGTGACACACATTTTCCTAGCTTTTGGAACAGCAACTTTTAGTCCCCATTTGAATCTGATGGATTTTGAAATATGCTCCATTTTTGGAACAAAGGATCAGCAAAAAGCACCATTCAAATTTGAGTGCACTGAAAGGGATTGGTATAATATTCCCATGAAGGTGGCCCGAGCCTGTAGTTATGTCTTACCTAACAGACTCAAGATTTTAATTTCTGCAAATGTACACAATTTTGGTTAATTTATTTTTCCCTTATTGACATGATATCCAGTAGTTTACGTTTCATACACAATTTTAAGTGTATTATAATAAATGTATCAAAGTTATATGAAATTGTTCATTTTATAGTATTTAGGGTCACCTTGTACAAGGGTTGTTTGAAAAGTCCGTACAAAGTCCAAAAGATGGCACGTATGGAGGTTATGTTAATTAGTAGCCTCTCTTGGAAGAAAATATAATGACTCTCTCTCAGATCGGTCTAATTATTTTTTTATTTTTTTGGCATTCCTTTGAATCGAGAAATCGGCCGGTAAGATCATGGCTACTGTCTTTTGGAATCATCGTTATTGGACTCTGGAAAATCGGGATACAAGAAAAACTCCCACGATTGACCAACAAAAAGTCATTTCCTATCACGACAATGTACCAGCTTACACCCCAGCAATTGTGGTCGCAAAATTGATGGAAATAGGGTTCCAACTAGAGATGTTTACAGCGCCAGCAATCTCACGCGCCGTGCCTTCACTCTTCTGTCATCCATCACCATATCAGGGACTTCATAAATGATTTCTGGAGTAGTAACCTCAACAGGGCGTCCAGAACGTTCAACGTCAATTGTGCCCATATTTCCATACCCAAATTTTGAAACCACTTATAAACTGTCCTAATCGAAGGTGCATTGTCCCCATAATGTTTATCAACCTTTTTTTAGTCTTTTGGGGGGTTTGCCTTTCATAAAGTAAAAAATCAGCACACGAATAAAATTTCCGTCCATTTTTTGGAAATTACTCCACTTCCTCGATTCAAACGAATGCCAAACAAAAAGAAATAGACCGATCTGTCTGAAAGATGGTATGTGTTCTTCCAAGAGATGCTACTAACTAAACAGAACTTCCATACGCGCCAGTAGTGCTATTTCTCAGACTTTGCGTGGACTTTTCAAACGACCCTTGATTATGTATTGTGTGTCACACACAGATAATTTCAGCTCTCTATCACATTTTGTTTAAAAGTGAAGGTCAATTATGTGTTTTTGACCTTTTCTGTGACTTAGATGTTGAATCTTAACCTTGGATATTTTTTCTATATGAAGCATCTTTATTAAACCTACATAAAGACACCAATTTGAGCTCTGTACCTTAATTTGTTTTAAAGTTATTGTCAATTACCTATATGTACATTTTTAACGTTTTGTGCTACCTTGACCTTAAAATTTGACTTTGAGCTCTCAAATGTAATGGCTTCTTACTGTGAACATATATAATCTTCTTAGCAAGTTATATCAAAATCGACCGGTAACTTTTCCCGTAATCCTGGTTACCAACAGACAAACAAACAAGCTGAGACGAAAACATAAACTCCGTTAAAGTTCCGTAACCATTTTGACGGAGGTAATACAAATTATTTATATAGTATAAACCTACATTCTACAAACGAGGAGTTTGCTGTTATATATAAATAAATATCATTTTTGGAGGGTTTACAAATAAACATATCGTAACCGTGTAAGGTTGTTCATGCGAGATTGTGTGAGATAATATCAATATTCATGGCATTACATTGCTAAGTTACATATTTTATACATATATATATGTACCTACATTGAATAAAAATCAAGCGAGAGAGAATAAAGTCTTATTGAGGATGTTACCTAGCAAAACTGATTTGATTTTACCTATTAATAGCAGACCAATGAGCTTTGCGAGCACAAAAACAACCTATGTAGAACTCGTTTTCTATGGATTTCCTTAAGAAATTGGTTCTCTTTTATACCATATACATACATTGATTTAAAGTTACGTCTGAAAAAGATGCTGAATTATAATAGATACTTGTGTACAAAAAAAAAGTTGCGTAACAAATGCATTGATATCATTATGAACTTAAATTAACTTACAATTAGGAATAAATTTGAAATTTTTCTTTCAATAATTGATTTTAAATTTATATAAACGGATGATTATTGAAGGTTCATTGTAAATTGACGAAAATACCACTTATTTAGTTAAAAGAATTAAATGTACAAATTCTGAATAATTTTATTAACAGATGTAGATATGTACCTACAAATAGTGAAAACCAGTGTTTGCTTTTTACCATGACGTTGTATCACATGAAACAAAATATATCTAAACAAGTTGTTGTACAATATTCAACTATAAATTGGAAATACTGAATATGCTATTTTTAACCAACAATCAAACTAAAGGTTATTTATAAAAGTATATCAAATTTGTATATTATATACCTACATACATACAATATTGGAGCCAAGAAGACATTTATTTATATAGTGAAACTTTGTCTAATCTGTTTGTTCTTCTTTATATACAATAAATATATGTACGCAAAGACGTTCATTCATAAAATCAATTAATCCGTTTGTATATTTAAGTGTCTTTATATTGGTGGAGTTCTATTTTCCAAACCAAAAAAAAACAACTTATTTGCATTTTCATTTTTATTCATTTATATTTTGTATACGAGTCTTCCATTGCGAATTAATTACTTATATCTAATGGAGCGTCTGCAGAATTACATTGGGGAGGCTAGATTGGTTTATAATTACTGTTTTTCCCATTAAAAATTTGGCTGGCAAAACAATAATTTTGTCTACATCTAGACAAAAAAATCATCCCCTCCTACGGGCACCCCTGCACATGAATCTGTTAGAAGTTTTTGTTCATTCATTTGTTTAAAATATACGTGGGTACAAATGGCCTTGTTTTTTCCTAGGTTTTGTAGATTTTTTTAATTATTTACATTTGATAGTTATGATCCTTGATCTTTTCCCGCCTTGCAATTAATGTACATGAATAAAAATGGACAATCATTAGCATCAATATGAATTGTAGAGATGAGTTATCAAATAAGTTTCACTTAATTGCATGTACAATCACAATGAATATATATCGTACATAGGTACTTTATCATGGAATAAATGCACTTTCAAACGGTATAACTTACTGTTAAAATTATATACTAATTAACTTTCGAATGAAAATATTCGGTAAATTATATAAAGGAAGGTTACATTTTGGGACTACCTGCTCAACAAATCAATATAGTGAAAAGTAGGTTTAAAACGAATATTTTTTTTAAATTTATAATCCACTCAATTAGAATCTTCTTATATCATCATCACAATTACTATAGTAACATTTAAACTTTTGGATGAGGGTGGGAAATTGGCAAAAGTCAAATATTATTAGATACTATTCACATCTCTTTGTAATGATTATGTGAATTCCAATTTTGTGGGAAGATTTATAAGATCCAATGAATCATTAGATACGAAAAAAAAACATTTCAGTACAGATGCCATGAGTCTCAACTTTGTTGATTTATTTTCAACTAATATTAACTATTAAGCAAAGTCAGATCTTATCTTTAAAGAAAACGCCATTTTATAAGTACAAAGTATATAAAGTTTACGTAACTAATGGACTTATAAATGTAGATATGTAATATGTATGGCATTAAAAAATGCATTGTATATCATGATGGCGTGAATGGGTAAATATATGAAGAACTACTAGTTAGCGTTAGTACATTTGGCTCAGTTGACAATTATACCTAGGTACTTACAAAACCTCTCAAATAATATAAACTTTCGATTTAGTTGAAACTGTGTACAAAATTACAATCAAACATACCGGTAAAGGGTTTTTTATTTTACAGCTTAAAACAAGAATTATTGTAGAGACTGTCAGTCTGTTAAAAAAGTGTGAAGGATGGTCTAATGTTAAAGTAGTATTTAGATGTTTTTTCTCTTTTTTTAAGTTGTTATACATCAGACGATTATTAAACAACATTGTAGAATGTAAATGGGACTATATATTATTTCATAACCTAGAAAAAATAGAACTTAAATAAAAAATATTTAATCATGGTATGTCTGAAAGGCGCTGTTTTCTAGCATATATTAATTATTAACGTCTTATAAAAATTCATTAAGCCCACTTATTGATTTATGTATAGGCATGTAAGTACGTAATTTAATGGATCATCTCTACTTGGCTCACTGATACCATTAATGGAATCAAATTATCAAGGATTTGATTATATAATAAGGTATTAATATATTTTTTTTTTTTGAGTAATGTAAAAGTAATTATAAGAATGACATACGAACATATTCATATCTATTATTTTGAGTAGTATTCCTCTATGCCAATTGGCATTCAAATGTCCAATCCATCCAAAACTATTTGAAAAATTTTGTTTGGTTTATTATGTTGTGCAAATATTCCTTCATAGATAGATGAGTAATTGAAAAAATATTACTTATATTGGCATGTGGTATTAGAACAACATCACCCATTCCTAGATTTTTTTGTCCCTTGTTAATTTATTTACTCTATAAAGAGAGAGACTCCGTTTTCGATCATCAATTCTAATCTGAGTCCAACAACGACTTACACTTAAGCTCCTATGCATTAATCTCTGGTATTTATGAGTACACACACTCGTGGTTACACATTATACTTATATGCTATCTCCTCGAAAGAGGAACGAAAGAATAATGATAGAATCTTTAGAAAATAAAAGCCCTTCTTCAGGTTCTCAACAACAAAATGTATAGGATTTACAACCCTACTCTTATATACAACATGAACTTAAGTCGCACTTAAGTATGGTTAAGTTACAGTTTCACACCATAGAGGCAGTAATAGTAACTAAAAATCCAATTTTTTGCTTTCATATGGTATTTGTACTTTCTAAAACACACATCCTTTGTTTCAAATAATATTAACTATTACTTAAGCGTTATTTATCTACTGAAGATGACTGAGTCAGGCCTGGGTACTCCGAGTCGAGCTACCCTCAAGCCTCATCAAAGCCCAACCTCCTTTTTGTCTTGTACTCGAACTCGTGAACAGAATTGCTACATAACGAAGTCTCTTAAAAGCCTTAACTCTTTCGTGTTTCAATTACAGATCCCTAATGAAACTCCTTCAATCACATACCTTTTACGTCATTTATTAGGTATTAATTCTATTATACTTGTAATATAATATTCATGTATTTCCAAAAGAAGAATGTATATCCCCACATGGACTTATAAAGTGGGTTATTCTTTTTTTGGGATCTATGGCTTTATTTGTTATGATATTGCTATTAATACATATTGTGTACACTCTCTCATAAACTCTCTCAATAAACATCCATGAATGTAATAGGGAAGTTTTACTATAGATTTGGAGTCCCCTTGGACGTTGACCTCTACGAGAACATTAAAAAATTATATCGATAATATCTCTCACCACTCAATGGATAATCCCATTGTGTTGAAATCCAATGGAGATATAATGATAACACATTCATAAATGTCTTTGTAAGTAAGAAGTATATTTATGACATCTTTTATGGGCTACACCCATGTTTACACCTGAATAAAAACTGGAGTATGTGTCGTTGTTTGGACATTGATTTTAATTATTATTGAAATGGTAGTATCAACACTTTGGAGTATTTGATAAGTGCATGTGTAAGTTAATATTCCGAATGGACAATAGATAGGTATCTTATTCAATCACATCCTTAGATAATATAAAAGCCTCAAATGATTTGAAATCTTCATTTCTAATGGGATAAGATTCATCCATTCAGCAAGATTAAATTTTGAGGAGTACTTGGTATTTGGAAATTTTTGGAAAAAAAAATTCAGAAATCCATAGCTATTCACAAAAATAAATTTTTTTGGAAAAAAAATTCAAAACTGAAATTTACAATATTATATTTTTGGAATTTTTTTTCAAAAATCCAAATTTATTCACAGAAAATTAAATTTTGGGGGAAAAAATCAAATATTGCCCCCCCCCCTCGACACCTCTGTTCATCTCAGAAATATTATTAAATAAGTATGTGTTGTAAATACAATATCTACATAATTGATACTTCTAATGACAATAACTACATAAAGATATTGCAAATAGTGCCTATTTTTAGTACATACAGGTAGACAATCCTGGATATATTAAGTGAGTACAAGGTCAAAGGAATAACGAGGGCAAACATAGATTTATACTTGTTAAGAGAGAAACTTTTGCTGTCATTGAATCGGTGTCTTATTAGTTGAGTTTAATTTAGTCCCCTCGAATCTAAGTACAAATGATTAAGGGAATTGAATTATCAATTAATTACTTAGCTATTCAATATATATCCACTGTATCAGTTAATTTAGAAAGAAAAGTTTTTAAAAATCCATTCACACTTAGATTGTCTGAATTGTCATAAATAAATTATTACTTAGTTCTTTTGTTAATGATAATATAAGACAACAAAACAATCTTTTAAATTTTATATTCAAATTTAGTAGTACTGAACGAGCTCATAACATAACTTAAGTTATTTTTTCGTATCAAATCTGTTTTTCAAAACAATTCACTTTGAACTTTTTGAGTACTTTTATCTTTTTTTAGATTTTGTTCAACTTTTCAAAATAAATAGAATAATAATTCACAATCATTTATGTTTTGCAATATTTTATCCTTATTTCAACTATGTGCTTATATTAAATATGTGATCATCCAAACCATAATTTAAAGATGAAAACAAAACATATTTGAAGGGTTTTGTTTGAAAAGGAATAACACTTTGTTTTTTCAATTGTTTTACACCAAAGGAATTCATTTGATGCAAGAATAATTAGGGTTTCATTTAAAAAAAAGTATTTAGTTCTAGAAGGTCTACATAGTCAGCAGCAGCACTATCGATATATCGTATTTAATTTTATTAAGGTGTAGGATAAACACGACCTACTGGAATCACTACTAAGCGTAGTGCATGGTGTATCTTATATTATCAAAAAAAAATCAAAACAAAAATATACTTTAAAATCATAGCATTCATCCTTAGCAATTTAAACAGGGGCGTCCGCAGGATATTTTTTTTTCTGTGAGGGTTGGCTTAGTTTTTGGATTTTTTCCAGAACGAATGACATTTTATTAGGAATAAATCCTAATTTCTTTTTTTTTTCCTCGATTAACCTTCTTTTTTTTTTGAAAAAGTTCTTATTTTTTTCAACTTTAATGACCTTTTTTAGAATACAAATCCTTAAATTATTTTAAATTTTTTCCCTAGAAGTGATTTTTTCTTATTTATTTATTTTATTGGGGGGGGGGGAGGCTACAGACATTATGGATGGTGTTTGAATATTCTTTGTTACTTTTCCTTCATTTAAAAATATATCCATATATATTATTTAATGCGTAATTATTATACCAGCCCAAAAACAAATAGTCATAAATTTAAGACTAAATCGTACATTTATTTTATAGTTTTTTAAGCTTTATTATTTGTTTTTAATAGCCATGGATTAAAGATCAAAAAGCATTAAATGGAGGTTTCAGCCTTGGGTGTTTATTTGTTCTGCTCATACATACGATATATAAGTATTAATAAGTGAATCTGTGTTATCCATAAGGGTCTTTATACTTATTTTTTAAATTATAAATCATTTAAAAAGTAAATGTATACTTCACGCAAATTATCTTTACATACAACTAAAGATCGTGTCTTTGATCTGGATCCGAAGTACCGGAGTACGTAATAACTGTTATTTTAAAAAATCTGGGATCCTAATGGACTTTGGGTACTCAAACTTTAACTAATTTAAAAAAAAACTCGATGTATTTTTCCCATCTTAAAAAGCTTATAGTAGTGCTTAAAGGGATCCCCGCATGCTCAGACAAGTTCGTCTTAATCGATTGCTCTTTTGAGTGTAAATATGTATGTTTGAGTTAATATAACTCAATCATTACTTGGAAAACAAAGCATTTTTAAATTAAATTTTGATACATTTTCACGTCATATTTCCCTCTTGAATATTCTCCTTTTAAAATGACCTCACACGCTCATTTTAAAACTAAGGGCGCGATATTTGTTAACTTTATCCAACGAATACTAAAAACAACTGGAAGTGCGTCTTAACATCGCGCTCACTTTAAAAAAAATTGTAATAAAGGAAAACATGGTTCACTAAAGTTAATTAATTTGTTTTTTTATTACTTAATTAATAATGGTGTACAAGTATTCTGCTCCTGTATGCAAGCAGACCTATGACGGCATTTCAACGGATCCGGATGTGAGCTTTAAAAAATTTCCCGTAAAAGACTCCAAAAACCAAATCAAATTGCTTAGGGTAATTTCAAGGGATACGATTAACTAGACAGCAACAGCAAATTCAAGACTATGCAGTCTGCATTTTAAAGTGACTGATTTTGTCACTGAATCTTTAGATCAATCCCATAATAAAGGAAAATCACTCCAACGAAGGTAAGAAATTCTCCTCAATACTATGAAATTGATTCATGATTGTGAATTTCTGGGACAGCTCGTTTTTTTTTTTTTTTTTTTTTTTTTTTTGCTTAATTTCCTTTAAAATGTTTTTAGAAGTACTGTCTAATGCTTGTCAAATGTATAGACAATAAATTATAGCATATTTAAGAAGCATTCCTTTCAAATTCAAAATTATGCACTTTGATATTGCAATTCCTTCCCTTGTAATTTTAGTAATCAATAATACTTATAATTGATATATACTCACAAGCGTTTGAAAGATGATGTCATCCCATCAAAGGAGATGAATCTGCCAAGCTATTTATCATTACCATCACCACTTCCAAGACCAACACATGCATCAACTAGCACCAAAAGAGTGCATTTGGAGAATGAAAGACAAGAAGATATGGATTATGCAATGTTTATGGAAGAGACTGTTCTGTTAGCACAAGATCTCTATGACAAACTTTCTTCGGAATCAATTCCCTCAGGATTCTTGTTACTTAAAACTCCAAAAGTTGCTCTTTTCAAAATTATACATTCAGATATGAAAGGGCTATATATTGCAGCTTCCTGGAGGTGGAAGAAGACATATCCTTCAGGATCTTCTACAACAACATCGAACTAAATAAGAGCGTAGTATCACACTGTATGAAATCAAACATTAAAATTAACTCCTGTACTGAAACTATCAACATTGTAGTTTTTCTTGGCTCCATGGACAGAGAAAGAAACATTTCACATTTGTGAACAGCTTCTTAATTTCTTCAACTCAGCATTAATGGATCAGGTTCAATCTTCCAAGTTCTCATTCATAATGGGACAAACGTCTCATCTCTTCTAACATCCTAAAAGTAAAAGATATTATTTTGTGCTCCTTCCCGTTGCTTTGATATGGCACAATGTCAGTTTACAAAATCAAACTTCTAAAACGGTTGTATGATTTACGACTACAGGAATGGCATGTAGTTACCAAGGAATAGTTTGCATGATATCTAATTTATATATTTAAGATATCCGCCTAGCTAGTACAAAAAGGAATAAACTAAAAGTGAATTCTTCTTGTCTTATCAATCTTTGATGTCTATACTAACAATAAGAATTAAGTGAATGTAATAAGTTATAAAGGAATGAAAAACTTAGTATATGACATACAAATTATAGGTCATTTCAGAATATTATGGAAAATCTCCTAAACATAAAACTTTTTTCTGGGATCTTCAACAACAGCAAGGAATACTATTTTATATTGATGGATATACATCACAATCATTGTTGATACTCCAACGCAAAATTCTACGGAAAGAAAAGTCAAACTTCTAAAACGGTAGTATGATTAACGATATCATAAATGGCTTGTAGTTACAAAGAAAATAATTTGCATAGTAACATGCATCAATTGCATAAAAAAAACTTTAAGTGAATATACTTAGTTGTACTTCAGTGAAAAACTTTTTATTTCAAGGATATCCAAAGCATACTGCTTAAACGTAAATAGTTTCCTTTTTGACACAAGTTGCGACTTGTAAAAAATCGCAAATTGTACACAACATATATATTGATTTTATTATTTATGAATAAGCAGAGTATGATGTAAAGGATACAAAATCTGAGTCCAATAATAAATACTAGAATGAGAAAAACTGTGATTTAACGCTAACCTTTCCTCCTTCAAACCATACAAAATTAAATTGACATACATATTATACATAAGTATGTATGTATATGAACTCCATTGGATCGAGTAATTGATGTAGGAAGGGGGTTTAAATCATTGAATTAGAACGGTAACAAAGAATCATTTGACTTAACTTAATTGTTTAATTCCTAAAGTTACGTAACTCTTTATAGTTGTTGATTTCTTGCAAAAATAAATTGATTACTCAATTTCGTGTAGGTTAAGTTAACAAAGCGCATACTGCATAGTCGAAATATTGTACAGAGACAATAGTATAGTAATAGTAATAAGTATACATAAAAATACATTTGTCAATGTGCTAAAGAAACTATTTCAGTCATATTTAGGGTGTTCCTTTACTATGTACATATGTACATTATATGTGGGTGTAGAAAATCAAAGTAATAGAATAGAAAAATTATGGAGATTTTTGAAGGGAGTTTTTATTGCTTTAGTTTTAACAGATGTTCTTTATTTATTTGACCTTTAATTTGAAAACGATGTCTCCTTTTCATACATAGGAGTTTGCCTTTCCTCCCTCAACCCCCTTGGGAAATTTTAAGGTTGAAATAAAATTTGGAGCTAATTGGTCATATTAATATATATAGTCTATGTATGTGGAAGCTTAGAATTCATGAATGAAGAAGTGGATAACTTTGGATGGCTTCAAGGCTTTGTTCATAATGTGGATACATCTATTCTACAGATCGGATTAGTAGAATCTACTTCATTAATTTGTTTCAAAAAGCAAGATTTTTTTATTGGAGTTTGAATTTAAGAAAATGTTTATGGGTATTAGATTTCAAGGTTTTTTAAAGATAAATTACCAGAAACTGTAATTATAGGATTGGGTGTACGATTAATTTGTCTTTGAAAAAATGGAACGAGTTGCAATATACTTATATTCCCTCTCCCCTCTTTTGCGGTTACTGAATTTTGTGGTACATCCCGAAAACAAAAGAAACCACAAGGATTCCATTTTGATATGAAATTATGATTGATGGTTCTATTCTCTGTTTTTCGTGCGATTAAGAGTACGATTTTTCTCATGATAATATTTCACCACAAGAATAAGCAATAACGACACATTTCGTTTCAAGTGGATCAAAGTCAACGTTTGACAGCGTTACTGTAACTATTCACAAAGCAATATTCATTGTATCTCTCAACCTTTCCTCTCTGAAGAGAATGACAAATATGCCCAAATTCAGTTGGTAGTTTGTCAATTCTTCCTAACCGTAGCCTATTTCTTGTTTTATATTAGTAGGTTAGCAAGAACAAAATCGAGTTCAACCAAATGGCCATGAACTGTGTAGTCTTGTATTCCTCAACTTGTAATTCCTAACTGAATTTTATTCTATTATTAACACGTAAACTACAAAATTTTGAGACGCCGATAAACAAACAATAAGAGCATAAACAGACATATATAAATACATACACAACATATAATATACACTGAAGCAAATAAACACGACTTATTCCATAGAACAAACTAAAAAATATATACAATCCGTAGGGTGGTGTGACAGTCTATAGCTTGAGACCCAGCATAAATTTTTCACTGCGCCCTCTATGTGAGTAACATACATAAATTTTCTATTAAATAGTATTATCATTCAGGTAGTTGTATTATTTTGCCGGAAGATGGTGTAACTCTCTGTCGTAACCAATGCTCATGCCCCATTATTAAGGTTCAAAATGAACGGCTATTAGGTTATGATATAAATTTTCAGTTTGTATATGTAATGATGTTATGTCTCAATTCAAAATGATTACTTTACATTGCAATCATTTGTAAGTCACGTAGTGAAGCATATTTAATACTTTGATGAACCAATGTTTTTTGAGATTGAGGGAATAAATTTATACCTCCCTCAAATATTTTTAAAAGTAAATGTGGGGTTTTTATAGATATGTGTAAACATATACGATAATCTACATCCTTAAATCTCATTAATAAGCTTCAAAGAATTACGATAAGAAGAAAAGAAAAAAAGTTATTGAGTTGTGTGCTTATAATCATAAATAAAAATGAATCGTATTTTTTATTATGAAATTAACCCATATATATATATTAGTTACTTCAATGGATTATATCTGTCTATGTATGAGCTTGCATAACTTCAAAAGCCATGAAATCGTGATTACCTTAATTATAATTATACGTAAATACATAATAGTTACTTCTCATCTGATAAATTTGGTTCGGATGAAAGTCTTTATTTTACTCATATACCTATCTACATATAATCAAACTTTCTACTCCCATTGCAATATGTCTAGATTTATATATATATTAAGGGAGATAATTTTATATATGAATACGTTAAAATATTCGTTTACAAAATACAAAAAAATTTCACAACACTATTTCTATTAATTAAAGATGTCGTAATACTCATTAAAAGTTGTTATACGAGGAATAATCTTCAAATACAATAACAATACCGACATAGTAGGTATTGCAAGATACTACATTGGTTGGCAAGACACTTGGACATCAATTGACACTTAGATTATGACAATTCAGCCTATTACATCTAGTCAAAGTGAATAATTATAATTTTATGCTTCAGAAGCAAGCTCTCAAATAGTGTTGGACGATTTATGAGAATTTATGCAGATTGTGTTTGTAATATAAGATACTGCTGTATTTTATTTTAATATAAAAAACACGAGTATACCAATTAGTTATTGGTTAATGAGTCCTGTTTTACACACAATATATATTTTTTAATCAAAATTATTATTATTTGTTCTAAATATAAATCCATAAATGAAAATGAAAAGTAATAATTTAAAAAATATGAGAATTATTTAGTGACTTTTAATTAAATATCGATTGATATTGTACTTGCATATCTCGTATTATTTCTCAAATAGAGAGTCAATTTCATAAAATAAGTAGAAATTTCCTCCGTCTAGTAACACCGGGCAGGACAATAGTGAAGTGGCAGTGGCCGCGAACCGCATAGGTGTCCGCAGGAGATGGGCTGGAGGGGCTGTAGCTCCCTCCAAATTAAAGATTTTTCGCTTTTTACTCGAATACTTTATATTCGAAATTTAATTTTTCAAATTTTTTGTGAACAGCTGTGGGTTTTGAAATATTTTTACAAATGACCTTTCTGTGAAAATCGTACCACTCCGTCACTGGAAAATTTCATAAATATATGAGACCAAAAGAGTTCAACCTATCTTTAAATAGGTTTAGTTAAAATGTTCGAAGTAAAGAGAACATAAGATGCTTGAAATATAAATGAAATGAAAAATGAATGTATATAAATTATCTGCACTCATTTCCACACCCTTGATCACAAAATTATTAGGAAAGGGACTTTTATAGAGCAGGAGAAGAATAAAACTGTAATATATCACGCCAAAAATCCCATCCCGAGGAATGACGTGAATCAAAATATGCCCAAAGTGAAGTAGACAATTACATACCTATCAGAATTCTAGGTAATATTTTTCCCTTTGATACACTTGTTGCAAGCTTTCCTTAAAGTCTCTTAAGATTTAACAACACTCTTTCACTGTACCCATTTGGTATCCAACAAATCTAGATAATAATTATGTGGGAATCTCGTCCCTGCAGTTGTTTTTGTCGTAAATAATTATATCATTGATAAGCTGGAAATACAGGAAACAAATATAAGTTGTATGACGTAAGGGTCCTTGATCAATATATGCACAGGGCCTCAGGTATTAAATAAATCTAATGAGGTATTTCCACCACCTTGAAATCAATTTTGCAAAATAAATATTACGGATTACTTCTATATAATTTGTTCATTATAACTTTTAAAAGGTTAAATATCCAAGTGTTTTTGACTCAGTAAATTATGAACACCAATGAAGTAATCATCTGAATGCTTGGGTTTTTGTAAATTACGTATCATTGTTTGTGTTTGAGGAGGGTAATGTATGAAAATATGTAGGCATTTTGATAAGGAAATGATCAAACTCTATAGATATAAAGGTATATACCTACCTGTCCCTTTCTTTATCTAAGTAGTTATAATTTATATCAAATTCCATGAAAGAGTGAGATGTATTTTTTGGTAAAATATATATTTCACGCTCTTGTGAATTTAAAATATGTATATTCTATACTACAAGAAATGGTGTTGATAAAAGGAGTCCAAAAAGAAACAGGTGATGATACATAAATGTAGGTAAATATACTCAAAAAAGGAAAATATTTGGCCGAAGGTGTTTCAATCAAGTTATGGAAAACAAGTTCATGCTTGTACAATATAAAATCATAAACAAGGAAAAAATCTATTTATTCATTTTGTGGGCGTGTTGTAAGTAGGGGTTTCCCCAGAATCAAAAACAAAAGTTTCTGAATTGGGGGGGGAGGCTTTACAGATGCCCCTGTATCTTTCCAGATCCAAATTCTAGGTATTTCTTGGTGTTTTACACACTTAATTTTACTCACAAACTAAAGAACAGATTGTCATGAAATTTTGACAGCTGTCTTTTAATGTTGAGAAAAATGAGGTGACTTAAAAAACAAAACAATATCACTACCTATGTGTGAAGCCTAGGGGTTTTCCGCCCATGAATATGTGTTAATTTTCTATAATTCAACAAAATATTACTTGTTTATCACTGATTTGTTTTTGTTTTTTTGCAATTCCGTTGGATTCAAGAATTCTAAAAAGCTGTAAAACAACAACCAGTGAACTATTAGTGATAATGATAAAATATATGGTATGTAAAGAAATACTTAAATTTAACATAATTTATTATTTACGTAATATACAAATTTGTTCCTGACCTTTCTGGAACCCGGAGGGACGCAGGAAGGTCAGGAACAATGATTTCAAGGATACCCCTGAAAGACAATTTTGAAAGAAATGAGAAACGCTATACTAATAATGTATCGAATATTAAAGAGTGGCCCACGAAACTTTTTCCTTTTGATATTGCTATAAAAAAAAAGACAGATGGATATATTTTAAATTATTTTTTTTTATTTGAAAGCCTCAACATTCCGGTTAATTATGGAATACCATTTCATTCATATGGCCGCCGTGGCTGGCCCTACAGTAGGCCATTCTATCGACCCAATTTTTCAATACATTTTTGATTGTGTGAGCTTCAATAGCTGCAATGGCGACTCCAATTTCGTGTTTCAAATCGTCAATCGTCTCTGGATGGTTGGCGTAACATTTATCTTTGACGGTTCCGCACAAAAAATAGTCCAGCAAAGTCAAATCGCAGCTACGAGGTGGCCAGTTGACGTTGCCGTTTCGGATTATGATGCGATTGTCGAAGACAGTGTGCAAAAGATCCACTTTAACGTTGGCTGTGTGGCACGTAGCACCATCCTGTTGGAACTAAATGTCGTCGATGTCTTCCTTTTCCATTTGGGAAAACAAAAAATCTTCCAACATGGCCCGATAGCGCTCACCATTGACCGTAACGGCAGCTCCTTGCTCGTTTTCGAAGAAAAACGGGCCGATGATGCCGCTGGTCCACATTCCACACCAAACAGTCGCTCGTTGAGGATGCATTGGCTTTTCCAAAGTTTCGTGCATATCCACTGAGGTGGAAATGCGCCTCATCCGAAAAGATGATTTTTCGGAAAAAATGTTCATCTTCGATCAAGCGGTCTTCGGCCCATTGGGCGAACCCAAAACGCATCAGATGGTTTTGTGGCTTCAGTTCCTGGACTAATTAGATTTTGTATGGGTTCAGGCCGAGGTCTTTCGTCAAAATTCGTTGCAGAAACGTACGAGAAATGTCTAATTCCTGCGAAAGGTGTCGAGTTGATATCGATGGGTTTTCACTAACACTTTCGGCAACAGCAGCAATTTTTTCGATTGAGCGCACTGGACGAACACGGGAACGCGTTGCTTTATCCATTAACGAACCAGTTTCGTGCACAGGCTTCCGCATTTATCCACAAACTGCCTGAAAGTCGCTTTATTTCGACCAAATTTCGTGCATAATTTTCTTGCAGTTTCGTTTGAAGACTCTGCATTTTGGAAGTAAGTCTTCAGTATTTCCCAATTTTCTTCGAGCGTAAACTTAACTATTTCGTAAACCGGAGACGTTTTACTAAATATTAGGCATAATGAGAATGTTACTACAGCTGTCGAACGTCAAAAAATGGTAGTTCAAAATGCAACTGCTAGATGGGCCACCCTGTATTATTTGCATACACAAATTATTTCCATTTTTACATATTTGATATACTACTAATAAATAGATGGATTCAACTAAAGAGTCATTAATGAAAAACAACTTTGTTTTAAGCATTATTTTTTCTTTGATATTAATGGTTTGAAGAGGGGAATGATATGTGTGGAGTACATACAATATATTTTACATTAGAGCGAGGTTGGTAGTCTTTAACTAGTGTCTAAAAACTATAAAATCACAATTTTGGATTTATGATACAATGGTACAAATATTAATACTATTTTTTTATGAAACCACTTATTACAAAATAAATTTAAGAGTTTCAAAAAACTTACAATATTTATGACATTTGCTTTGGGCAACATAATTTCCACAAAACTATTACTATAAATAGATGTATGTCTGAGCTCTTAATAATTAATGTAGCTGCCCTTAGCGGCAATGATGGCTTCCACGTGGTGGCGAAAGGCCTGGCACCGGCTTTGGATGTATTGCTCTGTCATGGCGTTCCAATCCTGGCTGACAGTGGCTTTGAGGGCCTCAGTGTTTGGATGACTGACACTGCAGGCGTTCTTCTCGACATTTTCCCAAAAAGTATAGTCAAGGGGTTGGCATCAGGGATATAGGGGGCCAAAAGAACTCAAAAGAGTCTTTCAACCGAGGGATGGGGCTCTTTCATTGCTGGTGTCAAAATCCTCAATGAGCTCTTTTCACCCACTTTTTTAAATCTCTCTGAACAGTCTGGAGTAAAATCCCCGAGATCTCTTCCATGGACCCTCATGGACTTGAGGAGATTTGCCTGGGCTGTTCTCTTTAACTACTCTGAGTACAGCTTATCCTTTTTGCTGACGACGTAGACTGTGGTCTTGGAAACGCCCAACTGCTTGGATTGAGCGAATATAAATTCGTCGATCACGTTCTAGTGTAATTTTTCGGTTTGTAAGTAAGGTAGAGAGTTCAAGTTTATTTTGTTTTTTTAAATAATTGTTTAAGCTTTAATATATCGAAATATGAATTAATTTCAATCACTCAACCTTAATTAATTATTGAAGTAGTAAGTTTTCATATTTCAATGGATCTCTCGGGAGGTCCTTCATGATACATTATGCACTTCCTTTATTCCTTCATACGTTACATTTTAGTCATAAATTTTGAATTATTTTTACTCACTATGTCCATAGTTCTTATCGATTCAAAGATCTAAAGTCTCACGCTATGGATATAGGGATCAAATATACATATTCTGCAAAAAATGTTATAATAGACATTTAAAAATCCAAGAATGTGATTTGTATTATTTTTTTGTTCTTTTTAAAAAATAATTTCATAGGTAACTTTTTATCGACAAAAATTTTCACAATTTCGGACAAAGTTGGAACCTCATCCACACTTATGTATAGGTAAGGTAGGTAGTGTACTCAAGGAATAAACTAACAAGAGATGAAACTGAAGGATTAAACAATTCCATTAGTTGTCATAATAAACGTAGCTACGTGCATAAAATGAAGAAAATATTTTTTTGCGAAATTTGAGATATTTAAAAAAATAATTCAAATGAGATTCATGATAAGGTCGATAATGGTTTATAACAAAAAAAATATACATAATTGACTCAAAAAATACTAGAGAAATATCATAGACAAGATTTTATTATTTTTATATTAGATATACTAAAAATTATTAATAATATACCATTGAGAAAATGATATTTTTTTTTATTAGTAGGACAATCTTTATTTTCAATTTTTTTTCGAATATGACTTTCTCCAACAGGATCTCTCCTTTCAGTAACAAAATTTATTACTAATACAGAGAGCATTATCCACGCAATTATGCTGATTTAATTACGTACAGAAACTATGACCAAATTTGCATTATAATTTGATTAGTATTTATCCGTCAACTTCCATTTTCTGAGTAATGACTTCATCAAATAAAGATATTTCCGAATTTATCATTAATCTTCGCAAGATATCAGTTTTTATAAATTTCTTTATAGAAATTGCTTATAAATAAAACTTTTCATATTTACTAACAATTCTAATAAGTTTAAGAAGCCACCTTTAATACAAATTTTAAGGAATTCCACATAGGAGATTCCTTTGTATTTGAAGAATATTCCTAAGTTTTTCAGTGCCTTTAACCATTTCATTCTCTCTTTGAGATTCGATAGTAACTTATTTGACCATTTATTATCTGTTTTTTCATAATCCGGATGACCTGTTTTACATTCCGGAGCAATACAACGGTTCGGCTACTTTACAAAAATGAAATGTAACATTTAATAAATTATCTTATCCAATTTATAGTACATTCAAGGGAGTAAGTCTATTAAGTCATATAAAGAAAGAAAGGTATGTGTTGCCGACTAATGAATAGCTCCTAAAAAATATTTTATCTTATATATATCCTTCACTTGTCTTATCTATGAGTGTGCACCACATTTCAATATTCAATGTATATATCAACCTCTCCTCCTCCAAAAAGAAAAGGCCGAAAATGACGCTAGCAGTTATTCAATTACGTTACAATTTCTACAACCGCTGTAATAACTAATAGTAGATCATTCTCAACTTAACAAAAAGTAATTAGAGTACAGTGGTATATGTAGATATTATACGTAATATATATATAAACAATCACACGATTTAACAATTAATTTTATCATTTGTTTATAATTAAATTGTTGATATTTGGCTCTGGTATTATTCATTCAATTTCATATATGTACATATGAGTAACATAGCCGTAAATGACAGCTGTATGATTGTATATAGAATATATGTATGTATTTTATGTACAAAAGTATTTTATATCCTTTTACATAAAAACGTAGGCGCATGCTACTAAATTATATACATTTATTTGAAATAAGCAGATATATAGGTTTATGAGCACTGTCTTCATATGATTTTAAATCCTCCCAAAAAACAGCCCATTTCTCCAATCAACTGGAAGTTTTTATTATTGCACCATAAAGTTTTTAGTTTTTTCATACAATGTGTGTACAATGTACGTACCTCGAATTTTCCTACAAAGTGAAGGAAGCTTTGATCAATGAAGACAAAGTACATATAATGTAATGCATCATCTCATATGAAACCTCACATAAATAGGTATAATTATTATATAATTGGGGGAGGTTTTATTTTGAGGGTGTGCACAACGTAATTTTTATTTTATATCCCTCAACCTTAGCTTCAAATAGAGGCAGAAAAAGGCCTAATATTTACTGGGTAGTTAGCTTATGGTATCATTTTTCTTAATTTTTTGATTTTTAACAATAGAGATAATCACAGATTATTAAGAAATAATTCGAACTCTCGGCAAAAGGAAATCCTCATAGCATCTTTTCCCAAATAATCCTTCAGTCGGAGTAAGAAAAAAGGTGGAAAATGAACTTAATCAATGTTGTCATAAGGAGCTACCTTTTGTCATTGGGGGGAGGGGGGCTGAGTCCATGATCAACAGCTTACATAATTACTTATATAATAGTTTTATTAAATATATATCGTCATTATTCAACATAAATGGTTGAAGACATGTTTTCAGAGCTCAACAAGACCGCATTTGAGTTCGACAAATCAATGTTGTTCGAAAAACTAATATAGAATAACAGTAATTAAATCAACATCCGAAAGTAAACTACATAATAGCTGTTGTTGTGCAATCTCGAACAACGTTAATTTGTTGAACTCGCATTCTACATTTTTAAGCTGTGAACAATTCCTTACTATTAAATTATGAATAGTCTAACATTTGGGGAGTGTAGAGTATAATTGTCTAACAACTGGTTATCAGTTCATTTTGAAGGTTATATGAAAATTTTCTAAAAGTTAAAAAAATACGTGGTTGTAACAAATAATAGGCCTAATAAAGAAGTTAAACTACAAACCTTATTGAATGAAATAGTTGCTGAAATGAACGGACAGGATTTGAAGGAATACCATTTTGATAAGAGACAATTATGGAAGACCAATCAACATTTAACAAAAAGTACTTACGGTATAACTTTTACCTGTTAGTAGAATGACACTTAGGAAAATAACACTAAGAAAATCCCCTCTTAGAGAGTGAACTGCATTTAATCCTTCTACATAATCATCACGATAAAAATTCAACCATAATAATAATGAAGATCCTGTTTAATAAACTCTTGAAAAAACAGAAATGTGAAAGTTATTTGGACTTATAAATGCATCACTAATAGTATATTAGACGTGCTCATTAAAACATAACATTATACATTTATATTTTTATATGATATAAAATGTCATACAATCTTGGTAGCAGTATATTTATGCATTGCTTCATTCAATATACATACACTAAAGTAATGACTTTTTTACAATACCGTATTTCGGTATTATTTTTGGATGATTTTAAAGTATAATTTGAGTAAAATGTAACTGTTAAAGTAATTTGAATAAAAAATATCACGCATAAATTAATTTTAAATTTATGTTATAATTTAATGAATGCGTATATAATTTTGGATGAACAAATGTATATACAAAATAAAGTCTAAATCTTTTGATCTTCAAGAATCTAAATTATTTGCATTTAGTGTTGTGTCAGTCCTTATATATTTGGTCTAGATAAGTCTTAGGACCGGTCCTTCCTTTATATATCTATAAAATTTAGATATATGGAATACATATGAGTAAGAACCAAGGACAAACGTATTAGGTCTCCCGATATTCGTTCAAAAGACAACTTTTTTTATGAAACTACTAAAAAACAGTAATTATAAAAAATCTTGGGGTCCAATAAATATAAAAACTACCTGGTAAAATATTGAGCTAATATTTTACTAATCTTTAAAGTAGTTTATGTGTTATTTAGTTATTTATTTTAATCAAATAAAAGTAATTTCTGTCATTTTTAGGTAACATTTTATATATTACAGGACTGTTTATTCTAGTTGAGGTTCTTATTGTTAGATCTGTCTGACGCTGTTGAAAAAAATATTACTGATAAGTAATATCTAGAGATCTCATTTTGTTTTAATAGTGCTAGGATAAGGTGGGTACGATACTTATGATATTAAGGAATTAATAACTTTGTTAATATCAGCTGCCTGTTATTTGTTTTTGGGAGAGAAAATGAATTACCGCTATAACAGAAAATCATTGGAGGAGAACGTTCTACATTTAAAATAACATTGGTGCAGGTAAAATATTATAATTATATTAAATTCATATATATTTACTTTATTATGCATTTTAAAACAATTTACAGAAAAGGGTGATCGGAAGTTTCGTCCTGAGAAGTTTGGCCCAGGGAAATTTCGTCCTACAGAAGTTTCGCCCTGCGGAAGTTACGCCTTCATACATATATTATAGCGTAAATGTATCCTCCAAATATAATTTAAGGTCTTCCTTTACTTGAAGTCCTTAGTAATTAATTATGAAATTATGGCATTATAATTCAATTTGTATGTAGTAATTCATACATTAGTAATACTCCCTTAAGGATTTAATAGTTATAATTGGACTATTCCTCATATTAGTATTAGAGTTAGGAGTGAGATAGTTCAGAGTTATGTTTTCATATTATTAAGGTACTTATACGTTATTGAGACTTATGCTGATGAGTAGTTTAAGAAAAACCTTAAATTGTAAATTTAAAAATATATTTTCCCATAATTATTTTGATATTGTTTAATCTTACCTAGGATTGGGCTTAAGGCCACCAAACACAAGGTTACTATAAAGTATTGTTATAGGAATGGCAAGAATCAAAAAGAGAAAAGTGAGCAAATGAAATACCATTTAATAATTTTTCCAGCATTCATGTTGATATTTTCTATAGAGTTCATTTTACATTAACGAACACAAGAATGCATTACAAATGACTTAATGTGGGGGAGGCTCATTTTAAAACTTAAATTATGTTTGGAGGATACATTTATGGTATTATATTTGTATGAGGGCGAAACTTGACAGGGCGAAACTGCCTGGGATGTAACATCCTAGAACTACATGAAAGAGAGGCGATAATTCTTCATTTAGAAAGAGAAGTTAACACCACAACTACCTATTAAATAATATAAACAAATGTGACGAAAACGCTGGCCCGTACTTGTTTTTTACTTTAAGATTACTAGGAACCTAACTCAAAATCTAAGATTTGCTACTTGTAAACTGGGCTTGGCATTATATATAGGGGAAATTACATCTTATTTTCATACTAAACCCTTGTAGATATGAAAAATAAAAATAAAATGAACATTTATCTGCATTTATGAATATAATACGATGTACTATTATTACTATTAGTTGGATTGTAACTTTGAACAATTGCATCTAATCATTGGTAATATACACCATTATCTTAATATTGGGTATATTTTTATAATAAAAAAATCATCAGTATAGCAAAGAAATCAATTATATATTAAGAATCATATGTAGGACTATACATAAAATGTTCATTACTCGTGTGAAAAAAAAAGAACAATAATAATAAGATCTTCATTTATGTTAATATAGAGTTCAATGTAATTATCTCGATAACAGAACTAAATATGATGCATTGAATAAGCTTCTGTTGTCTTGTGATTTTTACTATTCCCTCCAGAAAGAGATATATATTTTAGTAAACATTTGAATATTCCTCGGGAAATCGAATTTTCTAAAGACTTCCCACTTTCATATTGCTTGCAGTAGTTTGTAATAAAGACTAATAATAGTTATACAAATAATAATAGAAAGGATTTTGAAATTTCTACTCGCCCGACAACAATCACAATATCAAAATAACATTTGCATGTCCAAATTAAAACCGAATTAATAATTAAAATAAATGTGAACTCATAAATTGGGAATGTAAATTTTGAAGAATACAATAGATGCTATATTATTTTTTCCATCATTTCAAAGGATGAGCTATGGACGGATGATGAGAACTCTCAATGCCTCTCATTAGGTATCTTAGTGGATTATTCGGGCAGTCCCATGGAAGTCCTTAGTCCTTATAAGTAGACGTATATACTGATTCCATGGAAGATCAGGATGAATTTATAAATAGAGACAATGATTAACGAGATCAGAAGTCACTATCAAAGACCTTGATACGAAGAGGCACCTGCACAATGAACATTAAAGAAGATGAGATCCACCGAGTGAAGCAGTTGTTCATGGGATCTTGCCATAGGAGTCAAGATCCCTTGAACAGAACATGAAATTGAAAAAGACTTCAAACTGTTTAATACAGTTTAGCTATACTCAAGAAAATTGCAATAATACACAACGAAAGCAGAAAAAACAATGAACATATAGTCACTAGACGTGAAACTTTCACTCCCAGCTATGGAGCTTGCTCAAGTTTATTGGACGGGCCAGAAACTTATGAACAAATTATTATTACTACTAATACGGAGAGTTTGGCAAAAAATAATATCAAAAGTCCTGCGAGTGTTAAAAACTCGACAAGAATTTCTCGTCAAGTCTCAAAAGTTAAATTATTACCCAATAGACTGAGGTCTGGGTCCTATTCAAAAAGAAAAGTTTCTGCTTCTAGCATATCAACAAAGGTGATGTTGAGAGTCAACCTGAATAGCAACTTAGAATATCATGATTACTTTCCTAATCTTAAATTGTTATTCCCTCATAAAACTGGAAAGAAAGTACGCTATTGTTAGGCTCCTAAAACACATTAAATATCAGGACATCGTAGCGCTTACTTACACTAGATGTTGCCTTGAAAATCATTTTTGTACTCCAGAGATTTATCTAACTTTTACTGCATTTGATAAAACCAACTCAAACCCAAAACATGGCGTTGCATTATTAATTAATAGGAATTTGAAGCCAAAAATACAGTATAGGGAACTGTAGGGTAATCTATTAAAGGTATCGGTCAGCTATTCTGGTCTTGAGTTTGACATTTTAGGCCTAAATGGGCCTAACTTTTATTGCTCTGATGTATTCAACCATAAACTTTTACCTTTATTAGCTCATAGACCTACAATAATTACCGAAGAGTTTAATATAAAACTAGCATGGACTCTAATAATCCTAAAGCAAACTCCCATCAACGCTCTGAAGCAGAGATTTCCTCTATTATCAAATCATACGATTTTTACAACGCGGCTAAAGCTTTAGACGATTATAGTCATACTTTTTACTCCTACGACAAATTTTCCAGACCTGTATCATCAAGGATATACCTTTTCCTCTACAATAGTATCTCAGAGCAATCCATGAAATATTACAAAATTATCGGATGATAGAGCACTGTGTATTCAAATGGACCCAGCTCTTAATCTGAACATTAAGAAAAAAATACATAGGGAAGCTAAACTCTTCTTTAATGAATCAGCAAAGAGTAAATAATAAAATCATCCAACTTATAGAAACCACTAGATGCAATGTCGTTGATAGCGGAGATGTATTCACCAAAGTACAAAAAATACTAGAAAGTATATAGAATGTATGAAGGTAAGCTGGTGCCAGAGAAGCCGCTACTAGAGCTAGAAACATAGATACTATCGAAAACAGATATAAACAGGATGCATCTGATCATGAAAAAAAATACAAACTAGATCAAATCTATCTCATATCCAATTTAGCATCCAGAATAAAATTGAAAATGAACAACATCGTGGACTTGTCTGGATCAAGGCTACAATGCATTCATCTTAAAAAGAGAAGAACTAAGGAGAAGAATATATCAATTATATACCGCGACTGCGAAACAACTGAAAATCTTCAAGCTTTATTTGCAGAAACACAAGAATTTTACGCTACCCTAAACCGTTGTTTCGATTGCAATGCAATGAGCAAATGTTCAAGATGAACTTACAAATGTACAAATTTTTGTGAGTACTTGACAATAACTTTATTATCCTAGCCGACGATAAAAACCTTATTGAAAATAATATAATTACTCAAAAGATAATAAATTTAGTTAAAATTAATGTAAAACTAGGCCCATCTCGTTTTACTTTTGAATTTTATAAAAAATATATCTTTCAACTAGGGCATATTTTATTAAAGTTGTATGAAAAGGTTTTGAAAGCATTGGTTAATTTCCGGAAAACGCATCAGATGCCAATATTGTTTTAATTACTAAAATAATAAAGGATACAACATATGTTGAAAACTTACGCCCTCTCACCATACAAAATTGTTTGTATAAAAAACTTTTAGACGTCATTTTAAATCAAATTAACAAAGTTCTGAAGAAAATTCCCAATACGACTTTTTAAAGAATAAATTAATGGACTCTATTCCTTTCACATTGCAATCTCTATTAGAAGCTGAGAATAGCTTATCAATAATGGCAGTTGACTTTGCTAAGGCTTTCGATACATTATCACACGAATTCATAGATAGGACACTGTATCGTAAGGAATTGGGAGACTACGTCATTCGAATGGTTGAAGTAATCTTGTCAAGATCAAAAACAATAGTACACTACAATAATTTTTTCTCGAATAAAAAAGGGATCTACCAAAGGGATCCGTTGTCAGCCACACTATTTATTATATGCTTGGACAAATTAGTTCAAAATATACATTAGGAAAATATGATAAAGGGAGTTCAATTACCAAATAGGACTTTAATATGTATCTGCTACGCTGATGACATGACAATGATAGTGTCGGGGAATCCTTTTATTACTATCAAATCAGTTATAACCTTCTTAACTCTAATATCAAGTTATTCGAAGGAGTCTGAACTTTTCATCAATGAGGAAATAACTTAATTGTTATTTTCATATAGTAACCTTATGGACAAAGTATGGCCACTTTTTAAATTCACATATAATATCCATTTCTCGGGATTTTGAATTGGCGTCAACTCTATCACATTGAATTACAAAGAGATTCTGTCCAAAGTTAAGAAAACTACAAAACACTTTTAACTCCATAATTTGCTTACTTGGGATAAAATATGAGCATGGAATATGTATAATGGTCACTCATCTTCTCCGAGTAACTCATTTCTGTGCGAAAATGTCTTCTGAAATAAGAGATATTCAGGAGTCTTTTTTTACACTAATAAAGAAGAAGAACATATCCTTTCAAACAATGCAGAATCCCTTGAAACTTGGAGGTTTGACTATAATACCCATTGAAGACATGTGGAAATGTAGCAAGATGCAGAATTGAGGATTGCTTTCAGTCTAAAAATACATAGTACATATTTTTCGTAGTAAGAAGGCCTCAGCTAAAAATGTACTAGTGTAGGGCCCTTGGCATAGTGAAGTTTGAGAAATGCTGGCTTAGGAAACATATTAGTTATCATAATATTGGGGCCTGACAAGCTTAGTAGCGGACCTTGATCCATAATCTACTCCACCCCTTCCCTCTTGTATTTACACCGTCTGTTGTCTAAAAAAAAACCCTTTCTAGACGCATAAGAAGACCTTAGAAATTTGAAACACAGATACAACTGTATCACCCTGGCGACGTAAAAAAATCATTGGAAAATGCTACAATTCCACAAAAAAAAAAAAAAAAACTCAGAAAATTGACTTATTGATTAAAGTTAATTTATTTTTTTGTAATATATATTATATTTTATTTATATATACAAGAACCGAGACCAATATATTGATTCTGGTTTAAGACTATATAGTCTCGGTTTGACTTTGTCGGTTCTGGAACAAAAGTACAAGAACCGAGACCGATTACTTAACTAAATAATGTATATATATATATTGTGTATAATATTATGTCAATTGAATGTTTATATCTCACATAGTAATCTTCGTTGAGTCTCAAAACAGTTGAATTGTACAAATGTTGTACTATTCTTCTTTTTTTTTTTAAAGTTGGAAATTATTAATAGCTTAAGAATGGCTTCTTCGAGTTCAACCAATCAATGCACATAATTCTAATAATGGACTAGAGTATTCGAAAAATCGACAGCTGATAAAAAATACATACGAGTTGTTGATATTTTGGGGATACCAATGCCAAAACGGCAACGGTGGATATTTAGGATGTTGTCCTTATTCTATAGAACTGAAAAACCATGTAACAAACGTCTCTCAATGTCAAAACCTTAAGGAACTCAAACTTTGGCTTGATGCATCTAAAGTTACTATTAAAGTACATATTAAGCCTTAATATATTCATGTATGTATGTAGGTCTGAGTAAAGGCTTCACAAACAGAGTTTCTACTTTCAAAAGTAAATTGCCAATAACCGGTTTTTTCATCTAACTTATTTTCATGAGTTAATACGCAATTTGTATTTTTCCTTTCATACGTGTATTATCTAATCCATGACTCAAGTTCTTGTTTACCATGAAGAAAATTTAAAAATGTATTATGACTTATGTTTGAGTCAAAAAAGAATACTTTTTGAAAAATGATTTACATTCTAATGTATGTAGCTTGAAGGTGTTCTACGGTATACCAGTACTTTAGTGGTAAAGAGAGAATCGTACATTTAAAATGGTAATATACTAACTTGGTAATGAAACAATTACATAGAGCACTCATGCATCTTTTTTTATCCAACTAACCCATCGACGATGTAAACCTTCCAATTTCTGAATTGACCCTACCAACCAAACAAAACTGTTCTTTATATTTAAAAAAAAAAACGAGAATGAACCTGCAACCCCTCTTCAAAATTTTTGTCCAGAATCCGGTACGAAAATCTTAGTATCGTGACAACACTAGTAAGTACATTATGCATAAGCTAGATAATGCTTGTCTGTCTGTCTGTAAATAACTCATTTTTGAGTGTGGGTTATCTTGGAAAAACAAGATAATAATTTGTGATGAAAATCAGATGCATTTTTTAGCTTACCTGTTTTTTTGGAGTTGGGAAACTGAAGATTAAATTTTCTTTTCCTAAGCTGTTGTCATTATTATTGAATTCGTGAGGGTTGAACTTCCTTTTATACTACATACAAGCTATTATTGATGTATACGAAACCGGATAAAAGACGGAGAGTAACACAGAGGATTTGTTACAGAGTTATAGATCTAAGTCCTTATTGAACTCATAGTATTTCTAAGATATGTCCGTGTATATTTATTTATCCCCCTCCTTCCTCGTTACAACTGCTTGTAGCTGATTTAATCAAAAGTCAAAACAGCTAAATTGTTCCCTTCTACTCCCGGTAGTGTTGTATAGTTCACCTAAAATTTAATGAAATGAGGAATGACATTGGAATTTCAACTTCGTTGACCCAAAAAAGTATCAAAATTAGATTTTTTCTTTCTTTCTGAATTTAAAAACATTACATTCCCACAAGATCTAATTTACATTCAGATATTCGATTATTAAGGGAAAAATCAATTTATAAATCAAATAATATGATTAAATGTCAATAGAAACTTTCAAAAACGATCTACATACTTTATATATTGGAAAATCAATATTACATACATTTTCTCTCTCCTACAAATCACTCATCATACGTGTACTAGTTCATATTTATTATGATTGAAACTAGGTCAAAGGCAGACTTTTGTTTTGTTTTTATCTACGGTTATTACTTCTAGATCGATATTTTGGACAAGAGTCGGTGTCAGACCACTCACCAAAATTTAACCTGTCTGAAATCGTTTTCCATTATTACATAGAAGTGAATCAATCTAACAATCGGTAGCGTAGGAACCATAAGGGCTATTGGCTTGTTAATTTTTTAGACTAAGTCTTATATTTCTAAAATAAAATATCATTTAAGTAATTTGTTTTCAAATTACATTAGTCAAAAGTTAGAAAAACATATCACATAACGTTCACAGACTACGACAGATCACTATAGTCCAATGACGTCACAACTGTGTCGGGCAGAACACTTGAATGACACGCTTGCATGGTTTAGAAGAGCACACATAATGATGAAAATCCAGCGTATTTTTTAGCTGGCTCGTTTTTTTTTGGAATTGATAGTCTGAGGAATGAATTTTCTTTTCCTTAGCAGCTGTCATTATTATTTCATTTTGAGTAGTGAACATCCTTTCCTAAATAGATTCCATTATATTCTAAACCTGATTGAACATTTGCTCGTGCTCATTAAAGATGGAGGGTAACCCTGAGTTGTTGTTTTTTGTTTTTTTGCAGAGATATAAGTCCTTGTTGGACTCAGAGTAGAATTTGGGATCGACATTTTGAGTAATTCTAGAAAATGTCCTTGTTTATATCCATTTCTCCTTCTTGCCTAGTCACAGCCGATTGTAGTATATCTAATGAAAAGTCATCTCTCCTCCAAAACATTCTTCAAATTGTCAGGATTACCATGTTACTTTTCGGTTTCTTTTTTTTTTTTTTAATGCACATTCTACTATGAATTTTCATCATTAAAAATTTTCTATATATATATATATGCCTTGAGTTTAGCCATTATTTTAATTTGCTGAATTGAAGCAATATTTGATAATTTGAAATCAAAATTGAGGTCATTAAAAATGGATTTGAATATCAGTGCAAATGGAAGTTTTTAGATAAGATCGATCAAGATTTTTATAGGAGTGATTCATAATTCCTGGACCGAATAGCAACAATATTAAAGTTATTACAACTATTTATGATTTGTTATTTTAGGGGTTTCATACAAGGACTGAACGATATGGAGACAGATTCATATTTTGATGAGATATGATAACGTGAAACCCAAACAAATAACTGTAAGACAGTAAATAATCTTTTATGCATGAGATCTAACGTTTAGTCATTAACATTAAGTTAACTAAATAAATTAAAATCAAACTTGTGTGTATAACTTTTACATATTTTTTGCCAAGAAAGCTAGCTTATTAACCATGTCTGGGTTCAAACAGGACTTTTCATCACTGACAATGTTCTCTGATGTACTTAATATTCTCTCTGATGGAGAGCTGGTAGCTTGGACGCATAAGTATTTCCTTGCCATGATGCTCAGTCGGGGAAAGTTGATTTTTTGAATTCTCCACCAGAGAAGGGGATTCTCTTCTGTGTCAATTGTAGAGGACTGCATGTAGACACTCAGCTCACTTTCTATGGCATTAGTAGGATCGATTGTCATTGAAGTACTTGTCGTGGTTCTTTTAAAGAAGCTTGCCAACGACTTTTTGGCTTTTTTGGTAGGTGGCTGTGAAAGTTCTTCCACTCTCATGCACTCAGTAGAATGCTAAAAAATAGTTTAAATAATATATGTAAAACAACAGAAAAATGATGAATGAGGCAGCAAGTATAAAATAAAATGTTCAATTAAATCTAATATAAGATATTGAAATATTAATAAATTATAATAATTTTTATTAGTTATTATTACCATGCTCTTCATCTCTGATACGAGTCTTGCTTTAACTATAGGGATGTCACAGTCACTGATATATTGTGTCTTGTATCTTGGATCTAAGAAGGAACTCACATCAAGGAGCTCTTGTATGACTTTGTCTTCATACTTGTCATTTATGAACTTCCATATTTTCTTTTTCAATGACGAGGTTATATCTGTGTCCCCCTCCTCTTTTGCCAAAATGGTTGAGTGAAACAGGTTGAGTACGGGTTTGATGTGTGAAACACAAACATAGCCCTCCCCTGATAGAGCATCTGTGAACTCAAGTAATGGCTCTAGTGCCTTGCAAACTGATTCTAGGACATTTAGATCATGATGTCCTAAAATTAGGTACTTTGTGTCTTTGTCCTCTGAGAGTACCTCATGAAGAGCTTTTTCCTGCTCCAGAACTCTGTTAATCATGTGAACCCTAGTGCCCCATCTAGTACAGCACTCTGTTATGAGGCCGTGAACAGGAAGATTTAAGCGCAGCTGGACTTGTTCAAGTGCCCTTCTTTTACTCAAGCTCAGTGAGAAGTAAGACACCAACTTATTACAGCCACTGATGGCACTATTGATCCTAGAGTCAGATTTCACTGCATTCTCTAGAAAAAGATAAGTGTAGGTATATTAAGTAAGATTTCAATTCCTAAATAAAAATTTATTAATGCTGATTCCCTCCATCAAAGTTATTATTACAATCAAGATAGTATACGCACCTATTGCCATATGTAACATGTGCATAAAACACTGAAGGTGCATCCTACCATATAACTCCAGAGCATTAATCATGTTTGATGCATTATCAGTCGTCACACAAACTTGTTGATCCTCCTCCAAGTCCCACTCTTCCAATGCACCACGTATCTGTTCAGCTATATTGTTCTCTGGATACTGCTCCTGAGGAAGGAAGAAGGTCTGAAGACAGCAGGTCTTCATGTCAAAGTTTTTTGTTACAAAATGGACAGTCAAACTGATATATATCTCAATTGTCCGACTTGACCAATGGTCTATAGTTATTGCGAAAAAATCGATTTCCCGGACAGCAATAGCAGCATCCATTTTACACTTATTGAAGAGCTTCGGAATTGCCACTTGATAAAAGTATGATGGAGGTGGTATTTTATAAGACTTGTCTAGAGTATGAACCATTTTTTTAAAGCCCTCTTTAGAGACTGTGTTGATAGGCACCATATCTTTTGCAAGGTGAAATGCTATGCCTTCTGTAATATCTTTATTTCTTGTGGATGATGACTCGTTGGGTGGAGTAGTAGCACATGACGAAATTGTGATCAAGCTTCGAGTTCGCTTCTTTTGGGATGATTGAGAAGTAGTTGCCCCTTGTATTTCTCTTAAAGCTATACACTCGTCATGCAACTCAGGATGGTGATGCTTCAGATGGTGAAACATATTTGTTGTACTACTTTGCTTTGTCGCAATTTTGGTCATACATGTCTTACACAACACCATGCTCTGGTTTATATCATCTCTATGAAATCCAAAATACCCCCAAATAGCTGAAGTTGATTTATATTTTGGCATTAAATCAGATCCGATTGTACCGTTTGCGCAAATTTCTTCTGCACTCATGTCACTTTATTTTTTAGTATCCCCACTGAACTGTTGGTATATTACGTATTTTTTGTGCAAAGCTCATCAGCTTCCCTTTCCCTGTGTTTACCTCTCAGATGTTTGTTGTTAACTGGATTCTGATCCATAGTAAAAGCGAAATAACGTATTTTGTAGTCTGCTGGCAGTAGTAGTGCATTCCAGGGTAATCGATATACACACGAGGGCAGACACGATATAATACACGATAAGGTAGTCACGATACACGATATGGGAATCACTTTAAAAAATCATTCTCTTTTCATTTTTATTATTAACGTTGAAAGGAAAAATGGATCCTCTTTTTTAATACGTTCCTAGTCTGTATAAAGAAGATTACATAGTTATTGACATTATTGTAAATATGATAGCGATATGGAGGGTCACAAAAACGATACCATATATAAAAAGAGTATCTTTATTATTGGTTATTGTTATTGATAATTATATGTATTTGATCCTGTTCTTGGTGGGGGGGAATAATTGATTCTTATTTTCTTTCTTTTTTTAAAAACATAATAATATCCTCAACAATGACGTCAAATTTAATAATATTAGGAATTTCTATAAACGGATTTCTAGTTACATCCCCCACCCGGTGGAATAATCGAATTAAAACTTATCCCACCCTGTAAAAATTGTCCAGAAGATAAAACTGATTGGATCAGACCTAAATTGATATACCATCAAAATTTTCAAACTTTCTTTTTGAACAAAGAATAAAGAATACCTTGGGACAGAAGCGTTTTGTTATGCTAGTTCACATACTTGATGCCTTTAATATTTTGTATTCAAATAAATGTGCCTCTCACGAGTCGGCCTTTTCGATCAAGGAAATCATTAACCCACATATTGGATCTTTTGGATATGAATCCGGTGGCAAACGAAAGGAAATAATTATGACAAAAGAAAACAAATAATGATTTCAGGTATACAGGTGCATCTAATCATTTGTGAAATATCGGATTGGATCAGAAAACATTTTTTACTATTATCGAAGTGGAAAATATTTTCAGATTAGTTTTTGTATTTTTACAATATATATATGACTAATCAAAAAATCATCAAACTGCTAATTTCTTCATATTTACGACCTCAGAACTCAAAGTAGGATTGAGTTACGGATCCAATATTTCATTCCTGAGTAGGACTACTAACGAAGACACCACATACCAAAATTTGAGTCACATTCCCTTCTCGTGGAATGACCCATATTACCATACTATGTTACCATATTAACACCTATATAAATATTGAGAATAATCGATTTTTTGGGGGGGGGGATGTTAAAAAAAGAAACCGAAAATCAACATGGTAACCCTGAGAATTAATAGTATGAATGGAAATTAACAAGGACATAGGCAATAATTATTTCGATGTCGATCCTAAACTTTACTCCGAGTCCAACAGACTTACTAACAACAACTTACTAAATAACTCTGCAACAAATCCTTAAGGTTCCTCTTTTATAAGCAGAAGCAAATGTTCAAACTGATATTGTATATATCAATGATAGCTTGTATATAGTAGCCATGAAAGTTTACTCCTTAGGAATTAAATGAATTTATAAGGACAAAGGTCATTGTCTCATTTTGGATATGAAAAAGTCGATGAAGAATTCCTTTAAAATAATAATAATTAAGAGGAGCAAACTGCGTTAAGCGGCAAAATATGCATCATCATTAATACACCTAATAATTTGAAAGTAGTATATAGTATCGTGAATATTATATAAAATTACTTTGGTATGATCATAACAATATAAAATTTAACCTTGCTTCAAAAATACTACATAGGAAGGTGTTCACTTATGGTCCAACTCATAATTAAAATCTGAATACTTTGAATTTTAAACTTTAAATAGATCTAATTTATTAATTAACAATAGAATTTCCACAAAATTAATACTATAAATAGATGTGTATCTGAGATATTATGTAGCTGTCCTTAGCGGCAATTATGGCTTCCATGCGGTGGCGGAATCTAGTATTCTGTCATGACATCCTATTACTGGTTGGCAGTGGCTTTGAGGGCCTCAGTGTTTGGATGACGAACACAGCAGGCTTCCCCTCGACATGCACTTAAAATGAGTGGTCGAGGAGGTTGGCATCAGGACTATAGTGGGCCAAAAGTGTCAAAAAAGAGTTCGAAAGACTCTTTTAACTGAGAAGATGGATTTTTTTCATTTGTAGTGTCAAAACTGTCCTCTCCGTCCACACAAGGCCCTTTCTAACCACCTTTTTGAGAACTCTCTGGGTTGTCTGCTGTAAAACACCAAGATCTCTTATATGGGCCCTCAAGGACAATAGGGGATTGTCCCTGGTGTGTTTTCTTTAACTCCTACGGTTCCAGTTTGCCCATTTTGACAGAGAACTTCTCTCTCTCCGACGTTTCATCCTTGTTGACTCGTAGACAATGGTCTTGTAGACGCTTAACTGCTTGGAGTGTGCTAATGATCACGTGAAAGTGTTATCTTGTCAACTTGTACGTAAGCTGGAGAGCTCAAATTTATTTTTCTTTGTAACTAATTGTTTATGCTTCAATATATCGAAATATGAATAGATTTTACTCGCTCAACTTTCATTAATTATTGAATTAATAAGTGTTCAGATTTCAATGCACCGCCGAATACTTTTAAAAATAATTCTCCACAGATTGTCTGAGTGAAGAAAATATTTCATTTTCCTGTATAGTAAAAGTATATAATTATTTATTATACATATTATCTAATAATTATTTGTTGAGGTTTTGCATTTTTTATGCTACGATTGATGGATTCAAAATATCATAATTCATGCATTTAACACTTACGTTCACAGTGATTTTACATTGGCTATATATTAAAATATATGTATAGGTACGTTTTAAAATATCATTAATAAACTAGAAATTTAATGTTTCCCTATAAAAAATGGAAGATTTTTATAGGAAAAACTCATTTATCAGACATATGATGTGTAATGGTTATAAAACACAATGCAGTCATACATAGGGATGTAAATTGTGCTTATTCTTTAGATGGTCCCTTATCTGTGAAATTGGTCAAGAGAAGAAATAATTTTCATTTCCTTAGGTATTGCTATTATTATTTTAAATCCTGTGTTGTGAAATTCCTTTTCTACTGCATTCAGTTATATTCAACCCCTGATTCAACATTCGTATGTGCTCAAAAAAGACGGAGAGTAACCCTGAGGATTTGTTGCGGAGTTATAATTGTAAAAAAAAATGACTGTTCGGCTCAGAGTAGAATGGAGGATCGAAATTATGTGAGAAATTCTTGCAAATGTCCTTGTTTATTTCCTTTTCCCTCTCCTCCCTCGTCACAGCTGATTGTAGTTGATCTAATTAAACATCCAGACAACTAAGCTGCTCTCTTCCAAAACATTATTCAAATTGTCAGGGTTACCATATTGATTTTCGGGTTGTTGTTGTTTTTTTACATTATCAAAATACACATGATTTTAATCAATAGACATAGATATTACTTGAATACTTGTTCCTTTTGTTTGGAGAGACCACATTACTAACCCACCTCCACCTTTGAAAAAACATAAAAAATCAAATATGTAAAATTTTTGAAGAGGTGACTATTTAGAGAACCCATTACTAAAAGGATGTCACATCCTCCCCCATGGAATTTTTTGGGTGTAAGTATAACCTACTTTTGATATCTTATCAACCTTCTATTTTGAAAAAAAATGAAATTCTATATTTATAATTAAGTATTATCAATTAATAGGCTAATAACACACACACATTAGTCGAGTACATACATACATTGAATTGACTTCCTCTTTCTCCTTCCTTTTTGAATCGGTTGCAAAATCATTTTCTCTTTTATAAGTCAAGTCACTTAAGTATGTATGTCTTGTAAATCATATGGTAAAAAGATTGTTGTTTTTTGTTTTGTTTTTTTCACATCATAACTGTATTTTTTATCTTGACTACAATAAACACCTCTGTATATGCATTCTTGTATGTACTTATACATACATATATAAGTCAAGAACAGTTATGCTATTTTCATAGATTATTGACTAAAAGTTGTTATCCAATTTATATAGGAATATCCGCCTCCATTATTTGGAAAAATACTTATTGTTAGTTACATTGATAGAGAATGTTAACACTGACGTATAATATTAAACAATCAAATAACCATTGGAATACACCATGTTCGAAGAGTTATATTTAGTTTCATTTTGGACACGTTAAAAAAATCAGACTGCAGGGGTGTCCGTTGAATTATATTTTGGGGAGGACTTGGCTTTAATTTTTGGAAAAAAAAATCAAAAAAACATAGCTATTCACAAAAAATTAAATTCATAGCTGTTCAAAAAGTTTTACTTTTTTTTGCGGACATCCTTTCCCTCACAATTTGAAGAACATTTTAGAGGAGAGCAGCTTAGTTGTCATGACGTTTTATTAGATTGCCTACAAGCAGCTGTAATAAGAGGGAAGAAGAACAGAGGCAATAATTACTAAGAACATAAGAATGTTTAACCCCATTTTGTATACATCAATCATATGTTGTCTGTAATAGAAAAGGAGTTTTACTTTTAAGGAATGAAATAATAATTATGGCAGCTCAGAAAAAGACAATTCACTCTTTAGATTACCAATTCCAAAAAAAAAAAAAAAACGACGACCTTAAAAAATGCAACTGAAATGCATTGCTCATGTGTAATTATTTTAAAGAATGTATAAATATTAAGGAAACTTAATCTAATTACTTTAAAATTGAAAACATATTTATTGCAATTTCACCTTTATTGTACGTACATATCTTTGAAAAAATCCCCAAAATCAGTCAATTGTTAGAATTCAACCAATTACCTTCTGAATACAATAAAGGGTCAACTGCTGACAAAAAATACATTGAAGTGATTAATATTTGGGGGACATATTAGGAGTAGGAATTTGGGCTCAACTTTACAAGAGATCATTTGATTTCAGCCCATTGACGTTTTAAAACCATCCCTATTTATACGATAGCACATCACTAATTTATACATCTTGTATATTTGCAAAAATAACCTGGTGAACATTTACTCTTTTTCAAATGAATTATGAATACGTTGAAAATACATAAATTTTCAAGGATGAAGATGATCTTTCTCTTTACATACTATGAACATAGAGCTCAGCATTGAGAATTTTTATGTAAGGCCAATCATTAATATAAATCATGAAATTTCATTAAATGTTAAATTAAACACACACATTAAAGGTTAAATCAAAAGAACGTGCTTTATTATAATATGTACATAATTCAAGTAGGCACTGCTTCAAGTATTTAAACTAATAAGACATTGCGAGTTTGATAGGAAACAGAAGTCCTTGTTTCATTTCCTTTTTTTTCAATCATCTGCTTTTACTCATTGATGAGTACCTAAGTAATCAAAGCCATTAATTTACATATTCATTTGAGTACTAAATTGAGTAAAATATATGCTAAACTTTTATTATTACAATTCCTCACATTTGTGACACTTGGATTTATTAGCAATGGGCATAATAGGCTAGAACACCGTTCTGTTAATTATAACTCAGCTGCCCAATTTACTTGTGACAAAAGCAATACAAGCTGTAATAATTTTAATCTCTTAACAAGATAATACAGAAATATAGTACGATAACATTGTACATTCCAAAGTATGAATTTTAAACCATTGTATAATAAATAAAATATTTTTTTAAAGCAATGAATCAAGATTCTAAAATAACCTTAAAAATGATTATTCTAATTTTAAAGCCAAGAAAATTGCTCATGACTAATGAAATGTGACGAAAAATTAATGCGATCCTTTTTTTTGTGTTTTAATGAAATTATCCATACGATATCATTTATTGATGAAAAAATATAGATGTTCGGAAGTTGCTCCATTACTGTGGAACTGGAACTTGCTGTTGACCAGACTCTAGATGTTACTGGAGAAATCAAGGACTTCCTTGAAATTCTGTATTCCTTATATAACCAGTTACCAAAAAATACGTGTGAGTTAAAAATTTAGAAATCTCCCACATAAGTATTGAACAAGTGATCAGTGTCCACTGGGTAGCCTCATCTTTCAGAGCTATCTCGGAAATTAAGGCCAAACATATCTATGATCCATCAAGAAATGTTGTAACAGAGGGTCCAAATTAAAAGGTCTACTATCCAAGCTGTTCTACATCAACTTTTTGCAGCCATGGCTGATGTTCAGACTGAAATAAACAATTTAACAGAAATTCTTCAACACAGAAAGATCACTATTCCAAAAGCACATCGCATAATGAACGCTATGTTAAACTTTTAGAAATATTGAACAGCATCCCAAGACAAAATGTGACTGAAGTTAAACAGGAAGTGGAAGGTAGAGCAGTTAACTGATGGCAAACGTACCACAACTAATTATGTTCAGTTCATCTAATCAGGATGAGACAACATGAATGAAATACTTTTCACAACCGCAGCAAACAAAGATCAGACCAGATACATAGCAAACCAAAATAAGGTTAATAATAGTATTTTATATCAAATATCTGCTCTCAAGCCTAAAATATGGGACCACAAAAATCTTTGATTTGGAGAGGATGAAGTGAGGACATATATAAAATGTTATATATGTTTCAATTTATAATTGTACCTCTGCCAAAGTGCAGTTTTTATTAATTTCTGATATTTTGGGGTGTTAGTTCCCGCAGCCCAACTTTTTTCTTGTTGGACATGCGTCAACGAGGTTCGGAAATAATTTCAAACCACTACAATCATTGGTTGTTAGGCATAAGGAGTGTCACGCCATATAAAGCCAACAACCTAAGACAACGAGGTAACTTCGAAAAAGTAGGTTTCTACTTAATATTGGAATAGGTATGAATGTTTTGTTTTGTTTATTTAACCTAAGAATTATTTTCCAATTATTATGATTGCTATTTAAGTGGAATCTATCTTTTTATATGATTGAATAATTGTAATACTCATAATAATTAAAAGGAACCCCCAAAAAATGAAGGTATTATTGTTTTATTGTATGAAACTGATAAATTATGAACATTTAAAAATGTAATTTATTTACATTAACATAAATTTGATACTTTACTTGGAAACAATTCGGATATACCATAAGACTTGTCCTGTCTTTCATAACTTGGCTAGACTTATATTCCAAGACTTTGGAACGTTTCGCTCAAAACTTGACATGGAATTTAAAAAAATTCTTCGTGAATAGTTCTACTACGCAGTCATAAAAAGTTTCACAGAAACTTCGAAATAACATTTGCTTTGTATGTACATATATCAGGGGTGTCTGCAGGGGGTGGGCTGGAGGGTTGTAGCCCCCCTAAAAAAAAAAAATACATATATCTTAAGTGTAATCTTGCGGACACCCCTGTATTTAATGTACTATGGATGTATTGTATATGTTAATAATATGTATGATGAATTGGAAGGATTATTTTTCATTTTTTGCTATCTATAAATGTATTTATGAAATAGGAAACAGGTTTTATTTTTTTAGGTAGAAATCAAATTACGTCATGTTAATCTTTTTTGAGCAAAAATAGACATTCATGAGAGAAAATAAGTATACAAATACAGATTTTACTAATATATAAGAACTAGTCATTCATTATACTTATTTAGGTAGAGTTATGCTTACGTATCATGAGCACACATTATTTGCACACTTTAAACTCATGACATAGTGTCCTAAAACCATGAATAAATTTGGGCGGCGTAATAGTCCTTTTCTTCAAGATTCAAAATTTTACATTGATGTAACGACCTTAACAATAAATATTTTGAAAAGATACTATTTCGATTTAAATTTCAATATAAGTATTATCTAGTACAAATATGTTTTATGGGATATAAATTGTTTAATACGTATAGCTTTTGGGACGTTTGAAATGTAAATGTAATTTCAAATGATGTCAAATAATATATTTTAGCAACTTTAGTCTTAAAATTTTCATCAAATTATAATTTTTTTTCTTGGACTACTACGTAAAAAACGTTTTGTGTAGAACAGATTGCAGACATCTTCCATTATTAAATACAGAAGGATTAATATATTTTTGTAGCTAAAACCTATGCAACAACTTAATCAAATATTTAGGCTTTATATATATATTTTAATATTGATCACTTATACCAAAAAATGTCACTTTTTAATCTTTTAAGTACCATGCCAAAAATGGAGCATGAGAGATCTTAGATTTTGTAAATAGTGTTTTTGATGTCTTTCAGTAGTAGTACAGTCACTATCCATTCTCCAAAATGGGATACTTTAATTCGTATATATATAAGATACTTTTATTCTTTTGGGATTACAAACAGATTGAAAGAGTAATGTAGAATTATGATTGAAGTACATGCGTGTATATTTCCATACCATTTCCTTAAAGCAAGAGTAGACAAATTTCACAATGAAAGAGCCATATTAAAGAAGTTCTAATTTGTAAAGGGACGCAATTAGGTAAGCACATTCTTAAAGTCATATTAATCAAAATATTTGATATATTAAGAAAAGACCATAATATTTATACGAAAAAACGATTTATTTATCACATTAGGCCCAAAATAATTTATATCTCCTATGGTTTTTTCAACTGTCGATTTTCAACTTTTCTTAAATTTTATTAGACTACTGAACGTTGTTGATTGGTTGTACTCGAATCCACTGTTGTTAAGCAAGATTGAACAAATCCCTACTATTAAATAAAGAATAATTTCACAATTAGGGCTAATTGATAAACAACCAACTGATTTGAGGTCTTTTCTTTTTCTTTATCTTTTTGGAATAGATACCTACATAAAATTATCTATTAATGCATATTTAGAGCTATTTACATGAATAAACTTTACTTGAATCACATTTATAACATGTAATAGAATATTTTTGCCGAGCCTCGTGCAGTTTGCCCAACCTTGTCTGAAAATCAAAGAAATGCGGATCAAGAGGCACACTCATTTACTCTTCAAAGTGAATACACTCAAATTAATTCATCTTTTGACAAACGATGTGAAAAACAATAGATAACTTGAATCAACCAAAGTTTATTCACTTTCTCAGTGAGAACTTTCAACAAATACATATTAAACATTGTTGTATTTTGAAGGACAATCCCTATTGTGCTTAAAATCATTAAATTCTACATAAATAGCCTATTACATACATGCATATTTATATGAATGTACTGGGGGAAGTTTTTTTAATGAATAGTGTTCATTATTATAAAGGAACCTATTTGAATTTTGAATGAGTTAGAACAACATTTATGTATTTTTAAATTCCGTATATTATGTATGTATACTTGTAAGAAACAAAAACTAGGAATGCCGTTTGACTTTAGTTCTTCAATTAAATAAATGAGCAGCAAGTTGGGGCATTCAAATGTATAGAATTATCTAATTAAGGATTTTTAAAAAACCTTTTCCAAGGACATGATCAATTGATGAGACGTGAATAGCCTCAATGAATTAATGAAACTCAACTTTTGAAACTGAAAAACTCTATTTCCAGAAGATGTCTTCAGCACCTAACAAATTATAAAAACAACAGGGAGTCTCTTGTCTAAATCTGTGCTACTTCATTTCCCTCTGAATTTTGCAAATTAAAAATATACTTAAATGCTGCATGCCCTGCAGAATTGAGCCATTTTTTCTGACACTTCAAGCCCATAGCTTTAAATGTCAGGTTTTTGAGTTGATTTTACAAGTTACATAATTTGGTGAGGCATGATTTGACTCTTGAATTAAGTTTTTATGTGACCCACTAAATTGAGTACTCTCTCTACATCAAAACAACAAAAACATCATCATTAACTAACAGAGCCCCATGAATATGTTATTACTCTTACCTTTGACATGTTTTCAAATAACTTATTGATTGACGATTGACAATTTTTGTTATGTGGAATGACTGCCACCAAGTGCATTGAAACATAATCTGGTACTTCTAAATGATGTTAACAAAAGATATTAAATATACCTATTCGCTTTTGCTCACTTAGTCTACATTCTGAATGTTTTATTCAATTTGCATGTATAAGAGAGCCACTATAGTTACTATACGGTGAGACTCGGAATTCATTATATTGAACGAACAAAACTCATACAAACTAAACTAGGTCATATTCTACTAATGACATGAAAATTTACACCATAATTGTTAGATGGTGATGTTTTTTAATTTGCAGATTGTCTCTTATTAGAGTTCTGAACAATGATTGGTTATACACGAACTCAATATTGCTAAGTAGTGAATAATTCACTACCCTCTACTAAATAAAAAATAGCCAAAATTCGATAAAAATGACGATATTGGATAACTACTAACTAGTTCAAGTCCTTTTTCGGTGAGAAGGTTGAGTGATACAATGAAGATATAACTGTATATTAAAGTCTAAACCTTAGTACTGGTACGATACCGGGTTGTATCTCAGTTCGGTTCGGTTTGTGTTCACCTTCGGTGTGGTACGACGGTCCGTCTAATATTTTGATGTTATAATTTTTTTTTTTTTTTAAATTATTAGATTTAGATAGTGAGGTAAGATTTTAATCCAAAAGCATATTATCATATAAGAAATAATTTATGCACAGGGTGAGGACTAAAAAATTGGAATCCTCTTCGAGGTCTTCTAGTCTCAGTTCTAAAAGTCTTACAATTTTGGCCCCATTCGAAAGAACTGATAAAAAGCTACAATTTAATGTTTGTTTTGTTATTGTGCGATCAATAATGTCCAAGAAACAAGCAAAACAGCAGAGGGTGTGCGATCTCCTCCGACAATAAGTAGATCTCCAATAAGAAGATCTTTACAGTGGACACTGTTACAAACAGGAGAAATGATCGCTTCTTTTCTGAATCAAGAGCTCAGGTCAAGGGAACCTTCAGGACCAAACATTCAGCTCAGGTCATGGTCCTCGGTGTCGTGGCGTCCGATGGCAGCAAGATACCTCCCTACTTTTTCAAAGCCAGCAAGAAAGTCAACATGAACGTCTACTACAAGGTCCTCAGGTATTATGTCTCGCCATGGTTGAAGAGCACGTTCTCCGGTGACAAATATGTTTTTACACAAGACTGAGCCCCAGCACACACGTCCAAGAAGTTTCAGCATTTCTGTAGAGAGGACATAGCTGCCTTCTGGCTTGCAGACTTTTTGCCTTTTTCCTCACCCGACGTGACCCCCTTGAACTTTGATGTTTGCTGTGTCTTGGAGGGTAAGACGATCAATAATTATCACCCGAATGTCACGGTCATGATAACGGAGGAGTGGAACTACTTGTCCTCGGACTTCGTCAAGGCCAGCTGTGCTTTGGCTCAAAAGCCATCATTCAGAATGAAGGGGGACATATTGAATAAAAATTGTAGAAAATTACCAACCGTGGGTTTAGCGTACCGTCCATATAATACCTATCATATAAACTTATTGATACAATAAAATATTTTTCTTTGACAAAAAAAATTACAATAACAAAGACATTTTTATTTGCTATTACAAAATTTAAGAGGGTTCATTTTCAGCATCTTGTATTTAAAAGATGGGTTCCATGACCACATGTTTGCCTAATTGAGTACTAATTCCTTTGAAAATTACTCAACAGGTGTCGAATAATCTCTCCCTAACACAGAAACACACTGTTCATGGAATATCTGTGAGTCGTGAGGAAGCCATTTAAAAACAAATAAATATATTGGTATAATATATAGCCAGATAATTATGATCAAAAATGAGGATGGAACGTGACATATTTGTTGTGGGTATGTTCCATTATATGTATGTAGGGTTTAAAAGATTGGTTAATGGGGTTGTAAAATGTTAATTCTGAAGGTGGTTCTGTCGTCCATAATATGTATAATGTATAAAGTCCAAATATATATATATTGTTTTAATAGCTGGCTACAATGAATTCCACTCATTGAAAATAGTATTTTTATAAAAGTCAAAACCGAATGTTAGATCGTTGATGTTTGTTTTAAAGTTATTTACACATATACATACATATATTAAGTGAAATCCCCACCCAAATCATCAAAGATATGTCTGTGGTAATTCATTAAGAGTGTGAGGAACATGTATGAGTCGAACGAGGGAAACAATAACAATAAAATTAATGAGAACATTTCCTCACCATTGTTTTTTCAATCTTCTCAATATTTTTTTTTTTTTAATCATAAAAATATGTTGTTTTTTGTTCAACTTTATTCTTTAATTATAATAAACTATATTAGAGTTCTACGTGAAAAGTTGTTTCATACATATTATGTACTAGGTAGCTACCAAAAAAGGGCCTAAAATCATTTAAATCTTAGACCTTACCCCTATCCGAAAAAGCCACATAATATTCTCCTTCAATGCTATGTCAACAAGGGTTAGATTACTCTGATTGAAACACGTTATTTTTCTTTACTACATAGTACATAGGTATACCAAATGTCATACAGGAATGAAAATATGATGATATTTTTTATATGTAACATATTTTAACAAGGAAATATTTTCAATTTTATTAAAGAATTAACATTACACATATTATGTACATATATTATCAGGTTTTATTTTAGTAAATATTATACAATACATACAGATATGAGTCATGTTTGCAAAAAAAAAAAAAAAAAAAAAAAAACTCTATTTGGATTGATTGAAACTGTTTGTTTGTACATTCACTGTCTGCCAACTTTACACTCACAATAAATAAATGAATCAAGAGTTTCATTGCTTGTATATATTTAAGAATGCTTCAAAACCTGGTTTAAAAAAAACCATCTTAATGTTGAAAATGACTCTACATATATGAGTATTCATGTCTATAGAGTGAAAAGCATGTTAACAGCTAAATATATATATGTAGAAAAGCAACAATTGGAAAAATTAAAATCCTTGTTTCGATAGTGAAGGATTGTATTTGATTGATTAATTGCGTTTTTTTGCTCAGTTCTTAGAATTTTATTCGAATATTGCAACAAATTGTTTATGACGTTTTTCTATAATAAATATTCAATAAAAACAGGCCAAGGTGGATCACAGAGATTTCACATGAGCCAAAGCTATGAAATACATAAAGTGATGAAACGAGGAATCTGTATAAATTTTACTGCTACGAGGCACTTTTTTATCCACTAAGACCGATGGAGGAATCATGAATTACTTTATAATACATTACAACCTTCAACCTTTCCTCAAAGAAGAGAAAGAAAAAAGGCTCGAATTTAAGAATTAATTAGTCAGTTCTTCTCAACAATGTGACTATACTGTATTTAGTGGGATTGAATCCCAGCTTTACAATAGCTGGTTCGTTTTCAGACAATCAACGGTCAAAACACTAATAAGGGGCAAGAGAAATAGTAGAAAAAATTGACAACCAACACAACGAAATACATAGGAATACTGGATGTTTTAGAGATAAGTATCATTTTGATAACTAACTAAGCATGAAATTATGAAGATTCATGAGTTCACTTCGTTATTTATGAAGGAAAGAAAAAAAATGCAACGTTATGAGGAAAAATGATGAATTTTAGAATCTGTCTTACTATCCTACATAAATAATATATGAACAATGAACATACTACCTCAAATACGACATCTTGCGGAAAAATCGTCTCATAGCTGTTTTCATCCCTTTCCTTTATAAATTTCATTTGAAATTGTCCCTTGCATTAGGTATACATGAAGTATCTATGTTGGTGTGATAGCTATGTATCAAATTAAAATGATTTATACATCTAAAAATAAACTTTTCTGATATTTTAAAAATACAAATAAAGAGATGCATTTTAAATCTGATACATGCTACTTAGATACAAGGTATATTGTAAATGTACATGTCTAAAACCAAAAAGAAACTTGGTAATTTGTGTGAATAGATTTTAAAAAATAGGTTCAAATGTAAAAAAAGAAATATCAATGTATGAGTAAAAAACCTTTGTGAGTAGGTAAATTACACCATTACCCAATCAATATTTTCTTTAAAAAAAATTTAAAGGATATTTGATAGAATAAATAATATATTTTAATATCATTTATCCATCTTTCCAAATAAATTATTGTGCTTATTTATGACTATGAACCATAATATGAAACCAAGGGTTGAATTAAAAAAATATACATTGCTGATGTATGAACCAAGTACTTGCATCAACAAATTTCAAATATTTAAATTCGCATTCGCAAATCTTCATTATTTATATTATAATATTATTTACATAAGTAACTCAATGTACAACACACTCGGAAGAAATAATTCTCTTGAACTCCATGTGCGTTAGGTTTGCGTCTCGGTTATTCCTAGAATAGACTTCAAAAACAATTCCTATGTCTGATGGAGTACTTATAAATTATAATGTTTACTGAAACTTAAACCGTGCAACCATACTTGAATATTTTACCATAAGACTTTAGAGATTAGATATTCATTTGTGAGGAATATTTCCATGTTGTCTTTTATAGACGTCATCAAAAGAGAGTATAATCTTAACTCGTATACTAAGCAACCTTTCCTTAGAAGAAGTTCTCGTAAATCTAAACTGACTTAAACATGAAGTATATTAATTAGTCATCAGTAAAATTGAAATGGGTAGGCTTATTTTTGTTAGAGATACTAAAGAAAATAAACTATCCATAAATCCAAAACATGGGCACTTGTTGTTCCTTTATAAAAAACATAAACTTACTCGTAATTCTAGGTATTACTGTAATTAAAAACACTAAAGCATTTTCATTTGACGTAATAATTTTTGGATGACTAAACAATCAACTTCATAACAATGAAAACTCTTTATTAATTAATATTAAGGAATATAATAAACTATTACAAGTCAAAATGAGGCCTATAATTAAAAGGACATAAACCTTTATGTTTATCAAAATTCTATTAATATGTCATTAGATCGTTATACACCATACAGTCTTATTTCCGTGTTGTAGATACAAGTAATAAGATATTTTTCTTTAATTATCCTACTTTTCACGTCCCAAATTGAACAAAAAAAAATTGTACAAATCTAACCATTATTATGGATTTTTGGTATTTTGATTTAATTAAAATATCACTGTTTATCATTGGCATCAAGTAGTATTCAATGCAGTTCTTAACTCTTTTTTATTCATAAATACATTCGAAAGAGTTTACTCGAAATTTGCCCATTTTATTTTGTAAAAACATCAACTTGCAATTATGATGCAATTCATTATGTCAGTGAAAATTATTTTATTGTCTAACTTCGTAGCCGGTACATATTTCTTCGAGGTTATCACAAAACTATAAACCAAATGGCTAAACAAAGACCACGTGACCAATATTTGTACGTAGTACAAAGTGATTTTACACTTTTAACTGAATTATTAACAAGGCGAATTCTCCAAAGGAAGGAAAAAGTTGTATACGTAGATATTGACTGAAATTACAGTTAATGATAAAGTTACGTCTCATGTAGCTTCATAAAAAGCGATATCTTGCTTGGAAGAAAAAGATATCATTAAGACAAGTAATCTGCTCAAGCTATTAGATACATTTTGCTACTTCGTTTAAAAGTTTTAAGTCATCATTAGGTGAAAATAAATCTAATTAAAACGGTTTTTCTTAAACGAAACCATTCATAAAAAATAACCATACCACAGCTTGATTTTTATTTAGATGAATTCAAAGATTTTAAATCTAATTTAAACATAAATTATACAACTACACACAGAAGGCTAGGTCTCAGATTAAATCTTTTTATAAAGTTCAAGTATGTTCATAAAAATAATCTTGAAACTTTAAATTTTTGGACTTTAAAAAAACATAAATTTAAGAAGAATAATAAATAATATTTTGTCGGAAAAAAAATGAAGAACGAATAGATGGGAATACATCCCATAATTATTTATATTTAAAATGCGTTTCAACTGAAAGGAAATTATTATTTAAAATGTGTTCATCTTTAGAAGGTAGACAACAAATAATAATTGTTTAATCAATTATAATTACTGTCATTTATTATTAAATATAAATAATATTTTGGTAAAAAATGGTACTCTAGATTTAAAGCTACTCATAATTGGTTTGACCTTCCCAAAAGAATATTTGCCCTTACTTTTAATTTATTAAAAACAACAAATATTTTATTTTATATAATATCTTTGGAATTGTTGGTATTTTTCTTTTTTTTACCATTGGCAAATACATTAATTTAGGTCCTTCACCCCTTTTTCATCATAAGATAATCGAAACTAGTGTACATATACTAGAGAAAAAATAATGTATCAGTGATTATGTGAATAAATTGAAGATGGTGTCACATTTGAAGGTTTGATTTCAGCTACAGCAACGGGGGGAAAATATTGATTGTCTTCTGATCGAGCTAAGATATTTCATTAATAAATTAAGTAATAAAAATTAACTGAATTAATATATAATAAGTTCTAACATATTACTCCATTAAAAAGTAATTTCGTTGTATTAGATATTAATTCATATGACAAGTAATATTGCTATACCATTACTTACTAGAAAAAGAACCTTATATAACTCAAAAAATAATAATAATAAAATGCCATGGACTATAAATTTACAACTACACATTTACACTGTACCCTATGGTACCTAAGTCCATGAAAGTTACAATAAAAATATGTGTATCCATATCAACTACTATGCCATCAACAGTGACTCTCTTTCGGTTTTCTATGCAATTTTTTTCAGTAAATGAAAAAGCTTTGATTCTTTCATTATATACAAAGTTGTAGAAAATATAACCTGCGGCTATGCTAAACAAAAGAAACTGCAAATCAATAATTAATTATAATCCTGAGTATTTGAAGAATGGTTTAGAAGATAGCAGTCATGACGTTTCATTAGAATGGATACTAGTAATTATACGCAGAGTTGGAGTTGGTACCTTTTTTTGTTGAGTGGGAGTTGGAGTCAGAAGTACCGAATCCGACTCCGTCTATAAATAAATAAAACTTATTGATAATCTAAGACTTACATCGAGTCTTCGTAAAGTTTTTTCCTAAATGGTTATACGTTATAGGTATTAAGTACTATTAATGTATGAAACCTGAAAGTTTACTCATTTATAAGTTTACTTCACAAATCTCAAACGTGCTCTCTAGTCAATACAACCACAATTCCCGCGCATCGCTAAAGTTTAAATTATTATGTTGGGTAGAGTATAGCAACTAGCCATACTGGTGCATTACTTAGTCGTTTGAATAGTCAATGTCATCAGAGTAAAGAGTAACGTTGTGGTGAGAGGTTGTTTATATTGTTGTATCTCGGTTACAAAAACAAAATTATGTTCAGAAACTTATTAGCAATAGATAGATTTTAATCCATTTTATTTTTTGTTCATCATGTTAAATATTTTATATCCCAAATATTTTCTCTATACCTGGCACAATTATTTACTACATATGGCTAATAACTACCTATAGCCAAATATAAATTAGATCTATATTTACAGTCTCTAGACTCAACAGTACTTATATAGTCAGTAAAATATATTATTAAAAAAATTGGGTGTAGGATTCGGTGTCGGGCATTTTATTTTACCGACTCCTCAGACATGTTTATAAGGAAAAAGAAATAAATTCAAATCCCCCACCGTATTTTGCAAGGACATAGGTAGTAATTACCCCAATGTCAATCCTGAATTATACTCCGTGTCCAATTGGAAGTTACATTTATAGCTCCATGAGAAATTCTCAGTGTTTTACTCTTCGTCTTTCACTCATTAGGGATTACTCTACAATTAAATTTTCTACCTTAAGATTTAAAAAATAATGATAACAGCTTTGAAAAATAAAAAAAAAACACTGTTCAGACTGCATAGTTGCTTGCAGTTAATATAACAAACCCTCATGGCTGTTATGCACTTGTAAGAGATCCCTCTTGTGATCAAATTGTCAGAGTTATTAGGTTCATTACGATTTACAACTCTAATTATAGAGATGTATATAAACACCTGTGCAAATTATATATATATACATACTTCATTTCTCTAAAAAGTCTTCCTACATTATTCAGCTTCTGGATGTTGTATTTGGATATTTATCTTCCCTAATTAAATCAAAATCTCTTAGTTTTTCCTCAAATAGCTATCTATGTATTTTACAGGTATCAAAACCAGTTCTTTCATGACGTACATATCTTTTTGACTGGAATATAGTTGATTAATTAAGGGAAGATTTACAATGTAGGCACATTGTATAACATGTCCAAATGTTTATTATTACACAGAGACACGTTCTTGAAATAGGTAGGTGCCTATCAACATAATATTTTGTACCTATGTAGATACTATTACATACGAGGGTGGTCTGAAAAGTTTCCAACCTCAACGTGAATATTGCAGCACTCGTAATGAAAAGCTAGTCATTTCTATCTAACATCTGTTTACAGTAACTCATCCAAGATTAAACCATTTTGGACGTGACAGTAGTTATGTAACGGCTTATTGTGAAAATGGACAAAATTGAGTATCGAGCTACAAACATAGAGGGTGTAACCATCAAATTGCCATACTTACTTACTTCTACAACTGATATAGTCGTTATTGAACTGGTGAAATTTTGTTTCCTAAGCACAATTACGTGACGTCATTTATATAAAACTAATGGTTAATCGAAAGTGGGATGTCATACTATAAGGAAGTGTGCTCTTATGGTTTATCTTTTTTATTATGGTTTAAAATTGTTATTACCAAATTTATTTTATAATTCATGTTAAATAAAATAATATCTTTTTAATTTATAGCCTCATTAATTTAATGAAAGGTTGCGTTGGAATATAAATAGTAAAATAAAAGTAAACAGATGGGGCTGAGTATAGGATAAGACATCTACCTATTTAAAAATAAAATTCCAAAGAACAATTAATGTCATTTTTGTGGAAGCATGAGAAGAAAATTCAATTTTAGGGTTAGAAAAAGTGCCATATCTCAGTTTATAGAACAAATAGAAGTCCTTTTGGTGTCAACAAAATTATGCACTCAATATATAAATCGTAGGAACCTATTCAAAGTCTTTGATTAAGTTATTATTAATTTTTTGTAACGGGCTTATATATAGCCTTGTTGTGTTAAAGTTTGACGTGTCTAAGTCAACCTAACTTGGAGTAATTGAGACAAAAGCAAAAAGTTCCTCGAAAACAATTATTTTGCAGAGAAAAACGCGGAAGACTATTTGGACAGGTTATAGAGATGGGAGTATCGCTGGGATAAGAGTGTAGAGTTTCAAGGAGACTATGGAGGGAAAAAAATATCTTGTATCTTTGTTAGGTCGAAAACTTTTCAGACCACCCTCGTACATCAACATTTATATTAGACGTGTGTTACTTTTTCATTTGTGATTTGGCACTTTAATATATGTATGAATATATGCCAACCATTGATTAAACCACATTTTTCTTCAGTATTCTACACATAGTACTACTTTATTTACATAGATTGCTAGTTAGAAGGTTCTTTTGAATAAGTCCATCATGTTTGTAGAATGGTTCAGCTATATAATTCATTTATGTATATATCACAAATGAAGGACTCAAATATATTGCAGCATTGAAAAGTCATAATTAATAAATTTCAATTTTTTGTGTTTTTGTCCATTCATTATCTATTTTGTAATTGTATCCATGAAATTTTACAGCCAAAAAGTTGTCAAACTGCTCAAATCAAAACATAATAAAACTCATTTATCAAATATGACGTTATTGGGTCCTTTTTACCATAGTTAAATACCATTTTTTTATGACTATTAGGTGCCTAAGGGGTTTTTCTAATATATTTGCTACTATGTTAAATTGGTATTTATCTTAAAAGGAGAAAAAATTACTCAGGTGAATAAGTTTATTGCTAGTAATTAAGTAAATAGTGCGAAGTATATCCCCCAACAGATGGAGCTCTTCCATTTGCAAAAGTCAGCGCAAAAAAAGAGAGCAAGCCACAAAGAAAGAAAAGAGGAAAAGAACTAGAATTCAAGGCTTCAGAAGAATCTCAAAATCCCCAAAAAAAGTATGCACTTCACTTCCATGATCTATCCACCCACATAAGTGCCTCATCCAGAGTCTTTTTATTTATGCACTAATAATATTTTGGTCTTATTTACATTGCCAAATTATTTAAAATTCTAGATTTAAATAAAGGGTCGTTGCAATGTCTGACAAACGATACAATGTGAATTCTTATTACTTTGGCAAATAAATATAAGATAATTGTTTTTTTGTTTTTTTTGCACTTGCTACCATCGAAAATATACAAGAGCCAATGTAGCATTGATATTAGTTAGGTACTTACTAGAATAAGTAGATGGAGAGTAATTGACCTGGAAACATTGGTTAAGGCATTCTATATTAAATACTATATATTTTATTTTTATTACTGCAATGTTTGTGGAAAAAAAATTGTTCAAATCACTCTTACAAAAATTTTGAATAAACAACATTGTAATTAGGGTATAAGAAAATATATAGGAGTGTGTACATAGTAATAATGAACAGAATACTCGTATTGGCATTTACAGAGTAGGGACACAAAACTTACAGTAGCACATAATTATGACTTTATCCCCGTTATTTTGAATTAAAAAGTTTCAAATTTATGAAAAAAATGATTTTTGGTAGTTTTTACACAAAAAGTATTGATGAATCACGCGGTTAAATGTCAAATAAGAAATTAAACTAAAATATAACTATTTATAAACAATACTTTTTTTATATTTTAATGTATTATCAAAATTGCCCGCTACATTGAAGGAAAAGAGAAAAGACCAAGTGTGCTGACGGAAGTACTAAATATACCTATATACTTCAATCTATTAATATTATTTTACCTTATAAGGATTATTAATACATTTTTTTAGGAAAAAAGTATAAATATTTTCGATAGATTTTGTATTTATTGACAATTTTTCAAATACCAATTTGAAATCACAATTATATTCCTTTCATATTATTTTACATTCTATTTATATAACATAAGGAGTATGTCACATATTTAAAGACATTTTCAATAGACCAACAGGGTTTGATCTGATGAAAAACTGGTTTCCTGGCACATGTTTAGTTTGATGACCTTTTGGAAACAGGGATGGTAATTCTCTCAAATACATGGCACCGATAATTGATGTATTCTCTTTCGCAATTTATAGATGGTGTATACCTCTTTTAAATAATAGCTTCTCCGTTAGAATGAGATATATTTCTATTGCAAATATTTTCTTAATGTTTCTATGTATTCAATCATCATCATTGAACAACAAAAAAAGAAAGTTAAATGTACTATTCTAATGTGCGTACATACATACATAATGTACGAGATATGTAGGCTGATAATATGAATAGAGCTCAAACATTGAAAATATATTGCTATTTATAGTTATTCAAATATAAAGGCCCCATTTTATATAATACAAAAATATATTACGTTAAAGAAGGATTTAGAAGGCTTTACTTTTTGGGACGAAAAACTCCAGCTTCGGGGTCCTGTCCAAAAACACAAATCTGATTTTTTACATAATAAAGTATGTATATGGTACGAAAACTTGACGCAGTTCTCAATTTAGGTCGTGCGTTTCACACTAGGGAACCTCTTGACCGTATCAGAGACGCCGTACAAAAATACGTATTATGACATTTCACTAAAAAAAGTCAATAAAAAATGACATTTTATTTATAAATATATTTGAATACAACAATAAATTTTTTTCAAATATGAAAGGATTCAACTTTAATTCTTATAGACGTATGGCCAACACGATCGGGAGAATTTATTGAACTCAAGTAGGTCTGCGTTTGGGCCTTTATAAAGAAGGAACTATACATAAAGTATATTGACTTAGGGCATATGGAGTAAATGTAATCAATGTTTGATTATACTTAATCAGTGCAACTCCATTTGACCAATTAAGGGAGCGTTAAAAAATGTTTTAGATATGTATATGTTTATTTATATTTAACTGTAAAAATCTGTTTCAAGTACACATTGTCAATAACGTGTCATGTTAATAGCCCAACAGAGTCAATATGGCTGAAGTGCGGAGCATATTGTTTTATGATTTACCTCAAAATACATATGATTTTATATGATGTTTTAGTCAGATAAAACATCCAAACAAAATTTTTCATTTCCTCTTTGTCTAGCAATCGTCAAGCAGAAAACATTCGTCTACGAATATATTTCGTCTGGTCATAGCTGAGAAAATTAACATTGATTTGTACACGCATAAAAATGCGCGTATTTGCACTTCTTTATAGGTACATAATTAATACTTATTTATTTTTATGTACAAAAAGTTTCTTAGACATTCTGAATTTTTTGTTTCTTCCTTCCTTTTTTTATCAATTTATCATTCTAATCAAAAAATAACTTAAATATATATTGAATAGGTATGTATAAAAATATTATATTTTTAAAGAAAAAAAGCTGCACCTTAGCTGACACACCTTCCTATAAAAGAAAGTTATTGAATCTTGAGCATCTTATTTGAAACTGTATTGTTTTCAGTTTGTCATTTATAAATCCTCTAGAAAGAGAGGATTTATTAATTATTTGTTTAAATGCATATATTAACTATATAGAAACCTACTTAGAATCTGGAAATTTTTCGGGAAAATAACAGACTATTGGAGATAAGGACTAATAAATAACGGATTCATTAATTTAACTTTTTTCACAATTGTATCCTTTAAAATCCAATAAAAATAATCACATAAAGCATCAAATATGACCACTATATAATTTTTCTCTTCACTTTAACATTTTTAAAACCTTGAATTCATTACCATACAAAGGCTATAGGCGTTTTATTCAATTGGTAGCTAGATGATGTGTATTTTTGTAGTTTTTGGTAATAAAAATCATTAAAATTAAATACATCAGTTGAGAAGTGATTAAACATATTTTAAATTACCTTAAATTGTTAGGTTCAAAAATATTAATAAAGGATGTAAGGAAAAAATAACATTCAAAACATGTCAGTTTTGACCCACATTGACCTTTTTCATTTTTGATTCCTAATAACTATACAAAAAGGATCAAAGACTATCAATCAACTATTTAATTACTTCCAGCAAAAATTTGTTGGTGCATTCAAGAAAAAAATATATTTTATTAGAAGAACGGGATCTTGTATCCATCCCTTTATAGACATTGACAATGATCTGCAATACGTTTTAAAACATTAGGTATCTATTTATAAATCAAAATCAAACTAAGAGTGAATAAAAAATATTTATTCCCAGAAAGGTAAAGTAAAAGGTAAACTTTACATAATCAAGTGTGTGATACTTCTTAATTTGTTGTTATCATAACTGTACATACATAAATGTTGACAATCACAGCAAAGAAAGATTAAAACATACTTATATATAGTATTTCAAATGATTAAATAAAAATTAGTGAAGACAATGGAACTGTGACAACCTTGAAATTCATTAGATTTTTAGTTTGAATCATGACCCAATGGTCTGAGAACATTATCCTCTTTACATGCCCTAGTAGGAAGTTCTCATTAAAGATTAACCCTCTCAGTGATAAATGAATTATTAAGGCCATCTATACATAGAGAAATGACATCAGTCAACCATTAATAATTTGATATAAGTTAATTAAAATGTAATATTAAATGTAGTTCATTAATATAATATATTATAATTGGAGTGTCAATCGAAAACTAAATGATTTTGGACATTTAATATTCCTGAGAATATTAGAGAATCTTTGATGATGTCTTAACGTTATACTTCCTTCAAAAGGTTTGTAATTAGTTTTAATTAAAGAAACACAGAATTTCATTATACACGTAAGTAATCCTATATGAATACATAACATTCATATATATATATTGTTAACTTGGGCGTCTACAGGGCTATAAAAATATATTTTTTTTTTGGAGGGGGTCTTGGTTTTGAATTTTTCTGAAAAAATTCCAAATGTTAATTTTTTGTGAAAAAAATATTCAAAATCCATTACTATTCTCCAGAAACTAAATTTTTTGGGAAAAAATTCAAAAATTCAAAAATATTAACCTTTTTTGAAAAAAATTTCAAAATTTATAGCTATTCTCAATTTTTTTTTTTTTTTTTGAAAAAAATTCAAATATTTAATGTTTTTAAAAAGAATTTCAAAATCCATAGCTATTCATAAATACTCTAAAAAAATTCAAAAAACAACACCTGGTTGCAAAAAAATTAATTTTTCGAAAAAAAAAATTAAAAATATATAGCTATTCATAGAAAATTGAAATTTTGGAAAAAAATTGAAAAATTAAATATCAAATATTAAATCCTTTGAATAAAAATTAAAATATTAATTTTTTTTGTTAAAAGCAAACATTCCTTATTTTTGGGGGAAGCCCCTCTTTTCAATAATTTTTAAAATAATTCCAAATTGATGGAAAAAATTCTATTTTTTTGCCAAAAAAATATTCGCGTGTCTCTATTCAATCTTCAAATATAATGAATCAATTAGTCAACTCAACGAATATCCAAAAAGAGATATGTTTAAAAAAAACAAAGAACATTTTTGATGATTAATGTATGTTTCATAAAAATGTGTTAGATTGACATTTTTATAAGAGATCTTTGATAAAGTTATTAGAAAAAGAATGACTGTTTTTATTAGATGGTGTAAGTCCTATATATACAATTTGTAAATATTATAAATTTGCAGAAAAGAATTGTAATTTTCTACTTAAATATACATATATATATATTTTAAACATTTGCACTCTGCTTATTCATACTGACAGTATTTGAGACGTTGTATCGAGTCTAAGTATTTTCTATATTACTAAAACCACGCCCAAAGAGATCCATCATCCATTGCAAATGAAGACTGAAGTGCTCGACACAAAAAAATAGATTTATCTAATAATACAGTGATCATTTATATGTAACGCAATTTGTTACCTACCTATAAGCAAATTATTTATCAAGTAATTTAATTTCTGAAGCATTGTCTTCATTACTGCTTTTGATCATTAAATACAGTTTAATGTGTACTATTTTGATTACATCCAGTCAAACCCCAAAAAATGTATGTTTCAATCTTAAGAAAAGTTTAAAATTTGAGTATTTAAAAAATACTAACGAAAAAATAAATTGTAGTTGTACTAGGAACGCAAAAAAATATCCATCAATTCACTTCAATTATGTTATAATTCATGATGAGTAGTTATTGTCTACATTATGGAGGTCCACTTTGGACAATACATCATCATAGCATATGCTTAACATACAAGTTTATACTTCATATGTATTTTTGGTCAAATGTCACTCTCTCTCTCTATCTATCTTTGTTTTATTAGGGTTTTTGTGGGCTGATTTGTTGAGCTTCAATTACAAGTTCTTCTTGATCTGTAACCATATGTTTGTAAAACTCTCCATATATTCTTTCATATATTTATTTACCTAACTTATGTAGCTATAAATAGTTTACTAAGAGTAAATTATGCTTAGAAGTGGAAATTCTAACCAATCTTAGCCTTTCGCACTACTTATCAGGGTTATAATTATTTATTTAACATATTGCACTCAGAAGTAATTTTCAAAATTTCTCATAAGAGATTTTGAGAAGTTTTTCAAAAATATTTTCTATACAAATCATTTGATTATTCAATGTTGAGAGAAAAAAAACCAACGGAGTGCTGTTTTAGTGTCGCTTTATTACATTACAGTAAAATATATATATATATATATATTATTTTGCTCACTCTTGAAAAGTATAACTTTTCTTTTTTGCAACTAACTCGAATTTTACAGAGGTTTTTCTTAATTGACGAATAATTCATTGTTTATTTAATTTTAAAACTAAAATATATGTATATTTTCTACATTCGGAAATAACTACTTGAAATAAATGCCACAAAAGAAAAAAGGTAAAGGAGTGTAAGTTATAAGCAATTAAACAAAAGAAAACTCAAAAGGCAGTAAAATACTATGTACAGGGGCTTCTTTCTTATTAAATGTGACGTTGATGTATTAAAAAGGAGAAACCACATTACATGAGTAAAAATTCTCAAAAACTGGAACTTCCGAAAATGGGTTTATTGTTCTAACAAGAACTCGATTCGATGGAGCGCTCAAAATCTTGAGCTTTAAAATTTTGGCTCCAATTCAATACAACTTTTTAAGCATTTTCTATTTTATAATGTTTTCCTCCATCTAGAATATTTATAACATTTGAACAATGAAATGACGTAAAATGTCACACAAACATTAACAATTAATTTAAGTATATAATTATCGATAATTTCATTGTTACCGTTTTTATTTAGTGACGATATATTTTTTATAAACTTTAAAAACATATAATCGTTTAAATCATTAATACTAACGAATACATTTTTTTATTGTAAGTATACATATATAATATATGTGAGTGTTTATAAGGGCTAACTGGAGTGACTATTGATGATTTATCAATAATTACTAATACTGGAAAAAGTATTGGGGACACAGACTCTCCTAGCCTCTGGTGATTACGACCATGTAGGTGCATATGTATATGAATCAACTCAAAACATGATATTTATAAATAGCCATTACAATATGGAAGGGACACGTCAAACTTTTTTATTTTTTGCTACGATGAATGAGTCACAATGATATATTTAATTATTTTTTACATGTTGAGTAATCATTTAGGTACATAGGTATTTGATTTTATAGGCATATATGTGACTTTGATAAGTATGCTAAGTCTTTGAAATAAAGTAACAACATACTTTTTAAGTTTCATTTTGTATCTTATTTTTACTATTTTCATAGAAATTGCAAAATATGTAAATATGTTACAGTGTAATGTAATTATTAGTTTTGTTCTAAATACATTTCCTAATAGGATTCTTACCTGAATTAAAGAACCTCTGAATGTCGGCCATCTTACATGGTGTTCAAGAGAACTTACGTATAAATTTAATCTGTTAACTTTTGTCATATGCCATTTTTTCTAGTACTCTTATTAGAATTGGAAATTTTGATTGGAAGATTCTAAATCTAAAAATCTCTAGTTATAATTTAAAAAATCCCCACTACAAATTAAATTAAGAATAGTTCAAAAATTGGCAAGAATTTAGCAAAAAAGCCCAACTGATTTTAAGTAGCCGTTAATTAGGAAAAATGAAGACAACGTTGTGCATGGAGGAGGCAAATAACCAAATTTTATATGAATAAAAACCCATTTTTTTAATATCTATGGAGAATTTGTGTTGGGGTGAATTCTTGTTTCGGACTTAAGACTTCAGTTCTATCCAGTACAGTTATGCATGTCTCTCCTAAAATTGATAAAGTTCAGTCCTTGATGACGTCACTCAACTATATTTCTTCTTTTTTAATCAGTTCTAGTACCAACAGTCCAAAGGACTGATAAGATCGGTCCTAAGAATGGACTAGGTTAGGTTTATTTCTTCATTTCTAAGGCATTAGACCAGAGGTCAGTTAACTTTTTTAACCGGTAACTCAAAAGAACTTGTAATAAAATCAATTTACCAAAACTAGTGCAGAAGCGTCCGCATGATTCTATTTACAAAGTTTAAAAAATACATAGATATACACTAAAAATTAAATTTTTTACATTGCATTTTTCGAAAAAAAATTCAAAAATTAAATTTTATTTTTAAAATTTTTTGGAAAAAATTTCAAAAATCCATATCTTATATTAGAAAATTTAATTTTGTAGAAAAAAAATTTGAAAAATTAAATATTTTGGAAAAAAATTAAAAAGTTATACATTTTGAAAAATTAAATATTTTGAATATAAAATTCACAAATTCACAGCATTTGACAAAAAAATTAAATTTGTATCCTAATCTTGAGTAAAAATTTTTCATCCTCACCCAAAAAAATTCTAGTAAAGAGCAAAAATTCCTTTTGGGGGGGGGGCTACAGCCCCTCTAGCCCAGCCCTTGCGAAAGTCCGTGTGGTGAAATGTTGTTTATTTGTTTTAACATTTTGAATTAATACAGCCATTACCCTCAAAATTTTCTAGATTACCCCATTTGAGGTACTCTGTTCCCCGACCACTGCATTAGACGATAAAGTTTACCAAAGGTTTTTGAGAAACTTTTTCCATTTTGTTTAATTACTAATATGCGTGTAACATGGTGTTGAATTATTATGTAATATATGACGTCAGTGAAAACGCTCTTTGTTAATTACATAAGACGTGTTTTTTTTTTAATAAATGAACATTTCTTAAAGTTATGTTTTAATTTGAACCTTTTCGGAATATATAATATGTAAATACATGTCTCTTTCACCTTCATCAGATAAGATCTTTTGAAGGAGACGATAAAATCCTTGCTTATGTAAGTATATACCTATATTTCAAAGCGATTTTGGCTCTCTTTGAATCTAAATAATATGAACGAATAGAACATATCATTCATTGCCAAGTGAATCCTGTTTTCAACTCTGCATGTGTTTTCCCTTACAAAATTAAATAGGAATATTGTTAATACAAAGAACTCTATTGTTATAGATTTATAGTGGAATTACTACTACTAGTTCTCATTATGACCCATTGCTTGGATTTATGCGCGTAACTCTCATATTTCAATTTTAGTTTCTCATCTTTATTTCATATTTTATAGACAGGATTATGATACATGAAGCATATGCTTCTTTTCCATCTGCTTGACAAAATAATAAACCATTTGAATCTATTTTAACTACGTATATTTTTTTTTGTATGCCTCTACGAAAGGTAGACGTTCTCTTTAGACTTGGCTATATACGTATGTTCAAAAACAGGTTTTTTGCCTCTGTTAGAGGAAGGCTGTATTAATAGATATATGTATGTATTTTTCGCATTTGATTGTGAGTAACTTTCAAGGTTCTTCAAAAAATTAAGTTTGTGGAAATATACCAATGTACGTAAAGTCTGTGTTTTTGCAAGTATTGCTTGAATGAAGCAAAAAAACAACCTAAATAACCTTAATATATAAATTTATAGTATTAATTGTAGGCCGATACAAAATGGGTATCTGATAATTGAACTACGTTGGTAAAATAAGTTGTATTTGAGGATAGTTACATACTTTTAACCATAGCAACCATTTGAAGAGTACTGCATTATTATTGTTGAGTTTAAATCATTGATTAAGGTAGTAATAATCGTTTTATGCCTCACATAATGCATATGTGATTCTAAATTGGATTGAATATCATTTCAACGGATATAGAATGTTTTTCATGCACTTAGTAAACATTGAATAAATGCACATACATGTAAAGCTCATATTGTTTGCAAAGTCTTTCAGGAGTTTTTTTAATAAAAATATGTTGTATTATTGATATATATATATTATTTTTGACAGGGTACTTAAATGTACTTATTTTTTAGCTCAACTGTTAAAGGCAGATGGTTCCTTAGTAACAATATTTAAGAGTTGTGACGTATTTAAGTAGAAGGGATTTTTAAATAGAATCAAAAGAGACAAAGGAATATCAAATGGTGTAAATTACAGGGTGTTCACAATAAATTGGAACCACTTTAAACTTCATCCAGATCCATAATGTGGATATTGGGGGTTAAATCATACCAATATAAAAGGTTGCATGAACAATAAACTATAACTTCCACCACAATTGTTTTGACAACAAACAATAGTCATCATGGAACAAGCAAGGAGAGACGCCATCCTCGAATTGGCTCGGGCGGGACACAAGCCCTCTGCTATCTACACGCTTCTTAACTACACCAAGACCACGGTGTACCGGCTCTTTAATGCCTGAGAGGTTGAGGGGAAGGTCTGCCGCAAGGCCCATAACATGAGAAGTGACCAAATCTGCACTCCCCGCTTCCTTGAAGGCCTCCGGAAGTCCATCAAGGCTTTGCCGGGGACTTCCTTCTCCAGGTTGGCCAAGAACCGTGGAGTGAGCAAGCAGCTGGTCTCCAAGGCTGTAAATGAGGACCTCGGGTACAGGTCATACCGAATGGCCAAACAACACATCCTCACGGCATCCATGAAGGCCACCAGGCTCACTAACAGTAAGCGTCTCCTCAATGACCTGAAGAGCCATGGAGGAAGAAACATCTTGTTCTCCGACGAGAAGAACTGGACTGTCGACAGAAGCTACAACGTCCAGAATGGCAGGTGGCTTGCCAAGGAGAGAGAAGAGGTCCCTGCGGTCTTCACCACAAAGTTCCCGGCCTCTGTGATGACCCTGGGTGTCATCTGCAGCACCGGATGCCTCCTTTCTTCTTCAATCTCAAGGAAAGGTTAACGCGATAAGGTACTGCAAAGTCATGGAGGAGTTCATCATCCCCTGGATGAAGGATACGGCCGCTGGGAGGGAGTTCATATTTCAACAAGACTCAGCCCCCGCACACATCGCCATGAAGACCACTAACCTCTTCAAATCCCACGATATCACTTTCTGGGATCGCAAAACCTGGCCCTCCAACTCACCCTACCTCAATCTGTCTGATTACTACTAGTAGGGGAAGTTGTAGAGGGAGGTGTGCAAGGTCAGCCAAAAGAGCATCGCGGCCCTGAAGAGCTCCATTACGAGGGAGTGGAATGATGTCGATTCCACGGAAGTCATCTGGGCATGCAAATCCTTTAGGGGCAGGATGGAGAAGATGGTAGCTGCTGAGGTAGGACATGTTGAATAAATTTATTGTTTAATATCATGTCTAACTTTTCATATTAACAAATGCACTCCAAATTCCATTTTTATCAAGCAGCTTGAATTTTAAGATATTTATGGTGGACACCCTGTATTTAAGCCAAAGCTGTGTGGTAATTAAAATTAAAGAAAGATATTCAGAAATATAAACAAACATATTTAGTTATGTTTTTTTAATTCAAAGAATATTCTACACATGGAACATGCACTCTTTTTCAGTCAATTATAGAGGGATTTGGTATGAATAGTCATGAAACGCCATAAGGAATTAATTTAAAAATACGTAAAATAAATTTAAAGTAGTTTCTTTTTTTTGTTTATTTATTTATTTTATTTAATATTGAGGGGGATTTATCTCAAATTGACAATAATATAGAGCGTTTTTGAGGAGGGCTCTTTTTTTAAAATTAAATTAAAGATTTTTAGCTATCAAATGAGATATTTGCAAACTTTCTGAATATATTATTCTTGAAGCTATGAGCCATTGAATAAGAAGCACCCATTTTCAACTTTAAACAAAGATAACTAGAGTTATAAACGTGATACATACATTTAAAAATGGTTTTGGATTTTTTTAATATTGGACTTTGAAATATGTTCACGTAATTTATTTCTATCTTGAGCACCAAGCTCTTAAAAAAGCTTTGAATCATAAAAATAGCCAAAAATAACAAAAACTTTATAGCCATTTTCTGTAGGTCATGAGGCCCATAGAGAAAAACTAAATGACAATATTTGTAATCAAATGACAAAATCCTACTAATTTCATTATTTTTTGTTCGTATAATAACATGTTTATTGTTGAACAGCGTAATAAGTATCCCAAAAAATTAAATTCCTTTCGACATTTATTCAAATGAAATTTTTTTAATTTAATTTAATATTTTTAATTAAATTCAGTATAATTATACCTATAGATATGAAGAATAGCAGTTTATTCTAGTTAATAAATGAAAACATTTATGTTCGATAGAATATGTCTATAAATATATAAAAATTCCACCCATTCAACATAAAGGCTTTTCAGCTCCTATAGACAAGTATAAAAAGATTTTTATAATCGGAAAAAGATTTTAGACTTATTTCATTCTTTTTCGATCAACATCTGCGTCGAGAAGATCCGAAACCCTTCGTCTTTTTGATTCCTGTTCAATTATTTTTCGTCCAATTTTGATTAAATTAAAACAATGCACAAGAAAAATACACAGGCCCTACTTTCGATAAAGCTCAGATACCATAGTCAAGAAGATTCATGTAGGCGAGGAAGGAGGCCACAAAACGTGTTTCCATAAATCGGGGAAATTCTTCTCGTGCCGTTGCTGCGTGGTCTTAGTCTTGTTCCCCTAGGTTGGAGTCCTTCCGGAACACATAGTTTCCCTCTGAGTAGTTGGACTTTACCCAGGGATAGACAACTCCTTTAGGACATCTTGGACACTTTGGTCCCGATTTTCATGCCTTTCGGGTACGCATATGGGGCAATCATTGTGGAGACTGGGAACTTAATCTGATACACCGGCGGAACCTCATCGACCGCGAAGGAGAAGTAGCAGTCGTTCTTAGAGTTTCTCGACTAGTCCACCGTCCAGTTTTTCTTGTCTTGTTGCTATGTTTCAAATCAAATCAGCTATACAATGAATTAACCAATTTTAGTCAGTTTTAGCTGTAGTTGAACGTTAATATTCAACAGAAAAAGCTTGAAACCTCGATCACAAATGAGGTCTCCCTGACACTATCAAAGTGGAAGACGCGATTTGTTGTCGTACAGAGTGTATGGTGCTACCTTATAATTGGAACGCGGAATGGAAATAATGGCTGACCGCTGAATACAGAACGAGAAAAAAATTGAACGGAACGCTGAACAGAACCCCAAAATTGCCGAACGCTAACAAACATGTATGCATACGTTACTATTCTTCGGCAAAAACTCCACTCATGCAATTATTTATATCTTAAGATATACCGAAGTGAAATGTTTGAATCAATTTGTAGTTGTTGGTTAAAATAACAGGTGTTATGACCGTGTTAGATTCTTAGAGTTAGCTACAAATCCGAACTTATACAACAGTTTTAATTAAGTTCTTAAATGAATTCGAAATTTTCTCAAATGAAAGCCAAAATTATTATTTACGTATTATAATTTCTATTTTTGATTCGACCATTTCTCTTTGTAATAACATATTATGTACCCTATATATATATAGTGTTGTTTCGGTCCATCTTTAAAACTGAAGACTACAGTCCCGTCCAGTTCAGTCCCGCATATTTGTTCTAAAGCTTATAAAATTTGACATCACTCAATTTCTTATTTCTTCTTCCCAAGGACTGATAAGTAAAGCAGGGATTTGTTTAAAGAAAAAACTAAGTCTAGAGATTAAATTTGGCTCCCCCCTTCTTCTCGCGCTCTTAAAAAAATCCGATCTCTACTGATAGGACTTGAGTGAACCAAATATATAAGGATCTACACAACACTGCCTATAAATATACTTATGTGTAATACATAGGTTATTTATTTGTACCTACAATGCAAACAAGATTTAATATTTCCTACCTAGGCTATTAATTATGTACCGTCTTTTAGGAAAACATAGAAAAGTAGGGCATATCTTTGTATTGTAATTAGACCTCTCTTTTTTCTTAATGAATCTAATTAAAATCTTTTTAGAACCTTAAAAGAGATATCTTGGGTTCTAAGGTATGTAAAAGAACAAAAATATAGAAATTTAATTAGAAAATTTACCTACGTTTTTTCAGGTATCGTTAATTTATCAGGGTAACACATATAAAATATGTTGTTTGAATGAAAACATAAAGTAATCCTATGAATACCTCAAATTTGTAGCATTTTATTCAACAACGTCTCACTTGTAGGAATATTTTCCCTATGTGAATCGACCAATTATATGACCGCAAATTATCATAAATTGGCTATAAAAGGCCAGAAATATTTTCCGTTTGGCGTGTGATGCTTTGATGGATCTAAGGAACGATAGTCATCCATCTTTGTACTCTCCTATGTGAGGTGAAAATATATTTACTTGTTCCTTCTGCCATAAATTTGTTATGGGAAAATTAGGTCAAATAATATGAGTCGACTATTTTTAGTATATGTACATGGAGTTCTTATTGTAATTAGACAATTCAATACATTTATATTTATATGCATACCTCTTTTTGCTCTCTCTATGGAAATTTATTGGTGAATAATTACGTAAAACAGGCGTACATACTCATATTCGCAGAGAACGTTAGTCAAGCAATATTCTGTATAAGGTCTAGTAAACATGTTTTGTTTTTTTTTGCTCTCTTTCAATATATATACAATATTAAATATACATATTTATCATGACGCTATCCCCACTAACATACAAATTGACAATGTATTGTCAGCTTTAGATGTTTCACCTTTAATGACGTCAATTGGGATTTCAATTGACTAAACGTTACTTTGATAACGTCACACGAAATTTTCCAGTAACGGTTCCTTTAACATGAAACCGATTCAAAATTCGTATATTGGACAAAGTTTTAGTAATCTCATGGATATGTCAAAAGATGAAGAGTCACAAATATAAAATATTTATGCAGTACTGGTCAATGTTCATGCCCTGCTTTTGAATGATCATGAACTGCTTTGAGCAAGATTGAAAGTTTTATATAGAAATATAAACTACGAGCATCTGTGTTGTTCTTTATTTTTTCATTGTTTTCTCATTCATTTGGAGGTGATAATTAACTTGAAACGGGGCCGCTGAAACCAATTCATTATTAGTTACATAAAAATGACGTCATATCTATATGATTCCATAATCTTGCAATTTATTATTCCTAATGTTCTTCAAAAAGCGGTGTGAACTACTTGGCTTCAGTTAGAGAGTCAGTGTTCTAAGGAATTGTGAGCAATAAAATGAATTATATATGTTATTATTTGGGACCGTTTAATTAATTATTCCAATTTATCCATGGTTTTTGAGTCTGTCGGAATAGTAAATGTTCCCTAATCACATGTTAATGAAGATTAATGCGCACTCCTCTTCTTTTTTTTTCTTCATCTTTTGACCAAGTAAAGCCTATTTTCTAATTTTAGTAGTATATTTATGAACAATTATGCCATAAGGGGTTAATATACCTTTATTTATTAGATATTATTATTCTAATAATTAAATAAATTAAAAAAATCTTTCAATTCAATTTTCTTCTTCATTCCATAATTATTCAACTAATAGAAAAATAGCCCTTAGTTGGTAAAAACAAAAAGGAAGGAAAAAATAATGCCCATTCTATGTATGAAGCAACTTATGTAGCTCAAAATATAGTTTATTTTATATTTCTATCTACATAATGTTTATATTGCAGGGGCAATTTTAAGGGGATCTTGGTTTTTGGAGAAAAAAAAACAAAAATCCATTGCCATTCACAAAAAATTTCCAAAATTAAATTTTTTAGAAAAAAAAATTCCAAAATTCATAGCTACTCAGAAGAGATTTCAAGAATCTACAGATATTTCCAAAAAAATTTAACTTTTCGGAAATAAATTTCAAATATTAAATTTTTTTGGAAAAAAATTAAAAAATCCACAATTATTACCAAAAAGTAAAACTTTCCCCAAAATTTCTTTCAAATACAACATTTTTTGGAAAAAAAAATTCCAACATCCATAGCTATTCACAAAAAACATTCAGTTATTAATTTTTTTCTGCCGTATAAATGACCCCAATTTTGGCTGATATTTTTTATCCTGAGCAACAAAAAATTCTAGCAAAAAGCAAAAATTACTCCTTGGGGGGGGGGAGCTACAGCCCCTCTAACCTACCCACCCCCTGTGGATGCCCATGTATTGATTATTTTTTTTATAAATTAAAAGGGTACAAACATATATTACAGAGATCCTCACCGTTTGTGGTTGTTGTCACTTCTTAATGCATTTCAAATCAACACATACCAAGTGATATGTTTATAATTACAGTCATTACTTGAAGAAAAAAGACTCATCCAATCTCCATAATCATGATTTTTTTCTTTTAGGGAATATGAAAAACAAAAATGTAATTATATTATTTATAAAACACTGGGTTATATTTAAAAAATTAAAAATATATATACATAATTTTATAATAAAGCAAAGAAAACTTGAACTATTATGTAGATATCCGGATGTTTTAAAAATAACTTTGATAAAGGCTTTTGTTCATCATTTACTTATGCACTTGCCCAACGAGTTTGTAAACAAATAAATAATATTACATAGATTGGTGCAATAACACATTGGCTCTTTTGCAACGATCATGCTAATTATTATTAACTAGGGCGTCTGCAGGTGGTTGGCTGGAGGCGTAGCCTCCTTCCCTCTAGTGAAGGATTTTTTTCTTTTTTCTAGAAAATTTAATTTTTGAAAAAAAAATTCCAAAAAATTTAATTTCTTTGTTTTCACAAACGTACAAACAAAATTATTTTGACGTAGGAAATAAAAAGTCCAAATAATTTTCTAATAAATACATACATCTATTACGTACGAATAATATGGCTTTTATAATCAGTAGCATGACAAATACTTATTTTTTTTTAAATAAGTAGTTTACCAAGTTGTTGTTTTTAGTATGCAAGTATAAAGTAAAAGTTCTGTGATACACTTTACCACTAATAGACTGTGCTCTTAGAGCAAAAATGTAGTAAATGCAATATTATTATTTGTTTAAATCGTTGATTAAAGTTATGAAAGATTCATATTATTTTAACAACATTTTAGAAAGTATAGCTTTACTGTTATATTTAAAAAATATAAAATATAATGACTTTATGTACATGTGATAACAAATATATCACTATTATTATATTTTGCCAAATATATGAATAAAATAGTGGGAATTCAGCATAAATTAATATTCGCAACTATTGAACTTTTCTAAATGTACGATGAAACATTAGTGGGCATAATAATAATCTAAGTAAGAAATCTCACCATTTATGCTTTAGAATTTCTTTTCAAAAATTATATAATATATATATATAGTTGAAGGATCAGTAAAATTTAAAGTTATTTGTAAATTCTAAATTTAATATTTTTCCACCAGGATTGATCTTATAAAAATTAAGTACAGGACAGCTTGGATTTTTAATTCCCTTATAAGTTTCTTAAATTCATAGTGATACTTTTTTTTAAATAAATTATTTTTCAAGGAATTGAGAAATTAAATGTTTTTGCCAGACATTTTTATCAGCAACACTAAAAGTTACCATTTATTTAATAGTAGGTTGATTGTTTTTCTGTTTAAGAACCATAGTCTTTCAAGGGCCATATACAAATATCTTAAGGATTTTTTATATATAAATTTTCTAAGACCAATCTAATAATGGCGGCTTAGGTCGACATTAACAGAAGACAAAGTTATACTTAAATATTGACTCTTTTAACTACAGATTTACAAAATTTGCTACCTATTCACAAATTTCTTTTTAGAATTCAAAATTCATCTTGTTTTACTTTTTTAGAATTTTTTCCAAAGTATTTAACTCTCCCTGCTATGCCACTATTACTTATAATACTTATTGAGGGGTTTTCTATCTAAAAATAACTTTAAATGAGTAATAATATGATTGTAGGACTAGATAGCCTACAATATCAGCTGCCTTTATTATTGTACTGCCAAAAACTATAATATTTTTTTACTTCGGAAAGAAATATTTTGAGACATTAATTACAAGTCTTCTCAAGTAACATGGACGTCTTTCAAAATTTAAGCAATTTTAATCATCGAATTACATTTAACAAATGCCAATTTCTCTCATGAGTCTTCATTATAATTCATTACTAAAGAGTTAATTGTATATTATGTACATACAATTATAACATATTTCCACTTACAAATCAAATGTTTATATGTTTAAAGTCTTTTAACACTTACTTAATTGCATTTTTAAAGGATTTAATGCTCTATTATGACGTCGTTAGTTAAATAAAACCAGAGCTAGTGTATTTAGATTCAAAACAAGATCATCAGCATTTTTGTAGCTAAATTAGATGTATGTAAAAAGGTTATATTTAGTTACTTTTATTTAGGCTGACAAGAGCACTCCCGACATCATTGAACAGCTGGAGATTAGTTGCTTTACGGTTTAAAACGTACGGAAACCTTAAAAAGGGGAAACCCCTTCAGGATAGCCCTCGCTCAGAATGGTCGGTCAAACTTGATCCTGAGATCACAAAAAAAAAAACATTTAAAGAATATCGAGGAAGGTCCATGGTTGATCTTATAAAAAAAATATTCAGAGTGCCCCGCCAACATGTAAAATTACTATATCTAAAGCTGCTGGGGTTAAGTCTTTGAGATATTTAGATACTTGAGGAATAGGAAACTCTTATTCGAAGGTAGTCGTTGCCTATTAAATTTTACTATTTTTCTCGGAAGAAAACATATTCGATACTGATCTGATCATAAATGGACAAAATAATGAAGTCAAGGGTTGGCCTATTGAAATTCGTCACATATACAGGATGAAATACCTAGTATCCTGTGGTTTGAGAAGGGTCTCGATGAACAGCGGCCGACTACTATCTAATCTTGGAGCAAAAAGATTATTCCAAAGATTTACAAAATTAAAAAGCAGTATTTTCAGTCTTGTTGGGCATTTTCATACTTCTGATACTGCAAATATTGTTCAATAGTGAATGACAAAAAATGTAAACTTTTCATTGAAATATATATATATATTGGCAAATATAGTCCCGAGGCTGCCAATGAAGATCAAAGTAATCATTAAGTATGCTTTATATATGTTGAATAAATTAAAATAAAAACAGAACTGTCTTTAACTTCATCAAGCCCAATTAGGGTTAAAATACTTTTTAAACACCTGGTATTAACTTAAATGAAGTTTAATCTTGGCAAGAAGGAGTATTTTTTTTCCCCTTCTTCTTTCCACTATAAAATCCTAATAGTTAATCAAAAAATGTTAGAATATATTTTCATTTACAATACATAACATATTCAAACATTAATTATATATATTTTTTTTAATGTCTATTTCCAACCAAAAACATTTATGATAAAAAACTATGTATATTAAAATGAATAATATACATTTTTGAAACATTCCAACTTTCTAAGAATAAGGGGAAAACTCCAACAAGCTCTAAGCTATAAACACATCGTTTGTGGATAAATTTAACGATGTTAATGCATCACAGCTTTATTATACCTTGCAACCTTTCCTCTTTTATATAGAGAAAATCAGTTGAGCATTTTTTGGACAATTATTTCAAACTGCTATACTATTCTTCATTTTATATTTAGTTGGAAATTCGTTACTGTTAGTAAAAGCTAATTAGAGTTGAAACAATCAACGTTTAAAAACGCCAGTAGTAGAAAAATCGAGAGCTGATAAAAATATGTAGAAATGGTCTATGGACCTTTTATAGATTCTAGATCTTGAAAAGATATATGTATTGTTTATCATAATTATTATCATTTTTCAAGGAGGTTTACAGCCCTAAATTACCATTACATAAATCAATTTATTTTAAGGAAGTGAGTCATTTGTCGAAGGTCTCATCCATAAAAGGACAAAGTATGTATGTATGAAGAGTAGACTACTCCCATGCGTTCTCTCCAAGACTTCAAAAAGCAGTGATAAAGAAAGATCTATTCCATAAATGGGAAGTGAGAGGGATTGAATTATATAATAATTAATTAATAAACTCTGAGAAGGGTATCACACCCATGATGAGAAGGGATCCTGGGAGGGATGGGCAACAATGGATCCTGTAAAGTCAAAATAATTTAAAATAGTGATATTTCTACATATTATATCGTCCGTCAATATAAAAATAATCTTGAACAAAAAATTAAGAAAGGAAATTATCCCATTTTTTTTTTTTTTTTTTTTTTTTTTTTCATTTCATATGTATATACATCTGGCCCAATATTTCATAGATGAGATCAGAATTTTGGCTTTAGCTTAGAACCTTTATTTCATTTTTTTAAAACTTGAATATATAAAAATAAGTACATATACATATATCCTTGTCTAGAAACGACCGAGGCACAATCCTTCGCACATTGAGTTAAAGAGATTATTTTCTTCCGAGCGACTTGTCCATTGAGCTACGTCATTCCATCATTAAGAGATCTTTTAGTCCCTAATATGCCCCCTTTCAAATAAAATAGATTAATTTCTCATTGTTTTATTGTGATTTGAGGTAATTAATTTTGGCTACTTGAATTGCAATTTGCGGCTCCTCCAAAGTGTTAGTAAGAATGATTTGTTGATGGAAATTAACTGTAACTTGTGGAAGTATACAAATGTAATCAGCACTTAATTTGGAGAAAAATCATTCCAGCTTGGATTTTGTGTTGATAGGACACATATAAGCAAATGAATTGGGACACGTTTCAAAATAGTTTTACTTACAGTTTCTATTAATAATTCAAAATATATATCAAACCCACTTAGAACTATAAGCTACTTATGATTCAGCTTATCCCCTTTCAAGGAAACTATTTATAGAATTATTTTTGTGTTTACATACTATGTATTGATGAAGTACATAAAGATTAATTCTATTTATTGGAGTTTTTAATAGAAAAGACCTGTCTGAACGTATTTTTTTTATACGTGTGTGCTGTTATACAAATGTTTGGAAGACGGGCAAAGATTGTGATGGTATTTTCTTGTTGGTTCACGACTGATAACCGGCAGTAACCGAAAAAAGTTATATTTGTTTTGTTAATATTTCAGGATAGGACTAAAACATGGTTTAGGTACCAATTATAATACAAAGGATACAAAGGGGAGGAGCTGGAAAAGGTAAAAAAAATCTCTACTTCCAGAGAGACAAAAGAGGTTTGTAAAATGTAGTCGACCAATTTTGATCAATTCTAAAACGTAGGCAGAGGCAAGGGACTTTGAATAAGCTCCTAGTAAGTTCTGTGCAAATATAAAAATTTTTAAAAGCCCAATATTTAGTAAGACCGATTATAAATAATTATATTAAAAGTTTCATATGAAATCAAACTATATATGGTTTTTATATGAATACTTGGGATAAGTCTCTTGATTCTTACAGGAATTAATGATAGATTTGACTACAACAAACCATTTGGAAAGGATTTAACTCGTAAATCAGGATATCACATACGTACATGTACATACACAATTCAATAAAAGTAATTACATATTATATAGTATTAATGCATATTTGAATGTCTAGACTACAAATGGTAGAATTTTAACAGATGATTGCAAAAGGGTCATTCAAACATACGTCCGTTTCATAGGTAGTTAAATTTTTCTCTACCTGTTATTTGCAATACAGATACTACTTATGGGCTATGAATTGGGAAAACGATTTGAGGGAATCGCATAGTCATCCTCTATTGAGTTTGGAGCAGGGTGAGAGTAAAATACATATAAGAGAAGCCTTGACTTAAAATTTTAGCAGGAGTATTCACATCTGTTTTACATTTCTATTGATTTATTGGGTTATTATGAGTTATTGCCATGTAGTTCATTAATTAGGTAATTGGTAAGGAAATATTCATAATTACTTATATGAAGAAGAAAAAAAATATTTATGTATAATTTTTTTTTCTACCATTTATTGATTTCTACTGATAGTAACAACATAATTGTAAGTGATGACAGATGACTCTTTCCAAAAATTGAAAAAGAAAAATTCCATTGATTTTTATAAGGATATCTGTAAGTTTATCACATATGACATAACGTTATGGACATGTACTTACATAGAAAGTCCTGTGACTCATCTTACGCCCACGAATAAGACAGGATCCACTATTTTGACCTTCAAAGAGTTTATTAATTTTAACACTGACGTCAGAGATCGAGTAATTAAATGATTTTGTAGAGAAATATGAACCCTAGGTAATTCCTTTATTTATTACATATTCAATTTATTTTGTCATGAGTTTGAATCAATAGAGTCGTTTCACTCTGTGCTAAAGCAGGAATAGGATTCATTTTGTTAAAATAATGTTTTCCTTATTTCTCTCAGTTTATGTATTGTATAAGTTGTTAGTTATTGATTTAAATAAAGGAAGCATCTACCTTGTAGCTACCCATGTATTATGCTGTTTGTACTCTGTTCATTATCGTTTTCAATCATGATTGACAATGTATTTTGAATTATATAACCTGTAAACAATTATAATTGAATAAAATTGACTTCTGAATGAAATACAATTCCCATATTTCCATCCTACATCCATAATAGAATGAAGCACTATATGTAAGTAGGCATTTAAAATACTTTATCCATGGACTTGTAGTACAACTATTATAGAATATCCTATTTGAGAACAGTAAACAAATCCAAATATGATGAATAGCTTGAATTTATAAGATATTATGCATTTTCATGAGCCTTGGGAAGATCTTTAAAAATCAAGTACTCTAGCCTCCTCGTTATTCACAAACAGATGTGACTCATTCCATAATTGATTAGTAACAAAAACATCCATTGTCTAAAGTAGCTAGCTATTACATCATTTAATACAGCCACATGAGAACAGAGTTTTGATCTGACGTAACATATATGAATTTATGTAGTTTAATCTCTCCAGCTATAATTCATCATAACAACTACATAAACGTTTAATCAGGCATTAGAGAACAGAAAATATATTTTTTTTAAATTATGTAGTATAAAAAGTCAAATCAAGGTTATATTTGAGAGAATTTTATTTTTAGAGGAAGAAAAACAAAGTATGCTAATGGATTGGAAATCAGCTGTCCTTCATATTTAAAGAATATTTCAAACACAATGTTTTGTCCAAAACATCAACAACTTATTTTTTATAAAACGAGTTAAGATAGATCAAAGTTAGCTGTCAATGTGTCTTCTTCTAGTGTTTTGAACGTTGATTGGTTGGTTTCCTATTAAGTGGTCGATAGTCTTAATATTCAATAGGAAATAATTCAGCAGTTTAATTGAATGATGCAATTGACATAATCTATTAAATTCGGACTTTTATTGGAGTTAAGGTTGAAAGATGCAATGAAGAGTAATCATATTTATTCTTATGTTCTACTTTAAATTTATATACTAAACCCTTATGTCCATTGAAGAGTGATGCAAACCGTGTGTTTACACGGTTTGCATCACTCTTCAATGGACATACGGGTTTAGTTACAAAAAAAGAAATCGAAAATAAACATAGTAACAATAACAATTTGAAGAATACTTTAAAGGAGAGCAGCTTAGCTGTCATGACATTTAGTTAGATCCGCTACAATCAGCTATTACATTTCGATCCTCAATTCTACTCTGAGTCGAAAAAGGCAAAAAAATAGTCACGATTTTTATCACTGGTGATTAAAATCCGGTGTATTTTTTAACCCACCCGTTGTTTTTGGAATTGATAATCTTAAGAATGAATTTTCTTTTCATCAGCTGTTGTCATTATTATTTAACTCTTGAGTAGTGAACTTCCTTTTCTACTTCACTCAATTATATTCAAAACTTGATTTGATTATTTTTATAATAAAAGACGTAGAGTACCCTTGAGGATTTCTTATGGAGTTATAGTTGCAAATTCTTGTTGTACTCCGAGTAAAATTGAAGATAGACATCGGAATAATTCTTGTCAATGTCAACTTCATCTCCCTCCTGCCTTTTTATTGCTGATCTAATGAGATGACACGCCAGCTAAGCTTCTCTTCTCCGAAACATTCTTCAAATTGTCAGGGTTACCATGCTGATTGTCTATTTCTTTTTTTAACAATCCCAAAATCCACACGATTTTCATCACTAACTATGAAAACGTATTTGAATATATTATTTTTTAAAACTGTTTTACTAAAAACGGAATGATTTTATTAAATCCAGTGTTTGCTGTAGAGCAAAAAATAGTTTTAGAGCTTATGTTAATATGTTCATAAATAAATTGGAATTCCTTCCATCCAACAGCCATATCCAAAAATCTAAAAAGAACAATGAATACTGTAGAAGAGATGGACATGGGTCTAAAAAAGTTTGTAATTTTTTTTTAAATCTTTTTAAAAACGAAGTATATTAAACAGAAGGAATTTGAATCTATTCTTAAATAGTCTCTCTAAGCATTTTCTTGAAAAGGTTTGAGTATGTTAATTTAGAACAAACTTACGCTCCTTTGCATCTGTTTGTTTTACGTTTGTTTTAAGTATTTCTATTAGAGCATTAATCCTTTATTAGAGTAATAATATATTTATGAATAAACATAAACGATTATACGTATGTATGCAAAGAGGTTTAGGATTACACGATGAAGACACGAATACGTACATACATCTAAGTTTTAATAAATTTATTCACACATCGTTCTGTAATATGTACGTTTTATATTTGTATGAACCTACATACGTACTATGTTTATGAACATCATAAAATTATCTGAAATAGAGGTCATGGAATTTCAGGAGCTCATTCAAAATAGGTTAAATCAAAACTCCCTTATTGCCAATAATCAAACACAGAATTAAGAACAAACTATAAATCAAACTATTCTATCCTTGATTTTGCATTATCCGTTACTTTGTATCTTTTATTTCAAGGATATTTATTGTATTAGTTATAACTTATGTATCGAAAGTCTTAATGCTTCTTATAAATAGATTTAAAGATAAGAGTGAAATGAACATTGAGTTATATTTCATATCAAATCTATCGTTTTAGATTAATTATTCTTAATGTTTAATGATGCTGAGTTATTTTTCATTCTGGAGTTTAATTTACTTAGTTTCGACCTCATTACTCATCTAGATAGTTAATTTCTTGTAAATGTGATGTGTCTACTCAAAGGCAACCTTGAAAAACCAGGGGCCTCCACAGGATTATATTTAGGAGGGGGAATTGGTTTTCGAATTTTATTTTTTTTGAGAAAAATTAAAAACAATTCCCAAAAATTAAATTTCAAATATAAGAAAAAGTTCAAAAATTAAGTTTCAAATATAAGAAAAAAATTCAAAAATTAAATTTCAAATATAAGAAAAAAATTCAAAAATTAAATTTCAAAAAAAATAAAAAATTTCAAAAATTCACAGCTATTAACAAAAAGTTTCAAAAACCCACAACTGTTGACAAAAAAATAATTTTTTTGAAAATAATATCAAAAATCCAACCTATTCACAGAAATTTTTTTGGAAAAAAATTTAAAAATTTAATTATATTTCAAATATAAAATTTTGAAAAATTAAAACACAATAATAAATTTTCTAGTAAAGTTCAAAAATTCCTTACAGCCCCTCCACCCCCACCCCCTGTGGACCCTCTGATAACAGTTCAGAAAAGGAGAAATCCAGATTTTTTTTACTTCATAATGACCATTATTAACTCTGCTACGAAAATGAACGGAGTTTATGTTTTTGCTTATGTCACCTGGATTATAGCAAAATTTATAGATTGAGTTTGGTCACAGTAAGAGGGAATTCAATTTTAAAAGGTAAAAAATGCATAATTGACCATAACTTTCGAACAAATTGTGATACATATCTCAGTTTGATTTTATGCAGAGGATTTGCGCTTTACCGAGTGCATATTCTATTTTTATAGTTTTTTTTAGTCAGTACAGGACATTATATTTACATTTCTGGGATAATTTGAGATATCTAGTTATATTAACTATATTCTAAGACCTTCATTAGTTTAATCATACTTAAGTGCATCATATATTCAAATATGTAGAATACGTATATCATACTCTGTTTTTCTTCTTTCAGTGTGACCAGGAATTTGTGTGACCTTTAAGCGCAATTTGCAGCACGTTCACAGGATATATTATAATAAACTATGAATAGAAAATAAAGATAACATTTAGTCAAAGAATATAAAATAATGTAGGTAAATCAGACTCATTTTTGAGTTTGGTTTTTATGTAGATGGGTAATAAATCAAAGTGTTTAATTAATGATTTAATTCACTTCCATTTCATTTTTCAAATATACGGCACTACATATTTGTGATGCCCACAATTCATAAACAAATAAAATGGATATCATGAATATTTTTTGCATGAATATCTATATGTATAATTATAGTATATTATATAGTTAATGTGTATATACAATGTACATAATTATTAAATGTTATATCCTCATAAATATAAACATAGATGACGTCATACATATGACTATATTAACAAAAGAGCTCCTGCAAATCTTGAAATAATTTTACGTTAATACGAGTATATACGTATAAAGCTTCAAATTTAAGTACTCCGTAGAAATGCAGGATTTATGGACTCCCCTAAAGGCCTATAAATCCATAATTATATTGTATGTAATCGTAGCTATATTTAACCGATTATACCCTCTATATTTGCACATGCATGTATTTGAATGTGTGCAAATTTGAAACTATTCATGTTGTTATTCAATACTTCTCTGTCTCCCTTCTAACTCATCATCCAGAAATACACAAACAAGTTGGAGGTTGTTCTTATGTAACAAAAATGGGCAAAGTACAAGATGGGTTTGACGCATGTTATACCTTATTTGCAAATTTAAATTGATACATAAAGCTATGTATCAAGTTAGGTTACTGTGCCGACACAAAAAGAAATGCGATCCATCAATAAAAGAGCTAGATTTCCTAATTCATAAATGACATCTACTTATTTAAGGCAATTCTGCTATAAGGAAATTGGATGATGATTTATTTGTTTCATTTTATTTAAAGCGTAGTTTCAAACAAAAGAAACTGTTTAGAATCAGAATGTCATGATAAAATATTATACATATGTAGCAATATTATCAACATTGTCCAGTAATTTATTAAGACATTCTGATTTGAAACATTTTCTTTTGTTTGTATGTATAAAACCCCATCTGTAAGTGTAACGAGTTGCATAAATAGCCTAGTCTAGATTTCAACATAGCTTTTAATAGAATAAACCTTGTTTTGTGAACAATAAAAAAAATTGCCTTGGTGAAAAATTACTATTGGTAATATTGCAAAGGGTTCCATTTATGACGTTGATGTTTTGGAATTAATAATTTATATTTTTATCAGAGACACAATATGAGATTGATATCAAGAATGTACTGTCCTTTATGAAATATACTTGTACAAAGTGATATAAACAAATTGAGTTATTATTATCATATAACATATGTATACTACCCACGAGCGTTAAATCATTTGCGAGAATATATTTATGATTACATAATATACTGTTGGAAATTATACTATTTATAAGTAATTCTATTGATATAGAAATTAGGATTTGTTTTAGTGATGGGTTCAAGACAACCTAAACTGAGATAAAAACTTTGGGGGATCGTGAGACCAATAGAATAAAATTGATCTTCTTTGGTCTTGAAATACAGATCCAAACTTTGAAGGGTTGATACTAAGATCTGTCTTAGTATTGAGGCAAAGTTAAAATCCTAAAAACTATTTCACCTCTTTTGTTTACTCTGAGAAAATTGATCTAAAAAAACATCATATTTACATAATTAAAAGTGAGGGAAAAATATTTTTCACCTTAAGCCATGCTTTACAATTGAATATATATATATATTTGTTAAATACATTTTTATGTTTTGCTTTAGCTATAAATATACCTTCTTGTTGACGAAAGTAGTGTTGTTTGATATATCAGTACTCTCGTACTTATTTAAAAAGTAATATACTAAACTGATATTGGAACATATACTTGTAGCTCCAAAATACGAAATTAAAAAAATTAGCCCGCTGATGACGTAACTTGTCGAATTTCTTACACATCAGAACAAAAAAAATATTTACAAAAAAAGCAAGTATAAAAATTTTCTATCATAATAAAAGAGGTAATTTAATTTATGAGTTAGTCACCCTTCAAAGCAAAAGTTATGTAGACAGCCCTGTAAGTACAGGTAAATTACCCTTAACGACAATCATGCTTAATATTTTAGTACAAAAAGCAACTTGAGTACCAAAGTACCGATATCTATGTATGTATATTGTTAGCGAATTTGTTGCAAAAAAATATTGGTATCGTGACAACACGACGGAAGTTAACGCATTGTATCAATAAAATACAAGCAAATATACTCATTAGAGTGTTTTCTATTTCTTAAAGTTGACCAAAATCTAAATTATACTGGATCATGAGATGCGTTTAGGTGTTGGTAATGATCTCCTAAATTTATTTTTACTGTGCCCTCAAATACCATTATCCTCCATCCGGTCAAAGTTCCAGCCTTGAAATTGAATAAAAACATTCAAAATTCTGATTTTACGAATTGATTTACTGATTATTCAAAGATTTAAAAACTATGTATGTTTATGGCCATTTGTATCTTGTTATTGAGAAAGTTTAATTATATAAATAGCTGAATAAATAAATTACTTATCTATATTCTTATCTGTCGATAGTTACTTCATGAGTTTTAACTAAAAAAACTGACTACATAATAAAGTCAAAAAAATTATAAAATAAGTTTTTCTTTTCTTATGGGTTAATTATAATAAGATTTTTTTCTTTTTTTAATTTGACCTCATTGTGAAGTACTCCCGGAACGTTGGAACTTAAAAAATAGCGAACACTCTAATACTCATACATTCTATGAATAAGTTAATATTCAAATCATTGAATGAATGCAGTTAATGCAGAGGGGGGGAAGTAGTCCAAGATCCTCTCTTTGCTATATGTTATTATAATTAATTGCTATTTATGTTCATACCTACCTGGAGCAAGGTACATTTGTTATTTAAAAATAATGCACGCACAAAATAAAGTAATATGCATAGGCCTTTGTACTTACGACTTCTTTTATAACTTTTATCATAATATACCTGGATTTTAGGGGCGCATCTATATTGAAGCTTTATGGCAGCAGAATTGCCTTCAGTTATTTTAATTTCATTTTATTTTTGTAGATATGATGAGATAAAGAGCTTCATTTAAGAAAAAATAATTATTTATTCGAATTTTCATATACATTACATATGAATTTGCAAAAGTAATTGCCAAAAATAACAAAGTATATGCATGTAAGTAATGAATGAATGGGTCAAATATAAAAGACAGTAAAATGAGTTATTTAAGATTTTGCAAAAAGAAATCATTTTACTTATTGAATTTTCTAACATAATAAGTATCTTTTTTGAAATAACATACCTTGTAATATACTTACCTATTAATACACTTGTGAACGAAACGCTAAAAATGAGATCGTAGCGTTCCCTTCCCTTAATTCTCTTTGCATTTACTCTTAAAATTGAAATTAATAAAATTAATGTTTGACAAGAATCTTAAAACTATAATCCAGACTTCTTCTTTTTTTACATTTCAAACCTTTTCCAGCATATTTTGAGTGCAATCGGGAAAAAAAACAAGATTTGTGTTCACGTATGGCCAAATTCATATTATTCTAATCCCAAAAATTATGAACATCTTAAATAAATATATTTGACAGCGGTTTGGGAAGTATTTTAACTTTTGTTATAGCGGTTCTCAAAAATACTTACCCTTCCACGTCGTTATATTGTTGTAACACATAACTTTTCATCCGAAAATAAACAAAAAAAGGTTGAAAATAAGATGGTGGTTAGCCAATTCTTCCAAATTAGGGAACTATTATTCAATGATTGTTTATGTTATTCACAATTTAAAAGTAGCTAATTAGAATTCAACGAATCAACATTCAGAGCACTGACTAGGAGAAAAGAAGCAGAAAATTTTGACAGCGGACAACAAAAGGCACACTATATTTTTGTGTGTTGAGAGGTACTGTATCTCTAATATATATGTCTCAACGAATTACTCTACAGATACCTGATTAATTATAAAATTAAACTATGAATTATTTTCATTTCTAATTTAAAGGTTATGAAGTATACATAGAATAATTTGAAATGATGTTTGTTGATACATAATTTTAATTGATTTGAATAGAGTTATTAAAATTTAAAAATCAGTTTTTTAGTCGTTAAAATATTATCCGACTTCACATCTTTGAAAGCAAGATTATATTTGGTCCATAAATAGTTGTTATTTCAGCGAATTAGTTGAAAACTAAACTGGAACTTATCCATTAAAGTGCTGTTAAAAATCATAGTAGCTGGTGTTAGGCTAGGACCAAATGTTAATAAATTGTAACATATTAAATTAGCTTATGTCAAAATCTTTATTATCAGTTAATCTGACAACTAGAAGCATGATTCCTAATTCCTTACACCCTATTTAAAATAAATGAATTCAAGATAATTAAATATAATACACTTGATAAACTTCTAGAAACTAAAATTTGTTCGGTTAGTTCCAAATTCATTCCAAACTATGACTATTCCTAAAATAAAAACTTAATATCAGGTGTATTATCTTAATTCACATAGCTTTTTATAAGAGATTATACCTCAAACTAACAACTCAGTCTTATATATATATATACCTAGCTGATAACCCCAAATTATTTTTTCAAATTTATGAATTGAACACTGAACAGAAGACTAAAAACGCCTGAACGCTGAACATTAAACAAATAGATTGAACGAAACACCAAAAAAGCCCTAAGATTTACATGCATTCTTACTGGGATCGATCCTTTTCCATATTTCGTCTCGTACCGCTTTTGGTTCCGGTCTCGGTCCTTAAAAACTCTCTAAATTTTAAAACGCTTTCTAGAAGTTATATACTTAGATTAAAGTAAAGTTATTTCAGTTTACCAATTGAGTTCAATTAATAAAATTGAAAATATATATTATACCTATTGGTACAGTTAAATTCACGAGAATAGTTAGTCATTATACTTAAATAGGATATAACATTAGGTGTTTATATAAAAACCCAAGATACCCGTGATTAAAAAGACTCGAAGAAAAAAGACCACAAAATAATCCCCTTAAATTATTAAACTGCTTAAAGTTTTTACTTGCACTATGTCCACCATTTAACGAATTAACGATAGGATTTTTGTAGATAAGCATTAGAGTTTTATTTTCCTCTCGCACACTACAAAAGTCCCATCCCTAGTCATTTTTTGATAGTGGGTAGATGACTGAACATAATTTACATACATGTTTTCTTTATTTCATTATTATTTAAAAACGTATCCTTAAGATTTTGGAATCGGTACATCCCTACAAATTATGAGTCAAAGAATCTATTTAAATCAAAACTTTCTAATTATATTCATAATTAAATTAGACACAAGGTAGGAAGATTTTATTATTCGGAATACGTAAATTCAATCTTTAAAGCATCAGCAACAACCAACTAACAATTTAAAAATGCATTTATTTTTTAATCCATGTATGAAGGTATACATACCTGTTCTATGTCTTTTTTTATGTTACATACCTAGGTTTTTTGTTACCCATATGAATGTCTGTATATTGTATACCATATGTAGTCATAATTCTTTATTTTCTTTTGCGAACCTTTGTATGAAATCCACCAACTTCCGAGATTTAATAATATGTTATCTTTACCGTATGTTCTACTCGTATCTATAGTTATACTAAAAAAATAAACCAAAAATCATTATGGTAACCCTGACTATTTGAAGAATAGCTCTTGTCATGACGTTTTATTAGATCAGCTGCAATCAGCTATGACGAGGAAGGAGAAGGAAATCAACAATGACATTGATAAGAATTACTCTGATATTGATCCTCCATTCTACTCTGAGTCCAAGAAAGACTTACAATTATAACTCTGCAACATTTTTTAAAGGTTTCATTTTCATAGAAGACGGAAATCCTAGGACACAATTCTTGTGTTCAAATCACAAAATATTTTGTGTTAGGTCAAAAATAGTTTTAAAAGTGATAAATCACTCCCATAAACCTGATGGCTGAGGTGAAAAAAAACACCTTCCTCCTCGATGTTTTTTTTTTTCTTTTGTTTCTCTTAAAATTTGGAGTCTCGATGGAGAAGTTTAGAAAATTGCCTCCTTCTAAATATAAGCTGTTGTAGAATAAGACTCATCTTTAAGCAAGGATACCGTACTCAATTTGGTCATTGGAAAACCAATAACAGTTTTGATCGAAACAAATAGCATCCTAGCAGGATTTTTTTTAATGAGGTTATCCTCAACCAAGGGGTATGGGACCACCAAAAAGGATTTCTAAGAAATATGAAAACATATTAAATATATATTTATAAATAATAGGGCCTCTGTTGATTTTTTGGGTAATCATTGGAATGGATTTAGGCAAGGCATTTGATTCTATTAAATTGTGACATATACTTTGGGCTGTTAAAAAGCTATTGTCTAGGCGTTTTTTCAATCCTATTAGATTCTTATTCTATGATGGATATTCTACATCGAGATCGATTTTGTATAAGTGAACATATTTTTCTCAAGAGAAGCTGCAGGCAAGAACTTTGTTATTTATTGCTGCAAATGATGAATTTCGTATATATCAGCAAAAAAGTATTGGAACTTTGGAATTTCCATAGGTAATTCTAAACATTTATTTGATACTTATACGGATGATGTACATTATTTGTCCAAGCCAACACTGATCTTCTATTGGTTCGCCTGGTTTACGTAAAGCACACTCTCTGCCTCGTCGCTGAAGGCCCTTTTTCATTCAAATGCCCTCCCTTCTCTCAAAAGAACAAAAAATATATTGGAGGTAGGCTAACTCTACTACCCAAAATATCCAGAAGATTTTTATTGACATAACGAAAAATCTCCTCTTGGAATGGAAAGTTCTGTATCAGGTACTCCCCTCAACGTGCTCTTGGTGATATCTTGGTACTATTTTATTTAACGAATAATCGAGAACATGTTATTTTCATGAGTTGCTGATTTTCATGTTTTATGGTATGGAACATCAACGTATGAGTCGACCAATAACATAGATGGTATTCATCAAAACGTACCAAAGAAGCACTCCCCAAAAAGCCTGGCTAGACGTAATTCTATTTTGTCTGTTCATGCCCTTCCGAAATATCCTTATTTGGTATTTTTGAAGTATAAGTTTTTACTGCTAAAAACCACATTTATCATACACCATGGCATTTGAAAATAATGTATCCAAAGGATTTTAAAAATAATATTACAGAGATATGAGAAAATTTTTAGATCTCCCGAAATCTTGGGATAAAAAAATAGAGAAATCCTTACTGTATATTTATGACGACTAAAAATTTACTGCGTAGTTTCAAATCTCTTGGCTTCTAGTATTTTATGTGTGTAAAAATATTTAACTTATCGGTACACGCTTTTGTGATTGTCCCAGTATTTGAATTCTAAAATAATTTATTTCCATAAACAAAAAGGGACTGGATGACCTAGAATCAGAATTCACAAAAGCACTGGTTTTATTTAAACATTAATAATGAAAGGAGAGACGTATACTTCATCCTTCAATCCGAACTTCCAAGTATGAAGAGACTCCCTTGGTAAAAAGTCAACTTGCTTCTTCTCTTTTGAAAGGAATCCTGACAAATCTCCCCAAAATTCCTCTTTTCATAAAACGCTTCCATGTTCTCAAGCGATATCGTATAGACTTGGCATCACCCTTCTTTAAAAAAGAGTAGTTGTATTATCCAAATGAACTAATAACTGTGGGTGATATGAAATCGAAATAACTCTTTCTCTACAAATCACATTCCAAACTCGTTAATTGTAATGTTCCGCGAACACCACTTACAGACGGAAGCAACGGACCGGAGTAAAGTTAATAAGAACACCTTTGGATTGGGGGTGCTATCATACACTAAAACATATATTCTGTAAGGGATTACAATTAAAAGGACGTACATACATTTGAGTATTAAAATATACAAACTCGTAAAACACAAGGTACCTACCTATCTATTTAAAACAAATCCCTACGTCATGATTTAAAACTAAATAAAAGACAATACATAACATTAATATGAAGATTTCGATAATTCCCTGTCCCCCAAAACCTGTTCAAAGGAGTCGCATGGTAATTAAATGCCATAATCTGGTAAGGAAGCATTCATAAAAACTTCTAGCGTTGGATTAAATTACTTCTCACTAGTGTACAGGCTATTCTTAGTTCTTCCCACCATAATATATCATTCTCGCTCTCGGAGGAAATTTGAACTTCTGGATTGAAAGGGTCATCAAAATTTCCCTTTTATTAATTTAACTGAAAGTCTCACTAAAAGAGCGGGGGTACTCAAACACTGGTGTCACACTTCCAATTTACCCAGGTATTTGTTGAAGGTCTCGGACCAATAACCAATTTATCGGAATTTAGCAACAAGATCTCGGATCTTTTGCATAGTTATTTGTTGAAAGTCTCGGGCCGACAACTATAGCCATAGGAGGAATTAAGCAGCAAAATCTCGGATCTTTTGCTCAGTTATTTGTTGAAGGTCTTGGACAGACAACCTTCTCCTATAGTGGAATTTAGTGGCAAGATCTTGGATGTTTTGCACTTTCTCCTCAGGAAGGGTAAGAGTCATGGACACATAGTCCCATAACAACCCTAGATGAATAAGTTGCGTCCTTGGAATCCAAGAACTCTTATTCAAATTGACCTTGAAACTAAGGGTTATGTATAACAACGAGTCTAAACACGAGGAGAGCGAGGCATTGGCCTGCAAAATTAAGTCATCTAAATAGATGCTACTTGTTATCTTAAGTTGTGGCCTTAGATATGAAATCACTTGTTTCAAAAGCTTAGTAAAAATTATCGGAGCTGATGTCAGACCAAAGTATAAAACGTGAAAAGGGTATATTTCTCAATCGAAATTTGAAAAATCCCCGATGGTGAGGGAAAATCTTTTTTTAAAAATGATATATATCAAACAGATCTATAGAGTATAAAAAAAGGAATCTTGGTTTAGCCAAAATCTTAATTAATCAACTGATTCTAATTTAAATTTAGAATAAACTTATTAAAGGTGTTGAAATTTCTTGTTACTCTCCATCGAGAGTTGTCCTTCTTAGGAACAGTGAATATTCTGAAAATGAAGAAAGGAGACTAATCACTTTCCGTACTAATCACTAATCGTTTACATTGCTTTTTTAGACTTAGTGCATAAAGGGGGATTGCCTCCAATATAGGAACAAGAAGGTTCTTTAGATAAAAATTATGATTTATGAACATATTAGACATATTAAATATATATTTACATTTAATTAAAGTTGCAAAATTATGTAAGGATAGTCATAGCTGGAAAAAGTTATCAGAAAAGAAGTCAAACCCCAAATTTGAAAGTACTTGAATGGCTTTATCTAAAGCCTCATAATCAAAAATATGCCCTAAATGAGGAATAACTGAAGGAGGTGTAATTCTGTATCCCTCACTTGGAGGCATTTCATGACCACTTGGAAGTCCAATAAAATTATTTGGCGGGGTGTTGACCTTAAGGAAGGGTTAGGGATCGAAAGCGTGTTAGCCGTTTTCTACCCGAAAGGTATCTTTCGATACACTGAACCCCTCATATCGCATTAGACAATGCTTGGTCATTCCGAACATTGTCCAACACCATCTTGATTGAAGAAGGACCAAATATCTGATGACTTCGAGCCAAGTCTTTTGATTCCTCCTCAAGGATTGATGTTTTAAGGGCATCTTTAAAGGACGAGACTAAAAGTATCCTTCTAGCGTTCTTAATGAGATTTTCCATTCTTTTTCAGACATTGTACCGAGTAAAAAACATGCCTTTCCACAAAAGTGAAGGGTTCCATGAAGGAAACATGAAATTCTCCCATAGCTTTAATCACATGGCCATGGCTTCCAAAAAATATGGTTTCCTTCCTAGCTTACTGCTTCGTCCAAAAGATCGGCAGAGGCAAGGATTGCAGTTAACTTTCTATAAATGCACGTTATCTCCTCATAGGTCCCCATAATGGGTCTAGAAAGACAATCTGAAATTCTTGTGTATGTCAGTTAGAGTGATAATTGTGGCACTACCTACAGGTGCTTAATTGCGGATTTGCCATCGGAATAGCCAGTTGTGAATCGACAGACTCCGTTAATTTATAAAATTCATCCATAAAGGATTAAAATTTTGCGTTAGATTTTGAGTGCATGGCCAACGTCTCCACTGAAGATGAACAGGAGTCGCTAATGTAGCATGTATAGCTTGTCCTGTGTCGTTATTTCTACGGATTTTTGACTCATGTTTATTAAATTTTAATTTAACTATTGACTATTTATATTTATACGTCTTGACTCATAAAGGATGAAAACAGAAAGAGGATGATGGAAGAAAAGGAACACATGTCGTAGAGGGGTGACCAGATTCTTATTGTAAAGTTTTGTGTATATTTCTAAAATAGTTAGGGTAGAACAGAACTACAAATGTAAAATGCTACGCTATGACATAAATTATAAACTAACATTTTTATTTATCTTATTCTTTTAGTTTCTCCTTCTTCCTTCATTTATTTTTTATATTATTTGTGCATCTAAAAAGAAAACTCAATAAATAAAAAATCAAAAGACCAATTCTAGTTGGAATATTCTTAATTCGAAATTCGGTAGAAGGGAAAATCAACAATCAGAACATTAATAAGAGACATAGTAGAAATATCCATTTTTATTAAAATGGAATAACGCGTGTTAAATATGTACAAAAATATTTTGCAATATTTATTTTATGTAGGAGTAAGAATTGTTTTCTCTTAGTCTAATTTAAAAAAAGATTATTATGAAGGAAAATTAGATTATTATTGATTAAATCCCATGTTGGACCAAATATATCAAATGATTTGTGTAATTTGTAGCGTGTTTTATTTAGATTACATATCCCAATGTACAAGGCAAAGAAAGCCCCAATGAATTGAAATTGATAAATAGATTAATGAAAAAGAAACCAAAGTTGTTTATCAGTGCTTCTCAAACTGTGAGGCGTGCTTCATAAAGTGGTGTTAAGTAACTTAGAAGGGATCCCAAAAAAATTCCAAAAATAATAAATTTTTATCAGTTGTCCATTTGTTCTCTCTTATTTCTATTATGATTGATCTTAACATTGGTTTGTTGAAATAAAATTAAATTTTGTTTATCTGTGACTAAACTTACTTTAATTGAATGAAAAATCATCCAGCAGTTGGATAGAATGACGTAATTGAGTTGCTACCAGTTAATTCTGGCCTATTTTTTTTCTTTCTCTTTTATGAGAAAAGAGTGAGAGATACAAGGAGGGGCAGTTCCTGAAATGAACAATGTGGATAAGTGTCCAGGACGGTATTCGTTGAGGGCGGCAAAATTCAACGAAAGTTATTATGATTTTGTCTGTCAATTTTACTTCAGAAGGGGCGCCGGATGTGAGATTTGCCGAGGGTGTCATAATAGCTAGGACCGCCAGTGGATACAAGTAACAATTTTAAGTAAAAAAACAGGTAGATTGAAAATTCTTACTTACTTAAATGAGGGAGAGAGTAATGCTCAAATTGATGGCGGTATTACCATTAATAATATCACCCTTTTTATACAAAATTTGATATTTCTATAAAAATTATTCAGAAAATGACAGATATTTCAATTAAACATCAATTTTTATTTGTCAAATTTAACAAATTTCAGACAAATTTCTATAACTTTATTTTATCTACGAATCCAATATTCAATTGGAGATACATTTTTTTTGCACCTGAAAAAAAATAAATACGAAAGTTCAATTTTCACCGATTTCTTATTTTGCCTATGTTTTTTTTTCTACTTGCAATAAATTTAGAAAACGCCGTTATTCTTATAGTTGTTTTTGTTTTCCCTTTTTGATTTATAACACAACCACCTTGAGCTCCAAAAAAAAATTGTGTATAGAAAAAGCATCCCCTCCCCACAGATGGCACCCCCATCTTAATCTGACCAGTTTCCAAAGAGGTAGCCATGCAAAATTTCAGTCTCCTAGGCCCAACGGTGTGGGCACCCATAAAGGACACACACACAAACTCTATTATATATATATATATACAAGATTATTCCTCATTATACCTTTGAACCTTTCAAACCCTTAGTATATCTCTTGGAAATGAAAATATTATCCATAACTGCGAGTATAGTGCATACTAAAAATATCATGGTAGTGTGACTCCTTCACATTAATATAGAGATTAAGCACTGCCTAATATCTTAATTGGAAAATTGTGGGATACTTGTTATTGTTGTGAGTCTTTATATATCAAAGTCGTGATTGTTTAATTTACGAAACATTTAAATAAATTTATAGAAATACGTATTTGTAGTAGAGTCTCATTTAAAATCTTCTTTAATCATTGTATGTAGGAATCACTAAGTACATATATCATATGGACAACTATTTATTTGGATGAATTAATGTGGAGTCATTTAATGTACATATTAGCCCATTTTGTTTAGATAGAGCATACGTTTTACATGCCCACCTACCTACTAATAAAACTAAAAATATAATTATAAATTATTCAATGATGAAGGGTAGGTATTTATTGTAGGATTAAGAGTTTTGATATCTTTTTTTTTTTTTTTTTTTTTTTTTTTTTTTTAAGATAAATCCTACACATTAATGAATTACATAGGTATAAGACAAGGAAATTGAAGTGTAAGATAGATACATACAATGGGAAAAATCTACATAATTGATATTCTCAAATCATACTTTGATGTATTGCTTTTTAATTTATATCATATATGTTATAGTATTACTATGTATTTGAAGAAGTCTACACAGGTTGGTTATCAAATAACATGATTAGAGCCCTTCTATGAGACATATTATTTGTATAAACAAGAAGAGCTCTAAGAGGTCCTTCGTATTTACATAATATTTTCTTCCAAAGATGAATGCGTTATTTATAATGAGCTCAAAAGGAGGAAATAGTTCAAAATATGCCTCATAAAATAGCTCAATCATGTCTAAAACATTTATATATTTCATAAAAAAAGAGCACAGCTCTTTTTCATAAAAATAATTAAATTTTTTGATTCTTTTTTAAAAAGTTATTTTTGATACTACGTGTACTCGTTCTTCTTTTTGGTCCATTATTTAATCAGTCGTCATGGTGTTAGCTTTACCTTTTGAAATAAGCACTCTCGCCTCTTTTTGGTTTTAACTATTCTAAAAATGGATTTTAAAATAAATTTATATGTTTTTAAACATGATTATATTATTTTCCTTGTACAGTTGCTATTTTAAATGTAGATGGTTTTCCTCTTTATAGCAGTAATTCATTTTATCCTCTCAAAATCATATAACAAGCAGCTGATATTAACAAGGGTCTTAATTAAATAGTACCATATGTCTTGCTCTCACCTACCTTCTCCTCGTGCCCTTTTTTCCCTTGCGAAAATGTTAACTCTACTAATATTGTATACTCTGCGCAAGGTCAATCAATCTCAACAGGCGCTATTTGAGCAACATACAACGAGTATAATTCATGAAATTATAAAAAGTATTCAAAAAGATGACAATCCATTCTAGGAAAATAAAAAGATTGGCCATCCCAACTTAATTATCCAATCATATCATGATGTTTTTTGAAGAAAATTACGTCAGAAATTGGGAGTTTTCCTTTATTAGTTTACTGCCTATAATATTCTTTGTATCTGTGTATATATATTTGATCAAATTTAACTTTAAACTCCACTCTATGTGAAATGAATTGATTAAAATACGACTGTTTAATAAATATATAATAAAATCCTTTACTGTAGGTAGAGAGGTACTTTGAGCAGCAGTTAAACACGTTCCATCATTTTGGTAATCCTCTACTAAAGGGGGCTAATGCAAAAAGTAGTAGAATTGAACGTAGAAAGAGCAAGCAGGTAGAAAGAATATATTTTGTACTTTGCAAAAAAAAAGGCATCCCATCATGGTGTCTCTTTTCCATTATTATTACTATGATTTCACTACAGTTTATATCAAATGGTAATGAAGAAGTCTGTTTAAAACCTATGTTCAATTATTTTTATAATTCATAATAAAATATTATTCAATATGACCCAGGTTTGTGAAATTTAGATGGATAGTTTTAGATCTCCTTTCCACATTTGTATACAACTTACATTGAAGTGTATTACGTAATCATGACGTAGACAGAACAAGCTCCTGATGTGCGCACTATTACTATCAATTTTCCTTCAACTCTTTTCTTTTTACCAGTTGTAGGTAACTGATAAATAATACCATAATTAATGACCGTAGAATTGTGAAAAAGAGGAAATTTTGGGGAAGTATGAATTTATCAAAAGACACAAATACGAATGCAGATAGTTACCTGTAATATTTGTAAATATTTTATTGAACTCTTACCCCACATTTTTAAGATACTTAATTTTATCAACAATGCGGCGTCTCTCAAAATTACGATATTTTTATGACAATATCATCTTAGGCGTGACAAAGGCAAGAATTCCATCTTTTTCATATCTTTATTAGTAAAGCAAGGTTTGTCTTTCTGTCTGTCTGAATATATGAAAAAGAGCCTGCACTGTATATAGATGTATGTATATTATAAACATATTTCGATATAAGAAATAACATTTTAATTGTATTAATAAAATATTCTTGGCGTGTGGATATAGCGCAATGAACGTGTATACTGTATATAGTGCTCCCTGATGTAAATCATATAAATACAGGGGTGTCTACAGGGTGTCCGCTAGAGGGACTGTATCTCCTCCGACAAATTAAGGAATGTTTACTTTTTAATAGACTTTTTTTTTTTTTGGTCAGGATTAAAAAATTTTATTCGAAAATAGTGGTAAACTTATTTTTAAGGATTTATTTCCTTAAAAAAAAGGTTATTCAGGCAAATTATGGAGCAGAGCAAAAAATTTAATATTTGAATTTTGTTTCCAAAAAAAAATAACTTTTGTGAATAAGTATGGATTTTTGAATTCTTTTAAAAAAAAAAATATTTGTAATGCAATTTTTGAAATTTATTGAGAATAGCTGTGAATTTTATATTTATTTTTTTTGCAAAAAATTTAATATTTCAATTTTTTTTATTATTTTGTTTGTAAAGAGCTCAAAATTTTTGAAATTTTTATTTTTAATAACTGAGGATTTTTGAAATGTTTTTTCGAAAAAAAAATAATAGTTAAATTTTTTTTTTCCAAATAATTTTAACTTTAGGATTTTCTTTCAAAAAAATTCCAAAACACAGCTTCCCTCCTTCCCTCCAAAAAAAAACAATACATATATAATATTGCGGACGCCCATGAAATATTTTTGATAAAGAAACAATAGTGTAGTTGTATTAATCAAATATTGCAGCCGTGTGCAATGTGGATATATAACAAAGGCACTGTTTCTGTTTGTTATTAGTATCTAATGTATGTTCATTTCAAAAATCCACAGTTATTAAAAAAAAATTTTTGAGCTCTTTACAAACAAAATAATAAACAAAATTGAAATATTAAATGTATTATTCATGTTCATTTCAGTATATGTTTTATTTGTTTTTATTTTTGAATTTTCTAAAGACTAAAGTACTCCTCAGTCATCCCAACATATTTTTTTTTTTTCAGAAACTCTTATTAGTTTTGCATTGTTCAATCGAGAGTACATATAAATTTATATAAGTATTGAGTAGTGACGTATGAGCGTGCTCATGAAAAACTAAGAGTAACATTGAGCATTTCTTGGTGAGCTAATATTATTAAAGCAAAATTTGTTTTTTAGAGGACGCCTAATTATCCGAGCAATGGTACCCCTAGTCTCTAATAAATCAATGAACCATTTCACAAAATAATATCTCGAAGATATCAATAACTCACATGTACTTTTTTGTTAGCTGTTGACGTTGATTAATTGAACTATAATATGCTGTTCTTGAGTTGCGTAGAATGATCCATAGTTAAATGAAGAATATCCCCAAGTTATCAAGATTTTTTTAAGGAAAGGTTGGGAGATATATATAATTTAAAAAATTGTGAGTTAGCACAATATCATCTGTACTTTATCTATCGAGCTTTTCTCTAAAAAGAAAAAAGAAAAAGACCCTAAATCTGTTGGTAGCAGTTTGCCCAATCTTTCAAACTGAGGGATTATTCTTCAAATATAGCAAGGAATAATGTACTCCTGGGTAGAGATGGGATTTGTGCAACCCTTATTAATATTAACTGCATGTTATATGATTTAGAGAGAAGAAAATGAATTACTGCTATAAATAGAAGAACATCCTAAATTTCAAATAACATAAGTACAGGGAAAATATTATCAAAAAAAAAAAAAAAAAAAAAAAAATAGCCAGGCCGGTATCTAGAGAGGGTCTGGTTGGGCCTTGACCTGTCAAAAATTAATTCGCACCCCATAAAAAAAATCACTTTATCATTTCGAATATTATGTTCCAATTTTGAGTGTAAACAAGAGTTGTATTTATTTTTATAGCTCAAGTTCTACTACTTCCTAGGCAGTAGTAACACTGTGTATTAACTGACACCATATGCATCCAAAGGATTGAAAATATCGTTTTATCTTGCATTTATACTCAAAATAGTTATTATATCTTTGAAACTCTGGTTTAAGAGTCAAATAAAGAGTACCGCTTTTTATACTTATCGATAAGTCATTTTCTCATTTTGAAGTAAATGGAACACAAAAATAAAATGAATCGTTTAAAATGTTTCCAGATATCAAAAGTGTTATTGTATGTATGTTTTAGTCTCAGGAAAAAACGGCCAAGAATAAAAACTGAAAGTCACAAAGTTGGAAAATTGTACAATTCTTTTAAGCTGACGTTGGGTATAAGAAAAAACTATAATTTATCCACACCTTTCAATAATCCTACGATAGAACATAGAGAATTGTGGTGAGCTATATTTTTGCTTATCTTTCCCTGGTATTAGAAAGAAAAAGAAGCTAGCATCCAGTATACTCTTCTCCCTTATCTTTGTTATCCCTTAAATAGGTTGTGTCCATGGATCAATGTGAGTTGAAACAAAAAAAAATCGTTAGACACATTTTGTATGATACATCAAAAAAATTATCAAACATATTGAATACGGCAAGAAATAACCTTTTAGGCCTTATTTCATAATAAGATAATTAATGTGTTGACGACAACCTACTCGTATTTAAGGATAACTGTTGTAGATATATAAAAAATACTAATAAAGCTCTTTTTATTTATGGTTAAAAAGATATATATATCTAATATGGATGTTTTATAACAGAGTCGATAATTTTTCGACTTCTATTAAAAGAATTCTTCCATTTTCAGTCATTTTCGGTCACTTTGTCACTTTTCTTCTTTTTTTTTTCCTCTGCGATTTTTGCTACAATCATTTTATCAACCCGTTCTTATTTTGATAAAATGTATTTGGAGTTACCAAAAATGTACCTTTTATGATGAACCGTAGTTTTATCAGTTTTTATTGTGTTGATTTGAAAACTAACTTTAATATAGAAAATACTTTTATATTCAGAAAACAATTTTAATATAAACCTTTTGTAGTTGAAGGTATATAATGGGAAAAAAATTTCAAATTTATATCAAAATCGAGACTATTGATCGGGGGTTCCCGCTTATTTCGGTTTTTGGGCACAAGAAAAATTTGCGTTGTACGGGGACTTTTTTAGTACTGTAAAAATGATTGTTTACCTCAATAGATAATTTTTGGTAATTTATTATCGTAATATATAAAATTACGATATGTGGGAGTCAGAATAATTCCAAACACCGTGTTATGCGAAATCCACGGTATTTGAAACCACGTTATGGAGATCTTCTAAACTTATAGAGAAATGTAATAAAAAAAATCGTCAGAAAGGAATGGATGCATCTTTTTAAGTTAGATTTTATCACCTTAAAACCTGAAATGCTTAATATTATGATAAATTTGCGTATTAATAGGTTTTAAAGCATAGACAAAAATCATCAAGAAAAAATGAAAGTGTGTATGGGTATATAGTTGCCGTTGGTTAGATATAACCGAACATGTTCATAACTGTAAAATATTATATTTCTTGCATTGACTCGGTGTCCCCTTGGTGCCCCTCCTATGCTTTTCGCCTGGATGAGGGCTTGATCAGAGCCAATTAAAGTTATATAAAGCAATTGAAGACAAATCAAATAAATCAGTGTTTTTCAAGCATTTTTATGTCGGCCGCACAGTTTGAGAAAAACTGACAATTAAAAATTTGAATGTATGATCATTAGTAATCATTGTTTGGAATATGTCAATGAAATGTTGAGTCGTTTTATAAATTAAAAAATAGTAAAATCGGAATTTCTCATTTTCTGAATATTTGTTCACATCAAGATTCATTTTATATAGACGCATTACATTTATGAAGTCAATTTTCATTTGATACATTTTGCAATGGCTCTGTTTTATAATTATTTTTTTCAAATACTACTCACAAGAAAGATTCATTCAATTAAACACATGTGAATTTCATCATGGCTCGTGCTGAGAATGAGGTTTCATGAGCATGGCTCAGCAAAAATAAAAACTCAGGAAATGAATACTCATGAAGTACTTATTTAACATAATTTACAATGAATAAGTCGCTATAATTATAATGTCGTTATAAAATGAAGGTATGTACAATTTACAAATAATAATTAACTTACCATTACTTAGATTATTAATATCTTATTTAATAATTGAATGAGTCGTTTGATCATTTTTTAAAGTCCTTTTATTATGCAATTTTCCATCGAATGTGAATTCCCACATCTAACGACCGTCATACGTCAGAAGATGACCTTCCTTAAAGATCATGAAGATCTCAACCTAAAAAAAACCGTTTGTGATAGCAGAAGAGAAAAATACTAACTCCTAAACCATTGTCAATGACTCTGATGCTGCAAAAAAGTCACGGTTCTCATAAACAAAATGGATCAAGCCATCACATCATCGAGCTTTTCCAATCCAACCACCAAATCATTGTTCTACCAAGCGAACGATCTAGCCAAAAAGCATTCCTTTGTCTAACAAACTTTTATCTTTCTATCAAAATGAATGCGAGAACAAGTTATTCCATGGACATTTCAGCTCAGGAATCATGAGTATGCCATACAGGATACAAAAATCGAATCTTCGGAATGGAGCCAGTAAAGAAGTCGAAGGATATCTATCTGGAATCAAAGGTGAACTCATCAGAACACCTCCCAAACGTATTCATCCAAACATTTCACAAGACAAGGAAGAAGCCTTGAAAGAACTAACTAGACTCCAAAAGAACCGATAATTGATCATCAAAGTGGTAGATAAAGGTGGAGGTATTTTTCTCACGGATTTTTATAACTATTTGGAATCTTGAAATGAACATTTCTTGTCTAAAACAGTCAATGGCAATCCATACCACAAAGAAGTCACGGAGAAAGAAATCAAATAAGCTTTGAATGATGGGAAATGGATGGGATATTAAACGGATTCATTGATAAGGATGAATTTTCATGTATGAATCCCAACAAAAAGAAAAATGTTCCATTTTATGAGATCTTTAAAATTCAGAAGACCATATAAAAGGGATTCTTCCACCAGGACGTTCCATCATATCTGGCAATGCCTCCACCAATGAGAGAAATAAGTCAGTTCGTGGATTTTCATTCTAATGCTCTCGTAAAAGCTGAAAAAAACCTTCATCCAGGATACTCCATAATTCTTGAGATCCACCGAAGAGATCAACGAAAGTGAAACTCTTCCAACAAACTCGACACCTATGTCCATTGATGTTGTTGGTTTATACAGCAATATTACCATTAATGAGGGAATCAACACATTTAAAGAAGTTCTTGAAACTCGGCCCAACAAATCAGTTCCAACATCGAAACAGTTTCCTTTTTTAAAAGGTCCCTTCTTTTAATATAATTATTTATGTGAGTTTACGATCCTGAACACAGAAAATATTTCGATATTTTATTATTAATGTACTCGTATGTATTATTTTAAATATTCTTAGTTTTAAATTTTAATGTTTTTATTTTTTATGAAAGCTGGGGAAGTTAAGAATTTTGTTATATCATTATTACTGACGAGGTATTCAATGGAGACGAAATCGATTAAATGTTACAGATCCTCTAACCATCTTTGTTTTATTGTGTTGGTTAAGTCAGGTCCATCATCTTTAAAGTTAACATCGGAACAATGAACAATTTATTTATGTAAGAACTCTGTTTATGATATTCACATTCGGACGTTTGATTTTTTTTGTCAGAGAAGTGAATTCACCTATACATACACTATGTTTTGTTAGCTATCAATTTTTCTACTGTTCATGTCCCTTATTAGTAGTACTCTAAGCGTAGACTGGCTGAACAACTTGAATTAGCTCTTATTACCCATTATGAATTTTAGAATAGCCCAAAAATAATTGGGGCACTACCAGTTAATTTCGAGCATTTTTTCTTTATCTTTTTGCAAGAGAAAAGTTGAGAGATATGTTAAAGATCTCAATATCTTGTTAGCATGGAATACTCTAATAAGGAGAGTTGAAATTTGTGTAAAGAAAAAAAGAGCGCAAGGAGAAGACAAAAGCGAGACATATCGTACTAGTAAATTAAAACGGTTGTTACTATCAGCTACTTGTTATATGATTTTGAAAGAATAAAATGAATTACTGCTATAAAGAGGAGAACCATCTACATTTAAAATAGCAATTGTGCAAGGAAATAATTTTTAAAAACATATATATTTATTTTAATATGCATTTTTAAAATATTTAACACCAAAGATAGGTAATAAAGCTTACTTCAGGGGGAGAATTTAACAGCACGACGACCTATTAATAATGAGGGGATGTGTGTAAAGAAAAAACTAAGTATTGCAATTAGAAAAGGAGTAACGTTTGTTGCGTGTGCTCTTTCTTCTTTTTTGTTCATTATTTAATAAGTTGTGTGTGTGTGTTGACTACTGAAATACTATACTATATGGATGATTTCTATCCACAAAACCTCTGAAGCTCACTTTTTTCATTGAGTCACTCAAAGGCTATTGTTCTTTAATGTTGTGATACTTTGGACTTCAGACAATGACATTAATTACATGTTTGAGACTGATAAAAAGTAAAGAAGTTTATTTTTGATTTTTAAATCCAAAGTATTACAATATAAGACTTACAGATAACTTCTGTGTTAAAGAATTATAAATGCAACCCTTTCATTCATCCGTCTTTTTTTGAAGGACTACTAAGAAGTTTACAAAGTTGTATTTGATTTTTATAAAAAAAGGTGAGCTTCTGAAGTTTTGTTGACTTTTAAAATCTCTATAGTAATTAGTGGTTAACCTATAGCTCATAATGAAGAATTATATCCTATCTTTGGTGTAAATTGATTTAAAAATGCATAGTAAAATAAATATGTATCAATTTAAATACAATTATAATATTTTCTCTGTACTAATGCTATTTTAAATGTAGAAGGTTCCCCTCTTTATAGAATTACTTCAGTATGTCTCGCTCCCGCCTTCTCCTCGCGCTATTAAGAAAAAAAACATATCTACCTATTAACAAAAGACTTCTTTTACTACAGGACTTGAACGCTAAAAACGAGCGTGTTTATCCTACAAGAACTATGTGCTATTAATTTTCTTCTTAGTAGTTACTAATATAATTTATATTTATATTACTTATTGCTAAAGGTATACCTATTCTATTCATCAAGTATCTTCACTATCCATTCAATGTTCATAACCCCCAATTTTGTTCGGATTAATTGAATATTAATTTTAATGTCATAAATTCTTAGTTAGTATTTTTAAAGTATGCTGATACTATTCGCTTAGAATCAAGCAAACAATATTATATTAATATTATAATTATGGTTCCTAGCTTTCTGAGGATGGTTTTTATAGGTAGGTTTTCGTGGACAAATAATTAATGATTAATAAATAGAAAAGATCAATTCAAAGAAATTAGGCATCAGTTATAATACTCGTAGTATCAGTTACATCCAAACTCATTAATTAAATTAGTATAAATGTGATTATTACTCAATAATATATTTATTGTATCTATCCAGAGTTACACATAATAAATAGATTAGTATAATATTATAATAACATGTGTTAGTTAATTTCTCTAACAACTAATATCTTCATCTAGGACAAGTCTATATTTATATTTTTGGATTTTAGGTATCCCTTGTTATTTTGGTAAAGCTTTCACTTATTTTGTGACTATTTTTTTACTCTTATGCTATCATTTGGCTATCTTCTAATCTCTGATAATATAGTATTGCATTTAAAAATATCCTTATGAATTTATACAAATAGTTAGTGAATCAAGCGCTGCTCAATATTGACATCAACGACACTGATAAAGATGTCAAGATATAAAGAAGTCGTCTTTTACATATTAGGATATATATATAGCAAGGTCCATTAAATAAGTCACAAAATACCAAGAATGTTTTAACTACTACCATTTCTTTCTTTATTCAATGATGTGTGCATGTTGATAGAGCTCAACCATTTAAAAGAAATTTGATAAAATATAAATACTAAAGGTTGATTAACTTCCCCTTCTAATATAATTTATTTATCTTTTGTCTTCACTGTAAAAATTTGTATGGAAATTATCAACCATTATACAACAAGTTCATTATTATTTTTTTCAGTCAGATAAATGACTTATCTTCAAATATACATATTCAAAAGTCGAATTCAAACGCAAACAGAGTTCATTTCTATACTAACAATTGTAAGGGATAAGGATTATTCTTTTGTTGAATTCTTTCGACAAGCATATATCAAATAGAAATTCAATATTATGAGTAAATCGTAAACGGAGCTGCTCAAACGTAATTTTTACCACCACTAGTAAAATTTCAATTATTGAGAGATAAGCTCGAGTGAAGACTCAAAAGTAAAGTCCAATATAATACAACTCCAAGTCAAGTCGCGAGTTTTTGGGTAAGTGAGTTCATTAGGATAAAATTTGAAACTTGTCGATCTGACAACGAATTCTAGTCGAGTTATGAGTCTTTCATATTGAGTCCTAGTCAAATCTGAAATTTCTTTTTTCTATTCCAAATCGAGTCCGTCTGGCGTTCTAAGTCCCAATTTAATAAGGGTTAACTACAACCCGTGTCCGATCTCCAATTCTGATTAGTGACTTATAATTATAATTAATTGATGACAAAAAAACTCAAAAATATTTTCTTTGCTTCACTTCTATGTATTGAATGTAACTAAAGAAACAGCACGCACTTTCAATAGGTTTAGTGACACGTTCAAGTCCTGAAGTAAAATATGTCTTTGCCTATTAACTAATAAGCAAAAAAGAAGAAAGAACACACGCAACAAACGTTTTTCCTTTTTTAATTTTTAGAGGTAGTTTTTTTATTACAAACAAGTCAGCTCTACTAATAAGGGGGGGGGAATAAATAAATACATTAGTCGTCATACAAATGCAAAAATAGAAATGACTAAAACAACTGGAAAAACAAAATTAATAGAAAAGGCTTATACATATTTTTCGTATACTGCTAAGAAATAATTTGAATGCAACATTCCATTTTTATATATTTCTCTAGACAGTTGTGCAATCTTGCTTTTGTTATGGAAACTAAGACCAAATTTACATATTTCTATTTAGTGCATGTATGTTTATTGTGTTTGTTTATTTTTGCTTTTCCATCCTTCTTACTGAATTCCATGATTGTTACGAACTATTCTTCATTCAGAATTGTATTTACATCTAGTTATATATTTTTTGTATTGGTATTTAGTGTAGGAATAGGAGCCAATTTGAATGTATGAAGTCCATTGTTACTCTTCAGAAAATGGATACTCAATATAATATAAAGTTAAAGTAATATAACTTATACTATAGGTACATCAAATAAGTATACAAATGTTTGACATGCCTTTATAGCACAATTCTTCCTTAATATTTAATGTACGTACGTTATATACTTAGATAGTACATTAATAATAATAATACCTACATAAGTATGTAGATTGGCAAAACACATGTATTTATGTATTAGCAAGTGTCGCCACACATTTATGACTAGATAGTATGATATTGTATATAAAAGTACCTGCCTCGAAACACATGAAGAACGGATGATGACGATTCTTTATGGAAAATATATTTACTGTGACACATCAATTGTGTCATTATCAAATTCTGTTATAGCCTTTTCTCTATTCAGGGACAAAGTTATCAATATAAAATTATTTGTTCAAATTTAGTCGCATTAAAAAAAAATAATTTAAAAAAAGTTTTTTCTAAAAAAAAATGCGTACACCCTGCTATTGACATAACATCTGATCCCTTCTCTCTCTCTCTCTTTGAAAGGTATTTCTTAATAATTAATTAAGTAACCAAATGACCTTTGGTTTTGTAATGTATATATACTAAAGCAGGGTGGATTGATGTACAAAAAATTTAATATTTTCAAATTTAATTTTTGATTTTTTTTCAAAAAAATTATGTATAATCCTGCAAGACACCCCTGTAAAGAGGATTCAGTACAAGGGATTTTATAATTTATAATATAATCTAAGTAACAATGACGTCACTTTTTTATGAAAGCAATTGTAAGCTCTGATTGATTAGATAGAATGTACATACTATTTATGTACATTCCACGTTGAAGAGCAGAAGACATTTGATGCCTTCACGTGTTTTTTTATTCCTTGCATTATTTCACATTTTCTTTGACAACGACTCAGTCAAACACTTTGTACATACATACATACTATATGTTTAATATTACGTATGATTTGTATGAAAAAAAAACCCGATGAAATTGAATACTTATCAACTTCTGCCTATGTTATCAAAATATTCTATATACTACACCATTCGGAAGGCTATTTCTTAGTTTGAGAGGTATTTACTTATTCGGCTCTGCATGAAACTGCATAATAGGTGCATATTATACTATGTACCATACATATCTAACTCTGAAAATTTATTATATATTCAAATTTATTACTTCTTCTAATTAAGAGTTCGAGTTTGGAGATATAATATCTACAATGTACTTGCCAACGCGTTCAAAAAATTGAATTAAGTTTGCGGAAGTGTAGCTTTTGAAAATACGTCATTAAGAGATTATTATTATTGCAATGCATGTATGTATATACTTTAGTAATATAGAAACAGTGTGTGCCATTGTTACATACGGCATATACATAAATATCCTTTATCTAATATGAGAACATAATTTCATTCGAGAAAAAAAATATGGATTCCCTTGACTATGTAGAAAGAAAATAGAATCGTTTAGGACATAAAACTAAAATCTTTGAGTATGATTAAGTTGTACTCTTTCAAAATATACCAGTATCATGCACTCTTTCCGTGTTACATTAATAGTTATGACATTTAACTTAGCATTACCTGAATATATTCTATATATTAATTTTATACAACTAGTTGGAAGCCTTTATAATTTGCTCGTACAAATCATTTAATCATCATAATTGCGCTCATCGAGTACACAGACCATTCCATTCTTTTCTATTGTATAGAGAGAAAGAGAGAGAGATGAGGAGTGTGAGCCAGGAATGGAGAGAGGGAGGGAGAGCAAGAATTTGCGGATAAAATGATACGAGTTCATTGAATTTAATTGGAAATGAGATGTGAAACGTGTGTGCGCTCAACTTCTGGTAGCAGCTTACGCGCTCTTCCTACCTTAGTCACTTGATCCATCACATTAAATAGTAGTCCGGAGGAACTCTTTGAAGTTGGTGCGTGCGTGTGTTTGAATCATTATTGTTTGATTGAAATCCGTCTCCATTCTGATAATTCAGTGGCAATATATTTTTCTTTTTTCATTCCAGGAGTTTTATGGACATTTTTAATTGTGTTTGCAAGGATTGATATGACTTAAGAGCCGAGGAAAATGGGAGATGAAGACTCTCCCTCTAATTCCACGGCTCCAGCTGTCGCCATTTCTGGTGATGTGGTCCCCGGGGAGGATAATGTTTTGAGTTTTAATGATTTTCTCTTTTGGATGCCTATGTTGGTGGATTCTTGGTGGAAAATACTGGTCTGTGTTATCGTCGTGGTTCTCATTTTTACACTATGTTGTTATTGTTTCCAATGCTGCTACTTCTTTTGGGACTGTTGCTCTGATCCCTATTGGGGCTATTGTCCTTGTTTTAGAACCTCTGGTTGTGAGTATTGCTGCAAGCTCAGATTCTGCTCTAACAAGAAAAAGAGAAAGAAGTTTGTGAGGAGGAGAAGTGTTCCAGAAGATGAACAGACTATCATCATTTCAGAAAAAATGATTCCAACCATCAGCTCTGGATGGAAATCAGGGAATACGACCAAAATCGATCTTGGAAACATTGAAGATGGAAAGAACTCAACAAGGCCTCCAACTAGCAATGGTTTCTTAGGCTCACGAGATACTCTCCCCCCGTATAAAGATGATTCTATATTTCACTTTATGGGTCTGGGTCGTCGCAAACGCTCCTATGCTCTTGATTCTGGTATAACATCTGCCAATGTCTCATTTGACGATGCTGCAAGCTGCAAAAGCTACAAATCCATCCTTCCGAAAAATGATATTGAACTCGTGGCTGTTCAAACGAGCGGACGATATCCACAAAAAATTCAAAAAACGATCCAAGAGCTTTCTGCTCCTCGCGTTTTCCCGGTTAAGGAAGAGGACGAAGAAGGAGACGAGGGATCTCCTTTCATGTATTCCTCTACTCCCATGTCTATGTCTCTAGCAAGGTCCACTCCAACTCCATTCAAAAGTATTCGCCCTCCATCAAATAGTCTTATACCAGTTAAAGCCATTCCAGAATCTCTTAATACCACACGAACCTCCAGCTATAATGAGGATACGGGATCGCTGTTGGAGCATGATAGTGTGCACTTAATGCTGTTTGGAAAAGAAACAATTCTGTAAATATGAGCTCACTTATTGGAATAGATAAAAAGTGATTTTGTGAAAAGCACTGTGTGTTACATAAGGGAAAAAATATGTGTTTAGATATTTACGTTTATTGTGCATTTTTCTTACTAGATGAGTGGTACATCACTTCAAGAACTCGGGGTTAATCCTCTTTTCTCTGGCCACATTCCCTATCATAATATAAATATGATGTTTGTTTCTTATTGGAAATTTCGTATTTTAATTGTTTTTCATTCATATGTATTTCGATCTCCATCACATTGGAGGGGTGTTCTCCAACTAGGCCTGATGCCCAGTCTTTAAAAAAAAAACACGCAATTTCCAATAACTTTTTTCTCGTGCTTATTAGGATTTATGCTTCTTTGAATTTTTCTTCACCTCTCTATTAAATGGAGTATGGAAAATTATTAATGCACTGCCTCCCTGTGTAGTTTTGAAGAAATCCCTTCCAATCGATACATTATGTATTTTCCTCATTCCCCATGGTTTTTTTAATTAAAAGGAATCCTTAAATTATTCCCGGCTCATTTGGTACCTTTACGACAATTCGAGGTTTTGTGATATTTTACGCTAAAAAGTTTCGTTATTTTTGTATTCTACAAAATTCATCCTTTGCAAATTGACAACAAAAAAGAAGTTGGGTATTTATTCTCCTCGCTCATTGCATTCCTATCTCCATATGACTAACGCAGTGCCAATTATTTTTTTGTATTTCTGCCCTCATGATGTAAAAAAAGTTAAAAGTTAAACGAAACTAATCAAAGAAATACTAAATTGTTAATGTATATGATGAAATATTTTATTATCATCTTTTTTTTGTTCTTTGTTGTTTCACGAATTTGTAATCTGTACTTAAAAGTTACTTATGAATGTGATTATGACATTTAAAATAAATATTAAAATATACCACATTAATTTATCACTTAAAAAATTTTATTTATACTTTTTTACTCAAAAGTCGAGTTAAATTCTTTTTAGGATTTTTGTTGCTCTGCCTAGACTGGACTCTCCTCGTGTAATTATATTATTTTGAAAGAGTTTTATTCATGAATCGGATTAAGGATTGTATTGAATTATTTATAGTGTTTTAGTATGAATGGACCATACAATTAAAAGCAAAGGTGTCTTTCAATCAAAAAGCTTGCCGTTTTCAAAGGGGATTTTAATAAAATAATTAAGGAAGGAATTTGTTTTATGGCCCAGTTACTTTAAATAAGAGCAAAATAATATCCAAGAGTAAATTATATCAGACAATGTAGTTTCTTGATATATTGAAATTAGACAAGGAATTTATAAAAATGTTTTCTTTTTTTGTATTTATTATAGACAAAATTTGAGTAAAAATATAATTTTTTAAAACCCAATCTTGAGAAATCAGCTTTTCTTTTAAAATAATTATATAATTACACTTTGAGAAATGGAGATATTTCAACATTTTTTATCTTTATTCACAGGAATCTATTTGAATTTCATTTTATGCAAATTGGTAATAGTAATAAGCAAAATTTCCTTAGTATATAATATAATTTTTTAAGACCTTTGTCTCAAATCCAGTTATTTATTAAATAAAGTTCAACAAATTTGGTGTTGCTTGACAAAATAATCAAATACACATTGAGTAAAAAATCTTAATGTTTCACAAAGGTATCTTTAAGAAACCATTACAAATTCTTATTTCTGTATGTTATAAATTAAAAATAAATAAACTTCTCATAAATTCATTTTTTTAAACACATTTCAAAAGTATTTACTAAATCAATGTTAAGTTCCTTTCTTATCAAATAGTAAATTAAGTATACTTAGTAATGTATTTTTAGTAAGAAGTAATTAAGTATAATTAAAAATTCTCACTCCGATATATTATTTCCATAGCAAGGCCGTCAATTACAACGAAACAAAAATTTAAAAAGCTTAGTCTGATCTAAGTTAATAATCACGTTCGAGTTGTTAATCTCATATAATTAATTTTTTAAGTATTTATTATTTAGATAGCTTGTATATTTACTAAGATGTGATGGATATCAATAAAAGAAAAGCCTAAGAATTGCTTTCAGTTCTACAATATACTACTATCATACTTAAAAAATTAAAAATATTTAATATTCCAAATTGTAAACCTAAAAGCCACAGTTAATTTACATAACAAAATTATATAGACGAGTGACAATTAGAATACAAACTATTGTTGATAAGATTATTTGTTTTTGTTCTATGGGTCATCATTTAAATATTATGGACGTAAAAAGATTTGTCGAGTCAAGAAAAATAATGATAATCGTACTACATTAATACCATTCATAGTAGAATAAATATTTAATATTACTAACTTTTTAAATATACCTATTTTGTTTTATCATTGTTCACTGCCTGATCCCTACTTAAGTACGAATATCAGATAAACATCTTAAATGAGCTACCTTATATAAACCACAAAATATAAATATTTGACAGCTCATTCAACCCTTCTGAATAAGTCAACTTATATTTGTTAAAAAATGACGACAGAATAAATTAACACATAATTTCTGAAGCTACTTCTAATTTAAATGGAGTAAAAATCTTTCTAATGGGTAAAATAGTAGGTTTTCCTTGAAATAATGAAATCGATTCTTGAACTGTGATCCAATGGGATAAATACTTTTCATCATTGGAATAAAAATGAAATATAAAAGAGTTTTCAGAGTTAGTTTCGTGAAATGCTCTGTTCTCATCCTCGCTCTTGGATAAAACTTGTGTTATTTTACGAACAATGCCACGAAATTCCCGCTCTATTCCTTGATAATAAACATCTTCTCCAATTTCCCTTTTGGAGAGGGTACCCCAACGGGAATCAAAGCGAAATCGAATTTTCTCTGATACCTTCTCATCTTTAAGAAGCACTAAATCCAGAGAACACTCTCCAGTGGGTTCCTCAGAAGACCAAGCAGTCTTCACGTCTTTTAAAGTCTCTGATATATATGAGGCGATCCAAGGATGAGTGGAAATAGGAACTATAACTCCATATTTGAAACGATCCTCAAAAATAGAGGCTGGATAAAGTTTTCTTTCCTTGAGAACGACGTGAACAGCAATTTCGATTAATTCTAATATAAGATCAAATGACATTATTATTATTTATTTATGATCGGGCGTAGGATGAATTATTATTGACTGATTAAATTTAATCCGTAATCAAATGAGAATTATATTTTGGTTGGTTATTAAATATTAATTATTATTTATTAATTTATAGACAACAAGTTGTAAAAACAAAATTGACGTCATCATTTGTATCTACGTCACTTCTCTTCTTATAAAAAAAAAACGGAGTACTCACAGACCACAGCGCAACCTTTATAAATTAATTTTAAATTATATAATAATAATACTTAATTGACAATATTCACATTTATTCTTAAATTAGCTATAGTATAAGTATGAATTTCAATTCAATATTGGGTTACTTCATTATTTTATTATATATTATTTCTCGTGATGTTTAGAATATATTATACCTTTTAAATGAGAGAAATGTATATTATAGGCTCGTCACTAGAAATATCTACAGCTAAAGAAGATCAGATAATCTTTATTAGACCTGAAGCTGGGCCGAACTTGAACTAACTAATTGATTAAATATGAATAGCAAACTATAGTATACATAAAAGATAATTCAAAAGGAGGAGAAAGTCCCAGAAGATCAAAGTCAAGACATAAAATATATACACAAGATTTCTGTATAGAGTCATAAACGAATAAGATCTATTTTTTCTCAGAAAATTTAAACTCCATGAACGACTTTACACAGGATCAGCTTTTCAGTTTATCGTACATTTCTTCCAAAAATTCATATCTAATGTGTGTTCAAAAGAGAATATATAGTTATTATTTTTTACTATTAGAACATATTGCAGCATATATACATTTCAATGTTGCATTGCAAATAATAGCCCATAAATTGTCCATACAGTGTATCTACGGAGTTGGATTTCATAATTTCACCGTTGTGTGAGAGGGGAGGAAAAATCTTACATTAAGCTTTATTAACAATAATGAAGAAAAATGACGGATTTTATAGACTCAATAATAAAATTTAATTGGGAATGAAGTAAATAAATACTTTAGTGCAACATATTTGTTGAGATGAGGTGTTGCTCATATTTGGATTTGATCATAATTATTTGTTATTAATATATGTAAAAAGGCTTGTTATTTAATATAGCCAAAGGAATTTATGTCTAATAGGAATTTAATGACACCAACCATTCTATTATATACATTGGTATCTTCAAAAATAACTTTGTTGCTATGTATTGCAAATTCTTTTGTCGTTTTCTCAAGTTCTTCTTTATCTTTAAAGTCAACTTTGGTAAACTCAAAATCTGTAAAATCTTCTTTCTTTGAAAGTATAAACGGAAATGCGTTAAAGGCCACGAAAAATCCTACTAGAGAAGATTTCAAGAAGTCATGTTTAATATCTTCTAAAGTAAGGGGTATTTCTGTTATGGATGGATCCAATTCCCTAATATGTTTCGTTAAACATTTGTAGTAATAATGTAGAAAGTCATCTAAATTATCTGAGAGCGTTTCATATGTTACACAAGTACATAGAAAATAGGATAAGTCTGATCCTGTAATAGAAAACAATTGAGTTTTATTTATTAATAATTAATTCTTAATATTTCTATAAAGAACATGGATATTTACCTAAATTGCCACAATATATCATTTGCATATCCAGGAAAATAGTATCAATTATATTTCCATTCTCATCATATTTGAACATAATGTTGTTAAACCACGTATCGCCATGACAAAGAATTTTGAATTTCGATCTGTGAGTATAATATATAGATCGATCTACTTTTGTATATAGAATAAATCATCAAATGTTGATTCAGAATAAGTTTAGTATCTTAATTATGATCAATAATAGATTTAATTATAAAGGGCATACCTTGAAACATACATTTTATCCTCCATAAGTTTAAATACATTTGTGTTTGAAAAAGTATCTCGAAATAAGGACTCAAATTGTTTGACAAAAGAATCATTCTCTGATCCATTTAATAAAGATTGAAACATTTGAAAATAGCTTTTCTTCATCATGTCACACATTCCCTCAAACATTGAAAATTTACCAGCTTCAGAGACAAAATTGTCTTTGCACCAAGCTTCATGTCCTCCTGGATATTTGGAAAACAAAATAAATGAGGCACCGTGTAGCCGTGCTATCCAATTTAAGCCATGATGGATATGTTGCAAATCAAAACCTTCTTTTTTATTTACTGGATCTCGAAATCCCATTTTACCGAGATGTTGAAATACGAGTGCTTCTTTCTTTTTCTCATTGATTGAGTATATAAATGGAATGGTGTTAAGAATATCTGTAACCATATTTTGTGATTAAAATATTTTGAAAGCATAATCATAATATTTTTACTTAAAATCTATGAATACCTTTTTTAACATATTTATTTAAATCATTAATGAACGTGGTATAAAAGTATTCTTCTCGATCAAATATTCTTAATGCGTATGCTAGTCCATTTTCTTGATCATCAGGGCCGGGTTTTAATGTTTTAATCATCCAATGGTATATACTTTCCTTGTTTTCTTTTTTATATCGAACTTTTAAATCCACAGCAACTAAATCCCCAATAAAGTTGTCTCCCTTCTGAGATCCAGGTTTAGACTGTAATTAAGATCAAATATAGACACAAAAAATTGTTAATATTTATTTTTACATTCCATTATGACCAGTATTTTTAGATACTATTTCAATAATATATACATTTATGCATAATAAAGTCAACATTAATAATTATTTTAATGTTAATAAAATACATTGAAGTAAAAAGTACACTTCATTTCCTGGAATACTATAATTGGTGATCGGTTAAAGTTTAACGATTCTTTTTACCGATATTTTTTCCGTAAAAATAATTTTTGTTAAAAAGAAAAAAAATATGTACAAAAGTTTTTAAGTTACTTGACATAGACATGTCCATTTTTGAAAGTTATCTTTGCCTCCTTATCCATAATTTATATTTTTTTGATCTGGAAAATTGATGTACTTAAATTAAGGAAAATCCCTTTAATTTGTTAATTGTTCTTTCCTTCAAAGTTATTAGCTCATTTTTTATCTAAAAATTTAAAAAATTGTATAAAATGCCAGCAATAAAATAAAACGTTTTATATTTTTTCTGTTATCTATAAAAGTAACATTTTATAAATTAATTATAATGAGCAAAAAATTTTAGGATGTATTTAAATCTTGGTAGACAAGCCTTATGATTAAAAAAATTGCTATGGATTTTTTAAATTAATCGATGGGAGCTTTGTCAATTCTGTCAATTCTTATGATTTTGTGTGATTATTATTATACTTGAGTTGTTATACTAACGACTTGATTTCAAAATGAAAGACTCAAGACTTAACATGGATTTAGAAGCTAAGTTTATTCTAACTTGAGATGATTATTTAACAAATTTTCTAACAATTTTTTCACTGGATGTAAAATACTACTTTTTATAGAGAAAAAAACTCAATTACAATCAGATTTTGGGCCAAAATTTAGAAATGAATAATATGCTACTTAAAAATTGAGATTTAGTTGCTGACATAAATTTTGATTTATTATATAAAATTATAATGAGTCTGAAGGAAAGCCTAAGACTCAAACCAAAAAATAAATAACTGTGAATTTGAAATGAGCTCAAAAGAAATCCGATGACTCGAACTGAACTTAATAAAAAAAATCAAGGGGTTGGACTTGAACTTTTTTGCAAATGTTTAAGACTCAGTTCAAAACTCGGATACTAAAAGACTTTGAATTCTACTAGGGACTTTTTCCAACATCTGAACTATGTAATATTGGGTTTACAAGGATTTATTTGAAGAAAAAACCGATGGCTGAATAATCGGTTATCTTTTTTTTTTTCTCGTCGCTTTTCTCGTATATATCAAAACCAAAAATATTTATCGTTCTGATCCTCCTATAAAGTAAATATTTTTACCTCAAAAGACACTAGTTCAATTTTTCCGTCATATTTATCAAATAAAACTTTTTGAAGAAAAGTTTCATTAACTATGTCTGCACGCAATCTATCTGTATCCATAACTAAAAATTATCTCATTTGTATATTTATTTAGAAAATTAAATTACATTGCAGGCCCTTATCTTGCTTTTATAGTGTAATCAATGTTTCCAAACTATTAAATTTGTATTGTCATAACTATGGCTCAGTAATTATTCAGTAAAAAAAAAAAAACAAGATACACCATATAATCTGTAGCTATTTTTGCTCATTAAAAAAAGAAGTGGTACTACATATTATATAAATTAAAAACAATGAACGGAACATTAGATGATTGTTATGTCTTATGATGTGAAGTAGACACAAACCCTTTAAAACAGATCCAGAAAGATCCTATCGCAATGGTCATGTTGCATGTACTGTACGTATATATAAGTATATTATATTATTCCTTATCTTACTAAGTTAATAATAACTTAATTTTTAATCTTTTATCACTCAGAATTATTTTTATTTATCAAAAGTAACTCCATCGACAAATATTGAAAATCCTGATGAGAAGCAAAGATAAAAAGATTATAAAACCTTTGATTCCCCATTAAAGAGTCTAAGCTTCAAATCTTTTAATTTTAAAATGGAATTTAATTGATTTTTAAAAAGTTCAAATTATCCATATAATCTGTCCATGTATATCAAAATAGGTTGTTACTAATGCTTACAATATGTACATATGTTGAAGAAATTGACTTGGTGTAGCATTTCTCCAAAATAGGATTATGCATACAAAATGTCGTACCAGAATTTTTCTATATTTTTAAGCCATCAGTAGACTGTATTATTTCAAGTTTTTTATTTTTTTTATTTAAACGTAGTTTGTAGCATATGCATAAAACACTAGAATAGGCATTCTGTAGAGCACAAAACCTCTCCTTAAAATCAAATTGAGTTATTTGTAACAAAGTTATGCGGCGATTATACATTTTTAATGTGTTTTTTTTTTAATCTTGACTTCTCAAAATTTAATGCCCTCTTACTATTAAGATATATAAACTTTTACCAAAATCGGTATGCAACCTTTTCCGTCATCTTGCTTACAGACAAACGGAGACAATTACATAAAAAGTATCAAAAGTTTAATTTCTTTGGCGGAGATAATTATATTACCTTACAATGTTAATAAAAGACATGTAGTTTTTACATTACTACATTTTAGGCATAAATAAACAATATACACTCACTTTTTAAGGCGTTATACAACACCATCAATAAAAGAATGCTTATACAATTGTATTCGTCTATTAAAAAAATTATTGCTAAAACCTTTGCTTATTTTAACTTCTACAACTCTCCTTTTCAAAATTCAGAGGCTTTATGATTTAAAATGCGTCTTGCTTGTAGGAGTAAAAAATTATGACAAATTAAAATTTGGGATCATGAAAATTATTAACGTGGTTTCTTCTTTCCCCAAACAAAAAAAAAATTAACCACAGAACCTCTTTATTTTAAAAAGTAGAATTGTTGAGGTTTGAAGGTTTTCTTATAAATAAATTGCGTATACGAATATCATACGGACCTTAGCCATATAATACTGGAAACATGTAAGCGAAGACTCAAGCCTGCTTGGTACCTCATGGTATCAAAAGTGGCATCTCCACCCTCACAAGGCTCTTTACATCCACTTTTTTGATAGCTCTCTGTACAGTATGGTGTAAAAACCCCAAGATCTCGTCCATGGACGCTCAAGGACTCTTTATAATTATTTCCATCAGTAGGTGGAAAGAGCCTTGTAAGGGTCGAGAGGCCATTTTTGACACCAATAATGAAAGAAACCGTTGCTTAACTCTTTTCAATTATTTTTCCCTAATTATCTTTCTTTTCTTGTCCTTAATCGATGAAAAAAAATAAAAGAAATTACAAATTTAGACATTTTATAGTAATTTTCAGTACATATGACTAATTTAATTCAAATATCAGTATTTATTATTTGCCTCAAGTAGTATTAAATGCAAGTGTTAAATCTTTTTTATTCTTAAGCCTTTTGATGGAGATTTATTGGAAACTTTTCCATTTTATGTAGTAAAAATATCAACTTTGAGCAAATTTCCAATAAATATTTATGAAACTTCATCAAATGGCTTTGAGAATAAAAATTGACAATCTACAAGATGGAAATAAGATCATAATAAAATATTTATAATTAATTTTTGGGTTAGATATAGAATATAACTAGGCAATATAGGATAAAAATAAGGTTAAAATCCTTTTACTTATTGTATCTATTTTTACATCCAAAAGTTAACTAGATTCCTTACTATTAATTAAACAAGAGTTTTCATTGTTAAAAAAATTTACTGTTTAGTCCTCGAAAATGGCCAACATCAAGAATGCTGTCGTCACGTAAAAATACATTTCATAAATAAGAGATAAAGTAAGGGAGACCGAGGATAGTTGCTACACTGTTTTTGACTTACTAACTCTGAGCTGGTTTGAAATTTTAGCTAAGCAAACCTATATTTGTGATATGTTTGCTATTATTTGAATATTATAACATGATCAGTTTCTCCACAAATTGCATTTGAATGCGACTCATCAAATTTTGCAGCTTAAACAGTTAAAAAGTATCAAATTTGAGTAATAATTTTTTTTTTTACTTAAAGTCAATAATATCTTTTAATGAATAAATAACTAGACTTTTCATGATGCTGAATGGTTAAAATTCAATATATTTATATTATAGTCAGATCACTGTTAGTGATAAGTATTGTAAATAGGAAAAATTCACATTAAAAAAACTCGGACCCTACTTTAACTAAACAACATGCTTGATATGAGGTGCAATTATATAAAAGAAAAATAGACATTGATGAGGAAAATTGCTACAATTGTACTAAGTGTTACTATATCTCAAATTTCTCATCACGGAGTGAGTTTTAAATTCTAATAAAATCATATCAACCAAGGGCACAATAATCAATTATTTAAATGATATCAGTTACAGGAAAAACAATTAAAAACTGACTACTGCACTATTACCAAAATAATGGTCCTCAAAGAAATTACTTTTACCTCTCAGAAAAGATTATATTGACTTTTTTCCACAATAATCTGCATCATACTATATAATTATAAAGTAAATTTTATGTCTGTTGCTTTTTTGATGTTCGAGAAAAGGGATTGAAGAACGTGTAACCATTCCGAATCTCAACGGTTCCCAGTCTCCCCTATATAATAATATATTATTGTGTCTCTGAAATATTTACTAATGACGTCATCAGCTGAACAACAATAGCGAAATAATATCCTAGTTATTTGCACTCTTAATTAATTCCGCTTATATTGATTATAGTATATTTACAAATTTTATTATTAAGAATAGAGTGTAGGTATGGGAGACGACCCCAAGAAATCTGCGGTAGAACTCGCTACCGGGACAGCCCAACAATTTATGAAGCTCTACTATGAACGAATGGATACGAATCGTCATAAGATTGGGAAAATATATCTGGATAACGCAACAATGTCCTGGAATGGAACAAAGCAAGAGGGAGTGCAGGGTGTTCAGTCATTTCTCCTAGAGAAAGTTCCTTCATCGGAACATGAACTTCACTCTCTGGATGCACATCCTGTTATGGACTTTGCTGTTGACGGACAAACCACAGTTATAGTTCAAGCCGCTGGAAACGTGAAATATCCATCTCAAAAACCCAAACAATTCACACAAAACTTTATTCTTACTGCACAAGGTGACAAATGGAAAGTCGTCACGGACGTTTTTAGACACGAATATAACATTTGAAAATAATAGCTGCTATGAAAGAAAGAAATTTTTATTGATTATGGTACATTGTATGTTGTAAAATTTCCTCTGCATCTTTTTTTTATTGATGTATTTAAATATAATTTTGATTTCGTATGCAATTCTAAAGATAATTTTAATATATTAATAAATAATATGTTAACAAGAGTATAGTTTCTAAAATCGTCTGATTATCCAAGATTGTTTTTCTCTCTAATATTTAACTATGAAATATTTACTTGACATAATAGTTGTATTTCTACATGTTACAAAGCCATCACTAGTTATACTATGCATAATTAATAATTATAATAGAAATAGTTGAGTCACACATAATCAATTACATGTCGAAATTAGATCATTCATGCTTTTAAAGTAATAGCTAAGGTAATTTTAGTAACTTCTTACAAGCATCATTCGATGAGATTGGTTTGTTATAATAACAATTAGTGTTAGTTCATATTATCTATTAATTATGCCTTGACCTTAAAGTGCTCTTTTAGGAAAGGTTAGCCAAAAAATGCAAAAGAAAATCAACAATTACTTTCATTAATCTAAAATATTTCAATTATAAAGTAACTGGTTCTCCTTGGGACAACAAGCCCTACCTTTAAAACCTAGTTACACCCCTGAACATGGCCTCAATCGGCATCGGGGATATGTCTTCCTCAGACTTTCTGTAACACCAATTCGTTCAGTTCAGATGGATTACATTTATGAAACTATTTACTTATACGTGTATTGTTTATATATTTTATATATAATTGACCCCCTCTAGTTAAAAAAATAATGATTTACCCCTACCGCTGAATGACATTTACTTGTGATATAAGCAGACAAGGGGCCAGGCCCCCCACCTTTTCAAAACGTAAAATTATGTAGCTAGGGTGTCCATATTTTGATTTTTTTAAATATTTGGCCCAATTAGTGTCGAGTTTAGGCATGTTTTAGAGGGAGAGGGTGAATATTTTGAAATTAGTATAATTTAAAGTTAAATTTTGATTCTTATTTATTATCATATATTTTTTTTATAATAATTGATATTATTTTTAAATTTACTATTATTTTATATTTTTTTAGTACAGAAAATCCCTATTGTATATGAAATTAAGAAGAGCAACAAATTTGGACAAATATTTGGTACTTTGTATAAGTTTATAATCTTTTTTTAAATCCTGAAAATCTACATAATCCATAAATACGCTGCATTTCATGATTTTTTATTTTAAAAGTCAATCGACGCTCTGGAAAGCATTTGAAAAGAGGACATGTCTGACAAATGACGGTTAGTCATCATATGGCAGTATTCGTTTTTAAATTACAGTTGTTGACCTGTCCACTTTTATAAACAGTCCGTTGAGTCTAGCAGAGGTAAAAAAAGTCAGTCTATTGCAAGGTTAATAGAAATACAAGGTTAGGCCATCATTTAATCAGACTTCCCAGAATTTTCAATTTGGCGTAACGTACTGACTGCTGGACAAAACAGATAGATTTTGAAGTTATATAGTTTCACTTAATAACAGTTATACTATTTGACGTCACAATAAGCGTGGTGGAAGTCAAATATTAGTCGGAAAAGTCTTTAGGTTAGGTTAAGGTTAGGTTACCTTGTATTTGTATTAGCCTTGGTATATTGCAAGTCCTTGAATATTTATATCTAGTCCTCAGATTCATTCCGTTAATTTCAAGTCTATATTTATAATATTGTTAAAGCTTATCTGAAGTTAAATTAGCTTCCGATTCTCAAGTCATCAAAATATGGTCTCAAGTTCAAATCCCTACCTTTGTATAAAGTACGAAATACTTTGCACCAGAAATATTATATTAAATGCAATAATTTAGAGAGTATGAATTATTTATTAGACCTCAAATAAATAATATTTTAGAGGAGTTTGTTTTTTAAATAATTATATTAGATGGCAATTGTTGAATCATGATTTAAAAATTGATAAATAAATATAAAAAATACATTGGATGAACTGCATATATTATCTAATCGTCAATTACTTAGTTATATAGCATGTAGGGTATCAAAAAATACCCAATGTCCTCTCAGTGCTACATGCTGTTTTAATTTTGAATTAAACATCAAATTCGTGCTATGATTCATGTGGCATTTCATATTTAATTAGTTATAATATTATGGTCGCAAGAACCATTTTGGCTATTCGTTAATAGATTTAATGAAATTATTTTTTAAATTTAAATTTGATATTATAATTATGTTTTTTATACGATTGCTAGTAATAACTTTGTTGTCCTTGATTAAAATAACTTTCAATTTATTTGTTAGTGTACCTACAGTAAATGTAGTTGAAACGTGAAAGTAAATCAGTATTAAAGAGTTTTTATTTAGGTATAAAATCTTCATTAATACTATAGAATTCTATTGATATAACTATTTTAAAAATAGATCTAATCTTTTTGATAAGTCACGTTTGGGCATGGAAAGACAGGCCGTTTAAAAGATATATAAATAAAGATTTCCTGTCTTCGAAGGTTATTTATTAATTATTTACACATCCAAAGCTTGATAGTAATGTCTGACAAAGCCTATAAATCCCACTAGATATATATCACTCAATTTAAATCAAAGTTCATATACATTAAACATTGTTTTGATTGAATCAAAAACAAGATTTTCTTAAGCCATGTTTGAAAGATATGTTATATTTTCATATTTTACTGCAAATAACAGGAAAAGTCTTGACTCAGGCAGTCCACACCACTACTTTAACTATTACTACATACTTATTACAACACGTCGAACAAAAACTTGGAGTGTGTAATTATGTTGTACATAATAATATAGATATGATATAGTTATTGATATAGTATACGCTCCAGTTTTCATTAATAAAATATCTAAAGAAACGAATCAGATGCTTATCAGTTATCGCATACTGTCTTAGGAAGTGATGATGTCGATTGTACAAAGTAATTAATTCGTACCAATAAAAGAAACTCTACAGATGATACTACAAACAAATTATACCTCATTGATTAAAAGTGCATTGAATTTGAAACCCTGAAGATTTTATACACCAAGTCATTGACACAGATTGGAGAAATAGGATGCATGGACGTAGTAAAAAGGTGACGTCATGAAAAGTGATGTAAATATTTAAAATTTTGTATAGCTGGCAAATATACAACAGAAGAAGGCTGAGAGAAGAACCTACGTATTGTATTGAAGGACGGCTAGCTAGGGACGGAACGGGGTATTGTAACGCATGTAAAGTGTATGTAATGTAAAATTGAAGCAATACCTAAATATAAAAAGAAGAAAAAGAAGATAGACAGTTTAGTAGCGTACGTTAATGTACCGTGTTACGTGTACGTTTGAAAAGGAAGGCTGCAAGCAAGGAGTGTGCGAGTGTCTGCCTGTGCGCATGGATAATTCAGCTTCATGTAGGAATTTAGGAAGCTGAGAGCTAGAAAAAGAAAGAGAGAGCGAGCGAGCTAGAGAAGGAAGCTAAGTGGAGTGAAAAAGGAGGAGTAACATACAAAATATTTCAGGGAGTCGAAAAAGAGGGAAAAGACATAATAAATAGTACAGAATAATAGAATAGAAAATAATAATAACCTTTTGAAGGAAGTGCCTTTCCTTGGGAATTGTCTTTTTGTCCTTGCATCTAGCTCTCTAGGAGGAATGGAGTAGGAAGCGAATCCATCATCATGGAAGAGGATGAACGTTTATCGGAATGGAACGAGGAAACCAACGTTTGTTACGTTACTTTCTGCTCCCTTTGGGAACAACTTCGAAACATTACTTCAAAAGTAATCATGAAATCATAATCCATTCTTTTATTAAATATATTGATCATTATCATATTGAAAAATAAATTTCCATTTGTTTTCCAGACTCTTTTACCTAATTATGATGATATTATCATCTGTATCAACCTGGTTGACCAAATGGTGCACCTTCTTCAGCTGGAAATCCTTGAGGAGCAATTGGGATACCCCTGCCTACAACTTATCATGAAAGAAAACATTCCTGCTCATATCCTTGGCACATCCAGAATGCCTGTAAATACTAAATGCACGTTCTAAGAGGCAAAGCCCAGCCTATCTTTCACATTTTATCTCCTTTCAGGTCCACATTGACCTGCAAGAAAAACTTCAGCTTCATTTACTACGCCTTTATCTCACAATCTTTGAGAAACCCTCTATATTTGAGTCCTTCCTTCCATGTGAATCCATTTCCAAACCATTATTTGAACTTTTATCTGAATTAGACGAAAATAATAATAACAACAACATTAATGACGCGATGAATCAAAATCTAAACTTCTCCTCAAAAAACTGTGTTAATGATCTTCAGGTCATCAATTTAATGAGTCAAATATGTGGAGAGTTAATGTGCAATGAGTCACTTTTATATTTATTTCAAGAGTCTGACTCCACTAAAATATCTAAAAACTCAGTGATGCCCTTCAGATTTCTGACTAAATTTATACATAATGACAAATGGATTGGACAACAGGCAAGGGATGCCATGCTGGGATGCGTTTCCCTTTCAGAAAGAGTTCCTGACCTTGATTATTACATTTCAGAATATACAGACTTTTGTCCAGTACGCTTCATTCTCCTACCTACACAGAATCTTTATCTCATAAATTTAATTGATTACAGGTACTAGCTACGGGCCTAAGTGCATTATATTCAAGTCTTCCACGACGCTTCTCCCTCGGAAATGATTCATGCTCTCTCACCGATGCAGATATTGTTGCCCATTCTCCTCTTAGATCATTCTTTACGTCTCTTACATTCTGCAACGCTGTCATACAAATGTCACAAAAACACGTGCGAAGAAATGTGTTAGATCTCGTGCATATGGGTTTTTTAGTACCGGTTTTGGGACCCTCATTAACTCAAGTATGTACTGAATATCCCTTTATATTATCATATTATCTTCTTTTTTAGTCCTATGATGAAGAACTGATAAGTGCTACAGCCTACTGTGATCTTTGTATTAGAGCAACTAATTCTCATCTATTGGGTCTATTCCTTAAGTTTCTTTTTACGAGCAATATTGAGGAAATCCCCATTATTGACATTCTGACCCAGAGGCTCCAAGTAAAGAATAAAGTAATTTCATTATTTATTATTTTCAAGAATATGATATCATATGATGCATACCTCTACAAATTCTCTAGCTTTCCTTGGTGACTTTAAAGCTCTTTTATTCCTTAATTGATTTAAACTGTGAGGATGTCCAGTTTTGGTTGATATTGAAATATCTTGTGCCTTTAAGTCATATACTACCACCTCATAGGGCTTGCATAATTCAACCTGATCTACACTCTCGAGCTTCTGAAAAGTTTCTAGCACTCGTTCCAATATGCTGCCAGAGGGAAAATTCTGAAGAACAAGATGTATGAAATTCTTAATTATATACACAAAAATTAGATCCTAATACTAATTTTATCGTTTTTTAGATGAATCAAAGTAGAAAACGATCAATTAGACTGCCTTGCTGTTGCTATACGTACTATTTGCACGATGCAAGACTATCAGTTAGGTATAACTTAGAGCGAACAAAATTCTGGGTTTTTCCATATGATGGAGTGAATCCGAGCGTCAAAGGATGTAATAATTCATACAGTCAAGAATGCGTTGCTGAAGACGTCGAATGTTCTACCAATGCTATTTTCAATCAAGACAAACCTAAATGTACGCAAATAGATCATGCAAGACTTATTTACAGTCGTTATAACTCAATCCTAAGTCAGTCCCAGCCTAATCTGAAGAAATTAGAACAAGATGAAAGTAAATTTAGTCGTTCATTAGATAATTTCACTTACTCTTACGATAATTGGGACTACAGCAAGAAGGAAGTTGTAAAGGATGAGGAAATCCCTGTTAAAGTGTTGGGTAACTTAGATGAGAGTTTACAAGTCATCATCCAACCTCCATTATCTTTATCTGCAGGTCCATTTTTAGAAACTTTGTTTGATAGAGTAGAAAGTATGGTATCCAATGGACTAACAGCTAATCTGTTAATTACTTCTATCATTTCTCGTCTTGCTGCGTATCCTCAACCACTTTTAAAAACGATATTACTTCACCCTGATCCCATTTTTCAACCTTGGGTTCGGAACTTATTTAAATCTATAATGACTCTAAAGCAACATATTGACGATACTATGCCCTCTTTAGAAGGCTCTGATGAAGCCCTTATTGAGGCCAGAAGGTATCTCAATAATCGAATTCACTCAGTTGATTCTGACAATTCATCTCTGAAAAGTATGTATGATAAATAAAGTAATGAAGTGTGCACTTTTATAAAATCAAATGTACTTACAGAATCTCAAGAGATAAAACCTCGACGATCTCTTTCGAACACTTTTTCCTCATTTTTCCGAAGAAAACCCGAATCTGTTAGCTATTCTTCATTACCAGACTCTGCCGTTAATGACAGAGTAATTTTGAACTATGAAGTACAAAACTATGCAATGACTGCTATTATCATGGAAGACTGGCTCAAGGAACTCTCTGCAATTGCACATGAACAATCTGTACTTCAAAAAGAACTTTCTTTCCAGTTTGGTATGGGCTTACCAAATGTATAACTTCTATAAAGTTCATAAGGCCAAAGCCGAATATACGCCGAGATCGTTGTTACTAATACTACTCACATATTCAATATTCCCTATTGAAAAATAATTAATATTTGCGGTTTAATTTATCTAAAAAATTACATTTGTGGTTTTTCTTCTTATCTCGTATTCTATAAGCGTTTTTGTTTATCTTCCTACTAAAAAACGACCTCGGCGTATAAACCTATTTTCCCCTTTATTGTGTGCCTTTCCTCATATACGCCTTATACCCAAGCTTCATCTCTGCAGGAAGTAATATACTGAAGATCTATACTTCTTTACTCGATGGTTAAAATTATTATCAGGAATACGCTCTTGAATTATGTAGTGAACTGAGTATCATGAAATTTTACCAGTCAAAGACTAATTATCATGATTATGATTTTACTCAAATGTGTTATTTAATGTCTTATTTGTTTTTACTACTAAGAAATAGTAACGTCAAATGCTTGCATTATTTTTTCATCACTATTCTTATTTACTAATCCTTGTCCACTTATTATTGCGCTTCTACTATAGATTTATAAAAGTTCTCAGGTCACTACAATTTAAAAAACGTTAAAGTGAAAAATATATGTCTCTGGTTGGTGCCTAGTCATAGAATGTTAATTGGTCTCTTAAGGAACCAATATTTTTATAGTTTATATTAATTTTCAAACATTTTAAATACATTTTAGTTTTTGTTTCATTATTATTTGTAAATCAAAATACATAAAATCCAAAGAAATGTCTCCTTTATTAATATTCACCCTTTAATAAATTTATGTTAGTTATTTCTAAATGGGATTTAATATCACTATATTTAGAGTTATTATAATAAGTTTTAACACTTATCACTAATATGAACATACCTACATCTAATTATTATCAGTCGAATACTATTTACTATAAAATTTCTGATACTACAACACAAAATAAACTTTGGGAGTATATTTAAAAAAAATACAGATCTTTCGAGAGGTGAAAGAAAACGATTATTTTAACATTATGATTTTTTTTTTTTTTTTTTTGCATTTACGAATTTTACCATAGATTTTCATAGAAATTAAAGCGAACGCACGATTAGCTTTGTTAACCACTCTCAACCTCAACTGTGGAAAAAGACGGGGAAAATTTGAAAAAAACATGTAGTAGCTAGTCTTCTGTATTTTTCTACTTGCCAACTGTTAATTATTATTAAAGTGAATATATATAGTCATTAGTCACCTTAAGTTATTCATTAATATATATATTGATAATGGCAGAGTATGAAAGGACAGGAATTCTATACTAATTCCCTTTATTTATATAAATTCAAATAAAAATCCTATGTAATACCTTTTTTGAGTTCATAATACATGAAGCCATCTGCAAAAAATCATACTTCTACTTATGAAAATTAGTAAAAACAGCTCAAAGGAAAATACACCACATCTTTGTTTATTCATTACAAGCGGTAGTACCCGATATTGCCTGGAGTAATTATGCATCGTCAAGAGAAAAATTTTCCTTTATTAATATAGAAGATAACACACTAAGAAATTGTCTGTGCTACTCTCCGTTTTACATGGGCACACTCACAAGTAACTACTCAATACTTATATCAAGGGGGTGTCAGGAAAAAATGGCTAAATTATTTTATGCTGACATAGTATCTATCATCAGTATGAATCATATTATACAATAAGATTTTTAAAAAAATACAACAGCGTTTCTAATGGAAGAAGTTTTAATCACTTAATTCTCCGTTATCAATTATAATATCATTAGACATGATATTGAACAAGATTCATGGATTGACGAACAAGAATTAGCAAAATATATTGAGAAATATAAGGCATTTGAAATGTTCGAGGGCCTGAAACCTTCCCATAAAGTTGGCAATTAACCAAAGATAATAACATAAGTGTCGAATAAATATTTTTAGAGCCATTTCTGCTGTCATTAAATATATATTTACATTTGTTCAATAAATAAATATAATGATCGAATTAAACCTTGACGAAAGAATTTACATTAATACTTGTTTTACAAATTAATGAAGTTGGAGCCGCATTGTCATTCTAAATTGGATTGAATGAATATATTCACTAATACTAATACAATATACTTTTCGTATTCTTTGAAAAATATGACTGAAGACCATTATTAAAAACGTAGTTACATATTCAAATGTCATTGAACCATACTGGAATAATACATATAGAAAATCCTTGAAAGGTGGTATAAATCACTTGTTATGGACCTCATAAATTGGTTTGATATTCATTGGAAGTATGAATTCATAGTCCTATATATACAACTTCGAGGGTTCGATTCCTTTGAGAAACTACGTAATACAGCCTGTTTCGTTCTCTTTGGACAAGAAAAAAAGTTTATGAAGAGACGAAAATCATCGTTCTATTGTAATTTCAGATTCTACAACTGTACTGAGCTTTAGAATTTTCCTTGAGCTCTCCAACCTTTGACTGTCTACCTGAATTTTCTTTGGTTTGTCTCGTCACAGCCAAGCGCCTCTTCTTCTGATTCATCCTAGATCATAACGAAGTGTAAATCACTGCTCTTACCTGATATTATGGTAATGCTTGTTCGTCAATCAATTTGTCTTGTATAATATGAGTATTACACCATGTGTAATGATATTATTATTGATAACGGAGAATTAAGTGGTTACCACTTCTCCCATTCGAACCGCTGAGCTGTCTGGATTGTTTATTGTTCATTTATCTTAATATATAATATATGGGCGATAGGTATTAATTATTATTATATCACCTTTAAATGATTTTGCCATTTTTTCCACTTAATCACTTTTCCTTTTTTTTTCCTTGATATTTTTTCCTAAAATAAGTCAGGGTTGTGAACGGTACGCGAATTTTTTTAACGTTGAACGCTAAAACTGGTATTTTAGTTATCCTCTCCATTAATTCCCGCGGTATTTACTCTTAAAATTGAAATCCATTGTACGAGCAGTGATTCCACTCTTTTAAGGAGACCTTTAGAACTTGTTGTGAAATTTTCAACATCTATATTCCATACTTTTTTTTTTACATTTCAAGCCTCTTCCAACATATTTTGTTTGCAATCGAGAAAAACCCCGGATTTGTGTTGAAATATAACTAAAATCATATTTTTGAAGTCCAAAAAAAAATATATTTGATTGCGGGTCGTATTTTAACTATTGTTATGGCCGGTGGGAAGGGTTGTCAAAAATATTAACCTCTGCTGTATCACTAATATATGTTTCAACGAATTATTCTACAGATACTATTCAGTTTGGTCACTCATAACTCTTGATATTTGAAGTTTGAGAACCACTTACTTAAACAACTAACATAAAGAATGTAGTAATGAATTCAGAGCAAAAATGAGTTATCCTTTTAGCTTAAAAAGTAGAAGTAAAAAAATACATCGATTTTTCTTCTTTTGCAGTAGGGCATTATATAGATGTTTTTCTAAAAAAACTTAATAATTATCAATAGGTCCCATTCACTTCATAATTAAATAAATAGTACGGCATTTACGCTCTGGTTTTCATTGAAATAAAAAAGCTATGAAAATGTTAAACTGTTGGTAACCCTGTTCTTGCACCATTTGAATCAAAACAACAATTAATAACAATTCTCGTAATAAATAATACGATACAGATATGGCTCGAACAGTCATGTTATGTCCGAGAGGATATTATTGGTCCTTTCTCTCCAAAAGAGCGTATATATTGGGAATTGAATCAAGTTGTGATGATACAGGAGCTGCTTTACTCGAGTAATCAATTTTGAATTCTTTCTTTTCTTTCACAATCAGTTTTACTAATTAGTAATTACTTACTCCATATTATGAAATATTTTCATTTTATTAGTTCTAATGGTAAAGTATTGGGAGAGTCATTGAGGATCCAATCTTCTAGTCGTTTCGGGGGTGTAATCCCCTCTATTGCAATGGGTAGACATGCCCGTGCTTTACCTCAGGTTGTAGACACCGCAATGGGATCTACCTCATTTTCCTCTTTAAGGGCAATAGCTATATCCAATCAACCTGGTCTTAAAGGTAGTTTAGCAATGGGCATTGACTATGCAAAATATCTTTCGATCAAGTATGACGTACCTTTAATTCCTATTCATCACATGGAAGCCCATGCATTAACTCCTAGGCAAGGATGTATTACAAGATTCGTAGAACAATTTATAATTAACCTTCTATCTTATCATTTTATTATCTATACTGAAAAAATTATTTTTAACTTGTATATGTCCTTGTCTATAGGTTCATATATCCGGATTTGACTTTCCCCTACCTATTTTTGCTTATATCTGGTGGTCATTGTATTCTTGGAGTTGTTTCTCAACTGGATGACTTTAAAATACTAGGTTATTCTCCTGATTCACCGGGGGAAGCTTTAGATAAAGTTGCTAGAGCATTAAAGCTCAATGTCCTAGATAGCTCTTTAAAGGATGTTTCTGGGGGGAAATGCATTGAAATGGTTGCCCTGAATGGCAACCCAAAAGCTTATGAATTTCCCATCCCTTTAATGCATAAAAGGAGTTGCAACTTTAGTTTTTCAGGTCTCAAGTCAAAGAGCATCGAAATGGCTAGTGGACTATCGCAAAGAGATCAAGTGTCTGATTTCTGTGCAAGTTTTCAATACGCCATTGGTAGACACATATGTATGAGGCTTCAGCGAGCATTAGAATATGTTGATTTAGTTCAGCTTATGACCGACAGAAAACTTGTTGTATCCGGAGGCGTTGCATGTAACAAAACTTTGAGAAGTTATATAGATAAAATTGCATCTACTTATGGATATGACACTTACTACCCTCCTCCCCAGTATTGTACTGATAACGGACTAATGATCGCCTGGAATGGCATTGAAAAAATGAGGGCCGGATGGGAAATGGTTCAACCTAAAAATGCTCTTAGTATTCAACCTTTACCAAGAGGTAAATTTGGAACAAACATAAGTGATAGCGTAATCGAGAAAAACATATCTTGTAAATGGATAAAAATAATTAGTTGATTAAACAACCTCATGTTAATTATTTATTAACTAGTGCGTTTATTTTATAGTTTAAGTTTTAATAGAAAGCTTTTGCATGATTTTAAAGGAGGAAGTTCCACCAAACCATGGCTTCCCAAGGATGATACAGGATGAGGGAGATTGTAAATTATCTTTTTTCCCTTGAATCGTAGCAGATCGTAGGAATCCAATAGCGGTTTCAAATGTCATTTGTTGTAATGGAGATGGATTATTTTCAATCCCGACACGATTAAAGGGTTTGTAACTTCCGTCGAAGGTCATATAATCTGCTATCAACGTCAAATGGCGATGATTAATTGTAATACCATAAGCTTTGAAAACATTTACTATTTCCGAAGTTATTGTTCTATTAGCAGCCTCAATTCCATAATACCTGAAATCAGAATAAATATATCGTAATAATTGATGCAATAAAATACAAATATAATCTTATCATACCTTGCCATATCGTGGATACTATTACATCTGAGCCGATTAATATCCAACAGATCATCAAACTGAAACATTGCTTCAATATTGATTCCGTCGGTGGTTATGGTCGTTTCTTCGTTTTCGTCTTTCGTTAAATAAGCTTTATTGATATTTTTTATTTCGTATATGACACCCTTTACTGCGGCAGTTTTGATCAAATTTGAAAAGTCTAATTTCTTTTGGTCGACGGGAAAGCCTAATGTTATTTCAGACCAAAGCTCCTTCTTCTCATCAAGTGCATATTCCAAGATATGAAAACTTGTCTTTTTAGACATAGTGAGGTTCTTCACATGAGTTCGTCTTTTCTGAACTTCTGAAGCAGATATACTCCTTGAAATAATCGGAATATCATCTTTCTGTCCCAAAAGTTCATCTTCGTTATATTTTTGCGAACTCTCATCATCCTCGTCTGATTTGTTCTCATCCTTTTCAAAGTCGTTCAACATTTGAGTTTCTTCATCAGAGAGCCCCTCGTCATAATCATCATCCATTTGTCTATTCATTTTCTTAACTTCTGTAGCATCTGCGTCATCCGGCTGTTCCTCTTCATCGCTCGATGCATGCTCCTCAGCATCAAACCCTTTCTGTTTCTGTTGTTTATCCGAAGAATCTGGATCCTCATCATCAATATTATTATTTGATTTACTTTTACTTGTACCCGTCTCAACAACTAATTTTTTATCTAATAACGTAGCATCGATCAATGGAATCAATACTTTTGAAAAAAAGTACCGTTCAACATAAGACAAAATGGATGAGGGAGTCACGCTAAAGTCATTTTTATAAGCCTTTCGAGGAAGGAATTGAAGCCTTATTTTGATTATTCTACAGCGCGAGCTTCCAAATAAACTAATTTTTTCAGTAACATGAACTGATTCCAGAACGTCCGACAGAGCACAGCGGTTGAGCTTGATTCTAAGTTTATCTTTTTCACTCTCCAGTACATGAGGAAGAAAATGTATAACTGAACTTGGAGTTTTGATGTTACTCGACGCAACCATGAGTATTTCCCTAAGACGAGGAATCCCTAATGTTACGTTCATTTCACCACAACCAGCAAAATGAAAAGTGTTGAGTGTCATCTGAGTGGAGGGTTCTCCAACGGATTGACCAGCTAACACACCAACAGGTTCTCCAGGATCTACCATAGATTTCATATATTTAGCATACATAATATCTCTGAATTGTTCTCCTTTATCTGATTTATTATTTTTTAAATAACTCTGAATTAGATCTTCAACTTTTTCAGCGACTGATCCAAAGTTGGAATCAGGTCTGAAAACCGAGGTGCATGGATCTGGTACTTGAACATATTTTTTCTTGAAATGATTCTGTGAATCATCATCTTCACTCCATTTCTTAATTAAAAAGTTTGTTCTAAAAGAACGACCAGTTTTAGGATCAATTTTATTGATATCATGCATGGAGGATTCACTATTATCACGAGAGAACCTCAAAAAAGCACCGTCTCTACATTTCATACCCCTAACCTTCTTCCTCTTCTTTCTAATCTTACTTTTCAACTCGTTCAATTCATCAGAGTTATTCATACAATGTTCCGAAATTAGTTTTAGAGTAGACGGATTAATCACAGACTTCATATTATCATACAAAAATGCCATTTGATTAGGTACAATATATTGAGATTTGCAGACATCTAGAGAATCTTCACCATACTGAAATTGTACAACAGACCCATCACTATCTCGAACCGTGAGATCATAATTCACAACAAGACCCTCCAATAATTTGATGAGACATCTTTGTAGATAACCAGAACGAGAAGTTTTGACGGCAGTATCAATGAGACCTTCTCGACCAGCCATACAATGGAAAAAAAATTCTTGAGGTTTAATGCCAGTCATAAAGCGACCGTCAATGAAACCACCCGCACGAGGTTGAGTATCATAGGGCAAAAAACTTGGAAGACTTCGACCAGATATCATAATAGGTGGTCTTTTTCCTTCCAACTCAATTTGTCCTAATAAGCAGGAAATCTGCATAGTGTTAACAGTGGAACCTTTTGCTCCTGCTTGAACCATTAGTTGCAGATTATTTTCAGGGAATTTCTTGATCAAACCTCGTGGTAGACAGGCTGAATTTATACGATTTGTCATGGGACCGAGACGTTCCTTGTAGCCTTTATCAACCTTCATTCTTTTTTGAGGGGCTTTATAGCTTTCTCTATGAAATCTTCTTAATTCTGAATTTAAACTTCCTAAATTTGCATTAAGTGAAACTCCCGATGTTGCACATTCATCTCCTATGTTTTTTAATTGCTTCATTATTTCTTCTCGATTTTCATTGGCATCACTCTGAACGAGAATATCACTAACACCAAGAGTAAAGCCCTCAGTGTGCAAAAAATTAGTAAAAATTCGACTGAAAGCAGATAAAAGTTCTGAGGAGCTTGTACCGCCGTAGAGCTCATAAAATGTATGGACCAATGAATACATTGTAGCACCATACTGATTTTTATCAATAACTCCACAAACAAGTTCCCCATTGCTGAATATGACCTCAGATTCACACATGGAGCATCCTTTTTTGACAGAATGACTTCCTAATCGAGAAGTTTTCCAAGGTCTTGGATTTTGATTAAGCCAATCACTTGATTTAATTTTTGTCTTAGAGAATAATGTAACAGATTCTCGTCCTGGTGGAATAGAATTTAGAATAATAGTAGATATTATTTGCTTTCCACTCCATAGCTTTTTGGGTTTGAAGATTGCAGGGGGTAGGCACTTTATTTTACCCTTAACATTAATTAATGCAGAGTAAACTAACTGTTGATATTCAGCCTGATCAAAAAATCTTCCTCTGATACTCATTTTTACTCCAGCAATGACGTGATCTTGAATTAGACCTTGAAGAGGAGTTCCGTCTTTAGGCACAAGATATTGTTCACTCACGCCCACAAGGTTCTGAGCTTCAGATCTTGCAACTTCATTCTGGGGGAAATGTGCGTTCATTTCATCACCGTCAAAATCAGCATTATATGATTTACAAACAGCATAATGAAGGCGCATAACTTTTTCACCCTTAAGAACACGAGCTCGATGTGACATAATTGAGGGTTTGTGAAGTGTTGGTTGGCGATTGAGTAACATTCTATCACCATTAATCAAATGTCTATAGACAAATTTCATTTTGTCTTCACCAGGATCTGAAGAAGGAGTCAGTAAAGTTTTAGCAAGGGCTTCCCTTTGAATAGGATCATTTCCATCAATCATTTTCCTTTGACCAGACTCCGTTTCAATAAACAGAGCACCTGGATGAACATTTGGACCATTTATGACGAGTTCTCTTAATTCTTCAACATTCCAAGGCGTAACAGGTACACAGTAACTTAACTTCTTTGCAAAAACTTCAGGTAGTCCTATTTCATCAATATTTATGTATGGGTCTGGTGTAATAACAGTTCTAGCAGCAAAATTTACTCTCTTGCCCATCATGTGCATCCTAAAAGGAAAATGAGCATAAGTTAATGAATGGCAATTTTTAAAGCAGGTCTTTTACCTAAATAAGCCAGTTTTTCTTTCAATTAGTTGTTTGAAACCCCAGCCGCTAGAATTTTTTTGAGAAGCATTCATTTCCCTGTCTAAAAGATGATCTACACAATTTTGAAGAACTTTCCAAACATAATTTAATTTCATGGGCATGGTGTCGCCTCTAATTGTTCGCAGCATTTCTTGAGCTTCTGACGACAAATCTTCAGAGCTTTCTTCATTAATATTTTGAACAATTTGCTTCATTATTGTCACAGTCTCAACAAGGATTTGAAGTGATGCACCTTGAGGATGTATAGTCATAATTCGACCAGTATATTGACAAGGACGAGACTTGGGTGGAGGAACAGCCACTACATTCAGAAAGAATATATCTGTAGGATGTTCCATATCAGAACAATCTTTTAGCATGGGATACATGAACTTTAAAATATTTGAATCTTTGAGCCAAGTTTCTCTTAAATGTCTTTGCAACTCCTCAGGATTTAATTCAGTTTTGTTTTTCGATGCATCCTCGTCTTCCCCTTCATAAATAAAACGACTCTGATATAGACTAATTTTTTTTGTATAGCCTCCACATTCCCCACATTTCTTTTTAGTGAAACATTAAAGAAATCCTTTATGCACGTTTTTCTAAGAGCTTCTACATTTCGTGTAGAATGAGTTACAGAAGGTTTTTTATTAGAATCCAAAACATTTTGTAGATGATCCATCAATTTCTGAACAATAACCTCATCGTTGTACTCAGATCCTGTTCGAGACATGGACTCTTCATCTAGAGAGGTTCCTGGGGTTGGAACAAGATGCGAGCACTGCTGCGACTCCACAATGAGCCCTAAATCTAAAAGTTTTTGCTGTACCAAAAAAAGAGTTTTTTTCACAACTGAGAAATGAAGCTTATGACAGGAAATGCAACTATGGCGAATGAGCGTGAGAAGTTCCTTATAAAACAAAGGATTAACGACAGGTAAAGGTAGCTCTATGTGACCGAAATGACCAGGACAAAAGTCAAATCGCAAAAGACACGTAGAGCACGACATATACCGATCAGAATAAGGGCCCATTCGTAAATCATATAGCCCACCTGTAATGAGATTATAAATAGCGCACAATTAAGAATTTTGATAACTCATTGGAATTATTATATAATTATTCATCACCTTGAACAGGATGACCAAGTTGATTAAAGGAATTAGGATTCGTGATTTCCATGGCACTAAGATTTCGGATCTCTTCCGAAGAGAACATTCCAAAGGACAAGGCTCCAGCCTCATTGTGAACGACATTACGGGTTTTTTTTAAGCTCCCCATCAAATTTATGATTTATTTCTTGGAAGTTTCAAATCTAAGATGAAATTGAGACATTAAATCTGAAACACGTGCAGTTTCTAATGTTTTGATTCACACAAATTGCTGTTTCAAAAAGCAAGGTTACAATATCTTCCTTTTTGACTACAAATAAATTCCCTTACATAGAATTTATATGTGAATATTGTACGTACATGTATAAATTAATATGAAAGATAAGAATGAGTGCATGAAATCTTTTACTTTGTAGTAAATGTATAATTATTTTGTTATTATTATTTTATTTTTTTTGGGGTAGGGGAGGGATTAATTTTTATAAAAAGGCAAAAAAACTT